>NC_142516.1:14425000-15050000 GCF_057876585.1 Rhinolophus sinicus | reverse complement strand
TCAGCCTGATACCCAGGGCTGCATTCTTTCCACATCACAGCTGCCTTCATGCCCTGGGTTGTTTTACCAGGGGTAGTCAGTGGAGTGTCTGGAGAATAATGTAGACAAGGTCAGTAACTCCCATGCCATTTAGAAAGTGAAAGTTTAAATGGCAGTGTCTGCTATTCTCCACGTATTCTACAGAAATAGAGATGATACCTCCCTGTGACAGTACTAAGTGACAATTCTGAGTGTAAATGGGCTTTTGGGCACAAATTGTCCTGTTCTAATAGTCTTGATTATAATTATAAAATAATGGGTTTCTGAAAGGCTGCGAGCAATTCTGGGAATGGCAATAAGGGTTTAGAAACGACATGTTGTTTATAGGAGAAGTGTTTTGTTGGAAATTAAACCCACGTTTAGGAGAAAGGATTGTGTTGTATGCTCTTAAGAAACTATCTCACTATGTAATTAAATCAAAACCAGTCAGCTGTCAATTTGAGCTTGTCTCTCACTAACAACGCGCCATCTCCCATGAGCCATGCAACACAGGGCTGACTGACCTAAAATAACCCAGCTTGATTCTTAGCCACTGCTCCTCAGAACTCTGCCCCCCCCCCACCATCTTCCCAGGTCCTGGCTAGGAGATGCAGTCATATGGCCCAACCTCTTCCTGGTTCTCAATCTAATCTTTCTCTTTAGATTCTTTCTTGGTAGTCTTCCCACCCCCACAAAAAGGAATGAACTGTCTTCCTGTTTAAGGGGTTTCCTGGGCAAGCCCTATATGGAAAAAGGGAGTTTAAAAAAATAAAGAAGTATGTGGAATTATGTGAAACAGTTTCAGAGGTGCTGAACTTCGCACAAAATCCCCAAAGAAGCTGTCTCTGGCTTCATTTCTTAGATGGGTAACAGAAGTCTCTCTCCAAAGGTTTGAGAGTCTTCTCTGTCCCAAGATTCTAAGTTAAATTACGCCACTTAACCTAATATGTTTTCTTGTGTCTCTTCGATACTCTCTCCATTTCACGTGTTCTGTCTTCTTCTAGCCTCTTCCCTCAACCTTCTTTTACACTCAGTCTATTTTCACCAAGGATTTCAGGCAGCTTACATTTGAGGTGGTTTCAATAGGAATATTAAAAGTGGAAATACTATATCAAGATGATAAAGCTTCCCCACTCTGACTTTTAAAAAAAGTGCTTGACTTAAGAATCACTTGAGGAATTTAATTACACTGTATATTTCTATCTATTTTTATAGATATGTTTATGGTCCTTATTGTTGGAAATTCTGACTTAGTATCAGAGGTTGGGTTTAAGGAATCAGATTAAGGAATCTGTATTTTGAAATATTCCCCAAGTGACTTCAATGCAGATCTGGGGATGACAGTTATAATAGAAAATGGAGGCTAATACCCCACGTGTAATATGCTTACTGGTTTTGTCCTTGAGACTTATTGCTAAGATTCAGAACAGCCAAGACAAGGTCAAAGGAAAGAAGACTCCCCCTTTTGGACAGATAATTTCTCTTTCTTTCACACTGTAAATTACTTCTCAATGCCACCAGATCAGACTCATTGGGATACCAGCGCTGGCCTGTTCAATTCTGAGCTTACAAAATCCATTGAGACGTTGTGACCGAGTTAATTGTTTAGTTCTCCTAGTTTCTCCTAGTGTGTTGCCAATTTCCCTTCTTCATGCTTCAGGATAGCTGAGACCTAGCATAAACTTATACCAGAAAAATGTCATGATCTGCCCTGAACTCTCTCAGGCATCCGCTGCCAATTTTAGTGTTTTGATTTTTCATTTCAAAACAAAACCCATCAGGTCCACTTTTGCAAACTGACTATTCAGGTTGCCATTGACTATCAAGATTCCAAAAATGGTTTTCTCTGGGAAACACCAGGATCTCCTGTGCAAAGACTTGCTGGGCCAGTGTCAGTCTTCCCAGGAATATGTTTTTCAATATTATTGGGGGTGGGGAGGTTGGGGCAGTGAACATTCAAAGTTGATATTCAGTAGCTTTGACCTCTATGTTTGAGATCCTGAATCTTCGGGAGGTGTCTCCTCCTCCCCAGTGGGAGACATCTGCTGTAGAAATTCCTACTTGCAAAGAGCTATTTTTAACTTCACAGCTCGTGGGCAAATCTCTGGCTGTTCCGCTCACTGCTGGGACCTGCTGAGACCTTTGTGCACGCCATCTTTGGCTGGGTTGACGGTGCTCTCAGTGTCTTCTCCAGGTATGAGAACTGAGCAAGGAACAGGCAATGTCTTAGTCAGTTATTGGAACATTGGCTGCTGAGCTGAGGTAAGTGGGAAGAGGCAGTGCTAGTGTGGTTCAGACCTTCTCCCTGGACTCACGTCTCTCACCTGTAAAATGGGACACTTGGGCTGGATTGGCATTTTCCAAAGTGTGGTATGTTGGTAAATGAGATGATTGTATGTAGTTAGCAGATGAGTATATTGCTGTTAATGATTATACATATACATATATATATATATATATATATATATATATATATATATATATATATATAAATAATGGTTAATTTCTATTTATGATAGGTTTTGTGAATAGTAAGGAATATGATCCCTTAAAGATATATATTTAAGTTTACAACATGAGCCTTTTGAAGGAAAAAAAACAAAATAAATAATACAAGAAGTATGAAGATGCAAAAAAAAAAAAAAATTGAAAGTGACATGGAAAAGATTGCCTATTGGAAAGCAATGGACCAAATGGCCACTAAGGGTCAGGCAAGCTCTCCGACATTCTAGCATGTTCGGCTCTCCATGACTATTCCCTTATCTATAAAATGCAGGAGTTTGAGTAAATGCCCTTTTCAGTAATTCTGTTCTTTGATTAGAGGTATAACTCTATCATGCAGATATCCCAGTGTCCTTAACGTGTGGTTCTAGCCTTTAAAAACCCCTGACACTATATGAAAATAGGAGAGTCAATAATTAAGTAGTAGTTTATTGCATGCATTTGTAATTTTCCCACTGCCCCTCATTTAAGGGAAAGATTCAGCTATCAACCAAATTGAGTGGTAGGTGAAAGACTACTGGAAAAAGGAATTCAGACAATCGAATGGTGTATTGGTCCCACCACTGTTTAATGAACAGTCCCTTGATCTCTTGTCCTTTGGTCTCTGTGTCTTTGTCCCTAGGGAGAGTGGTTTTTGGAGTACTTCTAGGACAGTGAGGAAAATCACATGGAACAGAGGTTTCAACAAAATACAGAAAAGTGCTATCCAAATGGGAGAAGTCTGTATAGACTAGATTGAAAACTCCTTGAAGGAAGGGCTTCTCTTCTGTCCAAGTATATAATCTCAAGAATGCCTCCTATCTTGCCTACACATTTAAAACAGCTTTTACATTAATCCCTATGTCAGGTTTACAAAATTCTTCTCCATGTTAGCAATGTGTTGCTTGGCTAATTTGTATTATCTTAAGGAGAAAACTATAGTGTGTCTAAACCGAAGCATTCTCTTGCACTTGAATGCTTGCAATTACCCTTCCCCTTTCCCACACTTGACATTTAAAGTGGTATCGCACAGTCTCCTGAAGAGTTAGCTGTGGAGGCACTGTTTGACCTCTAGGGCTTCTCACCATCTGTGAATACTTGCCAGTTAAGAGTAAACACTCTGCATAAATTTCACAATTGGCGACCGGTAATAGCAGAGACCTCTGGTTCCTCATTCCTTCCTGCCCTCTTTCTTAAAATGCCATCTGCAATTATCCCTTCGATCACTGTGGGGCTGCTATCATCCCTCATCCATATGCCACTGCAAACAGCCACCAAAGATGTACTCAGTGACCAGGCTGCCAGACCTCCAGGCACTTCCCTTCTCAAGCCGTGAGGTCAAGCCATCCACTTCCTGAGCTGTGGCACCTGCCTCTAAATCATTCTTTCTCCTTTGCCTGCTGCAGGGCCCTGTCTGTGCCCTTCACCCTTTTCAGCCTGCTGAAACAGTTGGGAAGAAAACTCGTCCAGTTATCTGGGGGTTCAATTCTGGTGCCATTCTAACCTGTCTAAATGTCACCGCGATCTTCCTTCCTTTGCAACTTCTTATTGGCACTATGCTGATTCTTGCCTAGGAAGTGTGGCCCACTCCCTCCCTTGCACTGTCAGCATTGCATTTTCCTTATTTTTGATGTTATTTCTCCTCCTTTGCTCTTTTCCTTCCCTTCTCATCCGTGAACTCTGTTAGCTGCTTCTGCATGTGACAATGTCTGTTGCACCCCCAAAGCAAGTGCCTTTCCGTCTTCTGATGTATTGAAAAGAACGCAAGCTTGGGAATCAGACAGATTTGTGTCCTGATGCTAATTTTTACCAGATCTGTCTCGTTTGCCTCAGCTAGAAGATGAGGACACTCATACCTATTTCTCAGATGCTCTGGCAGTTTAATTAGTTGAGGTGAAGCTCTCACTGTCCTTTCTCTCCTTGGACATTTTCATCATTTTACTCCTCCTTTCACCTAATATGTATGGAGAAGTGACTCAGTTGTTAGCACACTGCAAGACACGCGAGGTTGCAGACATAAATATCAAAGACACGCTCCCAGATTCAATTTGGGGAGGGATGTGTGTCAACAAATAACACACACACACACACACACACACACACATAATGTATGCAACATGGGAGGGGGTTGTTCTGCCGAGAAGCAGTCAGGGAAGGCTTTATGGAGGAGATGCTCTTTGAGCTGGAAACGTTAGAAGAACAGCTCTGCTGGTGGACTCGGTGAAGGATGAGGAAGGGGGATTCTCAGACAAAGGAGCAGCATGAATGTGAAGGGTGAGTCTGGGAAACCGTGGGTAGAAGAGCATGGCTATAGCAGAGTGGTGGAAAAAGACAATGTAGTAAAAACAGTGAATTGTGTGGATGCCAATAGTTAACTGGCATCAGTTGACCCTAGCAAAGTCATTTATCAAGACTGTTTCAGTTGGCTCATCCTTCTGTTGAAGATAATATATTTAATGACTTAATACAAGCAAAGTGCAAGGCATTTAACAATCCCTCAAAATACTGTGTGTGTGTGTGTGTGTGTGTGTGTGCGCGCGTGTACATGCACAGTTTTGAGGCCCGAGTTCTTAGCCTCATGTTGCTATGAACTTGCTGTGTGATGCTGGGGAAGTTATAACTCAAGCTTGAAGTTATGTGACTTGTTAATTGTTTTGCTTTGACAACTTTCCGGGAATTGAGGTGACCCCACCCACCGTTTCAAGAAACAGGGAGACATTATGGAATGTTACAACACCAGGGATGGAGAATCATCATAAGGGCATGTGTCACTGTCTGCAAAATTCTTGTCAGTTGCATAACAGGGTTATGCAATTTCTCCTTCTCCTGTTGTTATGCCAAAGGGTCCAAAATTCATGACAGGGCAGTTTTACTTCCCTGGAGAAGACACTCCAGTTAAATAGAACGCATCACCTAGAAATGAGCAGCTACTGAGACAGCTAACAGAGGGCATTCGTTGAATGCCAAGTTTTATACCAGATGCCAAAAAGGTACAAAGAGAAGAGATGACTGCCACCTGCCCTCATGAAGATGCCAGTTGAGCAGCAGAGAGAGAACGTGAAGCACCAGGAAAGCAAGTCTCGCCAAGCGCTCTCTGACGGGGTGCAGTAGTTCGGCATACTCAGGCCTGTGCTGCCTCCTGTCGCTCAGCCAGCCTCCTGGTGTCCTCAGTGTCACAGGATCAGTAAGTGGATGGCCTGGAGTTAAGCCAGATCTGCCTGTTTCCACACTGCATGCTGCTGACTGTGTATAAATAAGACCCACTGGACTGTAGGTGGTAGTCGCAATAGTGAAATGCTATGAAAACTACTACTACTGGCAATAATAGAAAAGGGCACAGAGGGGGGAACAGGAGCAGAGAAATAAAGGAGGGATTAACTGAAGTGGTTCTATGTGAATCTGTTTTATATTTGGAGTTTCTTGTTAAGGGTTTAGCTGTTACGGTCTTTTTTTTTTTTTTTTTTTGCATATATGTGTTGTCATTTTAGAAGCTTTTGCTCAACATTCTATCCAACGTAAGAATTCCTTCCATTACAATAAAACAATAAGAATAAAACCCACTCTAAATCGTCAGTAACCACAAGATGGCCACGGGGTTTTGAAAATTAATTTGGGGAACATAATCAATAATGTAAAGATTTTGTAGGGTATCCAATGGACGTGTGTCCCATTTGGGAGACCACCTCAGGGATGATGTAGATGCCTGATCTCTGCACGGTACACCTGAAGCTGAACAATACTGAGTGCCAACTATAATTTTATAAATAAATAAATAAATAAATATATATATATATATATATATATATATATATA
Organism: Rhinolophus sinicus; assembly: GCF_057876585.1. Lineage (NCBI taxonomy): Eukaryota > Metazoa > Chordata > Mammalia > Chiroptera > Rhinolophidae > Rhinolophus > Rhinolophus sinicus. The sequence continues at coordinate 15,043,688 of NC_142516.1, read as the reverse complement.
TATATATATATATATATGGTTACAGGAAGTGGAGTACAGCGTACAGCATTAGGAACAGAGACAGTGGAGATGTAATGGCTGTGTGTGATGTCAGAGGGATAGTGGATGGGGGAGGGGGTTCACACAGTGTGAGGGATATAAATGATAAATGTCTAAGTTTTGCTTTGTCTTGTGCACCTGAAACTAATAAAATTATATTAAAAAAACCCTACTCTAATGCGAAAAACAATTTATTTCTACTAAACAAAGCAGTCTTTGAACAGTTACCAGGTGTCAGGTGCTGTGCTGAAAGTTTTACATGTGTCACCCCATCTAACGTTCCCAACAACCCTGGGAGGTGGGTGTCCTTCTCATCACCACTGAGTAGAGGAGGAAAGTGAGGCTCACAGAGGTTGAACTAATTCTAACAAATCACTGAACTAGTACATTTCAGCTAGTAAGATGGAAGCCTGGAACCCCTGTGTGCCTGATTCCAAAGGCTGGGCTCCCAAACTGTGTCCTCAAATATATTTTACACATAATTGCTCAGAAATGCTCAAAACTCCAGTGATAGGGCTGATTACTCTCCCAAGTGTTTCATTTCATTATTTGACAGCTCTGTTGACAGATCTATAGATAGAAATATTTAAATGGAACCCAAATCAACCTCCCTATGGGAGTTGGTCCATCATTTTCATGGATGATAGGGAAGAATCATTGAGAGTCGTTGCTTTACAGGTTTTTGGATGGGAAATAAAGGCTTGTCCAGAAGGGCAGTTCGAGCCAGACCCTACCCTTCCCTCATGAGGAGATCTTGGCCAGCCTGGAGCCAAGAGTCTTTGTCTGGGATAGGGATGCCATTCTGGGAGAAGCCTCCTGCAGAGGCTTTTTCTTTTTCTAGCTTGGCCGTTAGACCCTCTCCAAGGCACCGATTGAACTCCCTGGGAGGTAGGAAATGGTAAATGAATACACACCGAGGTTCCCTCCTTGGTGACCGCCACGAGTAGTACAGTTCACCTGTATTGTTCATATGCAGTAATGTTTCTCACCATTGCACTGGGGTGTAATGCAATGTGTTTACATGAAATGGGGTAATGCCTGTAAGACACTCAGCGTAGTGCCTGGCACGTGTTTCCTTCACAGTCTGACATGTGGTCAGCTTCAGGAACTAGCTGCTGAGCAAATGTTGAATGGGCCATCAGGAAGCAGGAGAATGTTGCTCTTACAGGCCTGGAAACTGGAGGAGGCCACTGAGAATCCCCATCTGCTAGCCTTTCTGGCTCCCACCCAGCAGCCTGGATGGCAGAACAGACAGAATTCCAGAAGGCTGTGCCCACTCATTTAAAAACCTTGGCTGAGCTCACACTACGTACTCACCAGGCCCGGAAGGGGGGTGGTGTAAAACCCTTAACAAAGCATGACCTCCAGTCTCAGGAGGGCCAAGGTCTAGCAGAGTGGACGGGGGAGGACAGTGTGTTGGGGACCTTCCTGAAAGTGCTGTGGGTGTCACGTAAACACATTGCATTAGACCCCAGTGTGTTGGTGAGAAACTGTAGGGCTTACAGTTGTGGAGAGCTTCCTCCACACCCGACACTCTTCAAAGTGCTGGATGTGAATTTGCTCACTCCTCACTCACACCCCACTGTACCGATAGGAAACGAAAGCAGAGCAGCTAACCACTTATCCTAGATCATTATACACCCAGAGGTCACAGAAGTGTAATTTAAACTAGTCTGGAGCTGGACTCTAGCTTTTGCCATGCCTTTACCTACCAGCAGGAGATAGGGTATTATATAATACAACTTGGAAAACATTTTCTGAGTGCCTGCATGGCTCTATTCTAGCTAGGGGTGAAAACAATAAAAAACAAACAAACTACTATTCTTAATCTCTCAGAGTTAATCACTTAGTGGAGAGAGAAACGCATGTGTGACCTTGTAGTTACATTGTAGTATGAAACACAGGAGGGTAAAGATTAGAGGTTAAGAGCATGGGATTTGGCAACAGATGGATGTAAATGCTAGATCTATTACATATAAGCTGTGTGGCCTGGGGCAGGTTCCTTAACTCCTCTGTTCCTAAGTTTTATCATCTTGTCTGGCAAAATGAACATCATGTAGACACTTGTCTCAGAGAATTAGAACAGGATAAAATAAATGGATATTATGAAGAGAAGGTATTCGGCACACCGTCACATAGTAAGCCCTCCTTAAGTGAGACCTATTATAACTATTTTCAATAATAAATGTACGAATGAGACAATGAAGAGAAAATCCTGGAAAGGCAGCAGGGGCCTATATCCAGAAAGACCTTTGAAATATCTTAAGATAAAGGGAAATGGTGAAGCTCTATGCTACAGGAAGATCAGAAATGAGGTGTTTTTTTGTTGTTATTTTTTTTTTAAATAAAAATAATTGTATTTACTTAGAAGCATTCAGAATGTCAACAAAACAGCTGCAGTTCTTTTTGCAATTACCGAGTGATATTCAGTTAACAGAACAACAATTATTTTGTAGAAGCTGCATCAGAGACAACTGAAGATGAAACAAACTACCATCCCCATATATAACTAATTCGTGCTGTGAACCAGCAAGAACGGGCTTTAAATTTCCAGCCAATTTACAAACCCCCCATCCTGTATCAGGCAAGGTTAGTGGCCACTGAAATCACCACCAGGACAGGGCTACCTAAAGGCACATTTTGTAGTGTGTTAACTATAGAAAAAAATACACTGGACAGTTTAAACACAAATCTTACACAGCCTTACATTTCAAGCTTTTTCTTTAAATGGAGTGAGTTCTATACAGGGGGTTAAATGCTTTATAGACAAGCAAAAAAACTGCACTAGAACCAACTTATTCATCATCATCATCTTCTTCATCTTCCTCCTCTTCCTTCTTTTTCTTGCTCTTTTCAGCCTTGACAATTCCCCTTTTTTGCTGCATCAGGCTTCCCTCTAGCTCCGTATGCAGCACTATCGTTTTCGTAGTTTTCCTTCAGCTCAGCAGCCTTCTTCTCTCATAAGGCTGCGTGTCATCTGCAGCAGTGTTATCCTCATCTCTCCCAGCTCCTTTGCAACATCACCAATGGATAGGCCGGGATGTCCTTCCTTGATTTGGGGCAATACTTAGAACAAAACAAGAAAAAGGCTGAAGGAGGCCTCTTGGGTGCATTGGAATCCTTGAACTTCTTTTTCATTTCCCCTTTAGGAGGGACATAAGTTTTCATTTCTCTTTTATAACGGGCCTTCTCCGCCTTTGCCATGTCTTCAGATTTTCCTGTCTTTAGCAGACATGGTCTTCCCCTTCTCCAAGCACTTCTGAGGAACGTCTGAGAAGTTGACTGAATCAGCTGGGTGCTTCTTCTTGTGCTCCGCACGGCAGGTTAGCACAAAGAATGTGTATGATGACATTCCGCCTCTCGGCCTCTTCGGGTCTCCTTTGCCCATATTTAATTATTTGTCCTCAGCGAGCACAGAATCACCCGACTCGCACTTGCTCTGGCTCTGTCTGTATGGAGCTCAGTGTACTGCCATGGCTGTGAGAGTGGGAGCCAGACACAGCTGACAAACAAGCTTTAACTCTTGTCACTCAGAGGATGGATGGAAGAGAGAATGAATGGAGCCTAAGACCAGAAAGTAGAACACGGAGGCTGCATCCTCAATTGCTTTGATGGACGTCGAAGAGATCCCTGACCTTGTTTCGGGGGGAACTCAAAGATCAGGAGAACTTAGAAACCTTTGCCCCTTTGAGTTCCGTCCCATAAGTCATGAACACAATCTGTTCTTTTTGAGAGAAGGTATCAAACAATGATGTTTCTTGTGGTCTGACCCAACCAGTGGGCTCCTCATTCATCTCCATAACACACGTCCTAGATATATAGAGAACCGTGGTGACAACAGGCAGAAGGTAATTTAATCTGAGCAAAGGCCCCAAGTGGAAGAGACAGGAGCCCTTTCTGCATGTAAATGCCTGAAACGCAAGGCTTTGTTTTTTATTCCTTTTTATCCCCTAGCAAAGGCTCAATTTCATCATGTTTCCAGTAGCATTTGGTCAAACACCAGAGGGAAAAGAGACGCAATCTAGGCCATTGCTAATGAAAGGGGAAAAAAAAAGTCTTTCTTGAAATGGAAAAAAAAAAAAGAAAAAAACAAAAACAAAACAAACAGGATTCTTTGTCTCTTAGAGGGTTCGAAAGAGGAGAGTGGGATTATCTGTAATTCCCATGCCATCATTCACTTCCTAGGAGCTGACAAGTCATTCTCTCCTTGTTCCTTTAAACTCCCCACCCTAGAATATATTAGCCAGAGGACAGAGGGACAGACCTGCTTAGATTGTAATAGGTACTGATAGGCTCTCCTGTGTATATATCTGTTTTTCTGTTGGTTGGTTTGCTTGTTTTTTTTTTAACCTCTTTTTAAAATATTTTTTATTAATCTACATATTCTTTTTGCTTCCTCTGCAGATGACTGTTCTGCCTCCTTTTCCTTTGTTTGTTTGGGGTTTAATCAAAGCTCTTGAGACTTCAAGATAGGCTAACCTGGGTGGGGATCCTGATTTTTATCATTTCTTGCATGGGTGGCCTGAAACAGTCATAGAACCTTCCTTGTGTTCAATTTGTTCCCATGTAAAGTGAGGCTAAGGACACTTATTTTCTCAGATTAGGGTGGGGTGGAGTTCGATAAATAGAGAAATGAAGTGAGGGCAGAGAGTAGCATCTCTAGAAATGCTAGATCCCACTCAATGGCCCCCACTGCCCTCTCCTGGTTTTAAAATGCTCCCATGAGCCTGTGCCATGGGCTTCTCCCTGTACGCAAAGCCCACGCAGGAGAGATTTCTTGTCTCTCGATCCTTTGATCCATCCACCACACCACATCATGAGTGACATGTCTAAAACTCATTTCTGATCTCGTCCCTTCCTAGAATAAGGAGCTTCACCACTTCCAAATACCCAATTTTCAGCTCCTCAAAACACTTCTATCTTTCAAGGTCCAGCTAAGGACCCGTTTCTTCTAGGAAGCCTTCTCCGACCAGAGCAGCTCTCATTGTCGATATTGAACTCCATAGTATCTCTGGCCTGTAAGGTGCCCCAGGATATTTCCCAAGCGCTCCCAAGAAGCCAGGCGATGTGCTGCCCTGAACTCTACAGGGACTCTGCTTGACCCTGAGAGATAAAACTAAGGTGACAGGTGGATGTGATGGAGGGACAGACAGACGTGGATTCAGCACAAGCCAGCATTTCCATGCGAACCAGATCTGACCAATGTTAGAACAAGTTTCCCTGCAAACAGTGACTCCCCAAACAGTGCTCAGCCTTGATTGTCTGTGGCCCCACATGCTGGTGCAGGGGTTGGTGCAAGAAAAACATCCAGGGGTGGGGCCGAGCCTGCGGCTGGAAAGGAGATAAACTTAGCTTTGTTTTGGTTTACAGATCCAGAGCTGAGATGCAGTTCAAGGGTCTGTATGATCACCAAAATCTCCTGAGGAGAGGTGCTTTGGAAAAGAGATGCATGGGCCCTGATCCTTAAGGATTTAGTGACACTTTTATGAGTTAAGGACAGGAAGTTTATATATATATATATATATATATATATATATATATATTTATTTTTTTATTTTAAAGCTTTCTGGGTGATTCTGAGATCGAGCAGATTTGAGAAGCACTGACAGAGCGCATCCCATCCACCTTATTCCCCATGTTTCAACCTGTCTCCATCAGGATCGGTAGGTCATGCACTAGTCACTGCACAAGAGCAGCATAAGTTTGGAAGGAAGGAAACTGAGACCTTCGTAATTCATATTCAGTCTTCTGCTCTAAGAGGAGTTTAAGCATCTCCTATATGTTGTGATCATATTATAGTCCAGCATTTGAAGGATTAATTTCAACTATTACCCTGGACTAAACAGAGAGGGGAGCGCTGTTTGCACTAACTCTTACCATCTCTATTCTCACTTGCATACGCGCGTACATGGTACCGGTTTTCCAGTCTCCATTTCTGGCTCAGTATAGGCCTGGAAGCTAGCATTTTCTGAGTGATCTGTGTGTCCCAGGCATTGTGTCATTTATTTGACCTATATTGCTTCACAGAGTCCTACTGTCTTCCTGGGAGGAACACTGTTATTATCCTCATTTTATAGATGAAATTGCAACAGAGAAGTTAATTAACTGGCCCAAGATCCCAAGGCTAGTAAGTGGCAAAACCAGAATTTAAATCCCGAGGCATTTATTCTGGAAGCTACTCTCTGAAATATCACTACTGCACTTCACAATTTTCACATATGTGCCCAAATATCTGTTGTCCAATTCCAATTTTAAACATGTAGCTTCACACTTAGCCACTTCCCCAAGGCCATGCTTTTCCCTAAGACAGTTGACATCATCTTCCACATAAATCTGTTGCACTGTTCAAGAAAATCATCTTGTTTCTACAAATATATGTGTGTGTGTCTTTTTGGGGGAAAGGAAAGTCATTAAAAAAAGCATTGTTTTTTTTTGTTTGTTTGTTTGTTTGTTTGTTTTGTTTTGTTTTTTCTATTATACAACCGAGATCATACATCTTCCCATAGAGACAGGGAATACTCATCTATGTACTAGTGAATGTTTAACAACCAGCTCTCCAGGGACCGGGAGGGAAGTAGGGAAGGCTTGATACTGTTTGCTGATTTCGATGGTATGAATATTTCTACCAAGGTCGATTTCAAGATCCCAGCCCAATGTCACTAAACATCCAACTGGGAAGAGATACTTCAGATTAGCTCTTTGTAGCCAAAATGTCAGAAATTACAGCATTTTATTCCCCTCTACATTTTAAAAGACTTTTTCTTGCTCATACGTAAATCACATCAATTTTCTGGGTCCAATATCTGGCTAAGTAAAATCATGGAAACCAACATTTACAGAGTGACCTCTGTGTTTCAGGGACTATGCAAATGACTTGCTATAATTTAACATTTCCGTTGGTTGTATTTTAACAGAAAAGGGTACGGTAAACAAGATTTCCAAACTTATGCTGCTCTTGTGCAGTGACTAGTGCATGACCTACCGATCCTGATGGAGACAGGTTGAAACATGGGGAAAGGAGTCTCTGTGGACACAGGCACACTTCAGTTCCAGTCCTGGCTCTAGCACTACAAGAGGCGTGACCCTTAGTCAAGACACAGTTTCTACTGAATCTGGAATACATGGTAAATGTGCTGACAACGTAGGGCTGTTAGGAGAATTAAATAATAGGCCATATGTAAAATACTGGGCACATTACAGATGATCAATAATTGTTAGCTCCCGACCCTTGCTCCTTTCATAAATCATTTATGTTTTTTCAAACCAGGTTGCCTTCTTTCTTATGCTCAGATTATCCCCACTTCTTCTTCACTCAGAGACCACACGCTTTGTTTCCTGCTTGTATTATATGTCCCCTACTCGCAGTTGTGATTTCTCTGTGTCTGTGGGGTTCTATTTTCAAACTTCAAGTCTTCCTGTCTAAGCCTCTTAGCTTTTCACTGTTGTGTTACTAGTTTCTCAGGCTGTGACTTCCTCAGTCATGCATTTCTCCTTCCACTGGGATATGTGCTCTATCACCACTGCGACTGTTAGTCTCAACTCTGCTTTTTCCTCCATTAATTCCTCACAATACCCCCTCCCCGTTTCTCCTCTGTGGATTTCAGACAAAGCCATTTTTACTGATGTGTGTTCTGTTTGCTTCTCTACACAAGAGCGGCCTTCACTGTCCTATTTCTTTCATCTTAAACATCCCTCGCTCCTGCCTACCCTTTCCCCAACTTCCAGCTGCTTCCACTGCTGCAACCTGAAGTTTATTGTTTTTATTTTCCCCATTTTTACCCCGAAGGACCTCCGAATCTTTCTTATATCAGCCTATTATTTTCTTTCCCTTTCATTTCCCTCTGAAATTCTTCTGGCTGGGTATACGGTATTTTCCCTTTCATGATGCAAAGGACCCAGGGGCAATTTACACTGATATATCTGTTTTGCTCTATAAGGGTGATGCTCATTTTAGGGGTTGAATGGCTGGGTTCTTGTCACTAACGTGTGGCAGGGGGAAGGGAAATGCTGCTGTCTCTATATTGAAATCTCTTATATAAATCCATGCACAGAATGACGTTTTAGGTACTGGAAAGACCAGGGACCCGGACCTAGTATCAGATTCAACTTCGCACAGCCACGTGATCCTCCCGAGTAAAGGAATTCACTTCCCTATGCCTCACTCTCCCCATCAATAAAATGGGGCAATGCCACAGTCCAAGAATGGAGCTCCGGAGTTCGATGGATCAATGACAATTACTGACTCCTCTTACTAGCTATGCCATCTAAGGTCACCCACTTCCTCACAATGGCAAGCATGTCTTCATCTCTGAAACAGGGAAATCTCAGAATTGAAGGGATGATTCAATAAGATCATGTGTGCAAAATCCTTAACCCGTTGCCTGTGCCGTCAGACACATTCAGTACTAGGATCTAACATCATTGGGATACTTCTACCTTTGTCAGAGGTAACACGGCATCTCCTGCATATCTGACTTTGCTCTTACTGTTCCCATGACCTGGACGGCCTTCTGCGTCTTTTGCAAAGCCTTCTCCGACCGTCCTATTGCTCGAAACAGAACTGGTCATTCCCCACTGTCTCTCCTCAGAAGCTGCTGTCTATGCTGTTTGTAGGTCTAACCATCTTATTTTGTAGCTGTCAGTTTACTTACAGGTATGCTACTTACACATCGCTCCAGACTGTGAGCTTCTAGAGAACTGGATTATGTCTCTTTTTCTTGGTTTCTTAGTACCAAATACAATGCCTAATAAAGGGTAGGAGCTCTCCACATAAATTACTAATAGCTGGAAGAATGGATGAAGATAGATGGTAGGTGTTCACTAGAAGTTTGTGATGAATGAATGAGTCAAGACAAAACCTAGTTTCTATACTTAGGTCATAAGGCAGCCATATATGCACGGGCCATCCAGGCTTTACCTCCAACGTGTAGGACTGGGTCAGGCTGGGCCCGGCAGGCTGACTGATTGCTGCTGAGGTCCTGAGGTGCTGATTTGGGCCTTTCACATTCCTGTAGGCCAGACCCAGGGTTTGTCCCCAAGGGTGCAATAGGTTGGAGCATGGGTATAGGATTAAATAGCCCCAGACTAGAAGATAAGAGCAATTCAGGGCAGGAAGACAAGCAACTCATTAGAGTAATCTGGTTGATTTGGCTCTGTCAAGTCGTAACTCCCAGACAATGTGGAGTTTTGACACCTCATCATCTTTCATTTTATTTTCTTACACTTGCACTTATTTTCTCATACTTATGAAAATGCCAGAGAGAAAAAAAACTAAAATATAATGGGATGTTTTTTTTTTTTTTTTTTCTTTAAACAAAAGAAAACTAAAATTATAATGTCTTCCCTTCCCCCATTCTTTGCTGACACTTTTGTGAATCAAACCAACATCTTTCTGACAGTGACATATCAGGTGCTTACCAGGGGAGTTGTCGTATTTCTGGGAGCATGGTTTAATCTATGGAACAGAAGGGTTCAACTATTCATTTAATAAGCATTTACTGAACACAAAGTATTGATGTAGGTAGGCTCCCTGTGACGTATCAAGAATAATAAAAAGTAGTCTGTTTTGTTCTAGTAGGAAGACAGTCCTGAAAGAGAAGTCCAGGGCTTGAAATTCAAGTCTCTGATGAGTGCTTATTAGCTATGTGACCCAGGACAAGTCAGGGGACTCCCAGAGTCTCAGTTTCTGTATCTCAGAAATAGGCAAGACAAAGATTGTTTTCTCTCAAATCCCTTCTCATGGAGTCATTGCAAAGATCAAGTGAAATCATCTATTAAAGAGCTTTGAAAACCGAAAAGTGCTAAGAAATGACAAAGAATGGCATTAAGGGTTTGTTTTATGTCACACATCCCCCTCCCCTGCCCAGTGAATAACATAAACTTCATTCTGAGGAATTAGTATAAATCAAGTGTGAGATTCAAAAATAGCAACTGGCCCTATGAACCCTAAGACAATCCTCCAAGTTCTGACTCTGGTACAAATTAGCTATGCGAATACTGTCAATTCCTCTCCCTTGTCTGGACTTCAATTTCCTTATCTTGTGAAATGAGGGAGACAGGACCAGATAAGGAGCAAGGAGCTCTAAAGGAAGCTTCTACAACAGCTCAGACAGTGTTCTTCTGTTATTCCATGAAAATGACTATCCTATGCCAGAACTTGGTAGTGAATTGTTTATAACTCTACTCACCTGGGCAGGTAAGACAGCAGGACACAACTGAATTCTTTAGGCCTAGGAACATAGCGGTGGGTGGAAGACTCAAGACGCAGAGATGTCCCAGGTCCAATGCAGAGGAGGCCAACATGACTTCTGGGGCTCTGGGCAGCTTTGCCTTCACAGGTTCCTTCCTTCATTATAACATAAAATAAAAAGTATGTTGGCAGTGTGGAGGTTCCTAAAAAATTATGAATAGAATTACCATATGACCCAACAATCCCTCTCCTGGTATCTACCCAAAAAAATCTGAAAACATTTATACATAAAGACATGTGTGCTCCAATGTTCATTGCAGCTTTATTTATGGTGGCCAAGACATGGAAACAACCAAAATGTCCTTCGATAGATGAATGGATAAAGAAGTTGTGGCATATATACACAATGGAATACCATTCGGCGGTAAGAAAAGATGAAATAGGACCATTTGTGACAACATGGATGGATCTTGAGATTATAATGCTGAGCGAAATAAGTTAGACAGAACAAGCAGAGAACCATGTGATTTCACTGATATGTGGTATATAAACCAAAACCAACACAAGAACAAGGCAAACAAATGAAGGAACAGAAACTCATAGACACAGACAATGGTTTGGTGGTTGCCAGAGGGTAAGGGGGGTGGGGGGTGGGAGATGAAGGTAAGGGGGATCAAATATATGGTGATGGAAGGAGAACTGACTCTGGGTGATGAACACACAATGGGATTTATAGATGATGTATTACAGAATTGTACACCTGAAATCTATGTAACTTTACTAACAATTGTCACCCCAATAAACTTTAATTAAAAAAAAAAGTATGTCTTATGACTGTATTGGTATAACAATGAATATTATCCAAGATCAATTATAATTTTCTTATAACAGGAAAAATAAAATTTGTATAAAGTAGCCCTCTCAAGGTGTCACAGATCCTAGGTACTATTTCTACAGTGTCTAACGAATAAGCTATCTCTTCTAGGTTCTACTAAGAGTGGCCATGAGTCTTACTCAAAGGACATGTAGATGGCCAGCCAACTGAATCTTGCCTTCCTTCTCGAGTGGGATCTCTCGACATTGGCACTGCTGGGATTTGTACAGGATAATTCTTTGCTGAGTGGGTGTCCCATGCAGTGTAGAGTCTATCACCAAAGGCTAGTTGCATACCTACCTCAGTTGTGACAACCACAAATGACCTCAGACATTGCCAAGTGTCCCCTTGGAGGCAAACTCGTCCATGGTGGAGAAACGTTATTCTGGAATATTCCTTCTAGATGATGCTCTGCCTTATGCTACGAGCTCATGATCTTCTCAGGCAATGGCTTTCCATGTCACCCAGTAAAAGATAAAAGCCCTTACATGGACCTATAAGGTTCTCTCTGATCTTGCCTCCAGTACCTCCCTGACTTCGTTTCCTTCTGTTCCTGTCACTTGAGTGGCTCCAGCCTCAATGTCCCTCTTGCTGTGTTTTGGATCTGATCTGCCAGACACACGACTCCCATTTTAGGTCCTTTGGAATGTTTCTTCCTCTTGCTTCCCCCAGATAGCCCACTTGGTTAACTCCCTGGCCTTCTTCATATTTTTGTTTGAGTATTACCTTCTCAATGAGGCCTATCCTAGCCACCCCTTTAAAGATTACAACCCTATTCCCTGGCATTCCTCTCCCCTGGCCCTTCTCCGTCCCTGTCTCTCTCTGTCACTTTCTCTCTATATATATGTATATTTTTTTCCATAGCTCATTACCTTATAGCATACTATATGATTTATATTATTTAATTATGTTCGGTATTTATCATTTATTGTCTTTCTCTCCCTGCTAGAACATAAACTCCATGAGGATAAGAATCTTATTTTATCTGTTTGGTTCATCCCACAACTGCTACACAATGCTTGATAAATATTCATTGGATTGAATTGAAAAAAAAAAAAAAAAAAAGAATTTACTTGAAGGAGCTACTACCCCTCTCTGTCTTTGAACAGGCCTTCTAGGAATTTCTTCTTTCTTCTGACCCCAAATTTCATCTCTGTGTCTCCCTGGCTGGGTGACTGACTATTCCTTCCATGGTGGAGTTTTATGTGTCTCTTTCTGAAATGCTCCCACTTTCCTGGACCACCTTTCTGTTTGTTTATGCCTCTTTGGTTCCCCTTTTGTCCCTGGGCTGCTTGGAGTGGCAGAGGGGATACCTGCCTGCTCGGGTTTCAGAACAGCTGATTGTTCACTTCTTATAGCTGTTCTAGCATGAAAAGGAATGATTCAAAGGAGACTGGAAAAAGCAAGACCTTGCCGTTCCTTTGAGAACAATGAGTGAGAAAACATAGGGGTCCCTTTCAGTCTTCCTGTTGGGAATTATTTACCCCTGGAGCAGCTGAATAGAAGGGCCAAGCTATGGGGTTACTATGTCCTCCTTGGAAAGCTGGCCAAGAAGTCATTGCAACCAGGGCTGGCATGTGGGGACACAAGGAGCCCATGACTTACTGGAGACACAGTTCTTGCTGACCCAGTTTCAGCACAACATTGCCTGACACAGCATTGCAATCCACAACTTTAATAACTCGGTGACATGCAAAGCAGTTCTGATGCAAAGTGGAGCTGACAGAGCAGCGGAGGAAAGGATCTGCTTCTCACTGAGCTGCGTGGGGAATCCACTCAAGGTGACTGCAACCTTCGCAACCCAGCTGACAGTCCGAGCCTGCTCTTGCAAACAAAGTGGGTTTGTTTTCCATGAGGGCAAACATGGGGGTGGCAGACAGTGAGTGGAGCCAACTCAGAAGGACTGGTTGATACAACCTGTCTCTTCTGCTTTGACACATGTCCCTGATATCCCTGCTCTTCATCATCCCTGCTGCCCCTGCCTTGATCCAGGCCTCCACCACCTGGGCTCTTGTAACTGCGACGTAATGTTCTCAGGGCTTGTCCCCACATCCCTCCTGCTCATAGCCAATAGAGGGGACTTCAAAAAGCATATTAATAATCACATCACTTTCCATATCAAACCCTTCCATGACTCCTCATTCCTGTAACAATATTGTTAACACAGAACACAGTTCTCTGTGCTCAGTCTGTGAGCTACTTTCACTTAGTTCTGTATATTTCTCATCACTTCTGGCCACCACGTCAAAATCTAGTTTCCTTTTTATAATTTATTGAATATGCACTATACTTTTTATTGCCTAATGTTCTGATGTAAATGGCAATTCCATGTCTACTTGAATGCTTCCTGCTCTGGGAGACTCATTACCTTACACGACGGCCTTTTCTAATGCTGAACAGCTTTAAAGCTCCGTGAATCATTCTTTATAAAACACAAACTCTGGTCCATAATTTTCATTTTTTGCCCCTTCACCTGCTCTCTGGAGTCCCACAGAACATGTTCTGTCTCAGGCCTCATTTCTGAGAAGTGAACTCAGTGAAACACAGCTTCTGAGTGTCTTTTGTGAGTTCCTAGGTACTGTACCCATTTTTCATATGCCGGGGTTTCTTCCATCCCAGCTTCCAACATCTTGCCTTTTGCACTTTTCTCATACATGAAAGATTCCCCTTAAAATCAACAGGGGAAAGTTGTACATTAGGCATTTAAAGATAATAATGACAATTAGCAACAATAACAATTAGCAACTGCTCCTGGCATATGGGTATGGACGTTTCGACCCAGGTTGTGCAATTTAAGTAATTTAGTCTAATATTAATTAAATATATATGTGATATATATATATATATATATATATATATATATATATATATATATATATATATATATATACATACACACACACACACACAAAACATGGAGTATTCAGTAACCTCCAAGGTTCTTATGATTCCTTACCAGGGCAGTGTATATTTAGAGGTCGATTCCTGCATTCAGACAGCAGTTCCAATGGAGTTTCAGGAGACAGTGATTACTGGGGCTTGAAATTGTCAGGACAGCTCCCTGGAGGCGGAGTGTCCTGAAGGGGGCCTGGAAGGAAGAACACACTGTGTACAGCAGCGAGGAGGGGAGATGGATATCTATATGCAAATATGTCCGCACACATACATCTGCTTCATATGCATTTTAAACCTTAAATTGACTTTCCCTTGCCTTCCACTCTGGTTTCCATGGTAACCCTGACCACTTATTTTTTCTTTTAACCTCCTTTTCATTGTTTCAGGATGAGGTGAGCTACATGAGGGTTAACCAGTCAGGGGAAGACAGGAGATTTTAAAGCAATTATTTGGATTTTTTTTTTTTTAAAGAAAACCGCCAACTTTGCAATTTAAAGCAAACTCTCTCTGGTATATTTGCCCTGAAGGATGCTGTAAGGAGAAACTGGAGCCAGAATCCCTTTGTCCCCTCCTCCCTTACTTCTATTATTACCATGCACTTATTGCTAATACAGCATCTAAACTTACCATCTCGGTAACTATGGCAATAAAATGGGTGAGATTCCCTTCCATTATGACTTGAATTGTTAGGACTTTGCAAAGAGCACGTGTGTTTGCACAGGGGAGGGGGATGACACACTCCGGGGAAAACAGTTATTTCAACTCCCTGCAGAGAATTGAAGACTGTCATCTATCAGCCCACATGCACATGGAGAATTATCACCATGCCTGAAAGAGGATGCAGACATCGTACCTGGGGTTACCGTGCACATCCAGAGCTCGCAAAACTCCTGTGTGCACAGGCTGTACAGCCAGGAACCCAGGCGAAAGAGAGAGAAGGCAAGAGGCGAGACAGGAGGATCTAATCCAGGGGCCAGCAAACTGTCTCTGTGAAGGACCCAGTGCTAAATATGTCAGGCTTTGAGGGCTATACTGTCTTGGTTGTAACTTTTCAACTCAGCCTTTGCAGCACAACAGCAGCCACTGACAAAATGTGAATGAATGGACAGGTGTGTTCCAATACGATTTTATTTATGGGCACTGAAATCTGAATTTTAAATACTTTTCACAGATCATGAAATGGTGTTCTTCGTTTGTTTTCCCCCCCAACCACTGAAAAGTATAAAAAACATTCTTAGTTCCCAGTTTCTACCAAAACAGGTGGTGAGCTGGATTTCTCCCATAGGCCCTACTTTGCAATTCCTTATTTATAATCTATGCCAAGAAAAATGCATTCCACCCCAGTGGATTTTGTTATTATTCTTATCTGTTTTGCTACATGTAGGAATAAATGCTGCTACTCTTAGCTTCAACTTTTATAATTAACTACCGTGTTTCCCTGAAAATAAGACCTACCCCAAAAATAAGCCCCAGTTAAGATCGTCAACCAGACGGATGCATTTAGTACATTATGACGAAATTCCAGAAGAAGATCACATGACTGTATTTGAATAAATGTAGATTGTTGTACATGAAAAAATAAGACATCCCTTGAAAATACGCCCTAATGCATCTTTTGGAGCAAAAATTAATATAAGACTCAGTCTTATTTTTTGGGAAACATGGTATGTGTCAAGCACCATATTGTCACTGTAAACACACTATCTTATTTAATCATCACTAAAACCCAGCTTAGAGTTGAGGAAAACAAGGCTCAGGAATTGAACTCCTTAAGGTCACAGAGCTTGTAAGGACAGTTGACATTCAAATCCAGGGTCTGTCTGGTCCTTAGAGGCTCAGCATGGCTTTTCTCCTCATAGACACATTAGCCTTCCAACTTGGGAGAGTCTCCATGTCCACCAGGTTCCATCACACCCCACTCTCAGAGGACTGAGCCCTTAAGTCTAACAGAAGTAAACCTGTGGGAACAGGGCCTAGGGACAGTCCAAGCTCGTCTCATTGCAGTGATACGATATCCACAAGCATCCACTGGGAACGGCCTTATACACCCCGTTTCCACTGATGTCTCTTGCTGGCCCTAATCTCTGATTTGCTCTTTGCCTTGGCATGTAAGGCCATGTGCATTCACTGTCTTCTGGCCCTGGTTGTGCTCCAGGAAGAGCCTTAGCATTCTGGGCGGCGTACATCTACCTTTCCAGCCTCCGCTGGCCTGTCTTGGTGCTGAGATCTTAGCTCCATGGCCCATAGACATCCTTCATTGGCTGGCTATTCTCAATTCTCACAATCACATGCCCTCCAAGTCCTTTGAGGGGAGGTTCTGAGAAGTTGGGATGCTAAGTAGGGAGAGAAGACTCTCCAGTGCTGGAAGGAGTGGGTCATTGCCTTGTAATCTCGAAGGAGGCAGGAGATTTTAATTACTCAGGACAGTCGTAGAGGGAAAAGCTAGGAGCAGGGAGCGGAATTTATCAAGTGGCAGAATTCTCACTTGCAGATTTTATTCTAAGTCGCCAAATACACCTTCTACCACAGGTGGCTGGGATGTGGTAGAGAGAGGAACGCACTGAATGGAGATCCAGAGTTTTGGATTCAGGGCTTCAGTCTCTTCCATTGCGATAATGAGACTTAACTATATCGTATCCCTCCTTTCCAGCTAGAACAAAGTGACTCTATGACTTTGGGAAATGTATAGTTCAGCAACAGCTGGCCTTGATTTTCTTGGCAGGTTGTGTGACCTTGGGAAAAGCCAGTCCCTTTCACTGAGCCCTATTTTCCCATCTGTGCCATGTGAATAGCAATCCTCTCCAGCTCCAGAGACCGCCAATTACAGCCCTTTCTGCTCTACTCCCGAGGAACTGCAGGCACATCTGTTTTTTGTATCCATTACTTTGCAAACTTTTAAGGGATTTCCCCCCACCTCTCTCAGTCCCTAGGAAATTGCTGCAGCTCTTTCTTTGGAAAGAACATTAGCCAGGCCCTGTGCTAAGCAAATGCATTCAGCTTCCCCCCTATCTGATTTCTCTTTTTTTTCATTTGTCAGCAAAGGAGAAACCTCCCAGCTATTAATCAAACTCCTGGCTGTGGATAGCTTTAATTGCAGAAACCATTGCTGCATGAGGCATGCTCAACTTTTCCAAAGAAAGCCGGCTGCCTAGTGCAGAAGAGAAACAATTAATTACCTGCTCCTCCTGTCCCCAACAGAGAGGCAGATGAACTAACAATATTGCTGCTGGCACCGAATCCTCCCTTCCCAAGGAGGAGAAAAGCTAATGCAAACTCAGACCGCATGTATAAAAGTAGCATGCCCAAATAGAAGCTTAGCTGTAAAGGCTCTGGTGGGACCAAAGTTTTGCTTTTCTCTAGCATCTTTACTTAAAGATGCATAGTTCTAAACCTTATGGAGGAGAGTGATTGGGGATGTTGACATGCTTGAAAATAATGTTCTCTGAGGAAGGATCTAGTGTATAAGAGATACCACATTCTAAGAATAACAAATTAAAGTGGGAAGGGAGGAGTGCCACTCAAAAAACAGCAAAGATAAGAGAGTTCAGACTAATTTTGTATATTCCCAAGGCCAGACTACAATTGCAAGTGGAATTTACAGTTTTACACTAGAAGAGATCCTTGGAACTTGGAACTGGGTGCCTATGGAAAGGGATTTCCCCCAAGGTAGTCAGTCTCTCTTGTCTCTGGAAGTTTTCAATAACCATTGAGGATGTTGTAAGACAATCTTTGTATTGCATGGGAGGTTTATTCATTCTTTTTGGGATAGTTAACTGCCTCTTCCTTGCTTTTCTAATACCTTGAGCTTCAACGTTTTCAATCTTAAAAGAATGGGTTGAGGAGGGAGAACTGAGCCCAAGATTGGATTCTGTTTGAAGTGAAGGCTTGCGTTGGAGATCCATGAGAGCTAAAGTTGGAATACTATTTTTTCACTTTTTTTGGTTTTAATATTCAATTGCCACAGCGATATGATAGATATGATATTCACTTTGGAACTTGGTGCTAAGAATTGTGTTGTTTTTCTCTGCATTCCCAATATGTTAGAGATGTCCAGTACAGGGAAAATGTTAAAGCCATGTTTGAAAACCTTGTGATTGAGTCAAATTTAAACTTGGACTTCTGGTATGAGTTCCGGGGGACAGAAAAGAATAAACCTGAATTAGACTGATCTGAGTCTACAGCTTAATTCCTCATTTACTAGCTTAGGGAACTTAGGTGGCAGAAACTTTCAGTGCCTCAGTTTCCTCCTCTGTAAAATAGGGAGACATTCATATATCTCATGGTACTGCCATAAAGACTTAATGAGATTATAAATACAAAATGCTTGCAAGAAGGCTTGACAAAAGTCGCAAATGTTTCAAACAAAACACAACGTGCTAAGCCCTGTTTTATGCATTTTGCACATATCATTTAAGATTCATAACTCTACTACTGAATATCATACTAAGGGGCAGAGAAGTTAAGTGATGTACCCAAGGCAACACAGGGAGGGAACTTAGCAATAGGATTCTGAGCCCAAGTACTTCATTAATTTTGGCCTCTGCTTGATAAGCAGCCACCAACATTTGCATATTCTTATTGCTGCAACCTTTCTCCCAGTAAAAGCTCCTTTGCATTCTTTTCTCTCCTTGCTACTTCTACTTACATGTATGTGTAAATATTGCATTTCTACTGCACAATGAATTTTCAGAGCACTGAGGCCTTGTTTGATTTCGTGTAACTTTGGTAGAGACTTGCCTAGTCTTCACCCTTCACAATTGCTGTTTTTACATGGGTGGTATCTGCACTGAGGTTCCAGTCTCTCTAGAATGCTAGATTGGAATCCAATTTCAGCCACCCCCCCCCCTTTTCTTTCTTTATTTCATTTATGTATTTTCTATTAAATCATTTGCTTGCAGTCAGAATGGTGTGTTGAAAGAGAACAGAGGCCATACTTGAATTCAGGCCTCGCCTCGGCACTACAGGCTGTGTTAACCTGGCCAAGTTACCGAGCCTCTCTGAGCTTTCATTTCCTGTGTGATGGAAGCCAAGTAAGACCTATGTCTGAAGATTCATCAGTCATATGGGGGAGTGATAAACAGGATAATTTTCACATTTACTGGCCAATCTGCGGAACCTATATGTATTTTAGGGCCAAGAAGCCACTGCAGTTCTTGTAGGTGACTTCCCCTCTTAATTCCCCTAGATCGGGTTTACCTCATTTCCTGGAAGCCCAAAGCTTCCATCTTTTGCTGAAGTCTCTCTCACTGTAGTGAGAAGGTAGTGGGTCAGGAATGGGGTATAGCAGCAGCTCTTAATGCCTTCATTGTTTCCTTTTCAGTTGCTTGAGCTACTTTTATTTATTTATTTTATTAATTACCTTCCTTTCTTTTGCTTGAATTATTTTTCAGGGTGCTTGGGGATTTCAAAAAATATTAAAAAGACGCTTGCTGTTCTTTTTTCCTTTGTATCTAATCAGGCTTTCTCAACAGCTTCAAATGGGAAACTTTGAAGCAAGAGAACTTAAAAGAAGAACTGAAAACTCAGCCTGATGCCCGGAAGTCCCATGGGCAGCTTTGCCACAGAAACCACTTTTGGTGAAACTCATTAGTGTAGGCTGTTCTGGGCAGCGCCACGCAGGCCGGCGTCGCCAGGGCTCCTGGCTTTGAGGCGGCCCGCGGCCCGGCGCCTCGGTGGGGCTGCGCGGGGCTGTGGGGACCCGCGCGCTTGCTCGCAAGGTCGGGGCAGCTCGCAGGGTCCCGCTGGCGCGCAGCCTATTGTGCAGCAGGTGACTACAAGCAAATGACATCTGAGCCTCCTTTCAAGACCCCGCCGCTTTCAAAACAGGGCTTTGAAAGGCTGGGCTCCCCTCGCTCTGCACTGGAGGAGGGCAACTCAGCTTTTCAGGGAGGCCCGGCGGCCCCCACGTGCCTGCCTCTGCGGCTCTTGCCTACGTTTCTAGCGAGAATAAAAGCAGGCAGGACTGGCTGGTGGGTGTTCATGTACAACGTTTCCATCCCTTTATTTACGGAGGAAATGTCCGACTCCTGCAGTTCTCAGCGGCCATTGGGGGATGAATGGACTATTTGAAGTGAAAGGATTGAAAGTTTTTCTATATATATTTATCTCTGTGTGTGTGTGTCTCTCTGTTTCAAAACTCAGTGATATCGTTTTACTTAGGGATCCAATTGGAGAGGGAGACAACATACAGCTACATGTAGGGTTAAACAACATGATTCAAACCCTGTTGGAGGTTTGGAAATCCAGTTTCTATTAGTGCTAGAAGGGAGCAGTACCTGCCAGCCAACCCTTTATTCCTGCTTTTGGCCCCAGCCTTTTGGACCCTGGTTGAAGGAGCAGTCTTTCCATAGGACAGGACGGGGTGGGGGGCATGGAATACAGTAGTGACAACCCTGTGAATAGTTCCCAACCTTCTCCCTCAGCACCAGAAGGTCGCCCATCACCTTGTATCTTATATCAGTTCTTCCTTAAACAAACGTTGAGTTTTTAACCGCTCAAGTGCCCAGTGCTTTCCTTTGCACCTGCTGTTTTTGTGGTGCCCTTCCTTAGTAGAACTGCTTTAATATTCTTGTAAGTACCCTGTTTCCCCCAAAATCTGACCTAGCCTGACAATCAGCTCTAATGTGTCTTTTGAGCAAAAATTAATATAAGACCCGGTCTTATTTTAATATAAGACCAGGTATAATATGATATGATATGATATAATATAATATAATATAATATAATATAATATAATATAATATAATATAATATAATACCGGGTAAAATATAATATAATACTGGTATAATATAATATAATACTGAGTCTTATATTAATTTATGCTCCCAAAGACGTAGTAGAGCTGATGGTCTGGCTAGGTCTGATTTTCAGGGAAACACGGTACTTTTATGAACCCAACTTGTTCTAAGTCAACCCTGTCACATATGGCACTCAGTACCTGGTGTCAGGAGCATGGTTGCCCCCCTAGGACACCCAAAGCAATTGAGCAGGTTGTACTGGGTTGGAAAGGAAATGTTAGTGCTCTTGTCCAGACAATCCTGTTTGGAAAGACAATGACTTACTCAGGGTTTCATGGGAAGTTTATCAGTGAATCGGTCTAAGCCTGGAAGAGCGTACTGAAATAAACTTTCCCAAAAAAGAACACAGATTCAATGCAACTCTCCTTGAGTGCAGTCTTGTTATCTCCTTCGTACAAGAAAATGGGATTTAAGGCTCTCTATGAAGTCCCAAGGCAATACAGAAAGTGGTGAATCCAGAACACAAGAAAATACAGGTTTTCTGACTCTAAATGGATGTGCTTTCCACACACGGTGGATTGTCATTTTCTTTCCCCCCACCGCTTGTCCTCTCTCCTCTCTTCCTGGTTAAAACTCTTATCTCTTAATTCCTTACCTCAAACTGTTTGTGCCCTGAAGCCTTATCGGGCTGTGACAGACAGTCTGGGGCAGGCAGCCTACTCGGTACCCTGTGAATAGTTTCCATTCTTACACACTGGCTATGTTGTGTACGCAAACCCTACTCCTTTTTTAGTAGGTGGAAACTGTTCATTATAGACGCTCATGGGCTTTGTGTTCCAAAAAGACCCGGTGCATGTTTTGTGTCTTGCCCAGCCCAGCAGAAAAAGGCTAAATTGTGTTTTAAAGCCTTACAAGGGGAACGCTAATTGAGGCATAAAAGCACGTCTTTGATCTTCTCAGGACCTGTGGTTCTCCCATCACCTGAGACGTTCTGACAATGCAGGTTGGAATGAAGCCTGTAGTGACACTTGTGCCAAAGGCACCAAGCCAGCATGTCATAGCTGCTCCCCTCTCCTTTCTTCCCGCCACAATTGAAAGCTCTGCTGTGTATGTTTCCCTGTCACACACACTCGAAGCAGCTCCAGCCCTGATCTCTGCGTCATCTCCCTGTTGTACAATACAGGCCGGTTCCTTAGCTTTCAAATATTTCTGGGAGAATCTCTCTACTTCCCGTCTATACCCAGCCCCTTCCCTTCATATAATTCTCTCATATCCATCCTCAATACCAGCCTTGACTAGGTGGCTCATTGACTTAACAGTTGCATTTCCCTGTTTTGCAGGATGCCTCATTCATTCATTCACTCATTCATTCATTTAAGTTCTCCTTTGCTCACTGACCCATGCATTTCTTCAAGCATTCACTCACTTTTTGGTTCGGGCCCAAAGGAGACCAATGTGTACAAAGTTGACCAGAATCATGGTAGAACTATAAGGACTTCTGCATGCATGCACCAGTTTGGGTTAGTGAAAATGGTCGGCGGGGGCCAGAGGCAGTAGCCTAAAGTCTGTGTAACACTGCATTTCTCCAAGAAGTGTTAATCCAAGTTGACAGATGGTCCAAGGCTGTAGTTAAGGCGGAGCAATTCAGGTTAGTATAAAAAGAAAAAGTTAGGCTTGGGAGGGAAACAGAGACCTGAGCTCAAATGTCAGTATTGCTACTTATCAGCATCGTGACTCGGGCCACGCTACCTGACTGCTCCGAGCCTCACCGTTCTCCTTCCTGAAAGAGAGGTGCTAACACCTATCTTGTAGAGACATCGCGGGGAAAGGGAGGGTGCATGTGAGGACTTAGAACAGGGCCTGGCACACACTGTTGTGGTTGGCATCACGGGCACTGCTGCTGCTCATTTGGGAAGGGGACGCTGGGTGTGAACCCACGGGATGGCATGGCTGATAAGTCCCAGTGTCTTCTGGGGAATCACAGTGAGTCTAATGCTCTCTTAAAACAAAATCTGGAAAATGGGCTTTCCTTGAGGAAGCCCTCAGCATAAAATGAAACTGCTGGTGCTTTCGATTTCCTGCCTTTCGTCAGCTCCTGTGAGGGTGCTGGACGTCCGCGTGAATGGGACAGCAGTAGTGACACACAGAAGAGAGGGAGAATGGGCGACACGTATACATCATCGCAGCGACGCATGATCAGATCAGTAATATCTGAGCTTCCTGCCTCCACCTGGGGCTCCATTCCCTGTTTAAAACATCCATTCTGTCATTTGTTTATCCATCTATCTACTTTTAACATGCTTATATTTGATATGCTAAGTTCTAGACAAGCTTTTGGAGAGGCCTGGCCTAAGCTGTTCCTTTACTACCACTGCATTTCTAAGGTAGTTTTCAAATATTATCTTTTTTACCCGCCTTGCTGCAGCTCTGCACTACTCAGAAGACACGCTGCTAGCAAATTCCATATGTAAAAGAGACCCTTAATTAGACCCTAATTAAGGGGTCTGTCCTAGTTGAACGGTGGGGTCAGGTTCATGGAACCTGCACATTCAGTCTTTCCCACTCCTGTCCTTTCATCCTGGGTAGCCTTGCACGATTCTGGAGAACCCCCTTTAGTTCAGGAACGAAAGAATCAAGACATCACAAGGTCGTGCAGCCCTATTTTATCAGAAGGGTGAGATATTAACAACTTGCACCAACATGCTCAAGAGCCAGGGCCGGCAAATGTGTCAATCCCACAAGCAGGTCAGGAGTGCGGGGTTATGGTGGCATAGGGAGAACACGGGGTGGGTGCTTTCACACCTCTTCTATCATTAAATTGTGAGACCGACCTGTAAGGTTAAGAAAGTCACATCACCACCAGCAGCATTCCCATTATATGGAGTAGAAAACCGAAACTCAGACAAGTCAGCCAGCTGAGAAGCGGCTGAGGTTTGAATTCAGCTCTTGTGCCTCTGTTTCCAGATGTATCGCAGTGTTTCCTTCCACCTCCATGAGTGTTGCATCAGCTGTCGCTCTTTTTTCAAGCATGGGGAGCATGTATGACCCCATGAACATACTGCCTGCCCATCAGAATGGACTCTTTCCCTTCCCTCTCTGCTCGTTACCCCCTTATCTTCACCTGTGGCTGACAGATGAGTGTGTGTTTCAGGAAGATAAATGTCCTCTCAGATCTTCTGACATAGATGCCTTGTCTTGGGAGAAAAGCTTATAATACCCCTCCTGAATCCAACCAGACAGGACTATGCAGAGGCCGTGCCCTCTCCGTCCCGCAGGCGTCAAGGATGAGTCTGCAGAAGGCAGAGCCAGCAGAGGCTGAGGGAAGAGCTTCCAGAGCCAGGGGCGATCACCTCTTAGTCATCTATAGCTCAAGTCAGGAGTGCGGGGAGAGAAGAGGATTTATTATCTGAGGCTGCTTTCCTTATCTCTCCCTTGAAACTCACCTTTCAAGTGAGCAAAGAGACTGTACCAGGAGGAGAGGGCAATTATGGTTTCCCTGTTGTCAACAAGAAAGTCAGCTAGCCCGTGCAATATGTGTAAACATATAACGTGGAGTATGGGGCTTGGAAGTACATGGAAACCCCCAAAGAAAAGAAAAAGGAGTTACTGATGTTGGAATTGCTCTTTGTCATTTGAGCAGCATTTTGTAGTTAAAAGAAAAACAGAAACAAAAACAAACAAACAAAAAACTACCTTGTGCATTATCTCATTTGAATCTCACAATAACCCTCTCAGTTAGGCAAGGCAGAGAGTCACCCCATTTTAAAGAGAGGCAAACTGAGGCTCAAAGTGGCTATGTGACTTCCCTAAAATCACAAACAATGAAGTGGCAGAGCCAAAATTGAAATCCAGATTTTCTAACTCAAATGCAGACATATCACTATACTCATGAATGCTTTATTTTGTGAAAGTATTTACCTGTGTAGTAATGATATCTACGTTTGCCAAGAATGGACTTTTGAGGTCAAGTTTCTTACTTATTATTTCAGTGACATTATACTAGGACATTCCATGTAGCAATTTAGAAGGAATAAGAGGGTGCCTTGTCAAACTAACAGCCTGCCAACATTTTGTTTCATTCTAAGATAGGAAAACATAGAAAAACAGTATATATGCATTTTGGGAAAAGACCACGGCCACACTTACACAAAGCACAACTTAAAAATTTGAGGGGAACTGTAGGACAGTCAAACTTTCCGGGGTATTAGCTTCTCATATAACAATCTTGTGGGGAAAAAAATATTTCCATAAACTGACAGGCAGACTGAGACAGAGGAAGGATACATGAGAAGAGCAAAATGGTTTAAAATAGTGAGGGACGGTGGTCATCAAGCTCAAATGCGCTTTTCGTCACGCTTCTGAGGAGTGCAGTCTGACAGGGTGGTGCTACTTGAGTTCTGTAAGAACGCAGGGCCCCCAGCTTCTCTCCTGTCCAGTCCCACATCTATGTATCAGTACTAGACTAGTCTCAAAGCGTGGCTTGGGGCACGTGACCAGTGGCCCGGCTTGGACACTCTCATTGCCCACGCCTCCCCACTGCCTGCTGAAAAAAGTCAAAGCATCTTAGTTAAGTATTTAAGACACTTACCATCTGAGAACTAATTAACCCTTCGAAATTTATCTCCTAGAACTGTCATTCTTCTCTGTGCAAAACTGCTTTGCTTATTTCCCCTGCACTTCCCGGCCTGTGCCTTTGGTTCATCCAGTCACTCTTATCCCCAGATCATCAAATCCTTGCCGACTCCTGTTTTGCCTCCTCTCCACACACCTGGGGCTACTGGAAGCTCCCTTGCACCCTCTGCCCCAACCTATTTGATATAACACAAAGTATGGGGATGTGAAACAGAGATGACAGCAGTTCTACACCCAACGAGGCTGCCCCCTCGTGAACAAGCTATTGATTGAGCTTCTGCGTGTCCCCAAGAGGAAAAGCTGCCTCATCGGCCCCAGTCACCATCCTTGGGTCCCTGTCTAAATGACCTGCACAGCTTGATATTACTGTAGGACTGATTTTCGCTTGGTATCTGACGGTCTTGCCTCCTCTTTTCATGGGATCCGATTCCCTCCCTGGAACATCAGACTGCTGACTGGCTGGGGAAAAATGCCTACTGCATCCCCCAATGATGACTTCTCTTTGCATCCCCTAGTATCTGAGAAAGATTCCCTACCTCTGCACATCGCTTCTCTCTAATGCTGATTATTTGTGCTTCCCTACCCCTTGTTGGCTGCTGACTAACTCCCTGGATTCAGTGTCCCAACTGCTGCTTTGCAATTTTGCACCCAGGATCATCAGCTCAAATGCTGTGGCTTCCAAGAAGCCTTCCATGATTTCCTCGGTGTCAGCTGATGCTCTCTCCAAGGGACTTCCTTGGCAGGATTGACTTCTTGAAATATGAGCATGTGCAGTGGTGAGCTGGCAAATGCTTGTGGAGGAAAATAGAGTCTTGCACGTATAGCGGTTCTCAATTCCCATGGTATAAATACCCCCACCATGGCAGGTTTCAAGCTACTGCTCTTGTTAGAAGAGATGTGCATAGCGGGCTCTTGCCAGCTGTTATGAACTGGCCCCAGCATAGTTTGGCTTTATGTGTCCTGGTTTCATGTCTCATTCTGTCCCTTACTCTGCCACAGCCACTGGTAGATGCAGGCTTAAGAGCACTGCCCCTTGCAAACTACCAAGATGTTCAGAGAAGGGTATGGCTAGGACAGATGGTGGGGGCAGCTCCTATGACGAGAGGGTATAAACTAATATCTGTGTCACCTAGTAGAACATAAGTCCCGAAGTCCAGGGACCGCTCTGTTTAATGGATTTTACATGTCCAGCATTAATCACTGTGCTTGGCAGATAGTAAATGTTCAGTAAACATCCATAAAAAGAAAGAATGAATGAAGAATAAACAAGAGGTAGTTTCTAATTGTTAGCTAAATCAGAACAAAACTGATGTCTTGATTTTGGTCTTGGAGAAGGATGGAAGGCATGTAAAGCTAGGAGAAGTTTACAAGCCAAGGCAAATTAGTGTGGGGAACGGAGGCATTTTAAGGGACTGCAGGAAAATCAGTGTTTTTGAAATATCAGTGAGATGCTACCTATGACAACATACTGTACAGAACATGTTCTCCATACATGTTTAATAAATGCTGCTGAAAATAAACACACACCAAACCAATGAGAAAGTCAAAAGTGACCACAGTGACTCTGTAGAATTCACTCAAAACTCTCAGTTGGGAAAGCCACAAAATGGGTCCCCTTTGTGTCATTTCCTAGGACCCCTAAGAGGCTGACACAGTACTCCAGGTAAATAACAGGGGGTCACAGATGCCGGGCAGTAATCAGGCAAATAGAGATGCAAGGGTCACAGCTGAAATAAGCCTGCATTTGGGTCCTGCCCAATCTTAACCATGCTAAGGCTTGCTTACTTTGTCTTTACTTCTCTTTCCTTACACAAATTGAGGTGGCAAGAAATGGATGAAATGTACCAAATTGCATTTTCTGCAGTGTGCTCAATTAAAGTTTCTCTCCTAGCAAATGAAACTAGGGGGATTTCAACCAGGCACTACGCCTGGGGGAATTAGTGATGCACTCTTAGCAAATCAGAGACTGAACATTGGTTTTCCTGTGATGCTTGGAGATGGGTGGCCGAGGGGCAGCATTGCAAGGATGGGAGAAGATAGAAGGGGGTTGGGTAAAGAAGCTGGTTTTTGCCAAACCTGTGCTATGACTCACGTCTTCGTCAATAACATTATTTGTAATTGTACCTGTCATTTGTGGGACCCTTGCCAAGTGCAATGAACGTTGTTTAATCTCCAACATAATCCTGTGAGGAATCACCTCCAGATAACAGAAACTTTAAGTCAGATAGGCCAATTAACGTGCCTGATGTCACATTGCAGACTGGTGACAACCTGGGCCTCCAGCACTGGTCCCTATGAATCCTCATGGGCTTCACAGAGCCTCAGTTCTAACCCTTTCACTCTTTCCCCTTCCCTTGCAAGGCCTGGGGTGAGATCTTGCTTTAGGGTAGAGTGAGGGTCTCTGCTCACTGACGGAACAGATTATAGTGAGGCATTGTAGGTTTGGCGACATCCTGCTCTGTAACCCAGAAAATGTGAGGCAGCTTTCAAAAATACCAGCAATGAAATTGAAAACTACAAATATCGACAAAATACAGGAAATAGACCAGAGGAAAAAAAATACTGGAACCTAGATCCGAATGTCTAGCATATAAAGATTATTACATTTAAGCAGCAAAATTAGCTTGAGCGTCCTGTGTGCTGAAGCCAAGAGGAAAACTCAGTGGGTTGCTTGACGTGTAATATTCATAAAGAAACATGTCAGCTATTGAGAGGAAACATGACGATAAAAAGTTTATCATACAGTAAAAGCTGACAATACCGTCAGCACCATGCATTGAGAGTTTACTATGTGTTCGTCACAGAGCTCGGGACTAGGTCTGTGGTGGGAAACTAAACAAGTGTAATACCTGCCTTTCACAGTCTACAGGCTAGTGGAAAAATAGCTCTAAATCAAGCACAAAGTTCAGCTATGCAGAAGAGGCGTCGAGATAACAGAGTCACCTCACTCAATCTGGGGGGCGCAGGAAAGATTTCCTGGTGGAAGAGATATTTAGAGGCAGAAAGTCCACTTACGTGGAGGTGGGAGAATGCATATTAGTTAGGCATGTAAAGAGTAAGGACTTGGGGCAGTAGGCATCATTGGGCAAGGGAGTTTGGGGATGTGTAGGAGACATGGATATAACAGTATCATCTAGTGGTGAAGGGAGAAGCAGCCTCAGGGATGGCCTGGAATTAGATACTGGTTCCAGATGCACAGCTCAAGGCCACTGAAGGGTGGGCACCAGACTTGGAGAAGCTGCCCAATGCCTGGGTAAACCTTGATAGCAAGGAGATGGACATGAATTAGGGAGAACGCTTGGGAGTGCTGGGAGAACGCATGTGGATGATACCCTCTCGTCATAGGAGCTGCCCCCACCATCTGTCCTTGCCAGACCCTTCTTTGAACATATTGGTAGTTTGCAAGGGACAGTGCTCTTAAGCCTGCATCTACCAACATTAAGGTGGCTGGACCAGTCCCTTGAGCCAGGCAAGGCCGTTAAAATTTTCTCAGAAAAAAAGCACAGGAATATGGGAACCATAGTAACCTCTGTCACTGTCATCTTACTCTGTGACTTTGGGGAAGTCACTTTCCCCTACCCCTGAGTTTTACTTTCCTCATTTTAAATTGTGTGTATTTGAATACCAAAGGTTTGAAGGGATCACAAGTGATTGCTAACAACAGTTGACTCTAGGGAGAGCAGCTCGAGGGCTGGGGGAAGGGAGAATTCTCCTTTTACAGCATTTTAAATGATTTGCATTTTAGCATATTCTCATAAATATGTATTGTGTTTGTGTGTATACGAGGTGTGATCAAAACATACGGTGAATGGTGCTGCCGAGTGCCATCCAACAGAAAGGCAGGGATCTTCAATACCGGAAGTGGTGCATCAAACCTCTGACAAGTTTCAATTTGTTCAGTGCAGTCAGTTGGGTGTGAGCTACCATTGAGAGAAGGTGTGCTTTAAAGTGTGCCGTAAATCATCCTCCATCGTGATAAGGCTCCGTGTCACACATCATTTCTGGTACAGCAATTTCTGTCAAATAAGAACATTACAGTGTGTCGTCATCCACCTGATTCATCGGATCTGGCACGTGTGATTTCTGGCTCTTCCCCCAAATCAAAATGATTCAGGACATCGAGGCAGCCACAACAGCACAGCTAAAGATACTCACAAAAGAGGAGTTCCAGACCTGCTTCAGAAAGTGGCAAGAACAATGGGATAAGTGTGTTCAAAGTGAGGGGGAGTATTTTAAGGGGGATTAATGGCAATGTGTCTTTTACTGTAATAATTTTTTTTTTACTTACACATTCACTGTATTTTTTATCACACCGTGTGTGTGTGTGTGTGTGTGTATGTGTGTGTGTGAATGTGTGTATGCACACACAAACACAATTTGTAGTTACCACCTATTATATCCCAGGCACTTAATAGAGTGTGTTGACTTGCCAATCAACAGATTTGTGTCCTCAGTAAGGCAGTGGCTCTTAGAGAGCATGGATGAAGTCCTGGCCATCTGTGTTTTTTTAGAGACTAACAGGGGATGGCACAGGGTAAGTGATAAATAAATACTTGTCGAATTACTTACTTTTTCAAAGTAAATCTTTGGGGTGAAATTTTGGACTAGCAAGCATCTTCTGAGGGGGGACCTCAATGTTGGGACTCTGTATGTTGAACATACACCGCAAGGGGCTTCACATGCTTAGGCGAGTTTGTGTATCTCTGAACATCATGCTCCTTAGGGTAGAATGCCAGGGCCAGGATGGCAGAGCCAGCAGTGGGCACCAGCCGCAGTAACCATCAGTTTGGATCCTGGGTAGAGATACTTTATGTACTTTGACCTGTGCTATGGTTCAGGGCTTACAGTTAGAGTGCTCCCAGCTGTTTGCAGACAAAGATCCAGGCAAAGCTCAGCGCTGTCCCTTGTTCTCAGAGAAGGCAGGCAGCTTATGAGAAGGGGACAGCTTCAGGGACATTCTCACACACGGAGACTTCCATGGGCGTTAGTGCGGTGGGGCGTTAGTGCTGCCTCCCAGGAGCTAGCCTGTCAGCTTCCAGGCCTTCATCTTGTGACATCTGCTCTAGCAGCCAGGAGTTGGGTCACGGGCTCCCTTCCTCTCTTGCTTCTGAGCAGGGCGGTCCAGAGGAAATGAGGAAGTGGAATGAGGGAGTGTGAGCCGCGTTTAAGTGATATCTTTAGGGCTTGGAAAAATGTAATTCTGTGTGAGCAGTTCAGTGGCAGTTCTGCAACTCATCCCCCTGAATTAGGGACGGAATGAAGTCATTAGGCCCTAATCAAAAGCAGCTAATCAGGAGTCAGTGGGAGCTCCACCAATTAATCGCGGCTGGAACCCAAGGAGCTAAAGTACCCAAGGCTGGATGAATAAAAGTAATGAAATTATATATCAGTGCCGTGCAATACTGCACAACTTCAGGAATGGATTACGGGCTGCTCAGCCCTTCCTGCCACACGAGAAACAGAAACTCCAGGCCAAAACATGGATAGGTTGGGAAAGTGGCTTTGGAGCTTGCCTGGAGCTTTTCAGAGGTCGAGATGTGCGTAGCAAGAAGTGGGAGGATATGAAAAAGAAGATGTGGGTGGATTATTGTAGATGTGATAACACGGTAATAACATGGTCTCATATAATGATATGTTTTGATAATCATGTGATAATACCTCTTGCATAGCATTTAACTAATTTATACCCAGGTTCTTTGTTGATGTATCATTCTGTCAATCGAAACCGTAAAGACAGAGGTTGTTTTAGATGAGTGTTTGCTCCATATTCATCCAGCCCAGCACCTGGCACATGGTAGCTGCTAAATATATAATTTATAGAGTCATTTAATCACTTCAGGGCAGAACAGAGATTTGAACTGAGGTGTTTCAATGCCAAACTTTGCTTGTTTTTCCCTATCCCACTGAGGCAGAAAAATTCAATGCCCTTATTTAATCAGAATAAGAGTTGTTACCCGTTAGCAGTTTCTGGCTCAGAAATGTCCAAATATTTTGAATCACAGAGTTAGGGAACTTATAAAGTAACCGGTCAGGTCCAAACCTCTAATGTCACAGGTGGAGGAAGCAGGGCCCGCCAATGACAGGAGCTTGCCTCAGGGCTGCCCGAAAATCTGTGGCAGAGAAACACCGAAAACCGAGGTCCTGACTACGAGTTCAGTCGTTTCCCTCAGCACTGGGTCCTTTGCTTTCATTATTCACCACCATCCTTCCTCTGTGGATTGTCTTTGTCCTCTGAGACATCTAGTGCTGTTAGTCTGTCTAGATTGGGACCAATGAAAAGTTTGCAAAAGCGTTTGTGGAGTCCATCCACATCCCTGGCCAGGGCAGTGAGTCTGGGTGACGAGGCAGGTAGGAGCCATCTCAGGCAGAGGGATTATTTATCTGCATCAGGAAGGCTGCGTTAGAGCAGGGAGGACTTGCTTGTGTTGTGGAGATTTCTGAGGTGAAGCTCATCTGAATGAAATCTGGGTTCTAAGATGAATTGGGACAAAGTGTTGGCAGGAGAAGAAAACTATGGTCAGAAGTGCGTGCGTGTGTGTGTGTGTGTGTGTGTGTGTGTGTGTGTGTGTATGATTATGTGTTGGTGCTTTCTTTGGCTATACCCTATACATGGTTTGGTATTTAAGACGAGATGCTTGATTCTCCCAATTTTTTTTTTTTTAAAGTATATGCTTGGATTCCTCTGCAGTATATGTATGTGTGAGGGGTTCATTTGAGTATGGGTCCTTATGTGTGGCTGTGAGGTATCTACAGCCTTCTGGAAGGTGACAGTTGTGTAGGGAATATTGACGGATGCGCATGTCTCTATGTATTTTATTTTCATTTTTATTTGCATGTTGTTGTCCTAGATTTCTGTCTTGCACGTCTGTGGGTCTGAGAGCCTGTCAGGTTCTATGTGCATGGGTGTGTGTTCTTAGCGCAGAAAAGATGATTTAGGTAAGAATCTGAAAGTGTGCATGTATAATTTGAGGGCATCTGTGTGTTCTGGTGTGTATGTGTATGTGTGCTTTTTAGAACAGGTGAGTATCTTTGTGTATGTCTGTGGGGAGAAGGGGAATTCAGTGTGTTGGTATGTGTTCATATGTTTGTATGTGGGTCTATGAAAGGTGTGTGTTGTTGGGTAGCATATGCTTAAATGTTAAGGTGATAGTATAATTTATCATACATATGGGACATGTTTGAAAATGAAAGGTACACATGTGCATGTGTTTGATAACTACACTTGGACAACAGGTTAAGTCCATGCCTGACGCAAGCAATCCACGATATACTGACGTGTGTGTGTGTGTGTGTGTGTGTGTGTGAGAGAGAGAGAGAGAGAGAGAGAGAGAGAGAGAGGAGAGAACGTCTCTGAATGGACATTGTATGTATTTAATTCTGTATATGTTATTGGTGTCAGGAATTTATACGAATAACAGAACAGCAGAAGTCATTAAATTATTTAGGCAGTTCTCAGGTTGTAGACTTATAATAGAAGCATTAATAGAATTAATAGGTAAGAGCAAATCAAACCCCCCGAGTTGTTATTTTTTAAAAGCCAGATCAATGAACTGAGCAAAGAGGCCATACATATCTTGTGGTGACAAAACCCCACATGGTTAAAAAAAGGAGAAGCAATGTGAACTGCATTGTGCTAGAAAGTGTCTTTTATGTACAACATCCACTGTGCTGTGTCCCCTTGATGCGTCCTGCTTGTTCCCCACGAGTACCCTGAGCTTGTGATGGCCAAGATAGCTGAGACCTTTTATCCTCTTACCGCAACAGTTTGGAAAAACAACCCAGTGTGACCTCCATCATGTAAGAAACAGAAAGAGGCTAGAGAGAGCTGGCGGCTTCATTTCAGGTGATTCAGAAAAGAAATCCCAGGGATGCTCTTAGCATTCCTACTCCTATTCAGAGAGTGCTGTCCCTGAGTCCATGTTTTATACATGTGCCCCCTGGGACTGGGAAATCCACTCGTTTAGTTCTCAGTGGCTTTGGGGGGCGTAGCAGAGAGGTGGATATAGCACTTTTCCTTCTCCTCTCCCACGTCGGTGCAGTAGTTGCTCAGCGGTGCTATGCCCCCCAGTCATCCCATCTCCTTGCTGATTCTATATGTTCATAGCAGGGGAGTATCTGCTGTTGCTTCTAAATGTTATAATCGTACCCACAGCACTATTTGTATTCGATTAAAGATGGCTGCAAATTCTTTGTCACCCTCCCGCTGAAAAGTGGAGATTTAAAGGGTTAAATCTGGGCTGGCCTTCATGACTGATTTCACCAAGATTATGTGTCAGAAGTGACTGTCTGCCAACTTGTGATGCGATCTCATTAGAGCTTTGCGGCTTCCGCTCAGGTCACTTTCCTCTCTGGGAAACAAGTCACAACTCTATAGAAGCCGAAGCCACTGGAGAGACCACTCTGGTCTTCCTGGTGCTTGTAGCCACTCTGATCAACAGGCTGAGCTGAGCATCTGGCTGAGAACCAGCATCCTTTCCTGACACTAGTGTCATCCTAGCGTGGGGGCCAGAGGCTTGAGTGAAGAAGACATCCTAGAAGTGGATGCTCCAGTCAATGACGCATGGGTTAGAGACAAGGTGCCCAGCTGCTCTCTTCCTGGGATCCTCATGCACAAAGTAAAACGGCTGACAGCTCTGCATTCTGGGATAGTTTCTTCTACAGCAATAGATAATAGGAATAGTGGTGCTAGAAATGACTGCCATATATCGAGCCATTGCTGTTTTTCAGAGTGTTCTTAGGGATTATATACATTATTTCACTGTATCTTCACAGTAATCTAAGGACTTTGGAGCTTTTATTATTCCCATTATACATACTGTGTTTCCCTGAAAATAAGCCCTAACCGGAAAATAAGCCCTAGCATGATTTTTCAGGATGACATCCCCTGAACATAAGCCCTAACACGTCTTTTGGAGCAAACATTCATATAAGACCCGGTCTTATTTTCGGGGAAACGTGGTATGAGGAGGTTGGCCTAGAGCATACAGCCAGTAACCAAAAGAGATGCATTCAGACAGGACTTCTTCTTAACTGCCTCTGTCTTTTATAACTCTGTGCCTATGTCCATAGACACCTGTGGGAACACATTCTTTGTTTTGCTTGGAATAACCTTTCCAATCCCCACACTTCAACCGACAAATTCCTTCTGATCCTTCCTGATCTAGCTCTATAATTATAACCACTTTGTACTCAAATCCATGGAGATGTCCCAACCTAGGTACCCAGGCATGACACTGCCTTGCACTGATGGAACAAAAACAAGCAAGTTACTCAACTTCCCTGAGGCCCCATTTTCTCATCTGTAAACTTGGTTTAAATGACTTCCTTATAGGTTTGTTATAAAGATTAAATGGGGTGAGAGATGCTAAAATGTGTTGTATGCAAAGAACCAGGTTACACACACTAAGCATGACCATAGCTGAGTTGCAGGCCTAAGGCATGAGCTCTGCCGTCAGTCACCCTTCACTGTATGTGCCTTCGGGGACACTGAGTTGCCTAAGACACTATTTGTATCCTCAAGGAGGTCATCGTCCCATGGCACAGAAGACAAGTGAAAGAACCAATATATTCATGAGATTCAGGGTAGGGTAGATGGGGACGCAGAGTCACCAAACCTCACAAAGGGACCCTTTATCCCTTTGGGATGGCATGTCATCAAAATTTGCTTGAAGGTGAAATGAGCCCTACAGAATGAGAACGTATCAGTAAGGTTAAGAATGAAGAAAACCAAGTATTCCAGAAGAATGAGCTTGAGCAAAAACATAAAGAAATCCAAAAGTAGGATGCAGGGGGCTGAATCCAAGTAACTTGGTACCTTAGGGGCACAGCCAGGTTCAGGGCAAGGTGGCGTAGGGCAGAGAGGCACGAGAGGCAGATAGAGTGAACCTTGAATTCCGAGATGAAAACCTGTTGCCAAAGTCAATGACAAGCCATCAAAGTCTTGAGAACAATTAATGTGGATGAACCGACCTATGTTTTAGAACAATTACTTTGGGAACTGTTTTACACGGGGCAGGACTGAAGACAAAAAGACTGGCATGGAGGATTTTTGCAATATTCTAAAAGAGGGTGAAGACAATGTGTCCAGGGGGCATGACAGTGGGCACTGGAAAGATGCCAAACCCACAGAAAGATGGCAACTTGATGACTGATTGGCTAAGAGGGGAGAAGGTGGGGAAGGAATCTGAGTTAGCATCTTGGTTTCTGACTGGGGTGTCTTCGTTGATGGTGGCACCCTACAATCACGCAGGAGGGGCAGTTTCTTCCCAACCCCCCGAGGAGCTGCTGGTCGGTGGGGAGGACGATGGGTCGCATGGTCTCCACTGTGCCAGTCACAGGCCTGCAAGAGCACAAATCCAAGTAGGTCATTACAGCATATCAACTTCTGTGAGGAAAACTGAACTCGATTTGTGCCAGACCCACTCTGGCATAATAAGTGTGATTTTTAACATAATGCACTGCGAGAGTGAAGTTGTCAGAAAAGCAAGGGGTGAAGGAGGTAATCTGTGAGACTTCAACAAAGAAAAGATTGAAGCCATTTTATGTGGCTGGAAATGAGTCATTTGTCAGCTTTGCCAATGTGCTGTCAGCTCCTCAGGGAGAGATGACTGGGCACCCTAGGGGGAGAGCTGGTGAAGGTGTCAACCTCCAGTCACCAGAGGCCATGTGTGGGGTAAGACGTGTCACTCACGTCACACTCTTGTCCTAACTTGGGTCAGAGGGAAACCAAAGTCATGTCAGAGCATTTAGCATCCTAACCAAGGAACCGTGTAACCTGCCTCTGTCAGGAGGGAACTGATGTGCTCAGCATTATTGCAGACAGTTCAGAGCTTTAATTCCCCCGGAGATTTGCACTTTAAAAGAGCAGTGAGAGGGCAACATGTAGGAAAAAGAAACTAAGAGGTAAAAGTCGATTGTGGTGCATGGGAGAAGACATTTCTGAGTGTAAGTCACTGAAAGAGGACCCTGCAGGTGAACACCATTCTCCCTCTTCAGCTGTCAAGTCCAGAGGGGAGATCTCTGAGTTCAAACAACATGGATGCCATCCCCGTGAGTGACAGCCTGCTCTCCGTGCAGGACCCCTGCTTTTTAAGCCATTGGAGTACCTGCCAGCCTCTCCTCCATTAATGCCATTCATGTGGGCATTATCCTTAGGCCAAAGAGCAGCAGGCTCCTCCAACGTGATCTTCCGGCCTCTATTCTCTAGTTTAATCGGTTTTCCTCCTTGCAACCACAGTGATCATTTTAAACCTAAATCGAATCTTCTTCCTGCTCTCGGTGTCCTCCCAGGCTGTATGCTCTGATCTCTACCGACCTACACAGCTCCAGTCTCAGGAGAGATATCATCTTCTACGTTCTCTGTAGTCCAGCTGCACTTGTTCTTTATAGTTCCTTGAATATGCTGAGGTATTGCTTCTCTGGAGTTCTCCACGTATTCTAGTCTCTCTTCTTGGATAATGCTGTTTATCCTTCCGCTCAGCTTAAATGTTGATTCTTCGGACCCTCCAACTCAGTTGTGCCTGACCTTCAACACACACAGGCTGTTCTGCTTCATAACATCCTTTCTCTTTTGCAGTGTTTATGGTTATTTTGTTGTTGATATTGTTATAGTCTGAGGTCTCATTTTGACCCTGAACTCCAGAAGAACAAGGGTAATGCTCTCTTTTTCCCCCATTGTATCTACATGCCTGGAACAGTATCTAATATGTATGTTCCATAGCCATTTGTTGGATGAATAAATAAATGAGGGAATTAATTCACAGCTTTCAGTAATCCTAGTGGGAAGAAAAGCTTGGGACTCCGGGCACCAGGCAACATCACTGAAGTACCAAATGACTTGTGTAGGCAACAAGACAAGCAAGACATCAAAGAAACTTATTGATAACTTTCCAGCCACTTTCAGCTCTGCTTCCCATTCACACTTTCTGGACAGCTTTGAGGGAACAAAGTTATGAAACACTTCCTATTAGACCAGTGGTTCTTAAAATTTGTAGAAGAGCTTATTAAAACACAGTTTACTGACCCCACCCCCAGTGTTTCTGATTTGCTATGTCTTGGGGGACATTTGAGAATTGGCATTTCTTTTCTTTTTTTTTAAAGCAATAACTTTTTAAAAAAAATTTATTGGGGGACAGTGTGTTTCTCCAGGGCCCATCAGCTCCAAGTCATTGTCCTTCAATTTATCCGGCAAACTTGTTGTTAAGAGCTCAGGCTCTAACCAACTGAGCCATCTGGCCGCCCTGAGAATTTGCATTTCTAGAAAGTTCTTAAGCGATACTGAGGCTGTTGCTCCAGGAACCACACTTTTAGAAAGAGTGCATGGATCATAAACTCTAAGGGGTCAGGGCTTTGCTTTTCACATGTATGACTGTTTCATAGCAATGCTGTTACAGAAACACATACACATAGGACACGCTCAGAAATATTTGCCAATATGAATGGAAGAACCTTAGTGGGCACCTGTGTCCATCGTCTGGTTCTCGCCCCAGGGCCAACTCCTCTTCTCTTATACATCTCTATTCCACGTCAGACGGTCATCACTACCCCAGCCCCCACTCCATCCAACCACTGGACTTTCTCTACGTGACTTTTACATTCCACCCATCTTCCCAGAGACACATGATCTGTGCTTATTCTTTTAGTTTCTACTAAGACCCTGATGATATCTGCCAAGCCTCTCAAGATACAGTGTCAATGAGTAATGGCAGCCCAACGTGTTATTTCTCTAAAGAGAAAGTTGATTCCAATATCTGATTGAACATTTGTATCTAAAGAACACAGATGAACAGTGGTAGTCAATTTGTAAAATCATAGCTTGCTGGCTGAGACAAGCCTTCATATATAGTATTAAAACCGTTTTATTTAGCAAACTGTATAGCATTAAAAAAGTTGTGGGGTAGGCAATGATAAGAGAGCCTAATAGTAGAAATGACTTCTCCATATTTTAGATACATCCACAGGTATGGTATTAAATGCTGTGTTAATTCTAATAGTATATTATCTATTTTACAAGGGTCTTTATTGATGAAATATTTTGATATAGCAGGTAGACTTGCCATTCATAATTGAAAAAAACAAATGCCTGCATACATATATAAGTATGGATATAGGTAAAGAACATGTGTATATCTTTTTTCCTCATGAAATCCTAAAATTCGTTTTTCTTACCTCACTCCATTGAGTTCATATTCAATTTAAGAATAATAATTAAAAAATAAGTTTTATTCAATGAAATAGAACCTATTACGATAAGCACTATCTGTTCTCATACATATTATATTGTGTCCCTTGCCTCATTCTCATTAAATAAGTATTTTGTAACATTTATAAAGAATAACTTCTGCAAGATCAAGCTGGAAACTATTGGGGACTTTTGTTTTAATGGTAACACATCACAATCTGTGAGCAATTTACCAGGTTGATTTAATTTAAGTCACTTCCATACTCTCCTGTGGATCTACCCTAAATCTCTAAGTGAGCAGCATTAGAAATTGAAGAAATGTTCTACCCTATGTCACATATACACAATAAGGTTCAATTCCAGCACTGATACTCTCATTTACAGTCTTGGTTCTACTTAGGGAAAGTCAAACATTTTCTTCTCTCTTGAGCCAAATACATACTTTTAACAGTGAGAAATGAGGAAGAAAACGAATGTACTGAAAGCATGCTATATGCCAGGTGCTGTTATGAATCAGCAAAGATTCTCACATCAACCTTGGGAAACAGACATTCTTGTTCCTTCCAGGAAGATTAAACAAAAAGCAGAAAAAAGGGAAATGAAAGGGCTAGGAGTGAAATCATATGCTTTAGGTAACACATCTAGCAAATGGCAAAGAATGGATTCTTTGAAGAAACAGGTCCATGTGTGACTACAAACCAAGTGACATGTTTGAGCAAGGTCATTGCCTCTAGTAGGACCTCTTATGACCACTGCATGTCAGTTTTGAAAATAATCAAGACACACGAGTCAGAGATAGTCTTTCATTTGTTTAACTCCAAGGGGGGCTGTGTAATATCTTTTTCTCTATTATATTTCACGATAAGGAAGTTATGCCACTTTCCTGAAACTTCTCTGGGATACTTTTTAATCCCCAGCTTCTTCTTTATGTTGTATGTAATTCCAAAAGTCAAATTCACTCTCTCTAATCCATGAATGCTTCTCCTATTCAACCACCGAAAGTCACTTTGTTCATTCAGTTATCATGGAATTCGGTGTTATTCATCTAGCACGTAACTTTTGCAAACTGACTTATATCTGTTTAATGCCCAGTGATATTAAGATTGATAGGAGAGATGTAGGCTGAAATTTTGGATCAGTGACATTAGTTTGTTCAATTTCTGATTTCCTCACAAAATGAGAAAACGAGAGAGAGACAGAGAGAGAGAGAGAGAGAGAGAGAGAGAGAGATAATTATTTAATAGGTATTTCCAACTAATTTTCTCTGAAGCTCAATTTCTCCTTTATTAAATGGGAATAAAATTACTTGCTATGCTTCTCTCACAGGGCTAATGTGAGGATCAAGTGAGATAATATAAGGAAGAGTGCTTAAAAACAATCCTATCATTAGTATTACTGTTAGGACAATAACAAAAACCTCAACAAAAATCTACAAATCCTTGAACTACCTGAAAATAACTCTCTTTAAGTTAAAACTCTTCTAAGACTTTCCGTGACTTTCATATATACTTTTCTTGTTTATTTCTAAATTCCTAGTAAAGTTTAATTTATGTGGACATCTTAATATGTTAGAATCAGTAAAGATTTTAACAAGTATCAGACTATTTTAAATAGGTTTTTCTAGGCAGTAAAAATTGAGAACAAAGTTACCAATAGGAAGGGGTAAAACATGGTTTAAACTATTCAAAAAACCAGACATTATTCAAGAGTTCTTAAAATCTATTTAGCCATATCCAGTTGCTTGCCAAAAATACACACATCATTCTTATTTATATTCAGTGTTTTATATCTCAGAAAAATTTGCATGTACTAAAATGGCACTTAAAAATGAACATAATCTAAACCTCTCTTTTCCGAATGCAGGGAATTTGAAAACATCAGCAGACTAATCGTTTTTCCATCTGTAGAAGATGGACTTGATCAGGAAGAGAAAGAACACACAGCAAGTTGGTCCAACACTAACGCCCTGTTCATAGTAGACATTACTAATGGATTAGAGCACTTTCATACTGAGCTAGTAGTAGCTTCAGAATCATTCTCGCCTTGCTCCTCTTAGCAGCGGCTATCCATCAGTTGGAACTATGCCATTGTAGAATTGGATGATGTCTAAGATTTTATTGTTTAAAGCTGACATAGTCTAAGCATATAAATGCAAGGAGCTTGTCTAACTCCTAAAATTCATTTTGTTGAAACAAAACAAAACAACAATCTGTTCCTATTCTCTGGAAGGTGATGATGTATTTCACTGGTAATTCTCATTCAGTTGTCTGTCTTGTCAGTTCCCCACTCTGTGAATAGTACCGGTGCCTCGCAGTAGGAGATGCCAAGTAAATGAAACTGCCCAGCAGGAAACCCTGTTTGGCAATTCTAACAAGACTTAAAGAATTGGTTTCCTCATTAGAAACAACAAAAGTTTCCCTAGTGGTGAATATGCAAGTTCTGGGCACATGGCTTATGGGGTGCTCTACCTGAAGGAAATACTGAAGCACAAGTCATACAAATGAAAAGCAAATACTTGGTAATGATGGGATCTGTCATTTACCTTGACTATAGGAGGTAAAATTTCCATTCCCTTGCAATGTGCTACCTGGGTTAACAGACTTTATATTTAGTCCTAGGAGTGGAAAGACTTTACCTTCTAAATGACGAGCTCCTACTATGTGCCTAGGTATTTCAAGTGTATCATTTCACTTAAATCACAATAATACTAGTTAACAGGCATTAAACCTTTCACATATGTCCGGGACTGTTTTAAGCACTTTACTCGAATTAACTAATTTAATCACCACAAGAGCTCTGTCCAGTAGGTACTACTAGTATCTTTAACAAATGGCAAAATAGAGGCAAAGAGAGGTTAAGTGACTTTCCCGGAGTCATACAGCAGTAAGTGGTATAGTTTGTATTTGAATCCATGAAGTCTGGGAGCCAAGTCTGAGCTTATAACCTCTGTATTCATCTACTTCACGATGTTCAAAAGAGTGGTTATACTTATTTTTCTAATGACAGAAACAAACTTCAGACTATTGTCTTTCACCCCGAAAGCGCCATAGAGCTGGACAATAGGGAAGGACCAGCACTTTTTATATGTTTTCTCATTTAATCCTTGCTACAATCTCACAACGTGGATGGTATTCCTCCATTTAACAGATGAAGGAACAGAGGTTATCCGGGAATTCCAACTTGCTGGTGACCATTCAGGTAGGAAATGATCGTTCCAGGCTTTGGAAACAGCAGCTTAACTCAAGAATGTACATGATTCCAAGTTCTCACGGAGCTGACAATCAGATCAAAAAGAAGGAACAGTACAAAGATGAAAATGTCTTCGAGGTCTGATGGACCAGAGACCTCAAGGGGCAGCGTGAACAGAGGGCAGAAAGCTCAGAGAAAGATCAAAGTGGTGAGGCAGTTTTAAGAAAGAGGTGGAACAGCTGACCCTAAATGAATCAGTGGAGAGTAGGTTAAGGGGTGTCAAAGAAAGGTGACTGTCAGTATCTGCCACGGGAGTTGGGGGTGGTGGTGTTTGCACATACTCGTATGAGAGTCATAGTTATGGATGGCCAGTAAGGAAGTGGGCACCTAGGACTCAATCCCCTAAGAGGCATTAACAATTGATTCATAAAGGAAATAAAAATGGTAGAAGATATCTGCTTGTTCAATATCTGCTTCATTAAATGCATTGAAAATGTTTGAGTTTTGCTTTAGCGATCAGAAAGAAAGATTCTAGAATTTGCTTTTCCCTAACTCATTCTCATTCTTCCCTTCCCTTCCCTTCCCTTCCCTTCCCTTCCCTTCCCTTCCCTTCCCTTCCCTTCCCTTCCCTTCCCTTCCCTTCCCTTCCCTTCCCTTCCCTTCCCTTCCCTTCCCTTCCCTTCCCTTCCCTTCCCTTCCCTTCCCTTCCCTTCCCTTCCCTTCCCTTCCCTTCCCTTCCCTTCCCTTCCCTTCCCTTCCCTTCCCTTCCCTTCCCTTCCCTTCCCTTCCCTTCCCTTCCCTTCCCTTCCCTTCCCTTCCCTGTCTCTGCTCATATCACTATCTCACAGTATTCTTGGAACTACTTTTTCAGTCCCTAATTTTTTTGTTCTATAAGCAGGGATTTTAAAAACTGTGATCCTAAGTTTATTTTCATTCCATTTCAGCTTTCTGACATCTTGGCAGTAAATTGCTCTTAAGTTCATTCCTGCCAATTCCCCCCACCATCGTTTTGCCATAATTGGATTTATACTTTTCCTCTGTTCTGCTTTTCTGATTTTATATATACATATACATGATATATATATATATATATATATATATATATATATATATATATATACACACACACACATATATTACACATATATACACACACATATATTACATATATATACACACATATATATACATATATATGTAATAAAATGTATACATATATAGGTTACACATACACATTCACTGTTTACTCGGTTTTGGGGTTTGGGGGTTGTTGGGTTCTGTTTCCCAATCATAAACAATGTTTCTAGTCTACTGCCATCCTCTAGAGAAGACCGATAAAATTTGACTCATGAAGAGAGAAAGAGGGAAAAAAAATCCAGGAGGCGAAAGTAACATGGGGAGAAAATGAAAGAGATTTAGTGCAGCTATCAACCGACCGTTGTGCTGTCTTTAAGAGTCTGTTGAAACAACATAATAAAAGGTAATAAAGGATGGATTTATAGCCTACCTGGCTGAAATGGCTGCCTGTTTGTATCTTGCCCACTCAGATCCCGCTGTGGGTCTTTCTCTTGGGAGTGGGGTATTTCCCCCGAAGTCATCTTCCTCCCTGGACTTAAGAGACATTAGGTAACCCTGAGAACATCCAAATCAGGTTGGCAGGTGAGTTAAACATCCCTCC
Organism: Rhinolophus sinicus; assembly: GCF_057876585.1. NCBI lineage: Eukaryota > Metazoa > Chordata > Mammalia > Chiroptera > Rhinolophidae > Rhinolophus > Rhinolophus sinicus. The sequence continues at coordinate 15,000,274 of NC_142516.1, read as the reverse complement.
AGCTTCTTCCTTTCTCTTCTTTGTCCTGGGATTTAATGACCCAGATTTGTTTCTTTTAAAAGCTGTTATTTGGTTCAGTTTGCCTACGAAAGCCCTCAGTGAATTACTAAAATAGGCAAAGGGAACCTTTGAACCTTGAAAATGTCATGTCAGCTCCCAAGGGATCAAGGGCTTACTGCTTCCCCTTCAAGTTCAAATAAATCTCCACAAATTTCTAAATTAGCAATAATCGGTCTCTTGAGGGGAAGGTGACACACATTACCCAGGTAGTTTAGGAAAATCAACGATCAAGAGAAAGGGTGATGTTTACCCGCAAAAGACTTGGGACCATGTTCCAGGAGGCAGTTGGGACAGGGGCTGGTCTCCTGAATCTGTGATGCTCCCTGATACTTCTTGGGTGAGCAGAAGAGAAGCTTGTTCGTTCGTTCATTCGTTGGTTCGTTCATTCATTCATTCATTCTTTCATCACACATTTACTCAGCCTCTATTTTGTGCCAGTACGTGTGCCAGTACGTGTGCCAGTGAAAGGAGTACACAAGTGAGTAAGACCAAGACTCCATCCTGAAGATCCCAGTCTGAGGCAGGTGATGTGCACCCCTCCCCGCATACACCCCTCAGCAAAATATTATAAATGCAGCACTGAAGCCCATAACGTTGGTAAATAAACATGTGCTGGGTTCAGGAGGTCGAAAAAATAGGTAAGGACCAAGCGAACCCTCAACGTCTTGAAAGGTTTCAGAGTAGAGCTGGCCCTTGAGGCTTGGTTCAATTATTTGCTTGAATGTATGAATGAATGAATAAATTAATAAACTGAAAGAATAGGGAGAAAAGAGGAATCAAAAGTTACAAGTTTAAGCTCTAACTACCACTCACTGTGAAGTCTTGGGCAAGTCTCCTCCCCTGCCCTGGTCCTCAGTTTCCCCACGCACTGAGACATTTATCTGTCTCTAAGTTCTTTTCCAGCTCTGACATTCTAAATTGCATCAAGCGTCATAAAGGGACATAAACAGTTTTCCAGGTCTGGGTCTTGGTAGCAGGTCCAAGACTCCCTCCGGTCTCTGTCGAAAACACGCCTCCTACCCTTCATACTGTGTGTTGTCTCACTGTTTGCATCTAGACGTGGTCTAGCTGAGTGATTCTGTGAAGCTCTGATTCTTGGCAAGATACAAGTTATGGACACCCAAGCATAGTGGTTGAGACCAAGAGGGAAAGTAGGAAAGTCTGGGGGTGGGGGAATGGACATGGAGCCACTGGGGAAAGTAAGGGGGAAGGATGCAAGCAGCAAAGCAGGGAGCCGTTGGAAGACGGACCTCATTACTGAAATATGAGTCATGGTAATAAGCTGCATAAATCCCCATAAAGTCAGGGCTAATGGTGTCTGCTGGAGCCTGCAGCCTTGCATACACACAGAGTCAAGACTGCACTAATTGTCAGGCCCGATCAGAGGTGCTGGGGAACACAGAATGAAGGATTAGTTCAGGGGGGTGAGCTCCTAACTCTCCAGCGACCTGGCTCTCCCCCTGGCTGGCTAGCACTCCTCAGTCAGAGAACTGGCCAAGGCAAAGATGGCCAGATAGAGGGGCAAATACTCTTGGAGATGGGTCCGCACTCAGGATTCGGGAGCCAGGGACTGACCACTGAACCCCAAGGCCACTGTGGGAATCCTGGGGTCCTCCTTTGAAGGATCTCTCCATTTCTCTCTTTCCTTTCTCTTTCTCCCAATTACCTTCTCCCCCTTCAATCTTTTCCAATATTTTTCTTCCTGCTTCCTATTTTCCCTTTCTCTGTCCTTTGCTTTGTCCCCTTTCCTTTCTGCCTGTCACCACATTGTTCCCCCCACCTTATTATACTTTGCATCTTTGTCTTCCTCCCTCATTTCCCTTCTCAACCATCCTCTCTCCTCCATCCCTTCTTTTCTCCCTACTTTAATTTTTTTTTTTTTTTTTTTTTTTTTTTTTTTTTTTTTTTTTTTTTACTTTCTTCCTACTCACCTCTCACCTCCTTCTTACTTATCTTCCCTCGCTCTTTTCTGTTCTCATTTTTTCTATTGTGTATGTTTCTCTTTTTCCTATCCTCTGGTCTCTTCCTCTTCCTCTTCTTCCTGTTCCTTCTATTTGTTTTCTTTTTTCCTCTTTGCTTCTCCACTTCTCTCTCCTTTTTTTTTTCCTTTCTTATCCAAGCTTGGCAGCAAGTAATGTGGGGTTTGTCAGATGGGATGACTGAGCCCCCACCTCATTATAACCTTCAAGAAACCTTCATGTTTTAACCCTCACAACGACCTTCTGATGAAAATACTTTTGAGGATATTAAAGCTCATAAAAGCTGAACGGTGGGCTAAGGTTACACAGTCACTAAGTAGATTTGGGATTTCATCCCAAATATGTCTGAAGTCAGCTTTCCTAATAGGATTTAGAATTGGGGTATCGGTGTTAAAAAAAAAAAAAAAAAAAAGAAGAAAACCAATATTGGCTCATTGACAATATTATAGAATCAGATGTACCCTCCCAAGCCTAAGGGGGAAAAGTTATAGCAGCAAGCTTGTCACCCCTGCCCCCCCACACACCCCCGGCCCCAGGGACTGACTCATTTAATGAACAGTAAGTGACCCCCAGATGCAGGCATTACCGCTGGTGCTGAGAATACAGATCCAAGTGAGTCTCCACATGGCCCTTACATTGTCAATAAACAAGTGGGCTCAATAAACATACATCACATCGTGGGCTCTGACACAGGTGCCAATGGCTATGAGGAAAGATCATGGAATTGGTAAAAGCAGACATTGGAAGGTGTTACAATTTCGATGCTCATAAAGTAATTGTGCAGGTATCATCTGTGATTTAGCTTGAACCTGACTTTTGCGTGACTCCCTCAGTATGGGGGACACTATCAGCCCACAAAATACCCTGCAATTCTCATGCCAAACAGTCTCTGAGCTAATTTTAGTTGCTCAGAGACTCAAGAGGCCACTGCCACACAGCAATGGGCTGCAGCTGCCGTTACACTGTGCCTTGTCATGGAGAATTTCGGCCTACCTAAGCCTCCTAAATTGAGCCAATTGTTTTTTTTTTGTCTTTTCTTTTATTTCACTAAGCCCTGTTCTCTGTCTGCCTGCAGCTGGCATGGTCACAGGCTCACCTCAATTGCCTGTGTAATGGGCAGCAGCCATCTGGGGACCTTGCCATCTGGCAAACAATACCAGTTTTTAGTTGCGAAAACTTTCCAATGTCCAGTGTTCTTGTTCACTATTAGGGGGGGGGGGATAATTATGCATGTCTCCTGGTTTGGAACAGAAAAGGGCCCAGAGAGGGGAAAGAAAGTACATGATGGCGGCCTCTGTGACCTTCATCATAATTCCATAGCTAGAACACCTCTTGTCTCCATGTGCAAATGTCACCCCTTTCAAAGCCCATTCCAAATGACATCTTCTTTAATAACACGATGATCAACCCATCTTCAGAAGTCTCGCAGCAAAATGTGCCAGAGCCAGATTGCCCTGGATTCATACCCCAGCTTCTAACATGTACCAGCCATAAAACTTAAACCTGGAGTATTTGTGACAGTTGTATCTCCCATCCCAAACCTCTTCTGCAGTGTGAATTTGCCATTTCCCCGTTACAAACTGGTGTCGAATTTCTAAGTTAATCCACACTTGCCTTACAGACACCAATAGAACATGGTAGAAGTGGCATTAAGTGACTTCCAGTGCTGTGATCATAGACCTTAGCTGCCATCAGAAGGCCATGGAGAGGCCACATGTAGGTGTCTCTGATAGACAGTCCCATGTCAATGCATCCCAGCTCAGGCTCCAGACCCAGAGTAAAGAAATCTCTTGATGATTCCAGCCCCTGGTCATTTCAGCTTTTGCTACTGCCCCAAATATCATATAGCAGAGACAAGCTATCCTAAATCCTGGCACACAGAATCCAGGAGCAGAATAAAATGCCACTTTTATGCCCCTGTGATTGGGTGATCTATTAAGCAACAACAGACAACTAGAGCAGGGTTTCAACAAGATGGGGTGATGCTGCCAACCTTAGAAAGTATAATAGAAACCCCTTCCCCGAGTTTTGCTTTCTCTGGTTTCAGTTATCCACGCTCAACCATGGTCTGAAAATATTAAATTAAAAATTCCAGAAATGAATAACACAGTTTTAAATTGTGTGCCATTCTAAGTAACACGATGAAATCTCTTGCTATCCTACTCCATCCCACTGGGGATGGGAATCACCCTTTTGTCCAGCTTCTCCCCGCTGGTGAGTCACTTAGTACATGGCTCAGCTATCAGATGGGTTAAGAGAGAGAGAGAGAGAGAGAGAGAGAGAGAGAGAGAGAGAGAGAGAGAGAGAGAGAGAGAGGGAGAGCACAGTCATATAATTTCTATTACAGTATATTGTTGTAATTGTTCTATTTTATTACTATTGTTGTCAATCTCTTACTGTGCTTAATTTATAAATTAAACTTTATCATAGGTATGTATGCATAGGAAAACCCATCATATATATAGGGTCCAGTACTATCTGCGGTCTCAAGCATCCACTGAGTGTCTTGGAATGTATCTCCCATGTGTAAGGGGAGGCAGGAGAGCTAGCATAGTTGACAATTAAATGAAATAATGTATGAGAAGTACCTGTGAATATCTGATATTTAGAAGACATTTAAAATAAGTATAATCCCCCCACTACTTGCTTCTAACAATTGCAATTTCAACTGTCTACATGTCTTACTAGAATTTTTGCTTCTCTATGGCAGGGGTTGAATCATATTCAGATTGTAAGCCCTACATTACTCTACATTATACTGATATATATATATATATATATATATATATATATATATATATATATATACACACATACATACATATCATGTACTTTAAAATACTTGTTGACTAAACAGATGAATAAATAAATACAAATAACACTGGCTTGGGAGTCAGAAGCTTTAGTCATTAGCTGTGTGATCTTGGGTATGTCTCCCTCCTTCTGGGGGGTTATTTTCTTAGGTGGAAAACGAGAGAGCTTTTGGTCACTGAAAGGGGGATACTGAGGCCAGTTGAGGAAGACCCGGCAACTTTTCTCACATTCTTAAAGAGCTAATGTGGGAACGAAGAGCATATTTCTCTGTTTGACTCTCATGTGGTATGGTGATGGCTGGAATATACAGGCACAAGATAATGAAGAACTATCTAAAGAGTCAGAAATTTTCAAAGGGTAGGGGAGATGGCTATGAACCAATGGATGCCTTGCCCCTATAAGTGTCAGTGGGGAAAAATGATGTTTCCTTGCAGCTCTGCTATCGAGGCAAACATGGGACTAAGTGGATTCCATTACCCGTATTCTTAATTCTACCACTGGATGACTTCACCAGCTCTAAAGGGGTTCACATTTGCAAAAGATCTTTTGCCTTTATGGTCTTTTCTGCACTTCCTAGCTCAGTAGGTCTGAAATGGCACGGATGGGGATCTGGCAGGTACAGCAGCCGGGACTGTGCGTCGCCTGGGGACAGCCTAGCTTGTTTATTTCAGTGATGCAGGGAAAGGGAGTAGGAGTGGGGAAGTCAGGGGAGGAATATTGATCAAGGGCTGAATTTTAAGTGCACTTCCAGAGCTGATTACAGGGCCATGATTAATGGTCTGTAGGAGCTCACCAGGGGAGCACTAAGTATAGAAAAAAGAAAAGGAAAAAAACACCCTCTGGAAAGTGTGGGTACAGAGACTTGTATATGTGGGGGCACTTACAGGCCATAAGCTGGGTTTGCTGTTCTTCATAGGAACGTCTATTTTTATCAGGTGAGAATGGCTTATACTGCATTAACAGACAACCTCCAAAGATTTTAGGGTTAACACCACTGAAGTTTAATTCTCACTTATGTAAAGCCTCTGCTTCTCTTGAGGACTGTAGCTCAGCTATCCAGGCGTCTTGGTTTTGTGACTCTATTTTCTCAACATTAGGCTTCAACAGGGGAAGAAGGGAGCGTGAGACTTTGACTGGGGAAGGGGGTATTAGAGGTTCTTGCACTGGCACTTAAATGCTTTATGTCCCCAAGTGGCACATGTGATGTGGCCCTTCTAACTGTAAAGACCCAAGAAGGGTAGTCCTTCCATGTGCACAGAAGGACCAGATATGTGTGTGCACTGATAAATTCTAATATAGGAGGAAAGAGGATGAGAAAGGAGAGGAAACCCACAAAGTATTCCCGGGGCTAGGACAAAAGAAAAGTAAGTAGTCTCACTGAGTTTCAGTTTACTCATCTTTCAGAGAAAGATGGTCTCATCTACCACACTAAGGATATTGTGAAGACTAACTAAGAAAATGCACATATCTTTAACCCTAACCTTTTGTCAATGGTGAGATTTTTCTTAAAAAAACAGAATATTGGTTTGATAATTGGTGGCTGTATTACTATGAAACCATAAAATCCCAGATTTTATGGGTTATAAATGACTATCTGGTATAGCTTTCTCTACCATATAAGAATTCCCATGATAGCAGAAGACCCTAAATATGACTATCAGAATCAGCTGGGAAGCTATATACATGCAGTCTGAGTCAGAAGGATTAGAGCAGTGTTTGCCCCGGTCCAAATTTTGGGGCCTGAAGCTTTTACATGAACCTCAAGTACGTACCAGATAAGAAATTGGCAGTATGGTTGGACCTTTTCAAAATGCATAGGTCAATTGCAAGCAATCTGATGTTACTTTTGGGAAACTACAGTCTAAAAATAGACGTTTTTCCCAGATGTGGCACTATTTTGACGTTGATCTTTCTGACCTATCTGTTTTTGCCATCTCTGCTCCCTTCCAGTCATTTTTACTTCCTTTCACCATCAATAACTGCAGCATTTCGAGCTGTACCTGAAACAATAAGGCTGTCTTTCACCGATGCTTTAATTCACATATTAATTTATTCATCCCTTTACTCATCCATTTATTTTTTTCTTTCTTTCCATGAAGTCATCCAGTCTTTTATTCAGAAAACAAGCATGTATTAAGCACCTACTATTTTCTGGTCAATGTGTTAGGCACCAGAGAGTCTAAGGGAACAAAAAAAAGTACACAGCGAAGTGAGGGGCACAGACAGACAAACAAATACATAATTTTGCAAAAAGAATACAGTGGGAGTACAGAGTTGAGAAGCTCAACTGGCCTGAGAATAGTGGGGTGAAAGAAGGCTTCTCGGAGATGATGTCAGTCAACCTAATTCTTCAGGGAGAATTAGTTCAAGTGGAAAAGTTGAGAAGGGCATTCTAAGTCAAAGGAACAGCATATAAAAAGGGAGCCAAGTACAGGAGAGCCTGGCATGTGTGCAGACCTACAGAGATTCCAGGAGGCTCCTGTTGAATGAATGCATGACGTATTGAGGAAGCTGGCCTCACCCGATGACCATGGGTGACCTATTAAATCTCTACCTCGCAAATGGATTGTAACAATGAAATGTGATACTTTAAAAAACGAGTCTAACAGAGTATCAGACACACAGTAGGCACTAGAAAAATACGAATTCAGCCCTCATTTCCTTCCTAGCCACATGGTGCCTAGCAGAAAGTAGCTGTTCAATCAAGTTTCCTTACGTTGAATTCAATCACTTGCCATCTAGTCTCAGGTTTAACTTCCTTCTCTTTCTATGAGGACGTGAGGGCCCAAAACAGGGCGGCCTCTTCTCAAAGCCTCCTCCTGCTCTGCCCAGGGAAATAAGTCCTGCTGTCTTCACCGCAGTCTTTCACCTCTGGGGAAATCTCATCTCCTGTAAATCCTGCAATTAGAGGCTCCTTCCTCCTTCACTGGATCTGGAGCTGCTGCTCTAGATTTGCACCCACTTGATTGTGAAGAGATAATCATGGGGGCTGCTACAGCTGACAGCCTGCTGAAGACAGAAAGGAATGTTGAATACATTTCTGGTTTCAGTAGCAGAGGTCCCCCTATTCCATCACACCCTTGCTTTCTGCTTACTGTCTGCCTGCACACTTGGGCTCGAGGCACAAAATCTTGTTTCCTCATCTGTGTTTCAAAAATCATATAAATCAGGTAAGAAACAGAAATATGCCTTTTTTGATTGATGGAGATTGTGAGGTTTAGAGAGAGAAAGAGTTTGACTTAAGCCAGGGGGTTGACCAGTTCTCTTGAGATTATCTGGTTTTGATTTATCTGTGTGTGTGTGTGTGTGTGTGTGTGTGTGTGTAAACATATAAGTTATTAATTCAAATTGCATATTAAAATTACCTTTTAAAATATTAGGAATATATGCATATTGTAAAAAATGTATAAAACATAGGAATGCATAAGGAAGAATAGCACCACCCATAGATATTTTTTGTATCTTGTTGATCTATCATGTGTGTACGTGTCTGTATAAAATTTTTACAAGACCGGGATTATAATACTACACTCATGCACACATAGTTCTTGTTGCACTTGAATTTATACCGTAAACATTTTCCCAGATGATCAAATATTCTTCAAAAACACAGTTTGGTGTGACTCCATTCATGTTTGGATCTATATCACTGGGTCATCTCCTTGCTGTTCAATTTGAGGGGAAGGGAAAAAACAAAAAACAAAAAGGAACTGAGTTGAGAAAGCAGCTCTGTGTTCTAGCCCTAGTTCTGCCGCCTAACAAGGGTCTCCCCGGTGTGCCTCCATTGGCCTATCTATGAAATGGGGACGATCGTTGCTTTTTCACCAGGCCCACAGCCTTGTTTGGAGTCTCACATGAAGCCAGGGGTAGTGATGGGTTAGCCCGGGAATGCAGGATCACCTAGTCCTGCCTTGATTATCAGGTTGGTAAGGATTCCTACTGCCATCCTTCATGGGCACAGGCACAGACACCTCCCAGGAGGTAGGTTTTTTATCTTTTCTCCAGGCAGCGCTTGCATGGGCGGTACATTTCACAGGAAGCACCTCTGCTCCAATTGTCCTCCTGCATTGTCTGTCTTGATGAAAAATGACCAGTTATTATTTCCCACCTTTGGGTCTAGGAGGTCTGAAAGAAATCAGCAGCCACATAAAATAGCTGCTGTTACTGTAACAGCCTTTTCATTGATGGACTTAAGTGTGAGGTGTTTGGTATTGATTGCTGGCATCTGTCCTGGGGATGCTGCACTGGGGGGAAAGCAATGATGATGGTGGGGCTGGCACCGCCAGGGCCTACAGCACACTGAGCGCTTTCCCCGAAGCTGCCGAAAGAGTGTATTTGAGCTACAGAGGCACCTTACTTTGCAGGATAAACATGCACCTACAAAGGAGGTTTTCAAAGGCATAACCCTGTAAAAAAGTGCTGCCTTCTTACTGAATTACTTTCTGCCTTGAGAGATTTGAAATTGTCTTTCCCAATTTGATATTCGGTTTGCTCCCAATTCTTTATTGTTCAATATTGTTGGCCCTCCTTCTCTGTAATCATCACTAAAATGTAAAAAAAAAGAATCAATCAGGAAGCATGCTTTATGTCTTAAATGAGTCCTGTGATAGAATACGACATGTGTAAATATTTCTCTTCCCTTCCTTCCCCCTTTTCTATGTTTTATATGTCCCTCTTCCTCTCTCTTTCATGCTTGAGTTGTTGTGTCTTACTCTCTTGACCTTCAGAAAACAACAACAAAAATGGAGTGTCTACCACATTTAAAACGATAAGATGTTAAGCATTGTGGGAAATCAAAAGTTGATTATGACCCAGTCTTTGGCATCAGAGAAACCCACCGATGTAAAATTTACAGACGTGTGTATTCTCATAAGTAGCAGGTTGCTCCAGGGTGGAGGCAAAGGTAATGGGGTGGTGGTGGGGATTTAGAGGACAAACTAGAAGAAGATGAGTAAAAATGAAAAGCTGAACGGAGGGAGAAGTCAGGGATGACTCAGAAGTAAGGCTCAGTCACTCAGTGTTCCGTTAGACCACTGACGGAAACAGAAGTCATAACAAAAATCAATTGTATCCTCTAAGTACAAATGGCCAGTGAAATATTAAGTTCGCACAGAAAGGGGGGCTTGGGAGTCCTCAGCAGAAATAACACTGGGATCTTGAGTAGGTAAGCTCTCCACTTGGGAGAGAGAAGGAAGTGTGTCCTGAAGGTCAGTCCCACGCTCCTGCCCCCACACCACCTCGAGCCCCTAGCACAGGAGGGTCCTAATGACTGAGGTCCCAGCTGAGAGGGCAGAACACACTAGGGGATGTCAGGGCTGATAGTAAGTAATAGACATAGTGACAGAACCTTAATATGTCACAACTTCAAGAGACCCTAGAACATCAGGGTCTTTAGTGAGTTCCCCTCATCTTACAGATGGAGGGACTTCAGCTCAGGGAAGCAAAAGGTCGAGTCCAAGGTCTCTTCATGACCAGCCTATGCTTTCAATTCCCATTCCTGAGTTTCTGCACGTGAAAGACCCAGCTTCAAACCCTCACTCAGACCAGCAATCTAGCTAACCTCATGAAGCTCAGTTTTCTTATTCATAAAACCACAACTTTCAGGATGATTGTGAGGGTTACCGTGAAATCAGGTGTGCGATGCATCTGACGTGGTAGTGTTTGACATATACCCTGCCGCACTACCCCCAAAGCAGCATTCTCCTTTGGAAAGTCACAGGGACTATTGGAAATCACACGCCTTCCATTTAACACTACAGGTCTTCCCTCCTGTGAACCCAGATGGATAGAGATACACTGTGGTTAGGTTGTTGGGGTGTTTATTCCGAAATGCTAACAATAGCTCAGTTTGACAGAAAAACAAACTCAGGCCAGTGGGGTTCTTGTAATATTAGTCCTATTTATTAACGAAAGAACCCATCTGTCAACAGGACCTCCTGAGCAGTCACCTCATACAGAGAGCTCCGGAGGCACAGATGTGACAAGTACTATCCTCTCCCAGGGAGCGCAAGAACCAAGAACCATAACTCACTTCTCTGATCTAACAGATGGCCCAGCGTCTACTGATGCATACTCCATCCCCACCATGAGCCCCCACCACGCGTACCCTTAAAACCCAAGGCTCAGAAAGGGAAAATAACTTGCCCACCATCACACAGCAAGTTGGTTGGTTGGTGAAGACTGCAGAAGAAATCTAACTTTCTAGAGCCCAGTAAAAGTGATTTGGTCCTCAGTTAGAGACACTTGGAATATAAAGAGCTAACCTCCCAAGCCGTTCAGTAACGGTGACCACCTCCTAACTTGTTAAATTGCTTGGTGACATCCTGAGTAACATGTCACGTGTGTTTTCTATGAAAGTAAATATGCCACCAAAGAGTGGATGAAGGCGTGTGACAGAAACCATGCTAGGGAATAGTTCCAGATACAGGAACCCAGGAATTTAAGATATGGACAGGGATTCAGAGGGGGCAGAGAGAACACAATTGGAAACAAAAATGTAAAGAGAAGGAGAAACATGGGAAGAAAGATGCTATAACATCTTCCCCCCACAAGTGGGGAATCAGACATAACTGGCATAGAAAAATGGTGAGGAAATAGTCAGACATTTGGACAATGTAAGAGAAAAACATAACAAGAGAAGACAGAACTAGCACAGATGATTTGGAGGCCGGAGACACCAAGAATGAGAGAAGCCAGCAACCAGGGACATGCACGGTTCTTGCAGCCAGCAAAAAGCCAGCAGCCAGCAGCAGGGGGCATCAGAACTCCATGGATACTAAAAAATGCTAGAGGGAGAAAGTATTAAAAGAAGTGAGGTGAGAGCTTGAGAAAGAAATCAGAGAAAAGGGATGAGAAATCCTCTTTGTAACTTTGAAATTAGAAAAAGAGCAATAAATAGCCCTTCCTTCCTCCGGGATCCTGAATTCAGTAGCACGGTTAACTCCCTCGGGCATCTTCCTACTTCGTACTGGCATGGAAGGTGTGTAAGTAGTTGTTTTAAATAACATCAAAGACTTCCTCAAAGAGAATGTGTCCAAGGGACTAGGCTTTGCTCGGGTCACCTGATTCACACACAGGCAGAACTCACTCAGTTACAAATGGCCTATCTAATGAAAACTAGCTTATCCAAACATTCACCTCCCTCTGAAAAAGAATTATTAAGAGCATACTTGGATAGCTCACAGATAAGGAAGTGATAAAATAGGGAAGGAAGAAACCATGGGGTCAGAACACTGTTTTTTGGTTTTGTATTTTTCCCCTCATTCTTGCTGACTAGGTCATATTCTCCCAGCCTTCTCTATGCAGCTCCCATTTTATCTGAGGTCTCTTCCTCAGTCTTTTACCAGAGACAGACAGACAGACAGACAGACAGACAGACAGACACACACACAGAGAGAGAGAGAGAGAGAGAGAGAGAGAGAGAGAGAGAGAGAGAGAGAGTTCCAATTTCAGTTTTTTGAAAATCCCAGAGGAGGTTTCTGATTGGCTCAGCTTGAGTCACGTGTCAAGCCTAGGGCTAGTCCTCATCACCAAGTTACTGGCATCCCCTGATTGGCCAAGCCTGAATGACACATCCACTCTTGCACAGGGGTAAAAGGATCTGCTGTCTGAAGGAGGGATTGCAATCACGATCCCTAAAGTCAGACCAATTTAGGTCTAAGTACATCTTGAAGAAGTGGATTGCCTGTGTTACTCGGAGCTCATTGTCCTCATCTGGCAAATGGCATCAGTTCCATCTGCCTTGCCCTCCTCCAGGACCTGTTATGGCGGTCTGATTGAAATACCGACCAAATCACACCTCCTCCTAGCAGGTGTGCAGGTTCCAGTGACAAGACGAAATCGACTGAACATGAGAGTCAGGAGATTGGGGTGCTAATTGACTGACATAAATGGGATCCACAATATGAATCTGAGTAACTTCCTTGAAGCATTTAAGTATCTTTAAGAGTAAAATATACAGGTTTACAGGGTCAGTTTATTTTTTAACTGTTTCTTGGTCACTACATACCTCTGAGTGTCTGAGGAAAGATGGGTGCCCTTACCGGTCCCCCTCTAGGTCAGGAAGTTCTTAAGTCCTCTACAGGTCTATCCATAGACCCCCAGGACAAGAACTCTTGCATTACATCATCTTCAAGGTGATATCTGACTCTATTCAATTGACTGAAAAGAGGGGTAGCATTCTCAGTGGAAAAGACAACTCTGTGAATCAAGCAGACGTACACCTCTCTTTGGTTTAGATCCTATTCCCAGAAATATCATGCATGTTTCTCACTATCTCCTTCCTCTGGACTTTTCCTTCTCTCTCTCTTTTTTTTCCTTCACTGCCTCATGTTTCCTTCACTACAGGTAGTCAAGTGTGGGTGTGATTGAAGTTTCTTTTCCATCTGTGTTAGCAGCAGAAAGTGTTGCTATCAGGGAAATGGATGGGACATGTATCATCTCTTATCTCCATTTCCAAGAACTTAAATGATTTCTTTCCCCCAACCAAAATAAATCAAAGGAGAGGAATTTTAATTGTAGCCACCAGGTGGTAAATTCAATACATCCACAGGAGTCTCTGTGCTGGCAGTATTGTCAGAGCTGCTTGTCTCTCCAGGCAGGGGGATAATGGGATTGCAAGAGGGGGGGAGAGAGAGAACTCTGGGGATTATACCAGCGGCTCCCTGGTGGGAAGGGAGAAGTCAGGCAGGGCCTGTTAAACATAAAGGCTGGAGAGACATCGCCTTGTGTCAGGGTTGTCTCCACTCGTGCTCCATCATGAATAGTTTCACCAGGGGAGACGTGTGGGGTTGCTCACAGAGGCATTGCCCACACAAGTCTGAGATGGATGCTATGCATCGATAATTCTCTTCCGATCGGTCAGTTTGGAGCAGTGGACAGAGCTCTAACGTGGGCCTCCGGGAGATCTGGACTTACATCCACTTTCACTATGAATCTTTTCAATTAATAAATGTTTATTGAGTGCCTATGACATGCCAGACATCTGTTCTAGATAATGTGGATATTTCAGGAAAAGTCAGAGATTTAGAGCCAAGATAAACACACACTTAGCCTAGGACCTAGCAATCCTACTGTAAGTATTAACCTAGGAAAGGAAAACGTATTCACAAAAAGACTTGCGCACACACGGTCTGAGCAGATCCATTCATAATAGTCCCAAACAGGCTACAACCTAAATATTCATCACAGGTCAACAGATAAACAAGGCGTAGTACATTCATCACAATGGAATACTACTTGGTAATAAGAAGAAACTAAACCACCGATATGCAGAAGAACATGAGTGGATCATGGAAACACGATGTTGCACGTAAAGGAACCAGACACGAGAGGGCACATACTGTATGATTTCTAGAAGAGGCAAGACTAATCTATAGTTCTGGAAATCAGATCAGTCCATTGCCTGGGGTGAGGAGTGCGACACACTGAACTTTTTGGGGTGATGAAACGTTCTCTATCCGATTATAGTACATTTATTTGTCAAAACACATCAAAGTATGCATTAAAAATACATTTAATTTATTGTATAGTGTAATTCTATCAAGTTGGGAAAAAAGAGCTTTATTTCCAGCCCACATAGAGCTGTGTTCTAGTGTTGACGAAGAGTAAATACATTGAAAACTTACCCTAATACTATAGCAGGTGGCAATAGGTGTAAAGATGAAAAGCAAAGTGATTTTAGGGCTTCGTGAATGGCAGGAGAGGGAGAGTTGCTGTTTTAATGTGATCAGAGGAGGGCTCTCTGACATTTGAGAAGTGAGAATGTGGGCCATGTGAGGAAAAGAACCCTGGACCAAGGGAGAAGCAAGTACCCAGGCCCTGCAGCAGGAGTATTTGTGCCCTTATCAGTGAAAAGCAAAATGACGAGGTAGTGGGGTGGAGCAGAGCGAGCAAAGTGGAGAGCAGTGAGGCTTGACTCACGGTCTTAGAGGCAGAAAAGAATCTGAACACATATGGCCTTTGAGACCATTGCTTGGACTGTGGCTTCCTGACTGTGACGGAAAACCATGAGGTTTCAAAAGCCTCATCCTTGGGGAAGGTAATAGATGTGGTTAGGGGGACCACATGGGAGGCTAGGCAAGGGATGATGGGCCTACCTGGAGGTGACAGAATATGCTCAGATTCTAGATGTCATCTGAAGGCAGCACTGACTATAATTTTTAGAGGAACTTGATATAGGACAATGAGAAAAGAGCAATCAGGGCTGCCTCCCATGTTGACCCAAGCATTTGGCAAGGTACTTAATTCTTCCCATTTTTAATTTCTTTCTCTCTGTAATAAAGGTGCTAAATCCTGCTTCACAGAGTTCTACTATGGAGTCAGGGAGAATATAAGTTGAGTACTTAAGACAGGAGAGATTCAATATCTTACTACGTGTTTGTTGTTCATTAGTGAGTTGAAAATATTCTCTTGTGGAGGATGCCCCATTGTATCGTTTCATGATTACTAGTTCCAAATATCCGAGAGCATCATCACTCCCATTTTGGAGGACTAAATGGCACTTAAAGAGGTGAAGTAATTTACTCAATGTCAAATACTGTTGCAAAGTTCTAGACCCCACTGCCAGTCTCTTAATGTCTCATAAACTCTGGTGTGCTGACTCCAAACTAACTATCTTCTCTGTATTCCCAACGCCTCCTATAGACATTTAGTTCAATTTAAATAAACATTTATCCAATACCAACTTTATCAAACATCAATACAAGGGTGAAAATCAATAAACCATTGCTACTGAATTCCATGGCTCTCTTTGTCTGCTCTTCTTCAGAGGAAAATCTGAAAAACTAAAAAAAAATTAATACCTGTTGACTAAGTAAGTTAATGTCTTGCATTTTTTTCTGACATAATATCATCTAATATGCATACTGTCCCTATGAAGCAGGTTTTATTATTCTTGTTTTATAAATGAGAATGAGGCTTTGAAAACTTAAGTAACATATAAGATTAAATGTCCAGTTATCAAAAGGTTCCTTAGATGGGTTTGGTTAGAAAATTGTTACCTATCACACAATATCACCTCTATCTGTTACCTGATCCCGTGTCATACTGAGTATAGGAGAGAAGCAGGAGGCAGTCCCTGGCATCTTAGGTACCATGCCGGCTCATGGATGGTGGAGAACATGACATAGTGGAGAACCCAGTGGGTCTTGAACGCCTGGGTGCCAAGAAGTTCTCAGGTCAGCAGCTGGCTACCGCCAGGTCAAGCTTTGGAGAACTGGGATATCCAGTGAGTTCTGAGCTTCCAGCCCTGAGGCCAAGGGAGTTCCTGTAGCTCACCAAAAAGTGAGAAGTTGCTCAGCTCAGATTTGGAGCTTTCTGCTGCCTTTGTGCAGACACCATTAGGCAAATGAGCTGGTCTGAGGGAGGCCGATAAGGCTCAGAGAGAGAATGGGTGAGTCTTTCCAGGGAGGGTCTTTTGAAGCAGTCACAGAACAATAAAAGCTGCTGGCCTGAGATAGGAAAGGCCTTGAAAAACAACCAAATGTGGGCCTCTTCCTTTATTCTTTGGAGCTGAATTTTATCAGGAAGGCCACTTTGCGCTTACAGAAAGCTGTAATCGCTCATGATAGGGCACACATTCTCAGGGAGGCTGGAGGTGCTGATCTTGTCTAAATATTCAAGATCCTGTCGGAAGAACTGCTTCTCACTGTGCTGCCTGCCTGTTCTGTTCTCACAGCTTCTTTAGCTTCCTAAGCATCTGGACCATCTGAGCATCATGCTTGCAAAAGTCTATTCCTTTATCCCAGAAAGTTTAAGCTCTAAGTGATCCCTGGGGAGAACAACATGGGCTGCACCTGTCTCCGTCACACCAGCATCAATAAGGATGCATCAAGGACACGTGATTACCTCCCACCCTGTCCCTTAAGACTGATGGTTACAAACTTTGGCATCAAGAGTATTGAGTCCTCAAATGTGTCTTCTCTTTCCGAGCTCTTCCCTTGGTCAGTGGAAAGAACAATGGCTTTGGAACCAGAATACTCAAGTTACAATCTTAGCTCTTTTATTTAAACTTTACGTAAGTCATGACCTTTAATGGGGATTCTGTTTCCTTGTTCCTGAAATGTGATAGTGGCCTTATTTCATAGGGCTACAGAAAAGTCAATTACAGTACTAATTTTAAGGACCTTCAAATAGTGTCTGGTATGCACCTGCAGCCCTAGTCATATCGGATGTCTTTTAATTCTCAAATTTCCCAGGTGCTCTATCATTCCAAGGCGTCCCTTCATTTCACACTGTCACTTCCTGGTTTTCACCCCCAACACACCTCTTCATTTGGCTCTCATTTACTCATCTTTCCCATGTAAGTGTAGAAATCATTTCCTCTGGAATATCTTGCTTGATCATTTCCCTAAGTCTGGCTAAGAGGCCCCTCTCTAGGTTCCCAAGAACTCTGTCTTTCCCCATTATAGCGCTTATTAAAATGACAATTTCCTTGGCCATGTCCTACACTAGATATTAGTCCATGAGAGCAACGACTGTATTGCTGTAGATTTGGGTCAAAGTTATGTTTTTCTGCTTTATAGAACTCTTTTCCATGCTTTGTCAATCTTTGACTCTCCCAATTAAATTAACATCCCTAGGAAGTAAGTTGTATTAATCAGATCATAAAAATAAAGAATTAACACTCAAAAAGGTGGAGAAACTCACTCAAATTATAGTCACTCAAATTAGATGCTTTGATTATGGAATACTAGGTACAATTCAATTTCAATTATGTCTGATTCCAAATATTAAAAGTCATCATTCATTAAGAACTTTTTAAGTGCCACACATTGTATTAAGAGTTTATACCACAATCCTATTATTTAGGTATTATCACAATCTGTATTTTACTGACACAGCCGCATGGTCTCCGAGAGGTGAAAAACCTCAGCAGAAGAAGACTTGAAGAATAGATGGTGGAGCCTAGATTAAACTTGGTTTCATCAGGCTCTGGAGCCCATGTTCTCCCATCAGTGACTCATACGCACTTTCAAAGCCACAATTAAATTCCATTGTAGCTCAAGAATTCCTTCTTTGCTCCAACCGAAGTTTTGCTTTTTCAACTTAGAAATAAACTCATTTTCTCTTATTCCATGCTGCAGAGATAAAAATTTCCTGTTCAATATTCCTGTAAACACAATCTATAACACTTGAATGTGGCTGCCAAGAAATTTGAAAGTTTTGCTAAAAATTTCACGAAATGGAAACTTCCTGGGTAATGAGTGCATGATAGAGAATAAACTTAATGTCTCAGTCCAAAGATTAACTCTTAAATGCTCTTGTAAGCTTTTATTTAGAGACGAGAAGGGCAAAGGATAACCAAGAATCATTCAATTCTTGCATCTGAGATAATTTTGAACAGAGCAGAATTGTTAACTCAGGGAAAAGAAGACTGGTTTTGTGTGTGTGTGTGTGTGTGTGTGTGTGTGTGTGTGTGTGTGTACGTGCATTCTTATGTGAGGTGTGTGAGTTGAGTTTAGTAATGGGAGAGAAGTTAGTCATAGCTGTCTTCAAATATTAGAGATGGGTAAGTGGGAGATATGAGGAAGCAGGTCTTTTAAAGGAGCTCCTTTACATCAATTGGAGCACCTACTCCACAGTGGAATGGATAGGCTTTGAAGTCATGAGCACCCTATGACTGGAAGTATTCAAGTGGAAGGTACTGGAGAGACAATAGCTGACATTCTCCATAGAGAGAATGATCATATATTAGCCAAACTGGAATCCTTTTGAGATGAGAGGAAGGCATATAAATAATATTATGCATATAGTGAGTATACTAAGGGACCAAGTATCATCATATACACACACTTAGTGATTTCTCAGTTTCCTTTCAATGCTAAGATTCCATTATTATACGAACTTAAGTTAGCAACTTCTAATAAAATTATGGATAATATATTTTGAGTTGGCTATAAAGTAGTGAGAAATGACCTACGCTTCCGAGTTTCACTGACCTTTAAATACACATTTGATTGACTAGTGCATTGGCAAGTTAGTTGGAGGGTGTTTAATTACCTCCCTCACATGTCTAGCCATTCTTTGGCGTTGTTGACACAGGCACCTTGATTCTCTTCTATGAAACCTCCCTGCGTGGCTACCTTAGGCTTCGTTATGTGGCAGCTGGGTTCTAAGAGATTGTGAGAGGAAGTTACAAGACTTCTTGAGAGCTCCGTCAGAAATCACATGACATCTAGTCTATTCGTCTAAGCATGTCACCAGTTAGTGCACATTTAAAGGAGTTCAACATCTCCAAGGCGTAGAAAAATAGACTCTACCTCCTGATGGGAGGATTGGCAATGTCACATTGCAAAGGTACATGCATAGAGAAATTTGTGTCCATATTTTGTAATCAACCACATTGGAAAGGGGGCATTTCTTTAGCATCTCACCTAAATTCTTGCTGATCTTGTACCAATTAAAATAATTATCCTTTATGGTATATTGATACATTTCTTTTTCACCTCCAGTTTCCAGAATTCTTTAATACCCACTTTCTCTCTCTTAGATTTACATCACACTATATCCTACTAAGTGACTGCCTTAGGGTGAGTTGTTTCATATATTTGAGCTTCAGTTTTCTCATTTACAAATTAGAGAATACTCTTGCAATGTCTTAGGGTTATGAAAAATTCAGTGGAACAATCAAGAATAGTTAACACTGGCTAATATTATGAGAAGTTAGTGATTTTTTTTGAATCAAGCATCAAGAAAGGCAAGTCTGGGTGATAATATTTCTAAACCCCAAACCTCAAAACAAATTTAAGAACTATTTCAATGTATGAGTCCTGGATAGAGCTGAGACTTCGCAATACTGGATTTTCAGTAATACTTTATTGGCTTATTAGACAAAAGAGTGAATATCTGAAGTTAAGACTGTACCAGAAAATCCAGTTGCTTTCATGACCATGCTGTGATAGGCAGACTCCACTTCTGTGTCAACCAAAATCAGTCTGAGAACACTGAGATATCGTGTAAATTTTAAAGCATGCCTGCATGGCTTGTGTATTCACCTACTTTCTGTTCTCTACACTAAAATTATTTAAATAATGTTTAAATCCTTTAGGGAACTTGTTTAAATTCCTTAGGTACAGTAAAAAGTGGTGGGGGAGATTATCATTTATCATACTCTTCCTCTGTCTCCAAAATCCTACACATGATGGCTCGCTAAATCTACTCAATGAAGCTGTTGCAAATGAGCACGCCTAGGTTTATCATCACTTGCACAAGGGTTCACGTAATGTCAGATCACTGATTCAAACTTAGGTGTCCTGATCCCAAAGCCCTATATTTCCATTATATAATGCCATTTCTTAGAAAATTGAATAGGAGGTGGTCATTGTCAGGAAGACAAATCAGATTGAAACCTTCGAATCTATGGGAAGAACAAAGGGAGTACCTAGTGATACAGCCTGTCCCATAGAAGCTAAATTAAGAGCAGGAAAGATCATAATAAAAGGTCCCTTCCATTCCTTGGAGTGGCTTTGTATTAATAATCCAGTGGCTTCACAGTATCTGCTGCATTCTCTTCATCTTAGGGAAACAGAGAAAGATATCTGTGAACAGAGAGCTCCCCCAGTTCTATCGGTCACATACATATTTCACTTCTTAAAAGCTGCCGACAAACAAGGAGATTCGTTTCAGTGCCAGCCTACCATGAATTTATTTGCTCCTTAATGCAGCTTCCTCAGTTCATGTTTTTGCTAACTAGGAACATCAAAATATCAAACTGTCCTCAGGGGTGTATCAACCTTATGATCTGAACTCAGTAATAAGATTAGAGTGTAGACCGAGAAGAGCATGTGCTGCCTCAAGAATGGAGGCATGATAGAATCTTAATATCAGAGAACACTGCAATACGAGAACAAGACTTGTAGAACCATAGACTAGTAGACTCTTAAAGGTGGGTGGAACATTCAGCTTTACCCTGCTTTGCTTTGCTCTTTCTTTTTGCAACCCTACCCACTCCCCGCCAATCTTCTTTTACACGGTACTGATATTTAGAGATGGATGGATGAATTCAAAGTCTGGTACCTTTTTTTTTCTTTTTAATGTATGGAATATTTTTTTATTATTATTTATTTTTTATTTTTTAACATTTTATTATTAGTTTCAGCTGTACAAAACAATGTAATAGTTAGATATTTATCATTTATATCCCTCACACAGTGACAACCCTCCTCCCCCATCCACTATCCCTCTGACATCGCACACAGCCATTACATTTCCACTCTCTCTATTCCTAATGCTGCACTCCGCTTCATATATATATATATATATATATATATATAATTGTTGACATTCATTATTGTTCAGCTTCAGCTTCAGGTGTACAGTGCAGTGATCAGGCATCTACATCATCCCTGAAGTGGTCTCCCTAACAAGACAAGTGTCCATCGGATACCCTACAAAATCTTTACAACATTATTGATTACATTCCCCAAATTAACTTTCGTAACCCCGTGGCAATCTTGTGGTTACTGACTGTGCTTTCAAATCACCTTACCTCCCCCTTATCCCCACCCCCACATCTAGCAACCCTCAGTTTTTCCTCTATGTCTCTGAGACTGTTTCTGATTAGTTCTTAACATAATAACAGACATCCTAGTCCACTGGAAGAGAGAAAGAGACGAGATGTGGTCAAGTGGTATGATTCAACTTGGCATTGAGTGGCCTTTGGTACAAAACAAAGGCATACATATTGACATGATTCCACCATTATCACAGTAGCATGCTTTTTGTTTGTTGATTTATGTGTGTGTTTGCCTAGCTCCTCCTTACTTTGGCAGACGGCTCTTGCTTTTTCTTTGGGGAACTATCCCTCCTCAACACTCTGAGGCTATTATCTAGGAGAGCTGAGCCGGCTCCCTGGCCTCAGCCTGACGTTGGCTTACTCCATCTCCCTAGCCATGGTTTATGGGTAATCATGGCACCCGTCAATCAAGTGAGAACGAACACTGCACTTTGCTAAACAAGTAGGATAAAGGTACTTTCTTTTCCCTGGAGATGCTGACCTAGGGAAATTATTAGCCTGATATGGTAATGACCTTCCTGTAATAAAAGTCTGACTAAGCATGAAGCTCCCAGAAAAAAGCAGGACCAATATGCAAAGAGAAAAAAGCCTGATGAGGTGGAGATAGGGGTACCCCACATTTCTCAGCCCTTTGTAATGAGGCAGGGCATTGTGTTCAGGTCAGATTGATGGTCTATGAGACGTGACCTACCCTCCAAGGAGGTGCTCAGATGCGTATCCAAAAATGAGGTGACCAAAAGTTAAACATGCAAATACCATGTAACCCAGCTACTCAAATCCTAGCTACTGCCCAATAAAATAAAAGTATATGTCCATATGAAGACTTCTATGCAAATATTCATAGTCTCTTTACTCACAACAGTCAAAAACTGGAAGCAACCCAAATGTTTATCAAGAGAGAATGGATTAAAAATGTTATACTGTTTATAAAATAAAACCTACCCAGCATTTAAAGGAATAAATTATTGATACATACAATGGGGGTGAATCTCAGAATAATTATGCTGAGTGAAAGAAGCCAGACAAAAAGAATGCCAGATGAATGAGTCCTTTTATACAAAAGTCTACAAAAGGCAAACTCATCACTACTAACAGCAAGTAGCTCATTGGCTGCCTGAGGACACAGGTGAGAGGCCAGGATTTCCTTAGGGAGGGATTGCAGCGGGATAGCATTAAACTTTAGGAGGCGATGGATATTTACTGTCTTGATTGTGTTGATGTTGACTATGGGCATGCATATGTCAAAACACATTAAGTTGTACAATTAAATGTGTGTAGTTTATTATACGTCAATTATACTGCAATAAAGCTGTTAAAGACAAGAAGAGAGATGGATCCTGTGTTGGCCTGAGTCCCCTAGTAGAGCAGAGGACCCCTCCCATCAACAGATAACCCGTATTAGATATGTGTCTATCTGCAATACAGATGCATAACAAATCATCCTAAAATTCGGTGGTTTTAACATTGACCACTTATTGTTGCATTTACAGGTCTGTTGATTGACTGCAACTTAGCTGGATAACGCTGGACTCCAGGATCCAGGCTGAAGATTGGGTTTGTCAGTTTCCTGTGTTTCTCATTGTCCTTAGAGCAGCAGCTATTCAGGCCCTGAGGTATGGTCTGTGTATCGTAGCCTGGGGCCAGGGGGATGGGCAATAGCTACCTTGGCCATCGTCTTTTCATGCTGTATCACAAGAGTGTGGACGGGATACACATGTGCATGGTCTCTGCTTATGTGATGTCTGCAGTGTTCCATAGGCCAAACAAGTCATAGTTAAACCCAACTACAATGGGGTGGAGAATACACTCAGTCACAATGGGAGGGAAGGGAAAGTGAATATCTATTTAACAATAATTTAAATCATCAATGCATGTACCACAAGCCAAAAAGCAAACCTTTAAATGTTAAACCACTGAGGGATCCTGGGGTCCTTTGTTACAACACATAAATGCCTTTCCATTCTGAGAATAACATCAGATATGAACTGGAATCCCATGGTAACTGGAAGTTTTAATTTTGTCAGCCAATAAATATATTTACGTGATCGCCGTTTGAGTTAGGTTTTCTTACTTGAGCCAGAAATGTCCTTATTATTATAATTGTGTGGAACAATGACTAGGAAAGAGCAGAGTCCAATAAAACAAATCATGTCCATCATTATTTGAGCACCTACTATGTGTCTCTCACTTCCCATTAATTGTTTCATGTAAGCGTCATCATATGCAGCCGGGTTGGTAGTATACAGTAGTCTTTTATTGAGAAAGCTGAGGTTCAACATCTCAAGAAAAAGACAATGCTGAGAAGCAAACCCAGGTCTGTCAAAATCAGGACATATTCTCTAGCCAATGTATCATGTTTTTGCTCATGAGACAAAACAAAACATGGCACCAACAGCATTTGCAATATTTATCTGTCTCGAGACCAAGTTGCTGCTAATTTCTGTCTGAGAGATGAGCATATGCTCTGTGTGTTGTAACTCTCTCCGATAACCTTCCTGAATTGTGGTTGTCAGGGCTTAACTACCATTAGACCTGAGAATTCCTCCTCAGTCTAAACAGGATGCTTGTTGAGGAGGCAGTGGGCGTGCTGTTCCACAGAGGGGCCTGAAATCCCCAATCTTCCATTTAGTGGTTGTGGGAGCTCTGGAAAATACTGCTTCTACAGTCAGTGCCTCAGTTTCTTCCTTTGTGAAAAGAGACAATTTTTCTCCTGCCTACCTGATTTGACAGTTAAATATGATAAACTGAAAGCAGTTTATAAAGTATGAAGGGCTTTAAAATATTATGTAGGATTAATATTATCATCCTAATTAAAGTTACTAATAATGATTCAGAGAAACTAATCTTTATTGGCAGAATTTTAATTGTTGTGTCTGCTGGTTGTTGGAGAGGTGGTGGTTATAGATAAAAGAGGGCATTCTTGCCAAACAGCTCTTCATTTAAACCAAATGGAGAGACATTGTCTATACATTCATCTAAGACAGCACCTCTGCTACATCTGGTAGATTCAATACTATATCTAGCCCTAAGGTCTCCAATCACCCATTTCTCCAGCAATCTGCAGCCCACTCTATGATCATCAAATGATCTCCCAACACTGGCTGTGACGCTTTTGCTTTTCTCTAAGAGGTCTTTATTAACTCCCTGACTCTGCTGAGTCCTGGAGGCCAGGTAGGTGATTAATGGCCCCTGAATTATGATCCAACCAGAAAGGCTGTTGGTGAAAATTTATACTCAGAGCGCTGAGCTACAATTCTTTTAGCCCAGGTACTCGACACTCATTGCACAATTGAATTGTGAAGAGTAGTAGTTAATGAGAGCACAGGGGAAGAGGGTGAAACAGGAGCTGAGCGTCTGGGCTGAAGGCCAGGGCTCCCAGCAGTAAAGCTACATACACGTGGGAGGGATGACTCACAGAACGGACAAATTGCAGCCCTGGAGCGGGATTTTCATCATCATTATGTTTTGTCAATAAGGAAACTAAGGCACAGAGAGACTAATGAGTACAGACAATAGTAACACCACCACCCACTGCCTTTTTGTTTTAGTACCTTTCATGAATCAAGCTCTAGGTAGGAATCTTTACAAGCACCAAGTCCCACAAAGCTAACCTCAAAAACAGTATGGGAAACAAGTATCACCATCATTTTTATTTTACAGATGAGAAAGTTGAGGCTCAGGGAGATCAGTGACTTGTCCCCGATTATGTAGCAAGTCTCAGTTCTAGGATTGTAAACAGGGTCTATCTAGACTTCAAAATCTCTGCTCCTTCCAGTGTATCCAGACACGGTTCTACTGTCACTCGTGGTTGCTACCAACAATGTAGCGTTTACTGAATGCCAGGAACTGTGTACACATCTTACCACTGTTGTACCCATTTATCAATGAGGAGACTGGGATTCGGCCTGGGTAAACAATGTGCCTAAGGCCCTGGCGCGAGCAGGAGGCAGAGCTGGGGTTCTGCTCAAACCCGGGTCCGTCTGACTCCATGGGTATTTATCTGAGCTGCTCCCATATCCAGCTGTACCTACCACTAATAACCAACACTGTCACCTTATACCCAATATCTTTTACGATACCCCATCTTTTATGATAGAAGACTGTTG
This sequence comes from Rhinolophus sinicus, assembly GCF_057876585.1. Classification (NCBI taxonomy): domain Eukaryota; kingdom Metazoa; phylum Chordata; class Mammalia; order Chiroptera; family Rhinolophidae; genus Rhinolophus; species Rhinolophus sinicus. The sequence continues at coordinate 14,974,799 of NC_142516.1, read as the reverse complement.
AAATGCTGCCTGAAGATGCGAGGATGAGAGGAGTTGGGGGCAAGAAGGGCAGAATGTAAAAGGATGTGCGTGCTTCTGTGACCACTGCGCCGACATACTCAATCCAGTGGCATAAAGGAGACCCGATTTTGATAATTAACCATGAAATTTATCAATCCATGGAATCCACAGAGATCATGAGTGCAAACTTAACTCACTCACACCATTGGAAGAATCCTGGTGCTTAATAAGACCACATTATTCTTCTAGCTGGTCAGAAAATTGGATGAACCAGGCTGCCAAAATTCATGCAAAGCTCTGAGCCCCGCTACGCTTCCTTGAGTAAATGAATTGTGAAAATAAAGTATCTTTTTAACTTGCATATAAAAACAAGAAAATGAATGCCTTTGGCATAATTGCTACAAAGGGCCCCGACCAGCCATTTCCATTTGCGATTTCATATTTCAATAAAGTTTTATTTATTTTCATTTACAATTGAATTTGCTGTTTGTGAAGAGATGACTCGTTGCTCTGACTGGTGCCAGACTGTTGGGAGGAGCTTCCTTTCCCAGCAGTGGCCTCCATGCTGACCAGGAGACCTCGGAGCTTGTGGCTGCCCCTGCCTACTGTTCTATTTATAATTTGATTTCTATCCAAAATCCTAACTGCCTTATTTCCTAAATGGAGACTATAAATGTGCTAGCATTTATCTATTCAACAAATATTTATGGAATACCTACTGTGTGCCAATAGCTGTTCTTAAGGTACAGCAATAAAAAAACAAACAAAAAACAAAAAAAAAAAAAACAAAGAAAAAAACACACAGACAGACAAGAATACTTGCACTCCGGAATGAAAAATCCAGAAAAAAAAAAAAAAGTTTTTGTTCAGAATAGGTGCTTGGGAGAGGCATAGGAAGATTAAAACATTCCATACAGTGGGAAGAACATGCGTGAAGGTTCTGATGTGGGAAATACCTTGGAGCACTTGTGAAATAGGGAGATGTGTGGCCGGAGTGCAGCAGGCAAGGGAAGAGTGGTGGGAGATGAGTCTGGAAAGGCAGCAGGAGTCAGAGACCACGGGGATCTTGCAAACTATATCAGGTATATGAGAGACAGCATGTTGCGATGGAAATAATGAACAAATAAATTAAAGATCCATAGAACATTTCTTAGATGGGCAAGGCAGAATAAATTCCTTTGGAAAGGTGTTTGGACATTCATTCAATTTCTAAATGAATGGCACTTATACTGTTTAATCTTCAGTGTCTATAAATCGTGGTAGGAGTGGCGATTGCTGTGACTCAAGATCCTTGAATGCTGAAATCCGATTGTGAGCCGGCCAGTGTCCATGAGATTTCCAACAAGAGATATTTTTCCAGAGGAAAGAGAGGGAGCAAAGTGTACGCTTGAGGTTCTTTATTCAAAACCACAGGGTGGTTGCAGGCGGGCTAAGCTGGACCACATATGTGACTACGTTTGCCCATGCCAAGGTATCACGACTGTGATGAGAAAAGGCAAGTCCCAGGGGAAAATCAAGGAAGGCTACACATCAGAGACCAAGTGTTTTCTCCCGAAGGCTGAGAGCTTAGCTGGTCAGATTTGTCAACATATGGGATTTCTTTGGTTCTGTCTAGTTTCAAAGTAGATGAAGGCTGGGCACTTTCAAGCATAGATTTTTATAAGGGGAGAAGATAGAAAAAAAAAGTGGAAAGAAGAAGGAGGATAGATGAGAGAGACAATATTTGCTCTCAAGATCACAGAGAAAGATGTTCACCCCAGGGCTCCAAGGATGGACTTAATGGCAGCTCTGGGGCCATCTTACACCTTGGTCTAAGTCGCCCTTTTGGACCTTGTGGTTTTGGTCAAATCAGAGGACGAGGGAGGTCTCAAGAAGTAGACACTAGAATCCATGCTATGAAAGCAGGTGAGAGCTTATGCAAATCATTAGAAAAATTAAAGATAAAGACCTTATTCCCACCCAAGTTTGTAGATCAACTCATTACAAAAAGATAACTCTTCCAATTTTAGTATTGGTGAGACCAAGTACAATGTCTTTAAAAGTAGACTTGTTAGTTAAATATATCACTAAATGTTGAAATGGAATAAGGGAAACATTTAACCAACCCCAGGGACCAAGATTTACATCATGAAGAGACGATGTCATTGAGTCCCTGCCTGATTTAGCAGATGGATACATTAGAAGTGAATTCGAACCTCACTGAACCTCGCTGCTTCAGATTCCCTGGTCAGGGTTGCCTCAACAGCACCCTGTTCTTCCTTCCAAGAAAGACCAGGGCAGAAGGCACGAGCCATAATGTTTGGAGTTTCTCCAAATGGTGGGAAACTTGGTCCAAGCTGCTTCAGTATGGAGCTACTTATCTGGTGATGAATGCTGTTATTAGTGTTCGTGGCACTTATCATGGAGTGCTTCTACAGAAGGGTAGAAATTTATGGCTGTGTTACGTGTCTGGATAGGACAGAGAGAGAAAGCCAAATGCAAGACTCAAGACTGGGCTTTCTTTGGCTGTGGCTAATAATAACTATTTCTCAGGTCTATAACCACCATCAAATTTCCCTCTGACTCATTTGTACTCCTCTGTCTCTCTCTCTCTCTCTCCTAGCTGGACCTCTGTCAAAGGGAAGAAAAGGGAATAAGAAGGGATGTTGATTTTGTTTAAGTCTCTTTAATATACTAGGCACTGGACTACTTTTCTGCTTGTCTTTCCATTTAAGCTGCACAATAACTGATAGGGATAATTTACTCCCATTTACAAATGAGGAAAGTTGCCTAGAGTTCAGGGAGTTGGTAGGTAATAAAAGTTGGAATTCAAATTCAGCTCTATCTGACACCCAAAGTGTATTCTTCCCATGTGTCCTCATTTATATCACTCTTCTCCATCTGTCCAAAAGATGTTTTGCTCCGTGTCCTAGGTATATACATTCATTTAGTAAATACTGAGATTGTATTATGTGTTAAAAGAAAAAAACCCAAAAACTAAAGAATCAAATATATATGAAACAGAGTGCCCACCCTCAAGCAGCTCACAGTTGGTATATGCATGCATGCTTGGGGCTTGGGACTGATAAAGAATGCACATTAGTAAGTGCCTCTTAAGACAGAATGTTTATTCATTAATTTATTCATTTATTCAGCAAATGTTTATTAAATACCTATTCTATGCCAGGCATTATTCTGTGCCAGTGTTTATCAATCCTGGCTGCATATTAGAATAACCTAGTACATTTTAAAAAAACAAACAAAAAGCCAAAAAAAACAAAACTAATCCCTGGCCCATTCAACTCATTCTATTTAATTGACATAAGGGTGGGACTCTAGCATCAGGAGGCTTTTCAGACCTCCTAGGGAATTAAAACATGCAGCCAGGGTTGAAAAACACTCTTCCAGGCTCTCGAGAAGCAGCATAGGAGAAGAAGCACCCGGGGCGTTCATAGGATATGTGTGTCTTTCATTCAGATGGAGGAAGTGGTAGGTAAATAGGGAGAGAGGAAGGTGAAGCTGGAATGTCCGGCTTGTACATAAATTATCTTGGGCCTTAAATTCAAGGCGATTTGGATGATTTGAAACAGGGGCATGACATAAAGGCTGAGGTACCTTCATGTTCTAAATTCCGTGATCTGGGATGCATTTCTATGGACTGAATAATGAGATCTAGCATCCTAAGAGTTTGGATCAGATTGATTGACACAGAGATTTGCTATAGAGAAGTAGACTAACTTTTCTGAGCCCGAGAGTCACTCATTTCTTTAACATCGGTTTACCTTCAGATGGCTGGGTCAAAAGAGAGTGGACAGGAGAAAAGGATTTCTCTCATAAGCTTATTAAGTGGCTGGGTTTCACACTAGACCAAGTAAATGGGGGTGGGGGGTGAGTGAGAGTGTTTAAATGTCTTTTAGTTTGGCCCTTATTCATTCCATGTGTTTCATTTTGTTTATGCCAGTCATGGCTTTGGAATCAGACAAACGTGGATAGGCGTTCCAGTTTAATTGTGACTAACTGGGTGACCTTGGGCCAATGATATCATTTCTCAGTGCCTCAACTTCCTCAACTGTAAAGTGGGGTTTGAAGGGGTGTCCAACTTTCTGGAGTTGCTGTGAGCGTGAAAGAAAATAATGTACCTGTTATATTTCTCACTTAGAGTAAATACCCATTTAATATTGACTTCCATTCTTATTATCTCAATTTTTGTTATTAATGGCATAACTTTGTGTATATGTGAATGTGTACAAATAAGGAGTGTGACGAAATCCATAAAAGCAAGTGAATATGTGAGTGCAAACAAATGAGATATATGCATTTAATATACATTAGTAACACTTACTATACGGGAAGCACTTTCTGTACACTTTATAAATATTAACTTATCATAACTCTGAGAGGGTATTACAATTTTACATTTTATTATAGAAAAAATTTTAGAGATAAATTTATAATTTATAATGAACCTCCATTGTACCTGTCTCCCACCCTCAGCAATTATCAAGATTTTGCCAATCTTGTTTTATCTACGGATTTCTACTTATTTTTCTGGAATATTTTAAGACAAATCTAGGACATTATGTTATTTCACTTACAAATATTTTATTATGCTTATCTAGTGGCTCAGTTTGTGTATATGTTTCTATCTATCTATCTGTCTGTCTGTCTGTCTGTCTGTCTACCTATCCTATCCTATCCTATCCTATCCTATCCTATCCTATCCTATCCTATCCTATCCTATCCTATCTACCCCCATGCTAATTTGTATGAATTTTATCTTCATCCTCTCTCTAGTTTCCTGTGAAACACTACAGGAATCCTCCTGTAGTGATTAGCTCTCAAATATCTGGTTCCATCACTCTCTAAAAGGTGATGGAGAAGGTGGTTCAAACGCCATCCTGAGAGTTTGGAGGTGTGAGGTGTGTTGGTGAAGGTGAAGCTTACACAAATACATGCCCTTGACTCTAGGTCTTCTCATTCATCCATGTGTTCATTCCAGGCATGTACCGGGCTGTCCCCATTGGCTTTACTCTGCACTGCACTTAGAATTATGGGTACAGAAATAAGTAAGAGAATTTCTGTCTTCGAGGAAATTCTAGTCTAGGGTATATGCTGAGGGTGGGGAAGGAGGTGGTGCAAAGAAACCATTATACTGCAGCAAGAAGGACTGAGTCAGAGAGGAGACAGGGTCTTATCAGAACATCTGCTCTGATGAGAAGTGCATCATGGGAAACGTCTAAGTACCAGTTTTGTAGTCAGTACAAGTGCGTGATGATTGGACAGGAAGAAAAGTAGAGGAAGACCCATTCAGGCAGAGGAAATAGCATTTGCAAAATGCAGAGGAAGAAGAAACGTGGTCTGATACAGTTTCTTGAAGTAGTGCAATCCAGCTTGAACACAACTGCGAGAAGGGAGAAATGTAGAGGTTCAGGGTTAAAGAGGGTGGCAGGGTATGATGGGCACCACAGGCCATGTCAGGGAGTCCTTTATTTTGAAGAGAATCTTTTGAAGGCCTGTAAGGTGACATGGGCATATTTGCATTAGAAAGTTCCCTTTGGTTGCTCTGTGGATGACGATGGTTGAAAGAGGCTAGAAGCCAGGAGCCTAGGTAGTGGCAGTGACAGAGGCGATGAGGAAATGGAAAATCTCATCAAATAGAGCACAGGGACAGAGGGGTGGCCTTGGAGGGGTCGCTGCTTTCTAACGCCTAACCTCTCAGTTCTGTAGCTCCAGAAACTTACCTTACTTCTCCACCATAGAGTTGCTGGGGTTCTGGAGGAAACTCGGTATGGTGAATGAGTATATGACAAGGGAGCCCTGTCTTCACCCCTTCACTTTCCAGTTGTGCCCTTGTGGGCAAATCACTTTGCTTTTACTTTGCTGACCTCTTGTATCCTCATCTATAGAGTGGAACCATGAGAGCTACATTTGTTTCCTTAGAGCCCATGGGAGGGTTAAATGAGCCACACCACACTGAATTGATTTGTAAACATTAAAGAACTTTACAAACTGGCATCGCATTCTTGATTCTCTGAACCAGTCTCAAACCATGGCTAGTATCTAAGTAGTATCTATGTGGGTCGGGGCTCTGGCAGATTTCACTTTTGGAACAGACTAAAGTTCCCTGAAGGACCTTTGACTGTGCTAGCAAATCCAACCTCAGAAATGGCCTCCTCGGCTACAGGTTTGTCTCCGCAGTTTTGCCATCACATCAAGTTCTGATTAGAGGTACAATGTGAGTGGGGATGTGACTTTGGAAGAGACATGAGTGCTGTGAGCAGAGGTGGGAGGGGATTGAAGAAGGGGGAGGGAGCCTGCTGTGACGAACAGCCCCGTTCTGGTTGGTACTCTGAGGGAATATGAAAAGTAAGCAGAAACTCAATTAGTAACCCCTGAACTCGCCCCGTGTTATCTCTGACAGCACACACCCTCTTCCATCGCAAGCCTCCGAAGGACAGCAGGCTTCCCATGAAGCTACTACAAGGGACAATGCGGACCCCGAGGAAACAGAATGAGGCAGCTCATGGCTGCTTCTGCCTCCCCCGGCATCTCTGTTCAGGGTTTCTGTGCGGATCAGGAAGTCTCTAGTTCTGAGAGTGTAAAAGGAGCTAATAATTCCTATCATGTTCATAGTCTTTTTCATTAAGTACCTACTATGTGCCACACAGGCATTCCTTTCAATGTTGTATTCAGGGCTCGTGTTGTTGTCCCCATTTTACAAATTAGGAAAATGAAGTTCAGCAGCGTGAAGCAGCTACCCAGCTACTGAGCAAAGGATCAAGGACGTCTTATACCTTAAACTATTCAAGTCTCAAACAATAACGTGAGGTAGTTACTATTATCCTTTTCATTGTCACTTGCATGGTGGCTTTCTCCCGTTTCCTCTGCCTGTGGGAAGATTGTGATGCTTGTTCATTGAAAGCAGACCCAGAGGTGTGAAAGATGAGTGGAAGTGACAGGTGTCACTGTTGAGGAGAAGCTTTAAGATTCTGATTCTGCTTTGTCATAACTCTTTTATCTCAGGTGTTCAAAAAACCAGGTTCCAGACTGGGGTTTCCCCATCTACCTGGGTCTCAAAGTGAAGACAATACAGGGGAAAGTCATAGCCATATTGGACATATGAAAAAGAATCCTGAGGTTTTAGGGTCACTTGTTACACAGTGTGGCCTGGCCTACACTGACTAAAATACCACTGGAAGAGAATGAAGTTTTAAGGGAGGTGAACGAGGTGTCCAGCTATTAAGTGGTGAAGCGGAAACCTGAAGTCAATTCTGTCCCACTCTAAACTCGTCCTCTATAGTCCTGGTGCCATGAGATTTTCCTATATTTTACAGTGACTGCTTCAAAACAACAACAGCCTCTAGTTTTAACAAGCTGAAGTGTGGAAAGGACAGGGTAAGGAAGGAAAGTGGGTTAGGGCCACTGATTTGTAATTTCAGGGCGCATACAATTCCTCTGGGGATTTTGTTAAAATGCACATACTCATGAGCAGGTCTGGGGCAGGTCCGAGGATTCTGGATTTCAAACAAGGGTCCAGATGAAGCTGGTACTGCTGGTGCTTGGACCAGTCTTTGAGTAGCAAGTCCAGATAGTTTCTATCACACCTTGGTGATGAGAGAAAGGTACAAGAACATAGTCCTGCACGGTGGTTACGAATGTGTCAACAGGACTAGGGCCAGGCAAGTTAGGTGACGAGGAACAAAATTTAAGGAAGCAAATCAGAGCAAGTGCTGCACTGACACTCCTGAGAGCGGGTGCCTCAAGTTTAGTCTGCCATGATTTGTTTCTAAGTTGCTTCTAGCAATCGAATTTGAAACCTGAGTTAACATAGAGCCAAAGAGTATGCCCATATTTTTCCTTCACATGCGTTCTAATGTCACTGGTCACTATAAGGCTGGTGTTTATATTACAAACATAGACTCTTTTCTTCTTTTTTTTAAATTAAAATTTGTTGGGGTGACAATGCTTAGAAAAATGACGTGGGTTTCAAATATGCAATTCTGTAATACGTCCTCTATATATCACATGTGTGTTCACCACCCAGAGTCAGTTCTCCTTCCATCACCATATATTTGGCACCGTTTACCCTCATCTACCACCCGCCCTTCCCCATTACCCTCTGGTAACTGCTAAACTATTGTCTGTGTCTATGAGTTTTTGTTTCTTTATTTGTTTAAATATAGACTCTTTTCTAATCAGACAAAAAGACTCAAAATTATGTCATGCTTTAGTTAGCTTCATATTTGAAACAAATTATTATTAATTTTTGGTTTATGTATGTACTTCCAGAATTTCTGATGATTTTTTCCTTATGTTCTGTCCCTGTATTATATCGTCTAGTTTTTCCAAGCTTGAGGCAGCACGATTAGAAAGAAAAGAATGGACACACACATCTTACAGACCTGGTTTAAATCCTGGCTCTGTCACTTCCTAGTTATGTGATCTTGGGCAAATTTAACTATGTTTCCGTTGTCTGTGGTGTGACAATAATCACAGCGAGAACAGTAACGGGAACAACAATGACAAAGTCAATAATACCCAGCACTTCACTTAGCTTTTGTTATGACTAGATAGCAAATATTTCAAACCCGCAGCCCAGGCATTAATTTGATACATGTATATTGTACACCCACTGTGTGCCTGGCACTGTGGTGGGTACTGGGAATCCTAGTGAAGAAGAGAGATAGTATCCAGTCGGCTCGAGCTCAGGGACTGGAGTAGAGGTCGGCCAGTGTGCACCACAGCCCATGGTCCAAATCCTTGGCCTGCCGTTGCACAGTCCTTGAGCCGAGACTGCTGTTACATTTTTAAAGGATGGTTAAAATAAACAGGAAATGAGACAAAGACTTGTCTGTGGCTTGCAAAGCCTACATGACTTACTACCTGGTCTTCTATAAAAGAGTTTTCCTATCCCCATCTAATGGAGCACACAGGAAGCATCCGATAGATGCTTTTCACATACAAGTGCTTAGTCTGACATTCCTTGCATGGCTTTCGGAGTAATTTCTGTACGCCTTCAATTCACCACAGGCTTCTCGTGGCCCCTGCATTAAAAGCCAACCTTTTCACATGATCACAGGCCCCGCAGGAGTGACCCATGTACCTCTGCAGCCTTCTCTCATTATACCCTTTTTATGCTCCTGCCACACTGGATTTCTTTCTGTTCAGCAAATATTGCACATTTGCCTCCTCAGCCCAGGATCTTATTCCTCGGCACTTCCCCCATTCAGCTAGTTTACTTCCTACTTGTCCTTCAGCATTCAGCTTGAAAGTCACTCCCTTCGGGAAAATTTCCATGACCTCTCCTTGCTAGGTCAGCACCATCCCCACCCCTTTATTTGTTCTCATGGTTCCTGATACTTCGAGGAATTATATATTCTTATTTACAGTTATTTTATTACTATCACCTCCACAAGTTAGTTCCACAAGGGCAAGGGCTGTGTCTCTTTGTTTATTATTTTACCTTCTGCACCAAGCACCCTTGCCTGGTGCTCAGTAAAGATTAGGTAAATAAATGAGAGAAAGAATGAATGATTCAAGGACATGTTTGTTGAAAAGAAATAGATGGGGAAGCTTTTAGACTACTTTAACATGGGTGTGCCTTCCTTTCCCAGATGGGGCTTCTGTAGCTCCATTTAAATCACCCCTTCCTTCTCCCTGTATAATTAATGGGGGCCCAGTGGGTTATTGATGCTGATACATCATCTGAACCACACAGCAAGTGAATGCATTGGTTACAGAGCTATCTGGGCCAAAGCTAATGAAACCTTTGCAAATGTACTAATTTACAAAGAGAAAATTGGTTCACCTGAGTGACAAGGTTTGTACCCAAGGGAAGCCTTCTTTACAATTTTCTAGCTGTGGGAAACCTCAGACTCCCAAGGAAACATCAGCAGCCCCTCTCCCCCACCCACTCCGCCAGAAGGCAAGGACCAGAGGTCACCTTGGAGGTGCACAAAGGTTCTGAGATCAACATTACTCCACGGGGATCCCCGTGTGAGCTTCAGGATGACCCAGAGCCCTCAAAATTGTAAACAAATTGTATGGTTGCAAATGTGCACTGTTCTAGGAGGAAGTTTTTAAAGATTTATTAGGTTTTCAATGGAATCTATGTCCCCCTATTGCCTGAGAGCTAGCTAGTGATCTAAGAAAATCCAGGGTTTCTCTACCTCTGAATTTGTTAATTTTTTTAAAAATAAGACAAAGAATAAGGAGCAGAGATGGATATATGTCCTGACAGGGTCCTTTGCATTTCTAGTTCCAGGCTCCCCCTGATCCACTGTGCAGCTGACAAGATTGGATCAGGTTGCAGAGATGACTTGCCCAGGCTTTACAGCACGTGAGACACAAATCCAAGACAAAAATTCTGCCAGCTCAATGCCCTTTGTACTATGATCTGCTGTCCACTAATATGACAGTCATTCCTTTCTTGTTTCCTTTGTTTCCCCATTCTCTTAGCCAATTTCTTTCTCATTCACTTATTCTTTCTCACTGTCCCATACCATCATTTTTCTCAACACAGATTTTTTAAAACTATTTATCAGTTGTGACCAGGTTATCTCGAAAAAGAATTTTGGCTTCAATAAATGATTGTTCAACAGGGCTGATGAATTCGAAAATGAAATGCAATAGGAGGACACATTTATCCTTTCCTCTCCAAATGCATCTCTCAAGTGATAGTAAAGGAATAAAAACATCATATAAATCAAGAACCAACAGAATTGAAGATAAGAACCAAGAGAATTGAAGAAGAAGAAAGGGCACTGTATGAGAGATTTCGACAAGTTTTAGAAATTGAAAATGGATACTAGGTGAAAGAAGCCAATCTGAAAAGGCTGTATTTTGTATAATTCCCAGTGTGTGACACATTTTGGAAAAGGCCATAGTACAGAGACAGTAAAAAGATCAACAGTGGTTGCCAGGGAGAGGGGGAGGGCGGGATGACGAGGCAGAGCATGGAGGATTTTTAGGGCCGTGAGAATACTCTGGATGATGCCATGATGGTGGGTACATGTCATTATGAATTTGCGTAAACCCATATGCACGACACCAAGAGTGAACTCTCAGGAAAACTGTGGACTCTGGATGACAATGATGTGGCAAAAAAAGGTTCATCATTTGCAAACAGTGCGCTGCTTTAGTGGGGACATCGACAATGAAGGAAGCTATGCAGGTGTGGGGGCAGGGAATATATGAAATCTCTGTACCTGCTGCTCAACTTTTCTGTGAACCTAAAATTGCTCTAAAAAAAAGTGAAGAAAAAAAAAAGACTGTGCAAGCCATTTATCCACGTATTGCCTCTTAACGGCAAACACATTCTTTGCAGCCTTCTTTCTCCGAGACAAGGGAGAGGAATCTTACAAATATTTCTCCTTTGCCTGTTGACATGATGTTACACCTTGCCAGTAGAGGGAACTGGAGGGACACTGGAGAATGTAGGGTTCTAGTTTCTCTTTCAGGATCTGGTTTGCTCCTTTCCACAGGCTCCCATAGGCACACAGCTACTGCCATACCCATTTCTTGCAGAGAATGGCAGCCAGGAGTGCCCAGTGGTCAGCACTGCATGGAGCCTTGCCCAGGACTCTCTTAGGTGGCTTGTGACGTGTTCTTAGGCAGAGTACCTCCCCGTGGAGGGCTTCCGCACTCCAGTGAGCAGATTGCCATGAGTCCTGCTGGCGAAGCACCTCAGTGAACTTCTCTGTTACCCACTGAGCCATGGCACATCCTCTCCAAGGAGCTAGAGGAGAGAATTCTTCCTTGCTGTGCAATCATAGCATTAGGGGTAGTGGCCGCTCCTTATCTCAGCTCTTCCTACACACTCTAGAGTTGTCTTTACCTTTTGCTAGCCAATTCCCGTTACTACAATACCATGTTTTAATTTATAATTCTTCATATTAAGCTTTCCTTGTAAAAATTACTATGATTTCTGCTCTTGTTTGGACCAAATGGTTATGGTAGAAGATAAAAGATAAGAACATTAAAGAACCAATTTTGGAAGAATAATATACATATAATGGGAATTCTATTAAAAAGAAAACAAAGAACAAGTTTTGAATTAAAAGATAAAAGAGTTTCCAGAATAAGAGTTCCCAATAAGTGACCAGAATTTTTCTTGAGCCCACTCCCCCATAAGCCACAAAATCATAAACTTTTATAACCTGATTTTTAGCAACGACGAATACGGGTTCTAAAAACTTTCCACTTTGGATGGGGAGGGTCATCAATGAAAAGCAATAACGACCAGAATGTATCAATGTAACCATGACGTGAAGTCGATAGAATGTTGTGAACATAAAGATATGTATGCAATTATGACCTCTTAAAAATACCCACTAAAAATATTCAAGAAAGGAAAAGCAAATTCCATGTTCATTCATATAAATAGCTAATATTAACACAGATATACTATTTAAATTAAAATTGTATTATAATTATGTTTGTTTTATAGAAAGGCATAAGTGTGGATAAAATAAGGCCTAACGTTGATAAATCAAACGATATTACTGGGGACATAATTTTAGAAAGATGCTGCTACATCCTAGAAAAGCTAATGACGACTTTAGGAAACGAGGTTCCTTCCAAGCAGAAGGAACAGAGAACAGGGTGTGGTGTGTCATGATTTAGAATAAAATTTTTGGGTCATTTTTTTCAAATTATGGGCACGTATATACTTTGATTAAAGTATTATAAAATAAACTGTAAAATAAAAAGCTAAACATAAAGCTACCCTTGGGGAGATAAATGAGATAGCCAATGGAAGAAATCAGCAAAGTGCTTAGTGGGCAGGCATCATTCAACGAGTGGTGGTTTTGGTATAATATTTGGTGAAGAAATAAATTGGGGGAAAAAAATCTACAATTTAGCATTAAATTAAGACTATAATTCCAAGGGAAGTGGTCAAAAAAACAAAACAGGTGAAAGTTGGCTTGAAACAAGTAAGCACACCCATTCTTGAGATAACACAAACTTTTTCTGGTATTCAATTTTAGATAGATGTTATCACATGGGTGGTTCAAAAGAGTCAACAAACAGCACTTTAAATGATGTCTTAGGCAAGATTTTGACTGGAAAAGAAAATCAATCTTTTCAAGAGTGTTCTTTCTTATAAACTTGACTCACAAGAAACAAACCAGCAAGTACCCCCCCTTCACGTTCACCTAAAAACAACTACACAGATGATGGCATTAAAATATTAATAAATACATGCATACTTTAAAACTGTGAAACACTGAATCTATTTATGTGGATGGGTTCTAAATTAAGAAGATTTGGACAGTCTAATTAATAAAAGATTCAAGATAAAATATTTGGAAGACTAGATCAATAACAAGCTTTTCAACTCTCTCCTTTCAGGACTGAGGTCAGTTAAAAGCATTCTGACATCATTTGCCGTCTGGTAATTGGCCTGTTTTCAACAGAGGTCAGGCGTGAGCTGACCATGTACCTCAAGCATGCCCAGGAATTCAGAGGTTGGGTTGCCCAGAAATAAATGACTCACCAAACCTTCAAAATATATTGTGAAACCCAATTTCATGCTCTTACATTTCAAACATAGCACCATACTTAAAGTCAACCTGATGTAACGTGGTCAAGTTGCCTCAGCCAGTTTCAATTTAAGGCTGGCAGGTTGGATGTTAGGAACAAAAGAAAGTCTCACTACGAATTAGCATTTGCATAGGAACCTATTCAGGGGACTCTAATCAAAGCCCCCATATACATTTCTGAGAGAGAGAGAGAAGTTAGACAGATAGACAAGAGAAATTAAACCCACATGTAGTAAACAATGTTGGAGGATTGAGTGAACTCCATCCCCACCTGTCTGGACACGGACGAGTAGGATATTGTGGCAGGGTTCACATCATCAATTACTGTCAGGCATGAAACTTAAATGTGTGGTCTGGTCATCAGACCTCAGGATGAATGTGGTGATAACTCAGCCCTAAATATCAGAAAGTTTAATTTCTCTCTCAGCTTCAACCGCAATGAACTTGCCCAACCTCAGTTGCATGCCCTTCCAATTTCAGTTTTCTCATCAGGTAGAAACATAATGTAATACCAACATATCTCAAAATATTTTCTTGAGAGTCACACAAGATAATACAAACAAAATGGATTTGAAACATTGTAAAATTCTGTGTAGATTTAGAGTAATACAATGACTATATGAAAATGTATAAAAAATTCCAATTTTGAGCAAAAAACGAGTGTATTGGCTCATGTCATTGAGAAATCCAAAGGTGCAGATGGCCCCAGAGTGCACTAAGTACTTTAAAATTATCCAGAATCTATTTATTCTTTATCTCTATTACCTGTATCACCCAGAGGTTTGACTTATTTTTTCTTATACCAAAGAGATACGCCATGCAGTGGGTGTTACCCTTTTATTTCCACTGCTCTGAGTACAAATGTCATTTCAGAGTGGAGGGGGTCAAACAGCATACAGATCTCTTGGCTTGTATTAAGTGAGTTTAGTTATACAGAGGCGAGATCTTCTGTCAGCATCTGCCTTTAAATTTCCAGGAAAGGACCCTCATTGGACTACCTTGGATCATCTACCCATATGTGAGTCAATGATTATTGGCAAGGAGAAGGTTGATAATTAGCCAGAACTGACCACATGAGTGCCACAAACTACATAGAGTGATAATCAGCTCTTCAAAGTAAGGGGGTGCTGTTACCAGAGGAAGAGGCAGAGAGATACTGGGAGACACATATCTCTGTGCTCCCAAAGCTGCACATGCACCCACCCCTCCATCACAGGGATGTCACATTAGCATGGAATGTGTCTTTACTCTTCCAGATTGCATACATGGATCTAATTCACTTTTGCATTCCCATCATATATCATAGGACCTAACATAGATTAGTTGCTCAATAAATACAGATTAAGGAATGGATACATTTTTTTGTGAAAACTGCAGATGAACCCAGTTCTTCTGTGAATATGGAGAAACAACTCCAACAAATTCTCCCAGGCTCAAGAATGCTACTTAGTATCTAGACAGGAGTGGGGTTGGGGGGCTGGGTGAGAAAGGTGAAGGGATTAAGAAGTACAAATTGGTAATTACAAAAGAGTCACAGACATGTAAAGTACAGTATGGGGAATATAGTCAATAATATTGTAAAAACAATGTATAGTGTCAGATGGGTACTAGACTTACGGGGGAATCACATCATAAATTACATGAATGTCTAACTATGCTGTACACCTGAAACTAATATAAAATAATATTGAATGTCAACTGTAATTACAAAAAAATAGTCATGGGGATATATAGTGCAGCATAGGGAATGGAGTCAATAATATTCTAATAACTATGTGCAGTGCCAGATGGGTAATAGACTTATCGGGGTTATTACTTTGTGAGGTATATAAATGTCTAACCGCTATGATAGTTTGTACACTTGAAACTAATAAGAAAAACCTTTAAAAATGCTACTTGGAAGCTCTTTCTCTATATAGTTTATCAAATATTCAGTTGGCACCGCTTATGAGCAAATTCCTATGTATCGTTCTTTAGATGATTCACACGAGTGGATTCAGAATGACTTGTTGGTTTCCTAACAGGTCAACGAGAAGCTCTACCTCAAGAATCTCACAGACACATTGCCAAATTATGGCATCTGGTCTGAAATGGACAATCCTTGGAACCACGTGTTAAATGCTGAAATAATCTGCTCATGTGATACATGACACTGAGGTTTAGAGGCAAGATAAACTAAGACCAACTAGAATCAGTGGAAAAGCTAGATGAGCAGGAGGCAAAGTATGGCTCTCGGGAAAGCGAGCAGTAAGGAACAATTGCATTGGGTCTACTCTGATACAGACACAGAGCTCAGTATCTTATAACCACTATCTTACTGTATGTCTCCCAGCCCTGAGAGACGGACATTTGTATCCCTACTTGGCAAGGTACAAAACTGAGGCTCAGGAGGGTTAAATAAATCAGTGAGTCAATGCAAAAGATACAAGTTATAACCATGCATTGTTTTCAATTCTGCTGCACTGTCTCCTATGGTATAATTAATCATACATACATCACATCGGTCAGTGTATCACTATAAAGATGACCAAACAGGATGTAGAATAGATAAATTACTTACACATTCATACAAGTAACTATGAAAATAATAGGTGATGGGAATCGATCACAAGTAATAGATTACGAAGATGAATGGGAAATGAAGATACATGAATATATAATTGGGTTAGATTGATAGGCATGTATATATTCATACAGGACCACTATCAACCCTGTTCTGTGAAAAGTCAATCTGGCCAGATATAATGTGCTTTGGTGCGAAGATAATTGAGCAATTACGTGGAAGACGTGATCTGCTCCTACCTTCTCCACTGGTTCTCAGGCCCTCTGTCCTTGTCTTTTCTCATCCTCAGTTTCATCATCTGTAAAACGAGAATCATAAAATGAAGCCCAGCCTACTCTCACAGGGTAGCTTTGCGAATCCTACAAGGTAATTGTAGGGGAAGCACCTTGGAAATTGTGACATGCCCTGTTCCCACCCTAGGTTTGACCTGGGTAGTTTTGCAACTTTCTTTGAAAAGAGTCAGTCCCATCTCAGGTTGGGAAATGGATTATATTTTCAGAGGATGCCTGTGTTTGGCTGCTGCCTGCCCGCCACTAATGCATGTTTTATCAGCTTCCACATTGCCTCAACCTTGCAGCTCACTCATACCATTAAAAAACCACTCTGGTGCCTTCCATGTCAGCAAATGGTTGCTTGTCTGTTCCATCTCTTGCACCATCTCCAAAGCTAAGCTCAGTATCAGACCCTTTTTTTGATGCCAGATGATCTGAAAGCAGGAAGAAACATCAGTAGAATGTTTTCCCACTCAAGATCAATATGCCTTTAACCTTTCTTCCCTCTATCCTTGGGGAAACATCTCTTCTTACCTCGCTGGCGTCTGCCTGTCCACACTCCTCTTTCACTCTCTCCTCTTGCCACTCCCCCACCTCTATCACTGCCTGCTTAGAATTCAGCGTGTCTTCCTCTGGCGCTCCTGTGTTAGTCTAGATCATACCAGTTTCTGCTGGATGGCTTTTCCCATACACAGAGTCCCCTACTGCTATGGACCAAAGAAACCAAGGGCTTACTCTTTTATAGCCAGGAGACACAGGTTTGAATCTCGCTCTGTTAGGATGACCAATGTTACCTTAGATAACTGATTTCACCTATCTGAGTCTTTGTTTCCTTTTCTGCAAATTGGGGGCAACAGTATCTGCCCTGCTTTCACCCCCTGCAATCATGGAGCATTTACAACGGAAGAGGCCTAGATTTTAAATCTGATATTTGAACATTTTAGTGGCAAGCAGTTTCTTTAATTTTTTAAATTTAAAAACACATATGGAATACTTTTTTACATGCTACAAAGTACTTTAAATTTTAAAAATCCTGTTCTAATAATTTAATGCTAACGATAGCCTTATATTAGCAATAGCCTCATATTATTGATGAAGAATCAGAGGCAGAAAAATAAGGACACTTGCCCCAAATTATGTATTTAGTAAGTTGTGGCACAAGAACTTGAACCCAGGCACTTGGATTCCAGAAACTGTGATTTTAATCGCGTGCTATGTTACCTGAGCAATTCAGTGATGCTTTCATAGAACAGTAGACGAGTGTCAGGGTTTGGGTGTATATTATGGGGTACACACTCAGTGCTTAGAAGCAACATGCCAGGATAGGCAAGGTCAAGCCGTGGTAATACAGAAACATGGAGACATCTATGTTTCATCCTGCAGAGTGCAGGGAGTGTCTAGACAAACTCTTCAGGGCAGCAGTCGATCCTCTGTTGACCCAGAGAACGAGGACCTGGTACCGGGGGACATTTCTAACATCTCACCCACCCCCCACCATGGAGTGCTATCTCTCCATTAAAAGTAGTGAGCTAGATGGACACATTACAATCAGAAAGACTATTAAAGGCATAGTGCTACACGAAGAAAGAAGCAGAATACAATACAAAATTTAATTCCATTTAAAGTTAAAACATGTGCAATAAAACATTATGCATTTTACAAGAAAACACAAAGGAAGATATATATTGAGAATATTAAAATGGATTTATTTGTATCCATTTTCTATCTATCTGTCTATCTATTATCTGTCTATCTATTATCTATCTATCCATCCATCCATCCATCCATCCATTTATGTAAAGAGGGAAATAGAGGAGAATAGATATATAAGAATGCTATATACCGGTATATATATTACAAAGAAATCAGCAAAGAGCGTTGCTTGGATCAGTGAAGACCACAGGTTGTGGACAGAGAAGTATGCTTAGCTCAGTCCTTTAAAGCAGAGATTGGCAAACTATAGCCCCTGGGCCAAAACCTGCCAGCTGGTTTTGTAAATAGAGCTTTATTAGAATACAGTCACATTCATTTGCTTACATATTTTCTATGGTGGCTGTTGCGATACAATAGCAGATTTGAACAGATGCAACAGGGACAGACAAAGCCAAAAATATTTGCTATCCAGCTCTTTACAGAAAAAAAGTTTGCACCCTAGAGAACAGAGAAGAGAGACCATACCCTACTCCGTGTGTCGGTCAGGGTTCAGTCAAGAAAAGAGGAGCCATTCTATGTATTCTATGTGAGAACGACTGGATATGAAAATTAAGGGGTTACCCAACGACTAGAAGCTCGGGAGCAAAGATTAGGGAATTGCCACAGAACTCATCTTGAAACACAGAAGTGGGTGGTTCTCAAACATTTCCCATGATCCACTATTGCAATTTGCAAGAATCTCTGGGAAGCTCCAGCCATCTGTCTCAGTGTGCAGTAGTGAGAGTACATGGTTTTTAAGAGCTTTCTGGAAAGCCACTGTAAATTTCACGACATCCCAGCATATCTGGCTGCAACTACCCCAGATAACAATGTCTTCTTTTCCCTTCTGCTTTCCAAATTTAGTGCCCCTCACTGGCAAACTTTAAGCTAGAACCATACTGTGCAAGTGGGTTTTAGAAAATGCAGTTTGGCTTTTCCTCCACAATGTAAAGGAAACTCAGAAAGGGTGGTAGTGATGTGAGTTGATGACAGCCAATGGGGCATTGCTCTTTTATTTCCACTGCCCTGAATAGGGTAGGAATGCAGTAAGTTTTTATTCATTCTACTGATACTGATCCAGATATGCATGTGTGTGTGAGTGTGTGTGTGTGTGTGTGTGTGTGTGTGTGTGTGTGGTGCGTGTAGGTGTGTGTTCCTAGGAAGACATACTCATCAATTTTGCTACCTATTGAAGAGCCCCAGGTCCTTCAGAGAGGTTTCAATCTTCCTTACCAATACAGATGTTGTGTTCCTTAAATGCAGAGGACTCTGTATTTTTCCTATACCTTAGAGCTATGCACAGCGTATGACACAGAGTAAGCTTTCAATGAATGTTAGCACAATCAATAATTAAGATAATGAACACACGCAACACTCTCCCCAGCTAAAACAGAAACTATGTATCATCACTTTTAAAAATTCCAGCTACCTATCGTTAATAACATACTCAAGTCTCCATCAAACCCTTTCCCATGTGCTGCAACCAAATCTGTCTCAGCACCGGTGCCGAAAGAGCTTAGGCCATTGTAAAGATAATACAGAGAATGCAAGAGACGAGAGATGGAAGGGGGAAGAGCGCGAGCCAATGGGACAGATTTTGGTCCCTTTTCTCCACCCGTAAGGTCATGTTTGCAGAGCTTCAGCCCTAACTGCCCTGGCAGCTACATGACCCCTGACCACCCCTCATAGGTGCCTCTGCCACCTCCATACCTAGGAAGTCCTAGTAACTGAGAAATAACTGCTGACTCATAACCTCCGTAAGTCACACGCTACAAGACTCTTCTTAGCATCACGAGAACTTAAAACACAGGCTCAAGTCCTGACACTGCCCGTTCTATTTGCATCAACGTTAGAGAATCGCTTGACGCGTCTGCATTTTAGTTTTTCACTCTCTAGAATGGGTGTGCTGATGGGTATTCTAGCAGACAAGCAGACAGAGGTAAAATTATTTGATATAGTATTATATGTCAATAAAATGTAGGCCATTAATATCAGTGTTTATCATGCATTTCCCAGGATTTTATTTGCCAGAGCCAGGAAATTTCAACTCTCGGCTTATATGAGTCAGTCAACCGCTAATTTGGAGACCTAAAAGGTCAACAGTTACTGAATGGTGAGCTGAAACTAACATCTCCCCCACAAAGTCTGACTCAAGCCCACATTTTTTATGAGCTTAATAGCTTCTAATTAACTGGCTTTCTCTCTGTTTTTCCCTTCCCATTTCCTGGGTTTATACAACTCCCTTCGCCAGCTAAAAGCAAAATCCCTGAAAATTTGAACTGAGCATGCCAAGTAGTTCTGATGGCCATAAACAAACTCGGGATTAAGCGAAGGCCTCTTGTGTTTGAGCTAAGTGTTCATTCTCTGGGATTCCAGAAAGCCCCGAGACACTCGTTTCCTCTCCCTTCTCCCTTCTCTGACTTCTGATCTCCTTGGAATGTAATTAAATGGTTAGCAAAGGCCACAGAGTGTGCAGACAACCCACAATTATGCAAATAGGTCAATTTGCATATTCTTCCTGCTTAGTCCATCATTTGAGGAAATCTCTCTTCAGACCTCAGTTTCCTCATCTATGAAATAAAAAGGATGCTTACTAGCCTACCAGCCTTGGAGGCGTTTAGGGAAAAATGAGGAGCTTTTCCTGGGGCATTAGAAAATGCTTCATTAGCAACACTGCTTTAGTTGAAATTTGAAGGATAAGAAAGAAGTGACCACTGGAGAAAGGGGGTAAGATTTTGCAAGATTTTGCTATTTGCTACTGACCGGTAGATCAACTGTCACTACAGGAGAAGGTGAACAACAACAAAAATAGCAGAAATCAAGGCATGAAAACATGAAAATTATGCCACATTCAGATCAGAGAGAACTTTGATATGCTTGGATTTTCTGGTGATATAGGAAGGCAATGGAAAATAAGGCTGGAAAATTGTGAATAAGCCAAACTGTAAAGGGTCTTGAATGCCATGGTAAGAGTATGAAATTTATACTATAGTGAAGAACTATTTTTAAGAGTTTAACTTTCCTTTTAAGCTTGTTTTCACAGTTTAAAGGTATATATAATTATATCTAGTCTTCAGAAAATTACTTTATCAGCTGTGTGAAAGATGTAACATAAAAGTATCCCTCAAAGTGTATTCTAAAGAAACAAATTCAACTAGTTATTAAATGGTGTCACGTGTACATACCTAGACTCTCACACACATGAATATCACGCACAGTAATCCTAAGACAAATAGTTGTTGAAAGAATGAATGAGTTAGAGTTAGTACATTTATTTTCAACCATGCTAATTAAGATTTTTGTTACTGATTTTGTTTGTTTTAATTATTTAACTGCAGGACTTCCAGAACATCCAATGCACTGATGTGCTAGCTGTGATCGCCAAGAAGATCAAGGATAGGTGAGTTTTCAAAATTTTATTTGTCATAGAACTTCTTTCATCATGTATGCCATGGGGAACGGGGTTCAATGGGACATGCCATGGGGAATGTTAGATTCACAAGAGAGATTGGAGGTGATGAGAACTTACAAAGTGCAATTTAGATAACTCAGGAAAGCAAGATGGCACCCGAACAACAATAGTGCCAGACGGGTCAGGGGAAAAGGGAGTCTTGGGGAACACACTATGAAAATAATGTGGATAAGACCTAATGATTAAATGAATGTCAGGAAAGAAAGAGATGGAAGAATCGAAATGATTTCAGGGTTTGTAATCAGGGGCATTGAAGTCTTATGCTACTTATATAACTGGACCTTGAAAAGTAATTTATTTGTGAATATCTATTAGAATTGAAGTGTTTCCTTTTTTCATTACTTTCAAGAAGTACCCAAAAGTGAGAAAAATGAGAATTCCCTGAAATTGGCCCTTACCTGCCTGGTATAACTAGGTTGTGGATATGTATCTGTGCATATATCTGTCTATATCTATCATATATATTTATAAATATGGTTATTTTAACCCAATATTTCCTAAAATATGAAAATAAATGAGTAGCCTTATTATGGTATCTTTACTTATACTTTAAAGATTTTTTTAAAAGTCAAAGAATAGCCAAACATATCTGAGTATATTTATACAATACTATGAAGCTATAAAAAGTCATGTCTTACGAGAAAACTTCAAAACATTTTAAAGAAGAACACCCCCTCCCATAAATGTCAAAAAGAAGGTAAGTTATAAAGGAGAATATACTAACAAGAATTTTATTAAGGAAAACATTTGCTTTATATGCATAGAAAAATGACCATATAGAAACACAACAATATTTAAACATCAGTTTTACTCAGACAAGGAATTAATTGTAACTTTTGGTTTTCTACATTGCATTGACATTTTCAAATGCTCACCCCTTACTTAAGTAACCCCTTACTTAAGCAGAAAAAAAAATGTACTTTCAATGAAACAAATTTTTAGCATTACATAATCATGACTATTATTATTGCCAGAAAATATACAGTAATTTTGACATTCACTTTTCTATCCTTCCTTCTGTTGGAGAAGGCCAGCAAGAGGATGGGACCACTAGGTAACCCACAAACCGGACCTGGGCAAGCGGGCTCCCTTGTCCTTGAAATGTACATTCTGCCCACTGTTCCCATAGCTGGAGCCATTGCAAGGACAAAACCTTGAAAGAGCAATGTGTTGTTGAGACCATCTGGATGGTATATGTGACTAGATCCCATTAAGGCCCTTATAGAAACTTTTAAGATTCTGGCGGGCAGATGTGGAGATCGCCTCATGATGTGACTGCCCAAGACAAGCTCAGTCTGTAAGTTCCCTTTCTTGTTAAAACTTCCACCTACCAATCTGGAACAGTAAGCCTCTTTCTTTGGTCTCTTTACGTCCCCCATGTACAGGGCCAAGTTTTAAATTTCACCCAGGGAACTCCCGAGGTTTGCAAGCAACACCTTCCATCCATCTTCTATCCGTCCGTTTTTCCATCCTCCCATCCATCCATCCATCCATCCATCCATCCATCCATCCATCCATCCTTTAATCAAGAAACACTGAGTGTGTACTGTGTACTAAGCTCATTTCTAGGCTGCTGGGATAGACAGAGCCCTCTAGGCACTGGGACAGACACAGCCCTCTAGGCACAGGGCTAGACACAGTCCTCTGTGCTGTTGGGATAGACACAGCCCTCTAGGCACTCCCAGACACAGTCACGATGGAGGGCCAACATCAACCAGTTCAATATATTCTGGCCTCAGGCTTTGCTGTAGGCAGGAAGCACATCAAGCACAGAAGAAAGGCCATTTGACTATCAAGATATTTGTCAAAAACAGAGTTAGCTATGCAAGGAAGGGAAGCACCACAGATAAATCCTTCCTGTGCCTGTGGAGTAGCTGACGCAGGGTTGGGAAGCGTGAGGCATGACGTCCTTGATGCAGGAGGGAAGCACCATGCTGACAATGACAAGAAATTGGAATAAATGCCAAAGCGAGGACTGTGGGAACCTAAGAGAAATTGCTGTAACTTGAAAAGTCATTAAAATCTTTAGAAATTTAACTTTCCAGAGGAGAAGGAGATAGGATGATTTGAAATGGTGGGTCTGTAGGTGGAAATGGCAACCAGACAGTGCAACTCTTCTTCTGTGTGCACGTGAGTTTGTGTGTAAGTATGTCTTTGGGGTAAGGCAGAGAGGAGGCACTGTGGACAGCTCCGAATTAACGGGTCAGAAAGTACTGATTTGGCCATGAAGAGGTCATCATAGAAATGTCACACATAATGGAGGCACGGAGTAAAACTTGGTTCTAAGGGCCCTAAGATCTCGGGGAATTGGAAACTTGGAAATATCGTTTCAAATGACTGGCATTTCTTTTTTTTTTTTTTCTTTTCTATTAAAAGTTGGAGAAGTTTATTCTCTTGAACAGACTGTCCCCTTGTTCTACAATACCAGCTGAATGGGCTTTATTATGACACACGCGAAGTAAACCCTATTCTTTACCCCTTTGTATTGGGGGATTTGGGGAGACAGTCCATGCTGACATATCCAAAGGTTAGCTTTGAGCTTAGTTGAGAATGGTGGGGCCATGGTAAAGCAGAGATTCAACACCGATCCGTGAACACACACACACACACACACACACACTCTCTCTCTCATACACACACACACACACACACACACACACACACACACACACTCTGTTAGCCCCTTGCCAGGGTCTAAGCCTTGATGCCTAGAAAGGTTTTGCCAGAAACTGAATATAATGTTTTAGAAAAATATTTGTGAACAAAGACCCATTCTAGACCCAAGCAGAGATGTTTGGAGGCCCAATTTGCACAGATTAGGAGGAGGCCATTGTCTCAGCACTACCCAGAGGAGAAGACACTTCAGAAACATTGGGTAATAGCATCCATCCTAGGCCCAAGCACCAGTGGCTTTCAAGGGGCATGTGAACTATGGCCACTTCCCAGAAGACAGGCATTGACAAGCAAGGGCCTCATTGTGATGACTGCAGCTGCCAGCTTGGTTTGTGGACACATGTTAAGTCCTCTGAGAACTCCAAACATCATTAAGAAGGGGTGAAGGGCAATCAGGGTGGGTGAGTCTCTGTAAGAAGGTAACTGAGCGACTGTCATTTAAGCATAAATGTCAACGTGATCACTACTGACCTCCCAGGCTAGGAAAGACCTGGATTTATCAGTTAGGAGTCTGGAGAAGAATGAAGCCACAACTGAACTTTTTATTTTGTACCCCCCATAGAGGCATACTTTTTCAAATCCCGAATAGGCTCTTTTCTCCAGCACCCACTCTTTTGCCCTTGACAATCAGACCAAGTTGGGGAGGATTACTGGCAATTAGTTCCTCTGTTCCCCACCGCCAGGCTTTTTTTTTTTTTACCATCCTAAGAGGTCAGACTAGTTCTTTCACTTTTTAAAAATGTCTTTCTTGTTCAGCTTTGGAATTGGCTTGGGGGTTGGGAAATGGAAAGGAGAGAAATGGAGTGAAAATGTAGGGCAGCAGGTAAGTTATTTACAAACATCTGGGACAAGAGAACAAGGGGATACTTGGTCAAGTCCTTGGAGAGAGCCTTAAAGGTAGATACAAGCCAAAAAACGATCGCTTTCTGGATGAGGGAGTCACCTCTTTTGGGGTAAAAGCCACGTTGCTGAGTTGCTGAAGCGGATCTTTATTTTTTCCTAAAACTCAACAGACAGCATCTTCAGAACCTAATTTGATTTTGATTGATTTTTGAAACTTGAAACACTTCTAAACTAATTTTCAGTATATTACTCTTGTCAACGCTTAAAGATTTTGTCAGGAGGAATTTGCTGAACAGACATAGTAATTTTATTTCTCCTTCTGGCATATCACCCCTAAAGAGGAAACCCCAGGGAGGGGGTGGCTCTGTTACTACAGTAGCTGCTATTCGATATACATTGCAATTACTTTGCTACTATTTTGGGGGCCTTCTCAAGCAGTTCATGCTGCACCCATGGGA
This sequence comes from Rhinolophus sinicus, assembly GCF_057876585.1. Taxonomy (NCBI): domain Eukaryota; kingdom Metazoa; phylum Chordata; class Mammalia; order Chiroptera; family Rhinolophidae; genus Rhinolophus; species Rhinolophus sinicus. The sequence goes on along the minus strand of NC_142516.1, from coordinate 14,949,303 downwards.
GCTGGAAGTCTTGAAATAAGAATCACACGGAAACATCGACTCCTCCTAGGTCAGACCTGGGATATAGAAGAGACTTGAGGCCCAGAAAAGAGATGGGATTCTTCCAAGGTCAGATAGCAATTCAGTGGCTGATCTGGACTGGAGAACATCTGCTCACTTTTAGCCTATTTCTCTCCCCAGTCTATCAAGAAGCCAAGTCTGCCCTGCAGTGGTCATATAGCCCAAGTTGGGAACTATTAAATTGGGATCTATTAAATAAATACATCAGCGACAACATCAGTGGGAAAGAGAGCATCGGATTGCAGTCAATTCTCCAATCAATAGTAAGTAACAGCCACCCTGAAAGACCAGCACAAAGCTGCCCCTTACAAAGCACAGGGGATCGCGTTCGTGGCGTCTCCCCTTTCATCTCACCAGTCAGTGGATTCAGTGGGGGCCACTGGAAATAGCAGTGACATTACAAGATAATAACCTCTGCTCATGCAGACATTATGCCGGGAGGGCTGTCACAGAGTGGTTTTCTTTTACTGCGTTTCACCACCCAGGGTGTGTGGCACACAGACAGATGGATGAGCTCATCTTAACAAATAAGCAATAGGGACAAACTGTGCTGGCTCACCCTGGCAATCTTTGCTCAAAGCAGGGCCTTCCAAGCAAGCACCTGGGTAAAAACATCCGCGTATGCAAAGCAGAGAATTATTCAGGAGGGGCACAGAACTGACGAGGAGTCCTAAAAATATATAAACATACAAAGCCTCACAGCAATGGTAGAAAAGTGTCAGGGCGGTAGCAGTTCTGGGAAAATAAGAGATCTCTGGGATTGGGTTCATGGCAGGTGCTTCCTAGAAGATACGGGGAACGAGCTCAACATGCCCGTATCGAATTTAGGTGAGGCAGAGTTTCCTGAAAGTATTGTCCGGGGCTCTGCAACATCAGCCCCACCAGGGAACTTACTAGAACTGTAAATTCTTGGGTGACACTCCTTCAGCCCCACCAGAGCAGGAACGCTGGATGTGGGGCCCAGGAGTCTGTTTTTAAGAAGCCGCCCCCACGGGATGCTGATGGCCATTCAGTGTGAGAAGACCTGAAGCAGGGAGTGTGTTAGAAGGCAGGGGAACAGAAGCTCAGGCAAAGGTGTTTCTGCCAGCAGTTGTGCTGCAACCGTGAAAGTCAAACACCTAAGATTTAGTGACAATTAGAGTGCACTTCCGTTCCATCACACGGCTCACAGATATTCATCAGCTAGTGCATTTTGTTGTTTTACCACGTACAAAATATTATTAGTGCACATTATTTCAGTTTTATAATTGAAGCACCTAAAGATCAAAGATGCACGGTTCTTTGCCCACAATCACAAGAGCAGTAAACAGGACAGGAAATACAAGCCCTGGACTGTTGACAATTCATCCAGTGCTCACTTCCCTACACCCCGCTGTCTATTTTCCTTTCCTGGTGATGAGAAATATTCTGAAATCTCCCAAATGTTCTGTATTTCCCTAGCACGTGGCTAACATCTTGCATGCCATCGCTGAAGATTGACAGCGACTTTTGGAACCCTCAGTTGAGAATGATTTGGGGCATGCTTTTGGAGTCAGTGGGGAAGTATGCTGCGATGGATTAGTGATGTCTGCTGTGGACATCAAATGGAAGTGGCAGCACATGTGCGATACATATGAATGTCCCTTGCTTTCAAAATGATTTTGGTATTTCTCTCAGTCTATCTTTTGGTCAGAACCCAAGAAGTACAACCTATAGAGGAGTAAGATCTGGTTAGGAGGCTTAAACAGGGATGACCTGATGAAGAGAGAAAGGATTACTCTTGCCTGCCTTTGTATTGCCTCAATAGCCATTATGGTTCACGCTAATTTCAACCAGCTTTCTCCAATTTGAAAAGAAGCTATCAAAAATACTCATACTCTGACTTCATCCCAAATACACTCAACTGCTCTAGAAATCCATGCTTCTAAAACGCTGGACATGTTCTTAATGGCACATTTTTAAATGGAAACCTCATTGAAATATTTATATGTGCCTGGTTTGCCAGCCCTCTTGAATAGCCCTGATACTGTCCTCTTAGGAATGAATGGAAACTTTCCATGTGGCTGGCTTCGTCTTCCTAAACTCCTCCTGCAAAACAGACAATCACAAAGCAAACAAACAAACAAAGACAATACAATCGACCAACCAAAAATTTCTAAAGCATGAAGTGCTTGGAAACGTCTGATTGCTATTGTTGGGTGGGAGTCCCTTGCAAACTTGGGCTGAGTTTTTAATTGCTCTCAGTTGCCACTTTGCACAGAACAGACCAAACCTTTGCCCAAATCATGTGTGACAGAGAAATATTTTCATTTCCTCTAATGCCAGCAATGAACATTAGCTTTCCCTCTGGCTCGTGCTAATTTCTAGGGATTTCACAGCAATTTGGAGAAAGGCCTCTCCCCACGGAGGCCATGGTTTCCAGCCCCTGTTGCCTTCCTGGCACTGCTCTCCAATCGTCCTCCTACCCTTTGCTAATATCGTATCTGCAATCATTACTCCATTTTGCTGTGATTTTAATTAGAGGACATGTGGTATCTTTTAATATTCTTCTGCACATCGAGGCTCCTGAGCACTTGTTACCAACCAACGCCTCAATATAATTTAGAAGCTGTGGCTTCATAAGCAAGTCCTCCAATCTTTTGATATTAAATTTGCAAATTAATCTCTGTTGTATGCATCACTGGTGATTATCTTGGCCTAAATTATGCATCCTTCTTAAAGTTGGAAAACAACAGCCCTCCCCATCTGACAGTAGATCTATTCATATATCCTTATCTCTAAGGAGAAGTTTGTTTTTAACCCTTTCTGGTTAGAAACAGGAGTTGTCATCCCACACATGGCTATAATAAGAGCTAAACTGGTCCTGTGAGTCCTCTCTTAGACCCTCTTGTGACTCCCCCTTGTCTCCAGGAAAAAGCCAAGACCCCATTTATCCTGCCAAAGAAAATGGTTTAAATATCAAATGAGAGTGATATGAGTATAACAGTATTATTATAAAAAATATAGGGTTAACTCATTACTGCATTCTGGGTTATTCTTCAGAGAGAGATTGCATGTTATAGCGGGATGTTCACAGTCTTTGGAATTGGAGGACTCAGATTTACAGCCAGTATTCAATATTTACTACCTACTTGTCCCGTTTCTAGAAATTTGCTTCCCTTTCTCACACCTCAAATGTAATGGTCAGCATTCACAGGGTTACTATGACAGCACATACGAGGTTCTCAAAAGGCAAACTACCTTTCCCTCTAACTTGTCCTCCCAGACATTTACTTTTAAGGTCAACCCTCAAGGCTTAAAGGACTGAATTTAAAAAAGGACCATCAGGCAATGTAAATAAAAATTATTGGAGTATTTGCAGTTTTATTTGTGGAAGTGAGACTGGGAGAAGCAAATAATCTTTACGGACTAAGCGTAAACAAAGAAATCATTAAATTAGATAACTTACCCAGTACCCCTGTATGTGGTGCTGTGGGCTCTTCCAGTTGGGGATGGAATCTGTTCTCTTGGTTTAATCTGGGCTCCTTGGCTCTGGCTTAAAAGTGGACTGTTCAATCTGATTACAATTCTCTTAGCAGTTGTATTGAAGGACCCAAAGGAAGCCACTGTCCCACCAAATCATCTGACACATGATTTTCCAGATAAAAAGAACACTACAATCTGATCCTTTTTGATGTCTGTAACTCTCTATGATTACACAATAACCAATCAGAAGTGGACATAATTTGGATCAATCAAGTCTCCAGACAATTATGGTCTATCCTTAAATTCAGACCAAAATATAACCAAAAAGGGGGATGGATAATTCAAACTACAACAATTCCTTGCTCTTGTATTTGATAATACTGGAAACAGTCATACTTTCCTCTCCTTGGGCTAGGTTGATGCATACGTACCTGTTTATTCGCTAAACAATTCTAGAAAAAAACAAAAAAAACTTCTTGCTCTAGGCAATGCCTGCTCCTGGAAGATAAGACTGTGAACTGACTAAACAGCTTACTTATCAAGATTAATACCCTCATACTCAAGAATTACTCCCAGACCCTCAACTCACTGTGCCCATCAATATGAAACTATAATGTCACAGGGCAGCCGGATGGATCAGTTGGTTAGAGCACGAGCTCTGAACAACAGGGTTGCCAGTTCAATTCCCACATGGGATGGTGGGCTGCGTCCCCTGCAACTAAGATTGAAAACGGCAACTGGACTTGGAGCTGAGCTGCGCCCTCCACGACTAGATTGAAGGACAACGACTTGGAGCTGATGGGCCCTGGAGACACACACTGTTTCCCAATATTCCTCAATAAAAAAATTAAAAAAACAAAAACAAAAACATGAATGTCACAATCTTTGCCCCATCCCAACTAATTTCCATTTTGCACCACCTAACTTAGATTCACCCATCCCAGGCCCTAAAACCTTATATATTTCAGTTTTGAAAAAAGGAAAAGACTGTATCCTTTCCTGCAGTCAAGTCTAATAAACTTAGCTTTTCTTGACTTTTCTAGTGGTCTTTTGGGGAATGAACAGTAGATTCTGTAAAGTACTTTACTACAAGACTAATTATATTTAACTTTTGAAAACTTTAGTTTCCACTTTTTCATTTTTTCCTCTGTTTCCCCAGTAATAATTTGAGTGTTAGGAACTGTCCTAGGTACTGAAAACAGACTGTCCCTGCTTTCATGGAATGTGCGTTTTAGTAAGGAAAGATATATTTTTTGGAAGATGGAAAAAACTAATGACGTCCTTACAGTTCTGATAAGTACGTTAAAGCAAAGTTGCTGAGTCCTGAAACAACATGCCAAAGGGGAACCTCTTTCAGCTGTGTGAGGAGATATTTGTGAGAAGAGCAGGAAGTGCCTCCCTGAGCAGGTAGCAGCTGAAGACAGATAAGTGGAGAAAAGCCAGTGACAGAGTGATACCATGTCCAACAGTTCAATATCAGACAGAGTGAAAGCCAATCCAGTATGACCATAGACAGCAGGAGAGAGTTTCACTAGTGTTAGCCAGGGGTGGTAATAACCAGACTTGTCATACCCGGGAAGCATTTGTGGGTGTAAGTGAGTTGGTGCAAGCTGTTTCATCAATTCCAGCATGTCTGTGATTCTCAGACATGCAGGATCTCACATCTGACATCTGCAGATGTGTCCATGTTAATGTTTCCTTTTGTTTTCTCTTCTGCAGCCATCTGCTCCCACTCCCTACTTTTACCTTGTTTTATTTTATCAAACTTCTCCAACCCCCTGTATTTGTTCTGTTCCCCTTGCTATGCTTTATCTAGGACAGGGCTCCCCACAGCCAATATTCCACCTTAGTTGGATCCTCTTGGGAACTGGAGGACTTTTTGCCTCCCTGGCGTTAAGTCCCTTGGAAAAGGTTTTTAAAAGGACATAGTCAATGAAGTCTTTTTACAGCTTAAGTAACATAATGGATTATTGACTCTTTCAGACTTAAGGTCCCCACTGCTGCCATTAGTGATAAAGGAACTTTTCCTAGTGTACAGGAGTTAATGGGCCTCTGGCCTTGCTCAACTTATTCCTGGAGCAGTTTACTCCCTGGGGAAGTGTGACTGCCTCAACTGCATCTCCAGTTGGGAGGTGATTTCTGCTCCAGGAACATAAAGAGAGTGTGCATTCACAGAATTATTGTAGCAGTTTGGAATTTGGTAGACGCTCATGGCATGTGGCAATAAGATTCATGTTCTATCACTAATCATCAGAGAAATGCAAATCAAAACCACAATGAGATATCAGCTCACCCCAGTTAGAATGGCTATCATCAACAAGACAAATAGTAACAAGTGTTGGAGAGGCTGTGGAGAAAAAGGAACCCTCATACACTGTTGGTGGGAATGCAGACTGGGGCAGCCATTATGGAAGGCAGTGTGGAGGTTCCTCAAAAAATTACGAATAGAATTGCCATATGACCCAGCAATCCCTCTCCTGGGTATCTACCCAAAAAATCTGAAAACATTTATAGATAAAGACACGTGTGCTCCAATGTTCATTGCAGCTTTGTTTACGGTGGCCAAGACATGGAAACAACTAAAATGTCCTTCGATAGATGAATAGATAAAGAAGCTGTGGTATATATACACAATGGAATACTATTCGGCGGTAAGAAAAGATGATATAGGAACATTTGTGACAACATGGATGGATCTTGAGAGTGTAATGCTGAGCGAAATAAGTCAGACAGAAAAAGCAGAGAACCATGTGATTTCACTGATATGTGGTATATAAACCAAAAACAACAAAAGAACAAGACAAACAAATGAGAAACAGAAACTCATAGACACAGACAATAGTTTAGTGGTTACCAGAGGGTAAGGGGGGTGGGGGCTGGGAGATGAGGGTAAGGGGGATCGAATATATGGTGATGGAAGGAGAACTGACTCTGGGTGGTGAACACACAATGGGATTTATAGACGATGTAATACAGAATTGTACACCTGAAATCTATGTAATTTTACTAACGATTGTCACCCCAATAAATTTTAAAAATAAATTAAAAAAAAAAAGATTTATGTTCTTCACTCCACACCTCCAGGTTTTCTGTTACAAAATGTAATGCAGGAATTAAAAACTTTATTTTAACAGACTAAACCTTTATGTGCAACCCATTCTTATTCAGAATCCCAGGGTATAAAACAGACAAAAGCAAAACAGTTCTGCTGAAAGCAGGGGGAGGCCTGAGCCTACAGACGGGATATCCACGGTATTGCTGACTCCCCGGAATTACTCAAGGACCTGAGGTCGAAAGAATCCTGCTTGACTCTGGGCTGGGGCCATGTGGTCAACTACAGAAACCAAAAAACCCTCCTACAATAAACGCTTAGGAATTCTCAACCAAGTGATGCAAACTTTCTTCTCAAAGCACATTCCAGCTTGTCAGAACAAAAGGAAAAGTCTCCCATTGCCATGAATTAAGATGGAACTACAAATGAGAATAGAAATGTGCTGGGATTGACGGTGGCCCCTCAACTAGAGACTGGGGAGTTTAACACATATTTAGATAAAGTAGACGTGACCTTGAGCTCACCAGGAGTGAAGATGAGAATTAGTTCTAAGATCTATTAAAGTGGCACACGTGGAAAGAAGGGGCTGTATAAAACCATCCTTCAGCGTAGTATAAATTCATGCTGTATAAAAACATGCAAAGTATAAAAACATGTCCACATGTCTCTAGTCTCCGGGTGCAAAAAAAACCCAAAAAACAAAACAAGCCCTCCAAGAATCTATGAAATTAAAATCATAACCCTGCTTCACTCTGAGGTGTAGGGTATTAATTTACATACCTTTATGATTTGGGAGGCTCTGAGATTTGCTACTAACATACTAATGATCCCCAGTCTGTGGGCTTTTCTTGGGCACCTGGAAAATTCCAACACAGTTCTGCTCTAGAATGATATGCCCTCAACTCAGGCTGCACAGGAAGAGGAGTTGATAACCCTAGATCACAAGAGGAAGTGATCCAGTATAAGCACGAAGCAACAGATGCGAGAAACAGCTGACAGATCTGCTACCACTTCAATGAACAGAACCATATGATGTAAACTATAGAACAGCTTTAAATAAGGACATACGAAGGGAATTAAAGCCATAAAACATGACTAAAATATGATGAAAAGTAGCAGGTAGATAAAAATAAATATTAATATAGTCCTTTGATGTCAAATACTTATTATCCTGTTAGGACAGCAGTTTAGACACAACCAAAAAGAGAACTGAACAAGACTTTGGCTCCTTTTCTGTAAACTATGAACCAAGCCCTGTTATGCTGTCTCAGTTTCTCCCATGTGCTTGAAAATGACCAGGGCCAAGGAGACCTCCATCAGAGCAAGGACTACATCCTGCGCACAGTCTTGCAGGACTGTTCTCAACCGTCCACTTCACAAGAACAGCGTTCTAATTATTTGATGTTAGAAGGCTTCTATAACTTCTCCTCAGAAACACATGCCCACCTGCTAACAAACTTGGAAATGTTAAGGTCCGTCTTTGATAAGCATTGGTCTTTTGGTTTAGCATTTCTGGCTTTTGAACAAAACATCTCCTTGTTTACAACCTGTTCTGTGAGTTTTTTAATGGACAGAAGTTGCATTAATATCTGGATGGACAAACTCAACGGTTAGCAAAATGTCCCATTCCAAGTTTGCTATCTGACTCAGGCAGGCAAAAACTGCTAAGCTCTGTCAAATTTCACACTTTTCTGAAACAGTCTCCTAAACCAACCAAATAGTAAATATTGTGCATTATTCTATTTAATCTTAACAACAAGCTTCATAATTAGGATATATATATATATATATATATATATATATATATATATATATATATATATATTTTATAGATAAGGAAAGTGAGGCCTGTGGAGGCCAAGTGAATTATCCAAATTTAGACAGATCCCAGTCTTTAACACCAACAGCAAAGCTCATGTGCTGAATCATTAGCCTGCTCTGTATGCCTTTCCTTGAATTCTGAATCATGATTAGCGCTTAACCAAATTGAATGTTGAAAATCCAAGCACCCATGTTGGAGTTACAAGATCGCGTGCAAAATGCATTTGATGATTTGTTCTTTTGTTTTGTTTTATTTTTCCCTAACCCAGTAGTAAGGAACAGAAACTAACAGGAAAATTCAAACCTACCAACTCCTACTAGGGTCAGCTGTTCTGATAAAATGCAGGTGGTATTTATTTATTTTTTAATGCATACACATTTTAAGAAAGGAAAAAACTGTATTAAAATTGTAATACTCAATATATACTGATAATAAAAGATGAATACAAGTCATGTGTATACATGCTTTGGCACCCCCAGTATATTTGACCCCCTGTACCCACTTCTACCACCCCTACCCCCATTATTCTTTGGTAACCATTAAACTATGTCTGTGTCTCTGAGTTTTGTTTGTTTCTCTTGATAATTTGTTACTTTCAGTTTTATATCCCACTTTTGAGTGAAATCATATGATTCTTGAAAAAAAAAATGCAGCTGCTAGAAACTCTCAATTCAAATGTAAACCAAGGTTCAAGTCATGGCAAAAGTGTGTCTCTCCCAGGCTCCTCTGAGAGGTCCTTAGCTATACAAAACAGTGGTTGTGTTTAAGGACGTTGAGTTGCATCACCAAAAAAGAAGCATTAGGGCAAGGAGGACATGGGGATTACAGAAAACAACTTCCTTGTCAGGGTAAATGTAAGTAGTAGAAAGGAAACAGAAAGCACTGTAGAGTGTGGCATGGGAGTGACACTGGGTGCAGAGAAGGCTCTACTGCAGGGGAATAATGAAAATTGACCTTCAGGAGTATGGCTCTCGCTCGCTCGCTTTCTTTTTTACCCCAGCAGCAAACCATTTCTTGGTCTCTGTTCTCATTCTATTGTATCTCCAGGACCAAAAGAAGGAAGAATGAACTAGCCACGTCTTTACCACTCTAGAGTCTTCCAGGATTTTCTTTTTGTTGAGTTTCTATTAATATTACTCATTTCGTCATAATCATCACTGCTAGTTTATCCAGCTATGATTTTCTGAGCCCTCTGCTCATTGCACAGACATGCAGATGTATTGGTGCATGTGAACCTAGCAGTTTCACAAGGTGTTACTGTTTCCCCTTTATAGACGAGGAAAATGAGGTTGCAAGAGGTTACCTTGCAAGTGCAAGGACTAGGATTGGAAATCAGGTCCTTCTTGCTATGCCTGACGCTCTTACCCACTAGGATATATCACTATCCACCTCAACAGAAGCCAAGGCACCTTAACAAAGATGGGGCTATGGTAAATTGTTTTGAAAAATATCTGGGTTAATATAATGAAACTGCTTAATATAATAGGAATTTTAGATTGCCCTAAAAGAGGATTGAATATAAAATAGTTCCCAAATGTATTTGACTACAGGGTCTTTTTTCACAGCACATATCATATGACAACTGTTCTGGAGAACACACATCGGGAAATGCTTTCATAGACTGATATTTCATTGGAGTAAACTCCGCTTAATTATTATTGCCAAAGTGTAGGTGCTCACAGAGGGCAAAACCAGGCAATCAAGCCCTTCTAGAATATTATGTTGGCCAGACTTCTCTCTGCCTGCATATGTGATGCGCTTCACTGAACATCTGGAAAAGACCTGTCTTCACGCAAATCCATGTTGTGTGAGAAATGTTAATGGCACTCACTCTTCTCTTCCCAAGAAATTTCATGACTCTCTTTCTCACTCTCCCCCACGCCAAACCCCACAGCAACACTTTTATTTAACCAGAGACATTTAAGAAGAGTCACTCAATTGGTATCTTTCAGAGTCCTTTCTTTGAACTCAACTTTCAAAACTAAAATGTGTGAAAAAGTTACCAAAAAAAAAAAAAAAAAGGCAAAACAAGTTTACCTTAATAATTTTTATATCAAAATGAGAAGAAGAAATTACCAAGCTTCTCACAAGTGGCCAGAGATTTCTAGAGTAGCTTTCCTGACCTGGACTAAACCTACAATTGATATTCACACGTTTCTGCTGTCTGCATGCTTCTCAGTGTATCAGCAATTATCATCCGGGAGATAATCAATAAAGAAATGAAATGGAAGACAGATTGACTGAAGGTGGAAAAATGGAGAGACGTCTCCTGACAGATGTGGAGAAAGAGTCAGAAATGTTAAAGGGAAGCAGGGTATGGTCTTTGTTTAATATTGGACCTGGGATACAGCCCCTGGAATTTTCCTGCTTTTTAACAGTCTGTTTGCAGACCACGAGGAGAAGAGGGGAAATTCTATACACATTGCCTTTTGAGGCTTCTGAGTTCTTACAGATGACACAGTGACTTGTGGACTCTGAAATCATAAAATCAGTAGTACAAGTGGCCCTGAAGATTTTCCAACATAGTGATTTTAAACACTGTGTTCCATGTTGCCATAGGAGAGGGGCAAAGGGACGTCTGGAGATAAAGGCTTCAAGGCCCCATCTTTCACATCAGTGAAAACAGCCCTATGTTCCTAATGGGGGGGGGGGGGATTAAAATGTCACTAAGGTGGGACTTCTACCCAACATGGTGCTTGGAATTCCTTTCATTATCTCTGTGATCTGTATTTAACACCTGAAATGTCAAAAAGTTGTGTGTTATTTGTTTGTTTTTGTTCATTTGTTTGTTTGTTTTATTGAGTGAGTATGGAGCCATATTCAAAATAGAGGCTGGAGGAAATACAAGACTTAGAGGAAGTGGAATTTGACCAAAGGAAGTAGAAGCTCCAGGCTTCTTGGTAACTGCAGATAAAACCAGCATAGGGGCAGCACGATGGGCATTTCAACCCTGGATCTGAGTGCCAAGTGGACATGAGAAGGAAAGAGCGGGTGCAGGTGGAGGGGTGGTCAGGCTCTGTGAACCCTCCTCGCTCCAGGCCTTCAGAACAAGCAGCTATCATTAGGGAATCAACCCCCTTCTAGAATACTATGTTGGCCAGACTTCTTTCTGCCTGCATATGTGATGCGTTTCACTGAACATCTGGAAAAGACCTGTCTTCGTGTAACTCCATGTTGTGTGAGGAATTTTAGTGGCACTCACACTTCTCATTCCAAGAAATTTCATGACTCTCTTTCTCACTTATTTTTCCTGAAACACCCCAGGAACATTTCTAGTTAACCAGAGACATTTAACACAGCCACTCGATTGGTATCTCACAGAGTCCCATTTCCAGGTGGGAGACAAAGCAGAATCTGGAGAGATCAGCGGGAGAAGCCCTTCTCCTGCTGCTACGCCCCATCCATTTCTTAATCTTCTTGGAAATAGCCAGAGAAAGACCTTACTAGAAGCTTTCACCCTTAGAAGAGTCTCCTGCTGGGCTTGAAGTTAAACTCCACTGTAAACATAAGCGTATAGGCAACTGTTCCTAGATACATGATCATGAGTGCTATGACAGGGAAATAACAAAAAGGGAAAAACATTCCAGTGAAAAGGAAGGTGGGGATTTCATGAAGCCAAAACCAAGAGGCTGCATAAAAGAAGGAGCAGGAGCTCTTAGTCATGAAATGGAAATGGTTATATAATGGCAATAATAATATTAACAACAGAAGAGAGAGACTGAACGGTACAACAGACAGAGTTAAGGAGAAATTGGTGATCTGGGAGAACAGGCTGTAGGAATCTCCCAGAATGCACCTCTACCACATGAGCTGTATCCCTGTATCCCCTTCAAGAAGGGCCTCAAAGCCGAGTGGCTAGGCTGCACTTAGCTGGCGGTACTCATTGCTGGCTTCCTAAGTGGCTACCTCGGCTTTGCAGTCAATGCATGCTATTCTCAGGCCAGCCCCCAGCCAATGATGAAGCAAAGCATGGTGATGTGAGGCTCCTCTAATGAACTATCCTTGCTCTGGAGTTCCCTTTTGGGCTGGCAGGGACTGTCAGGTAAGTCCCCCCAACCTAATCCTGCCACATCCTTTTGCTAGCATAAGTCTTCCTACTCATTACAATTTCCGTACTCCTAATTACACTGCAACAAAGTTGCTACAGCATCAGCAAGGTGTAAGGAGATGAAATGTATAAAAGAGAAGCTAAGAAGCATGGCATATAGATACACGGGAGTGCTAGGCAGAACATGTGAATATGTTAAAAAATAAATTAAAATAAGAATTTTATATCTAACTAAATTATTTGAATATGAAAGGGAATAGCAATATTTATAGATACACAAGGACTTAGGAAGTCATCAGCAAAAATATTTCTAAAGAATGATTATATATATATGCTTATAGAATATTGAATACAGAAGGACATAATGCTAAGTGATATGAGTAAAGAAAAAATAACACATTGGTGCCTAGATGAGATAAGAAAAAATATATATATAAATGTATATATATAATGTATTTTCTATAACAATCTGGAATTAGTATTCCAGTTCTACCAAGTGGTGGGAAATGCAGATAAGAGCACAACTAAATTTTGTGTCTTTAAATAGATGGAAGCTATAGATACTGATTAAACTTGGATGTTGTTAGAAAAAAAAGTCTATAAAAATTTAGGTTAAAAAAATTAGAAAAACCATTAAAATAATAGAAACACAGTATGTAATACCAAACTAGAAGAGAAGAAAACAAGAAAGAAAACATTATCAATTTAACAGAAGCAGAAAAGGGAGAATTAAAAAGAAGAAAGTGGGTAAAGAAAATAATAATAAAGAGAGCCAGGAAGATGCTACTTACAAGTAATATTTCTCTCAAAATAAAAAGAAAAAAGCATATACAGAACATATAAACCAAAAAGAAGTTTGGACAGAAATAGTAATATAAGTTAAATGAAAAGTTAGGGCTATAAATGGAGAAAAGAGAATATTTCATGTTAATAAACCTGACAATACACCAAGAAGGTGAAACATTTATGAACTTTGTCTCTACCTAACAATATAGACAAAGTTCAAATGGAGCTTCAGCAAATTCAAAATAATTGTACATTATACTGACTATATTCTCTGATAAAAGCAATAAAATAAGAAGGTTGATTAGTAAAATCTCAATATCATGGACAACAATTCTTGTTATAAAAAATGATTCTGTTGTGGAAAAACCAATGATTTGACCCTACGTTACTTTGAGAGCCATTAAGAACTACACACACTATAGTGGGTGGGACAAAGCCACGTGATGGAGTTTGGAACCCAGGTGCGCAAACTCACACAAGACAGCAAGATCCAGCAGCTGGAATTCTTTATCAACAAAACGCGACTGGTGAAAATGTTTTGTTCTTGTTGTTGTTGTTTGTTTTAACACATTTTTTGCGGGAAACGAGTAAACTCGTCATATCGCTTTTTATACCAAAGCGCGGGAGACGAGAATAATACATATTTTGCACCTCTTTTTAAACTAAAACACTGAAAGTTTCATAGAAAAATATCAAATAGATCGAAAGATATGAATATTTTACGGAAAGTCTAATTTTGGCGAGAAAATGTCAAAAAAGCCCCGCATTACGACGCGATTTGGCGGGAAAATGCCCGCTTACAAAGTTAATATAAATTGTATAAAGGTAAAACATAAAATAAAATGAAACAAGCAAATAAAGCCCAAACTGAGAAAATCCAGATTCTGCTGTCAGTGCTGTGTTTCTAATGTGAACCAAGGCCCCCTGATTGGAGTGCGGGGCAAGAAGCCTGGAAGAAGGTTAAACCCGGAAAAAAAAAAATCAGCATGGGCTCAACATGAGTGCTCTAGTTTCATAGCCACTCTCTATTAATCAGGACAATTTGTGGGATAATCCTGATTAATAGAGAGGGGCTATGAAACTGGAGAGCTCATGTTTAAGTTAAAGGACCATTTTACCAGTCCACAGTGCCACCAAAGCAGACGTGTTTCCTTGTTAGGCTTCTTGCTACCAGTAAATTCTCATTCTTTCTTTTTTCCTTCATGGACACCTTTTTCCCATAGAAGGCTCAAAGTTAGAGAGCAGTGGGGTTAGGGTGATTAACAGTGTTACATGTTCTAAAAGGCGAAAACAAAAGAACAAAAAAGTAATTAGCAATGGGGAATTATTGTTATCTTGGCCAGAGATCAACCTCAGAAAAGAGGAGACATACGCCATGCTTTGGGGAGTTAGAGGAAGTACATGGGGAGGATGTACAGGCGAGCTGCTAGATTTTTGTTGGAAAGGTTAGGCTGAAGAGGGGATAAAGGACTGGAATAACAGGTTATAATGGGGTCAGACGGAACCTTTTGAAAATTATGAAATGTCCTGTGTATTTCTGAAGCATGAGGGAGAAGATGTAATAGGTAGATGGATTTAATCTGGAAGCATCTGGAGATGGGAAGCTCCAGTACAGTTGTAGACTGGCCGTACGAGCATGTGAAAGATCTAAGAGAGAACCATGTGTGGGAATCGGTAACAGCACGGCCGTGCTGATGGCTGGCTGGCTGAAGCCAGGAGAACTTGGCTGTCTGCAGGTTGCGTAGTGAAGTAACTGTGAATACCCAGTATTTACAGGCTCACTCCTATCACCGTGAGCATCACTGACATCTTTCAGGATCACAGAGGGCCATGGCAACCCGTAAGCTGCTGCTGCTGTCCTACACGAGGGTAATGGGCAGAGGCCATGACATATGTGCATGTGTGTGCACATGTGAACACACACACACACACACACACACACACACACACACATAGGATGAAAAGAGAAGAGTACTCTGAGTTTCTGTCCTGGGAAACGAATAGAAAAAAAAGACATGGGTTGGGGTGACAATGTGTTTCAGCTCTAAAATAGCAGCACAGTAACCTCTACGTATGGAGTAAAGAATAAGCTGGGGGCGGACACGTGCAGAAGGGTTTTATGGAACTCTGGGAGAAGAGATGTTCAATGAGATGATACTGAGTTAGAATTTACGAAGTCTAGTGGCCTACTGTTGTGACTTCCACTAGCTACGGCAAGTCACTTATCCTCTCTGTACTTCATTTCTTCACTTGAAATACAGGAGACTGGTCGGACTCATCCCCGAGGTCCATGAAGCTCATTCTGATTCCTGTGCTACTGCTTAATTAACTGTGTAGCTTTGGACTCGTTTGGACCATTTTGCACTTCTCGTTACACACACACACACACACACACACACACACACATACAAACACATTTTATTTTGGGTCTATTCAGCATCAATATGACAATCCTATGAGGATGTCATATGTGTCAATCATTTAATGAGTGAATTATATGCCAAGCATTGTGCTAAGCACTACCTACATTTTAGTTTCTTTTTTATTCTGACAATGACCCTGGAAGACCTTTGGAGATTGATATTAGGATGCTCCTTTTTAGGAGCAAAAACTAAAGTCTAGTGCAACCTGCAATGTAGGAAAGATCCAGAATTCAAAACTGGGTCTTCCTGGTTCCAAAATCCATCCTTTAAACCAGTTGCTATGTTAGTTTGTCAGATCACAAAATGAGATGAACTGCAATTCCTTTCATTGGCGTATGTTTCAGCTGTAGCTGAAGACACTCAGTGACTCAGACCTTTTCCTTACCAAACTGTACAAGTCTGGTGGTGTACCAGTGATGACGAAGAGAAAGAAATATGGAACCCCTCACAGAAACATTTATCTGACAATCCAGTGTGAAGTAAGTTTCCCAGACATATGTAATAGATAAATATATCCCTTCATCTCAAATGAGAGTATCTAGTGAAAAATATCATTAGTGTGAGCACGGGACTAAATGAAAATTGTTCTAAATGGGCTCAAATTTATATGGATACACACATTCAGTAATTTCATGGAAAATTGCTTCCAAAATTACATCACTAGAAGGGATCCCTATTAATAATGCTCCTTGAGGCCACATCAATTCCTTTAGGATCTTTGCTTTGTGCAATTATATGCGCTAGAAAGCATCTGGCTTCTTAGAGGTAGACTTAGTAATGAAAACATAGTGGGATTTTTAAATAATGACTCTAAGATTGCTATGGCATGCTCTCACAACCAAAGGAAGATATGTCTCCAGTGAGAGAATCTGATCCAAATCTATAGAGATAATGAAAAAAAAAAAATTTAAACAGCACTTTACTGTTTGCTTAATGCATCATTTCATAAACTCATAATTTTCAGAGCAACTCGGAGAAGTGGATGGAATATCTTTATCCTTCTCTTTGTAACAACAAGAAAATCAAGTCTCAAGAAATGGTGATTGATTTGGTCAAGGATAGGGCCAGTACATCGTATAGCTGGGACTTGAACTTTTCTAATTATGAGAGGAAAGGAAATGGAATTTTTAAAATATTTATTATAGATCAGGAGTTGGGTCAGAATTTTACATGTTATTTCATCCAGTGCTTCAAATTATAATACTAATGGGCCTTTGCAATGAGGAGAGAGAGAGAGAGAGAGAGAGAGAGAGAGAGAGAGAGAGAGAGAGAGAGAGAGAGAGAGAGAAGAGAGAGAGAGAATTGTCCAAGGTCACACACTCGTTTTCTCATGAATATTTATGAACTGCCATGACATATGTGGTTCACTGGATACAGTAATGAAGGAGATGGACACACATTAGTAAATGTAGGGGTTAGAATTTGAACCCAGTTCCTATGAACACTGAGCCTCTTGTTTTTTTTCTCTCACCACCCCACAGAGATTGTTTTCTATTTTCCTTTGCGTTTCTTAACTCAAAGCATAGCATATCCTATGAAAGACCACAAATGGGTATTTTCATTTCTGCAGCCAGGCTAGAAGACCAAAAAATGTCCAAATCCAAAATGATGGCAAAATAGTGGTGGGACTTGAAACACACGTGAAGAATTGGGGAAAAGAACGTGAGTGCAGTGCCCAGGTTGATGCCTTTTCTTCCTGCTGCCTTCATCCTTTTGCATTAGCTGACAGACCATAATGCCTGATTCCTTCTCAGTTCAAGTGATAGACAAAGGCGCCCAAGATGGAGGAAGAACACCATAGCCAGAAAGAACCAGGCAGAAAGAGATGGCAGAGAGACTTGGTGGCAGTCTCCTTGAACCTCCTTGATTGCAATGTGTTTTGTTCTGGTCAGAGCCTTCCAAATCTTCAGGTATCATTAGTAACAGAATTCAGGAAATCTTAGGGGGGGAAACGTGTCTTGTACATTTCTGCCTCATTGACTCTCCATCTCATTTCCAATCTCATCCGAAAACATCTTTTTCTCTTCTGACCGCATCTGCTAATTGCCCTCTCCCACGGTTATTATTTAACTGAAATATATATGATCACTTTAACAAGGGAATTTAACTTCATGGGGTTGTTGAGACGTTGTTCTTAATAGATTTAGGTTGAAAATGTAAGTGGCTGAGGTTCTTAACTGGGAAGGGTCCTTATGAAAGCCTCAATCAATCTTTTATACAGGAAAGCGTTCAACCCACACTCCCGAGGAGATTGGTTGAGTTCTTAATTTATAGCTTATATTATAAAAGTTTCCAAATAGCATTTGTAATATTTATTATGCATTTCCAAGTTTTGCAGGGTTTGCCTAACCCTCCTCCCCCCAAAAGGAGTCTATTTTGACTCCCTCTCCACCCAATTTCAAATCCTGGCTTTACCACTTTGCAGCACTGTAAGCCTGGACATGCTACTTAAATATTTAAAGTTTCCGTTGTTTTCATCCCCAAAGTGGGAATGACATACTTATTTTGAGGGCTCCCTCAGAATTAAATACAATTCTGTGTAGAAAACTCCTTGTATAATGAAAGAGTTCAATTCATATTAGCTCTTACCGAGTGGAGGCACATATGTGATTCTTGGCCAACTTAAAACCAAAGTGGTTCTTATTACAATAGAATGGAAAGCCACTGTCTGATTAATACTGTATCCCCAGTACCTAAAATTATGCCAGGCATGTAACAAGCAATCAAACTATCTGTGAATGAATAAATATCTTTTACACTGTTACACAGTTGCTTTACAATTTACAAAAGGTTTGCAAATCTGTGACCTCATTTGAACCCCTCAACAGTGTTACACACAAATATGGTAAAATATTCTTCCTGGACAAGCAAAAATGGATTGATTTACTATGAATCTTGTTGCCTTGGGAGTCTTCCTAGAGATCCATGCTAGAGTCTGGATTTTCCTTGACGCCATGCTTCTTCTTGCCACCCATAGGCAGTGAGTGACAAAGTCCTATTGGTTTTGCCTCCTGTTTTTTGTTTATTGTTTTTTTTTTTTTTCCTTAAAATATTACTGTTGCCATTGGCATAGGTCAAATGGTTGGTATTCTCCTGAACTGCTCCAGCAAGTTCTGTCATTTGACTGCCTTCTGGGTGCCACTTGCCATTCCCTCACTTGCTCATTCTGCAGATATCTGTGGAGCATCTACACTGAGAAAGACATTCTGTTAGGTCCCCAGAGAAAGTGCTAAACCAGATATGCCCTTGCATTTATGCATCTTTCTTATTCTAATGGGTGTCCTTAGGACATTAGGTTGACCCTTCGCTATTGTCTGGTGACCACACCACCCACCTGTACACAGGATTTCTGGACAAAGCTTTCAGAGTCCTCCATTCAGTGATCTCTTCAGGTCTCCAACCTCATCTCCTTGTCAATCCATTAGGCTTCCTACCACACATCTTGACACATAACATGCAATGCCCTAATCAGACTTTAGTTTTTTTTTGTTTTGTTTTGTTTTGTTTTGTTTTGTCAAGAATATGCCATGCTTTTCCATGTTCCTAAATTTAGTGTCTTCTCGATCTGGAATATTGTGCTGAAAACACTCTTGCCACTTCTCTGTCAGAAGGAACTGTAATGGTAAGATCTATCCCTAGAGTGATTCCTCTCTGAGAAGCACAGTACCATGTGTGGCTGTACATATATGCACCCACACGCATAACTTCATCTAATGTAATTCTTAAAAGACCATTTTTTCTATGAGAAAACTGAAACGGAAAATGGGAAGTTAACTAACTTACTCAAGGTCACAGTCATGACCAGTAGAGTATCAGTCCAAACCCAGCCTGACTTAAAAGCCCATATTCTTGACTGCTCTGCTTTATAAGTGAGCTTCTGTCACCCTTCAAGACCTCGTCCAAAAGCACGTAGTCTCGGAAATATTTCCTGACTGTGTAGCCGAAGAGAGCAGTTCTGTCCTTGACATGTATTTTACATATAACTCTATGGTGACAACTTTGGAATTTATATAAAAATGGCCACTCATTATGTTTAGAAGTCTATCTCTGTCATCGCCTTGGACGTCACTGATTTAGACTTACTCATCCTTATCTTCCCTGAGTTTATCACAGTGTCCAGTCAATCATAGGTGCTCAATAAGTAGATGGTGAATGAATGATTGAGCACTTACTGTTAGGAACAGAGTGTCAACCACAGAGAAATAAGTGGGAGACATACATGGCAGTAGTTGAGGAAGGTTCTGCCCACCAGGTCATCATGCATTGGGTGTGACCTGATTAGAAAGAAAACCCGATTGTAAATTGTCTGACTGGTGGAGATAAAACATAAAAACAAAAATTCTACTCTCTGCATTTTCCATTTTTCATGTTGTTTTGTCATTGCACTGACACTCGGAGCTACAGGTCAGGGCTAAGTTTACCTGGGCTTATTTGGAAAGTGTAAAGGCTTGTTTGGGAATGCTCTAGGGAGCAGCTAACCAAGGGACCTCTGCCATCAACTTGAAACATAGCTGTATGAGGATTAAAAAAAAAGATAAACAAAACCCACTGTGTTTTTTAGCAATGTGCTTTCCATCTCTCTCGGCTGCATTTGGTATCTTTTTAGCTTAAGACAAAGAATGAAGACAGCACGCACTAATTTGGTCTAAAGGCTGTTGTAGGAGTGATGTGAAAAACACATAGCCCATTAGCAGTAGACTGATTACAGTAATGGACTCAATTCTTTGCCACTCAAATCTGTATCCTTTGCCCTTTGGCTGTGCAGCGCCTCCCACTCTGACTCTAGACCAGGCCACATGACGGGGCAGGTGATCAACTGTCCTGGTTTTCTCTGGTCTTGGTTTTAGCATCGAATATCCTGCATCCTGGGAAGCTCCTCAGTCCCAGTGAAATCCCTTAGGAAGTAAAAACAGGCTGGTAGGTCACCCTGCTGGCCAATGGGATGTGACACATGCAGAAAGTAGGAAAGGACGTGGCCGGTGGGGTTGCCCTCTCTTTTGTGCCTCCCCCATCACCATGAACACTACCCAGGACAGCCTGCGGGAGGATGAGAAACACGTGGGGCAGCGCCAGAGTCACTCCAGTCTGCCCCAAGCAGGGCAGCCTAGGTCTGCCGCCAACTGAAGGACTTTTAGGCCCTGTGAACAGTACAGAGATATATTACACATGGATCCAAGCCACAGAGACACTTAAATATGCAAATCTATGCAGAATAATAAGTAGCATATGAATCCTGCCTTCACATACCTGAAGGATATCATTAGAAGAGAGAGCAGATTCATTTTTTTCTACGATAAATGGGTGAAATTAAGACTAGTATGTAGGCACTATGGAAAGACGAGTAGATGATACTAGATTTCTTTATGAGGAAAACCTTTCTAGCAATCACGGCTGTTCCAAACTGTCCAAAGTAGTCTTCTCGGTAAAGTAATGAGCATTATACAAAGCTCTGGGTTCTTCTCGGGACAGGGCCCTGCACATACATCTCGTGCCCATAAAGCTGGCTCTGGTTGGGGGTAAGCTATTCCAGACAGAGGAATTAGTGTACACAAAAGCATAGGCACATGCAGAGGCCTGAAGCGTTGGGGGTCTTGCTGGATTGTGGTATGTGTACACGGATGGTTGGTCCATAGATTTGTAGGTGCTACAGTGGAGATAGGCAACGGAATAGAAGTGACAGCATGGTGGGCTGGTAGTGTGGCAATTCAGCTAAGCTAGTACTGACTCTAAGGATTCCCTTTCGGACTAATTCACGGTTATTTGGCCACAGGAGGCATTTTGTACAACATGTGAAAGGAGGAAGTGAAGTGGTAACCACAGTCTGCGTGGACTCGGAAGGCACCAGGCTGGCGCAAATCATCTACACCGTTGCTTTGCTCCTGGTTTACCTTGAGGCCTTAGCAACAGCAGCCCTGCAGCTCCTTCAGCTCCCATCAGACTTGCTCCCCCGTAAGTGTCGCCAGCTTCCTGTACTGAAGGGCACCAGCACTTCTTGTAGGTCACCCACGCAGCCCATCCAATCTGGAGGGTTGGAGGTACTGAGAGCCCAACCCATGCTCCACTTCATCCCTGCGGCTTCCAGTGTGTCTTTGTGGTTTGTTTGTCCTTTTTCTCCTCCACTTCATGCTCATTTGTCTTTCTTGACTGCCTGCCATGCACATGGCATTTTAGGTCACAGCACCAGATTCCAAAGAAACCGCCTCACAAAGACTGTAGGACCAGCATCCAGAACTATGTTGGTCAACTTCCTGTAACAAATCCCTGATCCCAGACCATTTCTAGTGGTTCTGCTTCTCTGATCAAACCCTGATTAGTCCTGAGAGGCCCTAAAGAGTAAACTGCCTGAAAAGACCTTTCAAGGAGGTAGCCCCGACACAGAGTTAAAAGCACAGGCTATGGAGTCACACATAACTGGAGTTTCTAAATTAACTTACTGTCATTTTACCAGTCGTGTAACTTTAGTTTGTGTGACAGGAAGCCTCCAAGATAACCCCCAATGATGTCCACCACCTGGTAGGCATGCCCTTGTGTGGTCCCCTTGCACACTGTATCAGGGATGGTGTGTGGGACGAATGAATACTGCACAAGTGATGGTATGTCACATCTGAGTCGAGGCCATCAAGGACACTGCAGCCTCTGCCTCTCCCTCTCTTGGTTTCCTCCCTCTGGAGGAAGCCAGCTGCCATGTTGTGAGGAGAGGCCCATGTGGGGAGGTTAGCCTCTTGCTAACAACCACGTGACTGAATTTCCAAGATAGTCCTCCCGTCCCAGTAGAGTCTTTAGATGACTTCAGTAGCGAGTAACGTCTTCATTTCACACTCATGAGAGACGCCGAGCCTGCGCCACCTAGCTCAGCTGCTCCCAGATTCCTAACCTCAAGAAATGGTGTGAGATCATATTTATTGTTTTAAGCTGCTGTAGTTTGGGGTAATTTGTTATGTAGCAATAAATAAATAAGAACCGATACAACAAATAACCATTTAATTTCCTCAAAAATAAAAGGGGGATTACTGCCGTGTTTCCCTGAAAATAAGACCTAGCCAGACAATCAGCTCTAATGAGTCTTTTGGAGCAAAAATTAATATAAGACCTGATATTATATTATATTATATATCATATCATATCATATTATATTATACCCAGTCTTATAGTAAAATAAGACTGGGTCTTATATTAATTTTTGCTCCAAAAGACTCATTAGAGCTGATTATCTGGCTAGGTCTTAGTTTTGGGGAAACACAGTATAATACCCACCTCATTGGGTTGTTGTCAAGATTAAGGTAAAAAATGTACATAAAGCATTTAGTGTTGTGTTTTGCATGTGATACGTGCATAAATAAATGCTATATTTCCTGCCACTGCTGCCAGGGTTGTTATTGTTATCTGTTCCCAACTTGGCATTCTATGGTTCCTTCAGTTCAGGCTACGGTGGTCGGTGCAAACTTCAGTGAGGATGTCGTATTTGTATTGGATCTGAAAATCTACCCGTTCATACATTTACGGCACCCACCACCCCAAAATCACTGGGGGTGAGTAGCGTGGTAGGGGTGGGCCTGGAGAAAAACATCTCCATTTCTGGGTTCTGTTGTTTTCTTCAGTGCAGGGAGGGCCCACTCCTATCTCATAGGAAGAGCCCTAACTTGGATTCAGATAGCAGCTGACATCAGATCATGTAGGTCCACCAGTGGCCCAAGGGCTGGAGAATATTAAAGGCTGGGAATTAAAGTCTGATGCCTGCCTACTTGGGAAATTAACTCAGCTGGTGATGGAAAGTTATTGGAAAGTTACAAGAAGCGTGGATACCTTCCCAGAAATTGATGGCGCAAACAAATTGAATGGCATTTAACATAACTAATTGTTAATGAAATGGAGTATTAATCGTGTTATGTTAATTCCTCCCCTTCAGCAGTAGCTGCTTGCTTTGACTAGAAATACTTGCTTCTGAATAATACAATTGTGAGTCTTAAAGAGATTTTCTAGATGAGTGCAACCTTCTACATTTACAAATGAGGAAACAGGATGGGGAATAGTATAGGTATATAGATAAATAATAGTACTGAATTCCTGTATTATTCTTTCCTGAAGGGTCTTGGGATGAGGGCGATGGGGGAAAAGAAAAGTGGAGTTTCTCTGATTTCCTAAACAGTATTATTTAGTAGTTATGAGCATAGGTGTTGAAATCACAGAGGACTGAGTCAAATTTCACCTTCACTGCTTGCCTCCTGTATGATTTTGGATGAGGTAACGTGCATTGAATAAATCACTTATGTTCTTTAAGCCTCAGTTATCTCATCTGTAAAATGGACATAACAACATGCATTTTTGTCGTAAGTATCAGGGTGCAAGAAATGCTTGGGCCATGGGGTACACCCCATAAATTTTAACATTCCTTATTATATGTGCAGACTCTCAATAGTAAGGCCTGTATACTAGGCAGAAATAGAAGATATACATAGTGTGGCTGTTCACCCGGATAATGAGCTTTTCTTAAAAAAAAAATAGTTTAATTTTTTTTTCAGTGAATCAAAACTAATTGCAAAGTATCAAAAACTATAAAATTTCCTACCTCGAATGTCACCTTCCTGTTTTGCAATCCCTGAGGGCCAGACCACCTTAACTGGTTTCTCCAGGTTGGTTTAACACAGTCAAGGACGGTAAGCTCAGAGGTCCTTTAGGAGAACAGGAGGATCCATCCAGAGATCCAAGGGCCCTCCCGTAACGAATAGCATGCATCCAGTGCTACTCTGAGGACCTGATTCTCGACAATATGAGGATTAACTCTCCCTTGGTTTCTCTGAGTCCCACTCTCTTTACTTTGCTCTTTGCCCTTTGGTGAGAAAACTTCTCCCTCAAAAGTTTGGAGATCTTTACCCTATCAGGGTTCCCCATTCAGGTTTTTTTTCCTTCGGGAAATAACTAAAAATTCAGGCTTGGTCAGATTTTCAAGACCAGGGGCATCTAGTATGATGGAATAGGAAGTGTCACAGAAGGCAGGAAGAACATAAACTAAGGCAGGTGATGTTACTGAGGGGTAACAGAAAAGCAGAAGCTGGGAGCTGGGTCACCGGCAAAATATAAGCCACTGGAAGGATTAGGGAGAAGTCTGCATCCCGTGCAAAGAAACTGAGTCCTGGATTGTTTTCTAAAGTAGGAGCTCTACATTTGGGAAGCAAACAAGAGAATGCTTGGGAATATGGGTAATTCATGCAACGGTCCAAAGGGAGACTGCCTTGTAGCCATTGTTTTTAGCTACTCATCTGAGGAAAAGATTCAAACTGAGATTGTTGAAGGCTCAGGAGATATTAAGGTCATTATTTACATTATTTCAATCTATCCATCAGACAATTTGAAATAGGCATTACTCTTTGCATTATCCAGTTGAGAAAATTAAAGTTCAAAATACTTGGTTCTTCTTAGTTCCATACTTAGTGAATGCTGGAGCCAGGCTTTGGATGTTAGACCTATACCCGTGTAAGTAAAAAGCCTGGATCCTCTCCACTTTGCAAGATTAGAATTTCAGGTAAGAATCACACAGCTCGAGTTTGATACCCATGTGTAGTGGCAGCGGGGGTGACTGACGTGATGACCAGGACCGTCATCGTGTAGCCAGTTAACACCCTTCTCTGGGCACTCCTCTGACATTGTGATGGCCAGACCTTCCATCATCACTCTGAGACTTGAGGAAGCATATTTGAAATGAAGGCACAGGTTTCATGCAAGATTTTTATTTTTTGAGAAAGAATGGCCTGCATTCATTTGAGAGGAATCCAGTACATTTTTGGTTCACAAACTTTCCCTAAGAAAGTCGTGAGTAGTGAAGGGAGTTTAGAAAGATTTTGAATGTAGGTTGGATCAAGACAGTTGAACTTTACTCTCACTGGGCAAATGATGAAAAGGATACTTGATCAGTTTCCAAAGGCCTGAATTTGAATCCTGGTTCTGCCATTAACCAACGGTGTACACTGGGGTCCTGTCTCATTTCCTGTACTTACTCATTCTCTTCTTTAAAAGATGGAACACACGTGGCCCGGTTAATATCATAGAGCTGTTGTGATATAGAATGAGGTATGTGCAAAATAAGGTTGTAAAGTCCCAAAACACATGTAGAGGTGGACAAATTTCCTTTAGGGACAATGGCCAAGCTTGCCATTTGCCTAGAACTAGAGGATTCCTAGGAAAAGGGAAATCAGTTCTTCCACTCTGTGTCTAGAGCCAAGTGACAGCACTGCCGCCCTGTGAGAACTGAACTGAAAGTCAAGGTCTCTGGGCTGTCTGTCCTCCCTTACACTCTTCGGCAATGTGACCCTGGGCAATTATTCCTTCAACTCTGAGCCTTAATTTCCTCACTTGTTAAATTGGGGGAATAACCTAATATCTATAATGAAAGACTGGTTCTCAGTGTTGGCTGCAAATTAGACTCTCCTGGGGTGCTTTAAAAGCCTTATCCCCAGGAGGCACCCCAGATTAGTTGAACCAGAATCTCTGAGGCTAGGATCCAGGCACAGGCATTTTTAGAACTCTCAAGGTGATTCCACAACATAAGCATATTTGAGAAGCATTGATCCTTCTGGTGGTTTTAAGGTCAGAGCCCGTCCATGTCTAATGTTCTAGTATTTTGAGAGAATCTCTGGTTACGTCCATCTTCAGTTCTTTCATAGGGATAGGTTATGTCATTGAGAATCGCACATACCAGTCGCATTCATTTCCTAGGGCCACGATAACAAAGTGCCACAGACTGAGTGGCGTAGACAACAGAAATGTCTTATATCACAGACTTGGAGGCTAGAAGTCTGAGGTCCAGGTGTCAGCAGGTTTGGTACCTTCTGAGGGCTATGAGGGAGAATCAGTTCCAGACCTTTCCCTAGCTCCCGGTGGTCTGCTGGCAATCTCTGGTGTTACTTGACCATGTAGAAGCATCACCCCCATCTCTGCCTTGGTCTTCACATGGCATTCTCCCTGTGTGTTTGTCTATGTCCAAATTTCCACTTTACGTAAGAATGCCAGGATTGGATTCAGAACCCACCCTACTCCAGTATGACCACATCTAAATTAGCAATGTCTACAGCGACTCTATATCCAAACAAGGTCACAAGCTGAGGTTCTGGGGGTTATACACTTAGCATGTGAAATTTAGGGAAAGACACTTCAATTCATAATACCAGTACCTGGATTTCACCAACTGGGAAAAGCACGTGCATGGCAGGTGACAAACTGAAACCTCCTGGGCGGATTCCAAAAGAGGACTCATTCTCATGAACAACACAGCACATTCTTACCCTCTCTCTGAGCTCCAACCCCACCCTCACCAGGTTCTTAGAACTCTAGGCCCCTTGACTATCCCCTCCTGTCGCCTCCAATGATCCCCTGCCAACCACAGAGACCCTGGCCCCTTCATTTGCCAGTTTAAGACTATGCCTTTAAGCATCTCAGCCCCCCTGCCAACCACCTCTAGTTATTAAAATGCAGCTCAGGATGTCTCACTCTGGCTGTTACATTATCATTCCTCGTTAGAGACTCCTCCAGGGCCTGAGACATCCCTGCACTAACTTTATAATTACAAAGTCAATTTCTAAACAGACATTTGCAAATAAGTCAATTTAAATACCGAGATTTGCAAACAATAATTAAGCAGTAGCTTCTTTTTTAATATCTATATATAATTAATGCCTGTGGGCTTTTCATTTTACCTTGCAACTGGGTAGTTCGCAATTGTTTGTTGAGCTAAAGTGTTCTCTGAAAGCAAATCAAAGCACTGGGGAGATTTTGGAAGTGATTGAAGAAAGGGTTTTTCCTCTTCCACCTTCATCCTGGCGCCACACGATTGGCTGCATTTTTGTCAGTTGGGACTATAATAGGGGAGGGAGGCTGGAGAGGAATCATTTTCTGCAGTAAAAACAAAACGACAACACAGAGTCGGGTCCACCACCAGACCAGCTATTATAATATGGCTTCTTAAGATACAGTCAGGGAGGCTTTCCAAGCTGGAAGCCTCCACTGCCTCTGATTTCAGTGTCGTCTACACAGAGAGAGCTTTCTGTAGCTTAGCTTTCATAGTGCTTCCCTGTGGTTTAAAAAACCTACAAAAGATCCCTGTCACCTGTAGGATAACGTCCTCACCCTGGCATTCATGGTCCTTCACAAACTGGCCTTACTCTTTGAACAAGGTTTTTTTGAAAACCTACTAGATGCTCGGGAAAATACTTGGAACAAGGTTACACCTGTAAACAAGACACAGTCTACTTCTAAGTCTAATGGGACAGGAACCCTGAAAACAGAATTTTATGGATGATCAATGTTATACAAGGGACAGCAGGAAGAATGCCAGGCTGGTCTGAAAACTTAGGAATGTCATTTTAAGAAGGTGATATTTAAGTTGAAGTCTCAAGGATGAGTCGGCATTAAGAAGGTAAAGACTGAGGAAGAGGTTATTCCAGGCAGAGAAAAAAGCCTTTTGGACCTCAGCAAGACGAGGGAATGCAGGGACTCTGTGAGAAACAAACAGTGGACCTGAGTGGTAGTTAAGTAAGGAGAAGATAGGAAACGAGATATACAATGAGTCCAGACAGACAAACACGGGCTAGGTTAACAAGTTCTAACTTTGTCCTAAGGGCATACAGAGCCACGGAAGCATTAGAACAATTGATGGAACCACTTTGGCTCATGCTGCCCCAGCTGTGTCCTCAAGCCGTACCAGAAAAACCTTCCAAAATGGTTGGATAATCCAGAAACTCTTGATTTTAGTTCGTCTTCCCAGGCTCTACTCCGATAAAGATGTTCTCCCCAGTATTCCCAACGCTCTTAATTACCTCAGTCTCAAAATCTTATTCAGAAGTCATGGGCTCTGTGAAATGTCTCTAATCCACTACCACTGATAGCTCTTATCAGTGATATGCATATAATAATGCCACTATAGGAATGCATACTACATATGCAATTCTCTAAGTTCAACTTAAAATGCGCATATCAATAGTAAAAGCTTCCATTGTTTGCAAGTGAGTGTATGTGTCTCAGCCATATGTTAGCAAATATAAACAGTTACAAATGGTTTATCATCATCGTCATCAATTTGACCAATATCACAAGAATTTTTCAGTGAGAGTCCCCATAGGTGCTGGGCAGAAGCTGAGATGTTTTGCCTTCAGAATGTCCTCAAGCACAGTCGTGATTCCCCTTCGTCTGTTGGGGACCCCATTCAATTTATGTGAAAACTTCTGTAGAGCTTCCCCTCAGGTAGAGTGAGGCTGGCTGAGGTCAGCATTCTCCAGCAGAGAGGTCAAGACTCAAGACTCCAGAGCTCATGGGGGGGGGGGGGGGTCAGAATCATTGATAACTGTTATCAAAGCGCTGACATTCTCAGCTGAAAATACAGGTTAGGGAACCCCACTGACCCACAGAATCCTGGTTCACTTTCCGCCTCATAGAGCAATGTCTTCCTCTTTTCCCATGTCCATTCTTAGTAGAAAGGCAGATCCAATTTAGGCCCAGGCTCTGGGCTCTAGAAAAATCAGCTCTACTCCACTAAGTACATAGCCAACCTGGAGAAATGAAGTGGGTGACCAGCTGGGGGACCTCCCCTTCCTCCTTGAGTCTTAGCGCCAGTTAGCACCAGTGGAAAGTGACCTTAGTGGGTTGCATATTTCCCAATTCAAAACATTAAGAAATTATGAATGACCCCTTATAGTTCTTTCAAATAAGGATGTTGCCTCCTTAGATGATGTATTCTGGAGGCTTTGGTTTCATTTCTTATGCTCTTTGCTTAGGAGGTCCATCATCTCTGGGGTCTTACGTGCTGACAGGGAAGGAGTGTATGGACTATGAATGCAAACTTCCCTAAAATCCTTAATTTTCCAGGGTGGGAGTGAATTATCAGTGTTCTTCTCTAGTCCTGATCTTCGTATCCATTCATTTCAGCTTCTGGCTCATGTTGTAGATGCAACTGTCTGGGATAATCAGATCCTACTTCAGATTAAGATTACTCTGAAGTTTATTTTTAATGCGGGTAAATGCATTTTTAAAAAGTAATCTTGATTCTTACCCCCAAAACAATCAAATCAGAATCTTTGGAAGTAGGCACGAGCCTGGATTTTTTTTTATATTTCCTGAGATGGTTCAGGGTTCAGGATGAGATCCCCTGGTCTAGATGACCATTCAGGGAAAACTGTCTTGACTCTAATTCAAGCTCCTGCGCTAGAGCTAACTGGAGCTCCAATTTGCAGACAGAAGCAGACAGGCAGACTGAAGATCTAACTTTGGTGACCTTTTGTCTCTGTCAGTCATTAAATGATTAAAAGAAACACTCAACACAATGAGGGAAAAGCAGAAGCATTGCTCCAGTTTCCCATTGTTTTTGGCAGTGTTGAACCAGCCCTGCTGGATCTGAGCGAGCCATATTTGTCTGGCCCTTCTCCTCTCACCCTTGTCTTCCCTTTTAGTCATCCTTGTTTGTCTTCCTTTCTGGTTTCCTTTCACTGTTTTCATAGAGCATACAAACACCAGAATGGGGACGGAAATTAAGGGTGGATCACTGTGGCTACTGCCATTGTAAGCCTTTGGAAGAGTCACTGCATTTTTCTGGGCCTCTTTATTCCCAGGGTTAGTTGGTCAATGTCACAAAAAGGATTGTATCTCTCTCCCAATACCAACATTCCATATCCTGTTCTTTTATATTTTATTCTTTTCTATTCTTCTCCTCTCTTTTTCACTTTGTCTCTCTGTATAGGCTTTTGAAGGTTCAATTTCGAATAAATAGAGGACAGCCATTTCAGTCCCCTTTGTAACTATCTTTGGTCCAACTTTAAAGGTTCACAGCCAATCATCTGTGGTACAGGAAAGTCAACTCTCCTAGCTAAATGGAAATGTTCCGGTTTGCTCTGTGTACTGGGACTCCATTTACACTACCTTCCCCATTGGTTGTGAACTTCCGTTTTCCTACCCCTTTAAATTCCTCTCACCCTGTATTACCCAGTTAAGATTTCTCTTATACCATGAGCATGTTCCTCAATCATTCAAGTCCTCTATGAACTCCCATTGTCCAAGTTACCCCATATACATTTGAACCTGAAAACAACATTTAGAAACAGTTTCCTATCCCTTTGCTTTGGTTTTGTATGTCTGCGGCCATATCTGCACCTTCTGAACATTAATTTTGCTATAAGATGCTGGAGAATAGAAAAGCCATTCTTCTGTTTGCATTCCTCAGGGTATCAAGCTCGAGGTTAAGTGTGCAATGTGCACTTAAAATAGAATTTGAGAATTTACAAGTTTTTCAACCAAGGAATAATCTATTTTAACCCCCACAATTTACACACAAGAAAACTAAGTTTCAGAAAGAAAAAAATGACTCCCAGTGAGTTAATGGCTGAGCTTGACTAAAAGCTAGGTCTCCTCCATCCATTTCATTTTCTATATCGTTTCTTGTTTGATTTATTTCTCCAATACCTAAGCAGACCCCAGATCCTCAGAAGTATTGGTCTCTTAGCTCATCGTACCTTCACTTTTGCATAACTTAAATGAAACGTGTCTTATCAAGATATACTCCCGTTGCTCTTCAGTAGGTCAGTTTTAAATTAATATGTTAGTTAGCCACATAGATGCCTCCTGTGTTAAGGAGACAATGATGAGAAAAGAGAAGGTGCTTTCAGCTTTGAATCTGATCTGCCTTTAGTTCCTGTTTATTCTTTACTAGCTCTATGAGCTCAGGCTCGCTACTTCACTTCTCTGAACTTACATCTCCTCATCCATAAAACAGAACACAAAGATCCGCATTTAACAAACTGCGGTAGACTTTGGATGAGGTAATGTTTGCCCTTTGTTAACTGTGATGAGCTACAGGAAGATCAAATACGGCTCTTTTCACTATTATTAATAAATATAATATTTATAATAAAGTACAAAAATGTGAACATCAGTTAGGTAAGCAGAACCCTAACTTTGCTGCTTGAGACTTTGCTAAGTGGGGAAGAAGCCATCATCAATATTGGCGACAATTGCATACACTTCCTTTCTTTTCCTATGTGCGTGTGAGATCCATAACTTCAAATACTCGCTGTTACTCAGCACAAAAACAAATAGCAAAGTAACCCTGGCTATGATGTATTTCAACAGCCGAACTTAGACTTGCCACCATTCTGCTAAATCATGAATATCTATCATTTGATGGAGTCAATGTTTTTATTTGGAACGAGGGAGGAGGGAGGCAATGAGGTTGGGGTTGGTGAAGAGAAAACAAATACAAGACGATGCAGTTGCTATAGCGATTCACAATGGGTATCCTTGGACCAGGGTTTAGGGATGCTGATGCAGCTAAAACAAATGTTTATGTTTGGCCACGGTAGAGACGGTGACGGATTGTGGAGCCTTGGCCTTGAGCCTTGATGTAATCCAATTCTAAATAAATCATAAATCTAAGTGCAGACTGGTAAAGCAGGAAGAATACCAATTCAGGCCAAGCAGGAACAAGCAGGCAGCGGTGGCCAGGATTGATTACGGGGTGTGAAGTGGGGATGGATGACAGGACAAGGACCGTGACCAGCCCACAGGGATGGACTTCTTTCTCTTCTAGCCTTAGCTAGACAACACCCAACTGACCTGCCAGGCCTCAGAGGTGCGAATGAGAGATTCCTGCTGAAGTAGCCACAAGGCCATTCTGCTGCCTCCTACATTTTCTTGGATTGCGGGACTTTTCACCATAATAGGTGATGAATTGCTAATGGTTGGGCTATTACAATGAGTCCCTCACTTAGAAGGATCCAAAAGTCAGTCAGAGAGTTTCTCATAGGCCTAAAGGCTGCGTGGCGTGAGAAGATACTGCCGTTAAAGCACTTGAAAGTGGAATAACCATTTACTTGTGTGACGAGGTAATGGGCTCAGAGACCACTGTTAATACATAATGTGGATGCCCTTTCTCATTTTCTGCCTCCTGAGAGAAAGAGGCAATGTGTGAAGGATGAAATGGAGAACCAGAATGCTAGCTCTACGTACACTGGAAGAGACACGGCTACTCTGGAGTGAAGTATGGATCTAGAAGGGTATGTGCTGGGTTTCAGAACAATATTAACCATTGTGGGCTGGCTGAGTCTGAAAGAAGAATTTTAGTAAGTCTGGAGAGAGGAGGGGTATTTAACAGTTGTTGGAAATGTTAAAGAATGGAGATTTCTATCGGGAGGATGGCTTCATAGATTGTGCAGCTGCCTGACCACTGCACTGTACACCTGAAGTTTATGTAGAATAATTTTGAATGTCAACTATAATTAAATATATATATGGTCACTGGATGTAAAGTACAGCATAGGGAATATAGTGAATGGTATTATAATAGCTAGGTACAATGTCAGACGAGTTGGAGGGGGTTTATCACTTTGTGAGGGTTATAAATGTCTAATAATTATGTTGTTTTGTACACATGAAACTAATATAAAAAATAAAAAAAGAAGGAACAGAGAAAAATTAAAAAAAACAACAAAAAATAATTGAGATTTCAATAAGTTTTGTTGTATTTTATAAATTCCCCATTTGAAGAATTACAAGTGGCTACAAAATGAGATGAAAATTTCTTTTCAAACTATTTGGATGTCAGAAGAGAGTTCCTGACAAATGCGACACTCTACTAAAATGGAGTAGCCCAACATGATTTGGTTTCATTCTGGAGGACACATCCAGGATTGGAAATAAAAAGGACCATATTCAGATTCAACTCAGGTTAAATCTGAGCGTGCGCACGGAACCAAGAGTGTATTTGCTTCATGGCTGCCAACGTAGTGGGCCTATGGCACATGGGATAATGTTGATCCAATATTAGCAACGGTGGTCCTGGGGATGCTTTCTCACTGCCAGAGGAATTCTGAGGACTCCACTTGCAGGTCTTATTTACAGTATTTGGGCAATGCTATAATTATGTTCACTAAACTGAGTAAAGCTAAAAAAGATTGTTGTGGAGTACCAAATGCAAAGACAGGATTTATTGGGGGAGAAATGCCTCTGAAGGCTAGACGGGAGGGAGCAGGAGAAGGCAGGGAGAACCTCCAGATTGGGACGCAGGTCTGACACAAGGACAGGAGAGGGAGGAAATAGGGTTGGGTAAGATCTGCCCCGGACTGCGGTTGTTTAAGGTTGCATGAAGGGCCACAAGCACCCATGAGAGGAGCCCTGCACCTCACAGGAATGGGCTGGCATTCGTACCTTCATGATGCTCAGTCACTGGCTGGGAGACTCTCGCGGGAAGGGTGATGGGCCCAGCGAGACCATAACTGGGGCTATTAGGAGATTTAAGCCCCACATTCCCATGACCACCACAGTGAATTGCTGGCTAGATTTATTTATTGTTTTAACCTGGCTCCTATGGCTGTTCAATATTTTAAAGAATTATAGACTTTCCGCAAAAGAGAAAGGTAGTCAGTAGCTGACATAATGGACTAATTCAAGGCTTTTTCCTCAGCCAAAATGTTAAGATAAAATCCTTGAGAATTAAACTGCAGTTCTGGAGTACT
Source organism: Rhinolophus sinicus (assembly GCF_057876585.1). Lineage (NCBI taxonomy): Eukaryota > Metazoa > Chordata > Mammalia > Chiroptera > Rhinolophidae > Rhinolophus > Rhinolophus sinicus. The sequence goes on along the minus strand of NC_142516.1, from coordinate 14,915,183 downwards.
CCATCAAGCACACTTTGGATGTTACAAGCTGCAGTATGATAATATTTTATGTGAATTTGAATTCTGCAAATTAGAAATACCATCATATAAAATATCAATAAGTCTCACTTTATGCACAATATTTAACACTATGCGACTCGCTTAAATTAAAAACAATTCATCAAGAATGTCATAATTTCAAAGTTGGCTCAGTGAGTTATAAACCGTGTCTCTGACAGGGCCACAGAGCAGCATGACTCCAGCTGTTACACAGGAAGACCTGACACCCTGTGTCAGGATCTGTCTTTAATTATGTGATGTTTCCAAAATTACAGTCCTTGTACAAAACAAGTCACAGACCTCTTTTCTTTCCAAGAAACTTGAAAATGTGCAGGGATAACTATAACGGCAATGGGAGAAGAAAAAGCAAACACAGGAAACATTGAGATGTAGAGACAACTTGCAGTGAACCGAGAGGTGAAGGAAAGAGGAGAAATGTTGGCAGTTAAGTGAGTGTAGCGGGTCCAGAATGGGGATTTACTTATGCACTTGATGCAATCTATTTTGGTGGTGGACTGCCTAGAAAGAGTGAAGAGGGCCTGCAATGTCTAGTTGATAGGTGCTCATTGACACAAAAGGGACTTAGGAGCTGCATACGTTTCCAGATTGGAGCGACTTCTGCCACTGATAATTGGGCAGCAGGTGGTGGCAAGTGGTCTGTACGATCAGAATTTCCTGTATCAGGTCAGTGCAGTAACAATTTATAGCCAAGAGTTACAAAATTATTTCAGACTTCACCACCTGTATGAGATGTCTGAATTCTTGCTGGTAGTGAAGCTAATTAGAGACAGGAGAAAAGGGGGATAAAAGCGATCATGATGTCTCCCTGGGAACAAATCGAACAGCAGGACTCACACTGAGACTCCAGATAAGGACTAAGAATCTGAAGGGGCTACAGCCTCCTGAGTTGAGACACTCCCCACCACCAAATGTGACCCAGGTAGGCATGGATAAGTAGCTTCAATGCCCTCAGCTGATGCTTCAGGCAGCCAGAGCTGTCGTTCCACGATGAGAAAACCCACCCCGTTGGAGAATGTTCCCAGCCATACTGTAGACCCAAGCGAGGGCGGGAAACTGGCAGGGACACAGTGAAGACGAAGGGGAGCACCGACTATTATAACCCACTGTGACTGTGAGACAACACACAGAATGGGCGTCCTCCCTTCCTTCTCAGGAGGCACGGAAACCAGGACAGGGAGGCGACTGAATCGGAAAACCAGCATGGTTGCCACTCTGGACTTGTGTCAGTTACTCACATCTAGGTTTGTTAGACATGAATGGATATGGTCAATGTTCAGCTCTTAGATCCTGTAGGAGAATGAGAAGAAAGGTCGGGAGGCAGGGATGCAGGCTGCGGATGAGAAGGTTCTATGGGCGGCACAAAGAGACATGTCACCCCCCCCCCTTTTTTAAGGGGTTCTTTAAAATTTCACTGAAGTTTTATAATCAAATGTGAGTATTCAGCGCTTCCCTTAGTCTTTTCCTTCTAAGAAAGTGATGTTCAGGGTTAATGGGTGAAATTAGAACCGGAGGAAGTGATCAACTTTGTAAACTGAAGAGGGCCGAGAGGTTTCCTTAGGATAAAATGATAGAGCCACAGGAGAGGGGTTGAGTTCAGCCTGGGCTAGATTTGGACGAGCTTGGGCTTTTGTAAAGAGAAAACACTTAGGGGCAGCTGTCATTCATTGTAAACATAAGAAAAAGACATTAAGAAAAATTCTTTTAAGGAGTTTATTTTTCTCTTGGCATTATGCTTGGCATCTATTTTTAATTTTATTTAATATTTAAATATACTTTTAGTTTTTCAAATATTTGTTCATATGAAATTAGGGTTTCTTCTGAATGTGACACTGGTGAGGCAGGGCTTAGACTAGTCCAGCTTTATCTTGGTTATGCTGGCACAGTGTACATAGCTGAATATCTATCTTTTTCCAATGAGAATTAATTCAAGTATAAATTATCCAAATCCCATTCTGAACTGGAAATGTTCACTCTAAATTAAGAAGAAATAAAAATATTGGAAAAGCAAGTCAGCTGTATAAAGACTTATAAACAGGATTGGAATGGAAATTGCAGGGGTTACCAGGGATTTAAAATTAGAGCCTCAGGATTGGAAAGGATACTGTCAAATCATTAAGTTCAACCTCCCCGTCAGTCAGAATTCACGTCTGCAATAAGCATGACAGATGGCCACCTAGCCTTTGTTGGAACCCTTCCAGTGGTGGTGACATGTCCACCAGGGCAGCCAATTCTGTGTTTGGACAGCTCTTGTCATTATCATCTTTCTTGTATTTCACCCAAATGTGCTCTCTGGGACTCATCATCATTGGTCTTTCTTTGTTCTACCTTCTGGGTACAGTAGAATATGGCTGAGAAGAGGTCCCACCATTGACTAGCTATTGACTGAGGGACAGGTTCTTAACATGAGTAAGCATCACTTTCCTACTTATACAACAGACAGGATAACTCCTAAATCACAGATCCCTCTGCAGGGAGAAGTGGGTGCTCTGTTGCAGGAAGTGTGCTCAACAAACATCCTCCAACTGTCATCGTCTTTAGAGTTGGCCTCAACTGCACAGAACCCCCTCGCTGAGGTCGTGTCCTTCCTCGAGCAGCCCACATGCAGTGACTGACCCAGGCAGGGGTGCAAAGGCCTGGCCATTTCAGCCCAAGGTGGGAACTCTGATGGGCAAACCTGACTCCAGAGCTCCCTGCCTTAATACAGAGGCTCTGGGGGGCCCATATTGCCGTGCGCCCTCTTCCGCTGCCCCCCTCAGCTTCCTTTCTCTTTTTTCACAGATGTTAATTTCTAAGAAGGACCATGTTCCCCAAACTCTGTCTCAGCATCTGCTTCTGAAAAAAGCAAGCAGTGACAGGGGCTAAATGAATAAGGAGAAGTTCGTTGTTCTCTGTTTTGTTTCTTTAACGCATCATCTGGGAGAAAGCGTGGACGACAGAAATGATGTATGTTTTGCCCATTCTGTGAAGGAATTGGATCTGAACTAAGAGAAAGAGTTAAAAGTGAAAGGAGTGGTGCTCAAGCAAAACGTGTAAGGCTCTGGGCTAACTCTGCTTTGAAGCCCACCTGGGGAAGTCTTTCTTGTGCCCTCCCAGGCCACGATGGACCAAGGTACCACTTTGATAATCGCCAGTAAGACTAGCTCGCCAAACGAAGCAGGGACATTGAGAAGTCCCCTTAAAGAGGAAGGAGGATAAGTGGACCTTCTCCTAAACCCCTGGGAAACATCACCACTTGGTAAGGAAGGGTCTGGGGGAATACAGCAGAATAGGATCAAACAATTGAGATCTAAGCACTGATGTTAATGTTGCCATATTTGTACACATTGATTGGTGAGATATAAGATATTTGGGTGGCATCTACAGGAATTAATGTGCTCTGTAAATATGCTGCATGATTGAAGACAAGTGAAAGTAAGAATGAGAACAAACCGATTCACAGAATAAGTGTATAAATGGCAAGAATCTATTGCTGAAATCAACTCCAAGGATTAACAGTTTTCAACAACTCCCTGGCAACTTTCTGAGATCATTCTCCCTTCCAGGAAATCATTTACAACTCTGCATCCGTTACCCCACATTGACTGAACTGAGGTTTAGAAGAAGGCGAAAATGGAGTTCAAAAGGAGACACAGAAAAATAAAATGGAAGATTTATGGATTTCCCATCATTAAATACAGATTCCCTAGTGTGATATGATTTTCAGTGTTATGCTGTCAGAGCATTGTCTCATTTCAAACATTAGGAAACAATCTCTTCTCTGGAGTCAGGAAGCATTACTAAACACTCCAATAATGTACAAGCTCTGAAGAAGACAGTGTATCTATTCTGCAAAACCTGATTAAGTGAGTGTCAAAGACAAAGAAATAAATGCATTGTGATCTGTGTTCGGCAAAGGGCCTGGTATATTCAGATTTTCATTAAGATGGGCTGAAACACAAAAATGTCTTCAGTTATGTAGGAAATGTAATTAACCACTTCCTAAGATTCCTACTTAATCAATGCTGTTTTCCTGCATATTTGGTTAATTGAACTGTCAGCCTCTACTGTGGTCTGGGGTGTGTGGATAGTTTGGGCTAGCAACATCAGGGACATTCAAACTTGTCATTTTCCCCTTCTAAAATAGCCCCTATTTTGTCTGTAAAAGCTCATCCTCTTTGTAAAATACACCTGTTATCAACAGCCACACTTTAAAAAATATATTTAAAAATTGAGGTAAAAAAGTGCAGAAGTAGTGAGATGCTTATTCTTTTAAAATACATTAAACGCTTTTGGCATTAAAGAGACCTAATTCAAATTGCTTCTCTTTCAGGTTATAACTAACCTTGGGAACGTTATTTTTCAGTTTCTTTCTTTGTCAAATAGAGCTAATATTAATTCCTACTTCAAGTGTTGTTGTGAGAGACGAGAGGTAACGCTTGGCTAGCACCAGACTCACAGTAGATAATGTAATAATTAGTTGTAATTGTTATTTTCATTTTTATCATTGCTGCTATCTTTATACTCATCCTTCTAGATTGCAGTCAAATATCAAAAAGGTCTCCCAATTCCATGTGTATGAGATGGTCTCATGACTCTCAGAGTATTGATATGTCCATGTTTGGAAAGTGTATTATCAGGTTGGAGAACACCTGACTTATACGGCCAACACAAGCAGGGTGGTATGCAAAGCTCTTTCTGTCCTGCAGTTCAGCCTCTCCCCAAATGAGACTATGTGACCCTACCTCAGCATCTCTGGGGATGTCACTGCAAGGCCCTTGGACCTCTGAGCTGCTTACCTCAGGAGGTGTTGTCATTCGCATCTCTACTTGGGCAATGACGATGGGACAACCAACCTTTCCTTTCTAGATGCCGCTATTCCCATCACCGAGTGAGGAAAAAGGAGCTCATTTGGCCACGTTTTCATCCACCAGATTTCCTGAGGGCCTTTTAAATGCCTAGCACCCTGCCAGTTGTTGGGGACACCGCAGGTACCAACACATAGTATTCACTCTCAAAGAACACACAAATAAAGATGGCAGACAACAGGATTCCACAAACAAGAATATGTGTTTAAGACAGATTTCAAAATCAGAAAGAAGGCAGTCTAATCCTGATTTTTAGCTGCTTAATTCGGGCCACTAATTTGATGGCTCCCAGACTCACATTTCCTTTCTTTAAAATGGGAACAGTCCCTGCCAGGGGTCATCGGGAAGAGCTCATGAACTCACGTAAAGGAATGCTGCAAGCTGTGCCTTTGCACATAGTAAGGGAGTAGCATGTACTAACAGCAGTAGTAATGATGAGAAACACTCATGATAACAATGGTGAGCATTGGTGTTACCATCAGTGCAAAGTGTCCAACACAGACAGCTCAGGTTTGGGGGACTGTATGGAAAACTGAGGCAGGAGAAGCAGGTGAAGGCCAGATTATGGAGAGTTTTGCTGAGCCACAGGGGGCAATGGAGGCTCACGTCAGAGTTTTATAAAGAGGAGTTTGCAACAGGGTAAGACAACGTGGCCTTCCGCTTCTGAAAGATCGCTTGCCCCTGGGGTTTGATGTTAAGTGTCTGCAAGCCCGGAATCAGTCCCTGCTTGCGACTCACAGGTGTCCCCTCCTTGATCTATCATGAAGAATTAAAATGTGGACAGTTCAGTCCACAGAGTGTCTGCGAAATTAATGAACCCCTTTGCCTTCAACACCTGGTAATTATATATTTCAATTAAACCAACTCTCTAGCTGTCTACGATATTATGAATTAACTGACAGCCTTCCGTCTTCCTAGGCAGCCAGATCTTTCAGGCCTCCAACGTAAGAGGCCAGAGATAAAGAGTGAGGTCAGCGAAGGCAAATGAAGGGCCCTCATTCAGTTCTCTTTTGCTTGTCATAGAGAGTCTGAAGTCTCTTCCCTGCCAGCTTGGCCACCAGAACCAAAAATGTACTTTTTGTATAACGGATAATAAGTTTGGACTGTATGTATCTGAGCATATCTCACAACTCACTGAAAACAGAGAATCGAGTTAATGAAGTCTGTTGTTGAATCTAGTTCATATACATTCAGTCATTTATTAAATTTTTGCAAGCAAGGAAATTTTCTAGAGTTAGAAGAAATGATGCTCTGTGAGGCATGGGTCACATCTGACATGAAAAACATAAAATAAAAATTATGGTTTAAAAAACATTCAGTTCACATATATATTCATTAATTCTTCGTACAGCAGACAATTTGTCAGTTTTAAATATGTGCAAAGTACTGAACATTATGATAAGGAAAGTAGAGGAAGGTTTAAGGGGATATAGCAGAGGTTCTTCTATATCCACTGAGGAACACACTCCAAGAAACAACATTTACAGTGAGACCCGTAGGGTTGAGAGAACAAGGGTAAAGCCATTAGGAGGAGAATTAGGTTGTAGGTGGTGGTGGTGGGGCGTGGGGGGGAGGGGTTTGGAAGTTCACGGAACAGAGTCCAGTTGAGCTGGACGGAGAGTAAGATAGAGAGGTGAAAGGATAAAATAAGGAAGGGTCACACTGTGTACTGTCTCGGCATGATGCTTAGGAGTCTTGCATTTTGTCTTAAATGCTAAGAGAAGTCATGGATGGATATTTTGAAGAGTTTTCGTAGCTCTTATGGTCATGGTATTGCTCATGCTATCCCTAAACGATTACTCTACTTGCAATGTAAGGAGGCATCTTGAAGGCAGTAAGAATGGAAACAGGAAGACAAGTTTGAAGACTCTTGTGAAAATCCAAGAGGACTAGGATAGGGGTAGTGGAGACAGAAATGTAGAGAGTCACCAAGTAGGTGATTGATTGGATCTGTGTGGTGAGGAGAGGGAAATTTAAAATGACTACTAAGTGCAACAAGTTAGACAGAGAAAGACAAACACTGTATGTTTTCATTTACATGGAAAATCTTAAAAAATAAATTCATTGAAACAGAGAACAGATTGGTGCCTGCCAGAGGTGGGGGTGGGGATGCAAAAGGTACAACCTTCCAGTGATTAGATAAATAAGTTCTGGGGATATAATGTGCAGGATGGTGACTATACTTACCACTACATTGTATATTTGGAAGTTGCTAAGAGAGTAGATCTTAAAAGTTCTCACAAGAAAACAACTGTAACCATGTGTAGTATGGACGTTAACTAAAGTTATTATGGTAATCCTTTTGCAATATACTATGCATATTTCAAATCATTATGATGTATACCTTGAACTTGTGCAATGGTATATGTTAGTTACATCTCAATAAAACTGGAAAAAAAATTGGTTTTTAATTAAATTAAATTTAAAAAATAACTATTAGCTTCTTGGTTTGAGTTACTGAGAAGTTGCACCTTTAGCTCCTACTCCAGAAAAAGGGTCCCAATAGTAAAGATAACGAAGCTCCTTAACTGTCATTTATTGCAGGTCTATCAAACGGATCATGGGGGCAGATTCTTCTTTGAAAATCTGCACAGTGAATCCAAGCATTGGAACTACTGGCTATAGACCTTCGAGTTCTGTCCAGTAGTATATCGCATATACGAACATACGTGAATAACCCGAATGATTTATACAGAAAACTATAAATAGTATTTTCATAACCCTCATTTCTTTTTCTCACCCTAAACAATGCTCTAAATTCTGATTTAGAGATGAGAACACTGAAGTGAAACAGAGAAAGTGAATTGGTACAAACGTGTTAAGCTGGGTCTTCTTAATTTCATTCTCCTGCTCTTTCCACATGAACATACAATTACAGCCATTTTAGGGGGCACCCACTATGTATGCAGATCTGCTATGACTTATGAAGTGTGGTCTTGTCAAAGCCATGATTACATCAATTGCTGAGTCTTCAAAGTTCAAGGGGACAAAAATGCCATTGAGAGGAAATACATTGGATCAATCAGTAGTTTCTTTCATACCTCCCACAGTAAGGTGAAATAAGCAAGTCTTCCCAGAGTGAAAATTTCAGAAAACAGCATGTGTGACCATGTAATTCCATCCTCAGAACACTGATGCAACTTGTCCTTATTGCTGGGACATTCCAGTGGCCATATTTTTCCTATCATTCATGGATTTGATAGGGTAGGTAGATAGAAATGAGCAGAAGGAGAGATCTAGCCCCAGTTAGAAAGCCCCTTGCTGCAGCTCCTGCTTGGGTCAAGACCACTTGCAGAAGCCCTCACGTAGGGCAACAATGCCATAGTAGCCCAGCAAGAGTCCAGGCTTACACATGCCCCTAAACCAAAGGGCTGTGTCTGCACATGCCCCTAAGCCAAAGGGATATGCTGTTAGAAGCCAGAGAAGGGACGAAGCCATCCCATTTATCAGAGTACACATCCTGCTTATTAGGACCCTTTTAGTGAGCTTCTCAAACAAATCCTAAAAAGAACATCGACAGAAACTACCTTGAGAACCAAAAGGGAGGACTGGGCACCTCAGCAGGAGAGAAAGAGAAAAAGAAAAGGGAGAGGGGAGGCAATTCTACCCACAGGAATAAAGCTTTCATACAATGTAAACAGAGGTCTTTCCGCCTCTTCGGATCGGTCCTCTCCACATGTTGGAGTGTATCTGCCTTTACTAATAATCTTCTTACTACCCTATACCTGCACTAAACACTGTCTTTCAACTGAATTCTTTCCCTCAAGAAGACAAGGGCCGAGGAATATTACCGCAACCCAGGCACAGACTGGCAGAGAGAAATCTGATCTTCAGGCCACTGAATGCATCATCATCCTCGGTGTCTCCAGACCCTTCCTTTCTCAGAACTCCTTAGTTCTCCACAATTGTCTCAGCTCTCATTTCTGTATCTGGCCTCTGTCTCAGGAAAACATTGCATCGGCCCAAAGTGTATGATCTCTTGAACGTCCCTGTCTGTTTTGATGCGAAACTCAACAAATGTTTTCATTGGACGTGGTACAACCCAACACTTACTGGAGCAAAGGGTGGTAGTCCAGTGCCACAGCCTCTGTTCTGACTGCTCATCTCGATTCAATATGATGGAAAGGAACAGAAAGTCATCTGGGTAAATGAAAAATCTTCAATCTGGTTTCAAGTCAAACGCTTTGAAGTCAGCTATATCCGGGTTTAAATCCCACATCTTCACCCTAAAACTGTAGGCAATTGATCTAATTTCTCTGAGTCTCAGCTTTCCTAGCCATAAAATAAGTTAATAAAGAGGATTGATTACAATAATGTATCTGAAGCCCCTGATATAATATCTAGCACATACCTAGCACAATAAAGGGAAGCTGTTTTTTTTTCCCCGTTTACCCACACTTTGAATGGATGATCTGTGCTATCCAATATTCACCCCTCCTTACCCTTAAAAATGACTTTGTGAATTATATTCGGTTGGTACAAAAGTAATTGCTGTTTAAAAGGTTAAAACAATTGCAAAAACCACATTTACTTTTGCATCAACCTAAAAGTAATTATAACGGTTTAATTATAAACTTCTATTGAATTTTTTTTCTATGAGTTTACTAATACAAAAATAGAACTGGCTAACATTTATTGAGTATTTTCTCTGTGCCAGGCAGTACACTCAATGCTTCGTATGCTTTCACCACTAGTAATGATTACAAAGACTAGAGGATTATAACTGCTATTATTCCCCACCCCTTCTTGTTAAAGATGAGGCAACTGGATCTCAGAAGTGTCCAGTGAATTATCTAAGAGTCCAAAATCAAAAAAATCTTGAAAATGGGGTTGAAAACCATAGATGTTTGATTCAGCAAATTTATACCTTACTTAGTTTTTTAATACATTTCAAAATAATATGATCTTTTTCTTTTTAACATTTCCTATAACTAGGACTTTTCCCTAATTCAGACTTTACTGTTTTTTTTGTTTTGTTTTGTTTTTTTAGATTGGAGAGTCGACATCCTTTAGTGCAAATCAAGAAGCATTCTGGAGAATACATTGATGAGGTTATTGCGAGGGGACATCTTTTTGTCTTTCATAAGCCAGAGGAAATGGCTCTGTGAAAGGATTATGGTTACTTTTGACTTTTTGTCCAAAGGAAAGGCAAGATCTGTATTTATTTTAGGACAATATCGGAACCTAGTTACCTTGCAGGACACGTGTTGTGTGAAGCCACAGATTTCAGAAGCAGATGGCATGTGCTAAAGAGTGTATGTATGAATTAGCTCTGGGGACAACTTCTGCTCAGGGTATAAAAGAAATTAGAAGGTGAGTCAAATTAAAATTGGGCAGCTGGCCTGTGTAAAATGGTACTTTTATGCCTGTTTCCCTGCTGTGTGCATGTGTGTGTGTGTATACATGTACTGAATACACATGTGCAGACACACATGTACAAACCATCTCTACCCATATGTCTTATAATTCCACTCCGCTACAGACTAGTCAAAACGTTTTTTTCCTTGACATTTCAGGAACTATACCAATAGACATATCTGTGAGGTTTTGGTCCCATTTGAATACACCTGATGGATGTAAGACCTTGAGAAATTAAGTTAACATCCCTACCCACCCCCATTTAATACTATACTCTCTGAAAGGAAAGCACGGCGGTGTGCAAACCACACTTGAGAAATCTGAAGCTATTATGGACTACCACCTTGAAGGTGGAGTACCTACATTCATTATTTTGAGTTCTTCTGCATGGAGGGTTTGTTTATTATCTCTTATTCATTCATTCATTCATTCATTCATTCATTCATTCAATCATTTATGTCAGTATGAGCTTTGGAACATTTATTCATACTTTGGTTTATAATCCAATACTATTTTACTTAGTTGTTGTGTGGGTTGTTTCAGCTTTGACCTTCGTAAGTTCTATTAGTTCCTGTGTCTCTTAACATGTACCCAACATTGTGCTTTTGGGGGGGGTGCAAGGAGTGTGGAGAGGCTTCCTTACTTTCTGTGCTACAGTAAGTTACCTTCATTTATTTTTCTTCACTAATACTCTTCTTTTCTTTATGCAGGTCCAGCTTTTTGGCCTACATAATTTTCTTTCTCTCTGAAGAACTTATTATAACTTTTCTGGGTGTGCTGTGCTACTGGTTATGGATTTTTTCAGTTTTAAGTTACCTACGTACGATGCCTTGGTCTCTTTTTCACTCTTGAAGGAGAATCACACTGGACATATAAATTGAAGTACATGTTGTTGGGTTCTCTTTAAGCACTTTAACTATTTCACTCTACTTTCTTCTTGCTTGCACGGTTTCTGTCATGAAGTTTGCTATAATTCTTATCATTGTAACTATATGGTACTTGCTCCTCTGGCTTTTTCCAGGATTTTTACTTTGTCTTTGAGTTTCTGCAGGTTGAATATTGTGATGTTGTGATTTATAATAAGAAATATATGTACTGTCTTTGTCCCCATTTCTGACATAGAGCTCCTACAACCCTTGAAATTTCCTGAGTGAGAAGAGTAGTAAAGATGTTTTCAACTATACCAATGAGGTGACTTGGAATGCCCCTAGTCACCAAAAAATAGGGCTAGTTCCTAGACACAAGCACATGATTAGAGGGTTGGAACTTTCAATCCCAACCCCAACCTCCAGGGAGAGAATAGGGGCTGGAGATTGTGTTTAATCACCAAAACCCAAAAGGATGGGTTTGGAGCGCTTCCAGGTAGATGAACTCACCGAGTTTTAAGAAAAGGAAGGCATGGCACTCTGTGCCCTTCCCGCACACCTTGCCCTGTGCGTCTCTCTCATCTGGCTGTTCCTGAGTTATATCCTTTTATCATAAACTGGCAATCTAGTAAGTAAAATGTTTCTCTGAGTTCTGGAAACTGGTCTAGCAAATTAATCAATCCAAGGTGGAAGTCGTGGGAAACTCTGATTTATAGCCAATCAGTCAGAGTAACAGCCTGAACTTGAGACTGGAGACTGAAGTCTAAGGAGTACGTACTAGCAACCATCAATCTGCAGCCAGTTGGTCAAAAGCACAGGTAATGACAGGGGCTTACAATTCACATCTGAAGAGAGAGAGAGAGAGAGAGAGAGAGAGAGAGAGAGAGAGAGAGAGAGAGAGAGAGAGTGTGTGTGTGTGTGTATGTGGGGCTGGGGGGCAGTATTGTAGGACTGAGCCTGTATTTGTGGAATCTGGTACTATCTCTGTGTAGACAGTGTTAGAATTGAGTTGAATTGTAAGACACCAGCTTGGTGATGTGGGGGAATCCCCGCCCCATCATTCTGGAAGTGGTACCAGAACACCTTTTTAAATATAAGCTACCTAGAGGTGTGGGTGTTTTGGATAATCGTTCCTCTTTGTTTTCTCTGAGATTCCCTGCTTTGTAATTTTCTGCCTATAATGAATTTTGACAATTTCACAAGCATTATTACTTCAAATATTTATTCTACTTTATTCTCCCTGTCTTTTCTATCTGGTAAGCCAAGTATGCATATGTTATATCTTTTGAAATTGTCCTACAGTTCTTCCACGTTCTGTTATGGTTGCTTTTGTTGCCATTGTTGCGGTCATTCTTTTTTTTCTTTGCAACTCAGTTTGGGAAGTTTCTTTTTACCTATCTTCAAGCTTATTGATTCTTTCTTCAGCTGAGTTGAAGACTCAAGTCTTTCTTTTCGATTTCTAGCATTTTCTTTAGATTCTTTCTTAGAATTTCCATCTTTTTTATTCCATTACCCATCTGTTCATGCACACTGTCTACTTTCGTCATCAGAACTTTTAACATATTAATCATAATTACTTAAAATGATGGTAACTTCAATGTCTGTATTAATCCTGAGCGTGATAATAACACATGCTTTGTCTCTTCAGACTGTGTTGTTTCTTGACACTTAACATGACCTCTAACGTTTCTGTTTAAAGCCAAACACGTATCAGGCAAAAGAAACTGAGGCAAGTAGGCCTCTCACGTTAAGATTTATAATAACTGAAGGCAGGGTCTGTTTACAGTTTTCTGTAGCCATTGCTCCTGTAGGGGGCTTCAAATTCTTCCACTGTCTTTTTTTCCTTCCTTTCCTAATGACTTCTGACACCTCTACATACTTCTCCTCAGAGGAAATCTTTGTCTTGCTGTTCCTTCTGCTGTGATCCATTGACTTGGAAGCACTGCTTGAGTGATTTTAAAGCATGTGGATAAGGGGGACATTTTCTATCATCTTCTGGTGAAATCTCCATGTTTTAGACTTGCCTTGGGTATGTGACCTTCACACATACAGCTTTTTCTTCCCCTCCGTTGCCCCACATTCTCTACTCGGGGAGAAGCATTCACAGTGATTCACGTTCCTCTCCCCCTGCCTGAGCCATGAGGGGATCTTTCTCACAGTTTCACTCTGAGAACCTGATGGGGTTCCCAAGGTAACTCCTGTGAATGTGTGTGGATGCCCGTCTGACTAGAGTGATCAGGAGTTTCCCACTCGTATGCTCAGCCACACTATCTCCAGACTCTCATCCCAATGACCCTTGATGCGTTCCCCAAGCTTAGGGCTCCAGCAGCCTTTGCTCTAGGTAAGCAGAACTTGGTTAGCTCTTATCACTCTCTGTGTGAGCCACTCTCACCACATTGCAAGGTGAAGGTTTACCTTCAACCTCCATTCTCTAATGATTCAAAAACCAAGTTTCTGATTTTCAGTTTGCCCAGGTTTACCTTATTGTAAGAATACCAGTGTGGTGTTAAACAAAACCTTTCACGGCCGAAAGCTTTCCTGAAATAAAGGGTTTAGTGAGCCAAATGCTAGCCAGAAAAGGACCAGGTCCTGAGGCCTGAAGTCTAAGCCACCAGCAGCAGGGCTCGGTGGGGAAGACGAGCAAGTCAGCAGTCCTGGAGTCCGTGGGCTCTTTGAGGCAAACACTTTGCAAAGAAAGATGTGAGCTGTTTAGAAAGACTTTACACTGGCTACAGATAAAGGGGGTGGGAGAATGTGAAGTGGGGCTAGTTCTGGCATAGGTGCACAGACCCTAAGGAAGAAGTGTTTGTTGTCAGGATTGGTAATGGGCTACAGTCTGGAAAGGTCCTGCATAAGCAAGAATCAGAGCTTCCTGAGGGTTGACAGCCCCTGGGGTCAGCTACTCTGCTATTCTCTTTAGATAACAGGGGAAAGAGCCACCTGGAAGTTAATTCACAGTTTCAACATCCATTCAGTACTGGAAGCTCTTTTGTTGGTTTTGCCCCGCAGTTGTCAACTGATTAACCTCGCCTGTCTCTTCCCTCCACCCTCTGGCCTATAGTAATTTAATTTTGGGCATCTCAGAATTTTCTCCTTGTCAGTTGGCTTTCAAGCTCTTTACATATTGGAGTGGAAATCAGATGTCTCCTCTCGTTATGGTTTTAAATTGCATTTCACAGGACGGAACATTTATGTTTGTAAGGCATGTGCTATGTTGGATCTGTGATTTTTATTATTCTACCTGGTCCCTTTTTGTTGCTAAATGCCACCAATGTTGTGTAATTTCAATGAAGTTTGATGGTGATAGCGTACTTTAATTATATTATCTATCCATGATATCTAACATTGTACATAGAACTTAGTACGTGTTTGATAAATCTACATCAAATGAGTAAAGTAAATCCAGAGAAAGAAAAAGTATCTATTATAAGCTCAAAAATCTGCATTATGGAAAAAAAATCTGCATTATGGAAGGCAGTGTGGCGGTTCCTCAAAAAATTACGAATAGAATTACCATATGACCCAGCAATCCCTCTCCTGGGTATCTACCCAAAAAATCTGACAACATTTATCCATAAAGACACGTGTGCTCCAATGTTCACTGCAGTTTTATTTACGGTGGCCAAGACATGGAAACAACCAAAATGTCCTTTGATAGATGAATGGATAAAGAAGTTGTGGTATATATACACAATGGAATACTATTCAGCGGTAAGAAAAGATGAAATAGGACCATTTGTGACAACATGGATGGATCTTGAGAGTATAACGCTAAACAAAATAAGTCAGACAGGAAAAGCAGAGAACCATATGATTTCACTGATATGTGGTATATAAACCAAAAACGACAAAAGAACAAGACAAACAAATGAGAAACCGAAACTCATAGACACAGACAATAGTTTAGTGGTTACCAGAGGGTAAGGAGGGAGGGGGGTGGGAGATGAGGGTAAGGGGGATCAAATATATGGTGATGGAAGGAGAACTGACTCTGGATGGTGAACAGAAAATGGGATTTATGGATGATGTAATACAGAATTGTACACCTGAAATATATGTAATTTTACTAACAACTGTCACCCCAATAAATTTTAATTAAAAAAAGTCTGGTGAGGGAAGAGCAAATCTTGAGCATCAAAAAGCTTTCAATGGGATACTGACTCGAATACTAATAACGATGATTCAAACAGTTACACTCTGAGCATTTACCATGTGAAATGCACTGTGAAAGCCGTGTACCACATTAACTCGATGAGTACTAACAAAACTTCCATCATGCATTTGAGGAAAGTGAAATCCAGAGAAGTTAATTGAACTGTTCAAGATTTTACAGCCAGATTTCAATCCCATTTCTGACTTTGTTACAAACTTTGCCCTTAACCATTACCCTGTACAAAAGTGTTTCTGCTGCCCGTGGGTAGTGGCAGCTGCATAATAATAAGCTGTTGGAAAACTAGTCATTGAACAAGCTGAAGACTTGAAGACCAAAGAACTAGACTAGAATCAGGCTGTACCATGTAACAGTTCTGTGGAATGTCACAATAGCCTTCCATTGGTTGAATCTCAAGGTTTCATCTGGGGGAAAAAAAAAAACCACAGGAAAATAACACTTTTTATGTTCCTGTTAGTGTTAAGAGTGATTTATTGCATTTAATTAGTAGCAGTTTTCTTTCCTTTTCTTCCTTATAGTGACTTAGATAAAATGGAAATCAGTAAGGCTGTCTGTCCTCCCTTTAAACATCTCACTTCCTTACTTTTTTTTTTTTCTCTGAAATTTTTTGTTTAGTCTTCTGGGAATGAAGGTCCATGTACCACCAAATTCTATCTGGTGGGCTAAAGGAGAAATAAATGAAATGTTTTAATGTTAAACCTATATTGGTCCTGTAACTTCATTGGATGATCTGGAAGTAATTTATTGGCCTTTGAGTCCCCTCCTTACGAGCCGCAGAATTTGTTCCTAAGGAGACAGATTCATATTGTAATCATAGAACCAGCCTCAAACTGGCCCTATCCTGTGTCTAACAAGACACTGAGTTGTTTTTCAGAGAAAACAGAATAAAACTGCAAGTAATACAGTAAAAGCATGAGGAGAGGAGAACATTTTAACCTCCAAGTTACACCTGGAACCGGTTTCTCACCCCCTCCCCATGGAACAAAAGGACTAAGACGTGAAGGGAACCTAAACTGGAACCCTTTCGGAAGCGAAGGGTCCATGGCCAGGAAGAGCCAGGGCGGAAGCCCCTTACCTTATCTTCCCACAATTGTCCAAGCTCCAAAGCCCTCTTATGGATGTTACTAGCACAGGGTTCCTTGCCCCTCTCGGGACAGAAAACAAGAGAGTGGGTGAAACAGTTGCAGAGAGAAAAGGTTTATTAAAGAGAAAGCTTGATGCACCAAAGGAGCTCACTCCAAACGAGAATGGAGGTGGCTCCCTGAGGTCCACGGGTGTAATGTTCTCTTGGGCCCTTGGGGATAGGAACTGGGTTAGTTTCCCTGCAATGGGGTGGGGAGTTCTGAGAAATACGTTGCCATCTCTTTATGGCCTTATATGGGCCACTAGGGAAATGTCATGGCACTGGTGGGTGTGTTTAGTTTGGTGATGAGGGCAGGTAACTCAGGGGACAACTCCTCTAAATGGTGGGCAGGCACAGTTTGGGGGAACCTTTCCTAAATCTGATAACATCTCTTTTGCAGTTATCGCTTCCAACTGTTCTTGTTTCTTATTGGTGGGAAAGTATCACTTAAGGTTGCTTCGCCAGTGATAGGTTTTGACGCCTGCCTATCAACCATATCCTGGCTACCTGACTTCCGAACACATGGAAACCTGTCCTGTTAGCACTTCCACATACCAGCCTCCTCCCCTTCACCTCTTCAGTCTCACCCCAAACCCTGGATCTGAGAGACAGATTTTAGCTCTGCCTCCTGTCTCCTTGACGATTGACCTTGCAATCATGCATTTTTTTTTGTTTTTCTTAAAAGCTGGTGCCATAGTATTGGCTTCTATGCACATTGGGCAGCAAGCCTTGCCTCGGTAACAACATCTTGACAATAGAAAGTTGAAGTTGATATAGCATAATCATCATCTTTAACTGCAGATTTGCAGTGGCCTAATGGGGCAGCGAGGCATAGTGTTTAAGAGTGTTCAACGTCACTAATCATTAGAGAAGTGCAGATAAAAACCACAATGAGATACCACCTCACTGCTGTCATCAATAAATCAACAAACAAGTGTTGGCAAGGACGTGGAGAAAAGGGAAACCTGGTGCACTGTTGGTGGGATTGCAGATTGGTGCAGCCTCTATGGAAGACAGTATGGAGGTTCCTCAAAAAACTGCAAATGGAACTACCTTATGACCCAGCAATTCCACTCCTGGGTATCTAGCCAAAGAAATCCAAAACACTAATTCAAAAAAACGTATGCACCCCTATGCTTATTGCAGCACTATTCACAATAGCCAAGATGTGGAAACAACTAACTGTCCATTGATAGATGACTAGATAAAGAAACTGGTACATTTATACAATGGAGTATTGCTTGGCCAAAAAGAAGAACGGAATCTTATCATTTGCAACAACATGGATGGACCTAGAGAATATTATGCTAAGTAAAATAAGTCAGACTGGGAAAGACAAATACCATATGATCTCATTTATATGTGGAATCTAAAGAACAGAATAAATGAGCAAATAAAACAGAAACAGACTCAGAGATATAGGAAAACAAATACCGATGGTTGCTAGATGGGAGGGGGTGAGAATGGGGGAGAAGGTGAAGGGATTAGAAAATACAAATTGGTAGTCACAGGGATGTGAAATACAGTCTGGGGAATATAATCGATAATGTTGTAAAGATTATATAGGGTGTCAGATGGGCACTGGACTTATCAGGGGGATCACTTCATAGGCGGTGCAGATGCCTGACACTGTGCTGCATACCTGAAGCTGAAGTAGAATAATATTGAATGCCAACTGTAAGTATCTATCTCTTTATCTATCTATCTGTCTGTCTGTCTGTCTGTCTGTCTGTCTGTCTATATCTATCTATCTATCTATCTATCTATCTATCTATCTATCTATCTATCTACAGTCACAGGATGTAAAGTACAGCATAGGGAATATAGACAATGGTATTGCAACAGCTGTATACAAAGTCAGAGGGGTAGTATGTTGGGGGGTTATCACTTTGTGAGGGGTGTAAATGTCTAACTATTAAATTGCTTTGTACACCTGAAACTAATAAAAGAATAAACTCTGAAATAAGATAAATAGACATTTGCATTACCATTTTCTTATCTGGAAAATTGGCTGGAAAAGCAACCACCTACATCAAAAGATTTTCAGAAATTTATATATTTGTTCAACAAATATTGATTGAGTCCTTTTCTAGGAAATTAAGATAAAGCAATGAGCAAAGCAGACAAAAATCCCAATGGTCATGAAAAGAGGAAACTGAATTTCAGAAGCCCACATGCTTGTAGGTTGATAGATATAGCAGTGGGATCTTATGGACATTCTTTCCTGATTGTGGCAAAAATGGAAGGTGTTAAGGAACTCCAATAGGCAGGATAATGAATGCTAACTTCTGTAATTAACAACTCCAAAACTTCAGTAGCTTAGCACAACAAAAGTTTACTTCCTGCTTACAGCACATTCTACCATGTCAGGTTAGCACAAGGGGGCTTTGGGGAGGCAGCTCTGAACAATAGCACTATTTAGGAACCAAGGGCTGGCAAAAGAACTGTAATCTTCAGTGTCAACTTCAGGGCACAACAGACTGACCTGACCATTTATATCCATCCAGCTGTTGGGGAACGAGGCAAAGCAGAAGACCATGCAGGCTCTTCTCCATAAAATCACGAAGGATTTTATGAGCAAACCTGGGTAGGACAGTATTTAACCACATGACCTCAATTAATTAGAGGTAAAGTCGAGGTTTGTAGTTTTGCTTGTGCCCCACAGGAAAACAAAACAGGTTTGTTCAATGCATAGCGTTGTCTATATCTCCGGAACCAAATGGGATAATCTTTGGAAAACACCTTGCGCTGCCCGGCACATAATAAAACTTCAAAAAATGGTAGCTATTATTACTACTGGGATTTTAATTTGTTAGACTATAACACACATTTATGGAATTCAGGTAATTACAGAATGGAACATTGTGTTCTGTGTCAACCCATTTGATTATAAGAATAGCAATGCTATATTACATTTACATTACATTTTATTGTTTATGAAGCACTTACATAGATATGATCTCATTTTGTGTTCACTTTTCTTTTCCGTAGTCTATGAAATAGGTAGATAATATTCCTATTTTAAATATGATCAAACATGCTGAGAGAGTGGTATTATGGCCAAGATCTTACAGCTAATAAGTGATAGAGACAGGATTCAAATCCAACTATTTTGTCACTCTAAGGTCAAGGTTTATTTCATTATACTGTGCTTCTCAAATCTCTAAAATCTACAACTGTTCTCTATTATTGAAGGTGTGACAACAATGCCCACAAAATCTGGGCTACCTGTTAAGTTCTTGAGTTTGTCCTTTCTTATGATTATGGAATTCTTGGTAGTACATTTCTTTTTCTTTTTTTTTTCCAAGTCAAGTTGTTGTCCTTTTAATCTTAGTTGTGGAGGGCACAGCTGAGCTCCAGGTCCAGTTGCTGTTGCTAGTTGCAGGGGGCACAGCCCATCATGCTTTGCAGGAGTTGAATAGGCAACATTGTGGTTGAGAGGACACATTCCAACCAACTGAGCCATCTGGGAGCTCAGCGGCAGCTCAGCTCAAGGTGCCATGTTCAATCTTAGTTGCAGGGGGCGCTGCCCACCATCCCTTGCGGGATTCGAGGAGTTGAACCGGCAGCCTTGTGGTTGAGAGCCCACTGGCCCATGTGGGAATCGAGCCGGCAGCCTTCGGAGTTAGGAGCACGGAGCTCCAACCGCCTGAGCCACCACGCCAGCCCGGTAGTACATTTTTTTTATTTCAGGAGGATGCAAAATTCTAAAGACATTACCTGCTCATTTACCTTTAAAATCTTGGGTATTATATATTAAGGACAACTTTGAAAAACTGGAAAATAAGAAACGTCAGAAAAAATAAGAATGTTAGAAGATCTGGAAACAATAGTAAATAAGTAACTTGTGGTAAACTATATATATTTATGCAGTAGAGTAAAAGATCAAAGAAGACTCAGATGTTGCATTCAAGTAATTTAAAGAACTCCAGAGAAGGGGGCCGTTCTGCCCTCACCATAGTTATCATCATTTTAACCATCTTTAAACCCCTACTGCTTAGACCAGAAACTCAGCAAATGTTGGTAGGTGAGCCGAGTATATTTTTGAAGTATAGAATAAAGCCAATTGTTAGACCTGGCACAGCTGCAAATGTCTCCGCGTAAAAAAGAGATGTTGGGAAAAGGTGCTGTATGATAATGGGAGAGTCGCTTATAAGGTCGTGAGGGCCCCTCCTCTGCAAGGAAGAAAATGCATAGCCATAATTCCTGCATGAATTGGGGAATTGCTAATCAATTTCTGAGAGCATTTCAACTATGTGGTTCTCTCAACATTTGACACAACGTCACTTCACGAAAGATGCCTGGCGGGCGATGTGGAATGTGATCCTTTCTTCACGGACGCACACCTGAGGTTATCATGAACAATGCAGCCCAAGCCTCTCTGAGGAAAGCACAAAGTCGTCCAGCAGATCGTCCTAGATTGTCTTATTCTTAGTTTTGTATGTTCTATCTTTGTTCTCTGTTTTCTCCTTTTCGCCACATACAGTCTCATATTCCTCAGGAAGCTTATCTAATTATGTGACTGTCCCAGTGTTTCTCTGTGTATTTTCTTGGCCTTAAAGACACCTTCTGTTAGGTCTTCGCACACGTATAAAACTCTACATGACAAAATATCTCTCCATGCCATTTTGAATGAATATGTTCTAAATTTCTCACATTCACACTTTCACTGCTTCTACTACTGCATTCTCACATAGGTAAGAAAAAACACTTTTCTCTTAATATATTTAAACCATGGTGAATTAAAATGCACCTTCTCTGGCCACATATTGCTATTAATAATAATCTAATTTATAACATTGTCCAACTAGCCTCCGTATGTATTACCTTATTTCCCCTCAGTAGTCCTGTGAGTCATATAAGATGTTTAACTAGTCCCATTTGACAGATAAGAAAACTGAGGCAGAGTGAGGTTAAATCACTAACCCCCAGTCACCCAGCTCATCACTGGAAATTCCAGAAACAAATTCACATATTACTTTTGCCCCTGTCTTTTCTCCTGCTGCACGCTACCTTCTGGGGCTGCTTTCTTTTTATTTCCATCATATCTAGTGACGTGACTTGTCTCTGTTTATACTCTTACAAAGATTTGTCTTTTTCTTCTTTCTTTCCTCTGTCATTCTTTAAGTTGGGAAACATTACATACTACAGTGTCACGATAGGTGAATGGAAACGCAGAGATGAATTTAGCACTCTGCATGAGAATCGGTATTGCTGTTACAAAGTTCGGCTGCGATGGAAATAGTTTTTTCTGTCCTCACTAAACGGTAGGTGAGATTTTCATCCTAGGCATCAGGACGACTGCCTCAGACCTAGTGGGGAGGGATAAGATGGGCTGGCCCTGTAGGAGTCCGGGCCTGCTGATAAAGGTGACCCTCGGGCACTCCTACAATCAGCTCCTACCTATTTCCAGAAACTTCTCAAGCTGATGTGTACCTACCATTAGAATAAAGCCATAGTGCAGGCGGTGGATCCTTAGAAGGAAGAGCAGGCAAACTCTTACCCTGAGGAACATGATCTGACTCCAAACACACGTGCCCAGCGGATAGCAGTGTGGATTCGGCTGGCCTAAAATATGTCGTATGTAACGTATAACGCAGCTGACGAAGGCAATGGTCTCAGTAAGACCTATTGTGTTGTCCGTGGGGCTGAGGGAACAGCAACAGGCATTTGACCTGTGTTCTTACACTCTGTTCATTGACGGAAACTCTGCAAACTTTTCTACTGATTCTGTCCTGACACTTGCTTCTAATGGTTTCTCAGATGTCCAAATAAATTAAACTCTTTGTGATTCCACCAACGGTGACAAAACCTGTTAATTTAGTTTCTGATTCAAATCTTTTCTGCCTAGACACGCCTATTGTTGAAAACTTGAGCTACTTTACACTCCACCTCAGACTCAACTTAAGCCTCTCTCTTAATTGAGCCATTGTCTCTTTTGGAGAACCATCACTTGGTAGGCACAGTATGGCCAATGGAACGGCAGGCGCCGGAGGCTTCGTCCCCATCCATTGTTTCCTTATGCAAAGGGGAGCACAGCACGTGCCAGATTAGCTTCAGTTGCGCTGCCTAGAATTCTCCAAGGTGATCAATAATTTGGAAATTCAAAACTAAAATGATTCATAGGCCCTCTAGGCCGAAATAAGCTTTTACTTCATTAACCCTCTTCCGTACACTTTCACATAGGATTCTCTCTTGAAATAACCACGCGGCAGACCACAGAGACGAGGACACAGAATTTGGACTCAGATAAATAGCGATGTAGGTGTCAATTCTGGATCGACCCCTCCTTATCTTGGTAACCTTTGGCAATTTTGTCTCCTGATGCCTCTATTTCCTCCTTTGGAAAATAGCTACATAGTACTCACTTTGTAATGTTCTGTGACAGTTAGGTGTGATAATTAATAGAAACTGCATAATGCAGAGTTAGACACATAGTAAGTGCACAACAAATGGTGAAATATTATGTGTGGCTCCTTTACCATTTTTCTTTTTACTTCAGGTAGTCATAGCTACTTTAATATTCTTGGTGCACATTCATCATGTATTTTATTATTTCCCCTGCATTTTACATTTATAATCTTATTTCCCTCTCTTGGTGCGGGCCTATAAATTTTCTATCCAGTATTTCCTTCCAATACACTTTCATATATTTATTTACCTATATGAAAGTCTGAAAAATATATGGTTTGTTGAGTGGTGATATGGCATTTAAATTAAGATAAACTGTACTATATAATAAATATTGTTTTCATAATTTTTTTCTTTAACATTATATTTGGGGGGAACAAACCATATACAGTTCAGTCCTTTCTGTTCATTGCATGTTATAAATTTTCGTTTTGTTTCTTAATATTTATTTCATTTTATTAATCCACTCTCTTATTGATAGGTCACAGATTGTACACAACTCTTTACTACCAAATGTGAAAGAAGGGCAGTGTACAACAAACAGGGCTTTTTGCACCTGTGAAATCTTCTCTGGGACCTCTACACAGGATCATAATTGCTATATTTTAGAATACAAGTTTTGAGGTATAAACCTAATGGGACAAAGAATGTGATTTCCCCCCCCCCCCCAAAGTGGCTTATTAGCTTGTCCCATCAGCAGCTTCTGAGGGTTCCCATGTTGGCCTGTAGTCACCATTATGTGGGATCACTTTTTCTAATTGTTGCCATTCTGATTGTGTATCAGGTCTTATTACTTCTATAATTTGCATTATTCTGACTGGTGTTGAAATAGAGCATCTCTTCCAAGTAAGTAGCCATTCAATTTTTTCCTCATGTGCTATTAAAATAATTAGTTCACTTTTCTTTTGGGTTTCCTAGTTTTTCCTTGTTCTTTTGTAGGACTTCTGATTAATTCTTTGTCAATGAATCTAGCAATTATCTTCTCTGAGTCTGGCACCTGTCTGTTAACTTCAGCTTTGTTATCTTTCGTTAAACAATGGTGTTTAATTTTGATGTATTAAAATCCATCAACGTGCTTCCTCATACTAAGTTCATAAAGATATCCACCTTTTAAACTTTTATTACTTTAGCCTTCCAATTTGGGAATTGATCCATCCGTAGGTCATCCTTGCTCAGAGTGTGATGTAAAGTTAAGCTGCCTTTTTACATTGAGATCACTGGATTTGTGCTTCCTGATTGTGGAAAGAGGTACATGGCAGACAGTGTGAACGGACAGGCTAACAATCAGGTATGGGAAACATTTCTTACTGACTTAATCTAAATCGGATAAGTATAATTCAGTTCTGTTATCCAAATAACTTTAACAACCTCAAGGTTTTCTTCGTAATTTTTAGTGCTTTCATATCCTTTACCATGCATGTTGACAAAAAGAGCTTTGACTTGAAAGTCAGAACTGTGGTTCTCTGCATAATCTTGGCTACTAGTTGTTTTACGTATTTATTTTTTAAGTTAGGACACACACACACACACACACTCACACACTCACACATGTATAATGCAAGATAATGGAGCAGATGAGAACACAGATTTTTAGAATCAGAAAAATAAGGACTGAGATTTTCATTCTGATTCAGTCCCTCGTTATTCCTGGAAGCTTTGGCAAGTACGCCTCTTAGGCCTCAATTTCCTCATCTTCAAAATAGCTATGAAATCCTTATGATGTTTTGTGACAGCTAGATAGGCTTCATTTACTTATTATTGAACTTGGACTTTTGTTATCAGGGGCCATATTAGACCTTTGCATCATTATTTGCCCAGCAGGCACCATAAAGGCTGACTTACAGCAGGTTACTATTTAGTTATTGAATCATAAGGAATAGACCCAGATTCTGGACTATATTTCACTGTAAACATTTGTTCTTCTGATTTTCCATTGACAGATAATACGAGCTAATGTGTTTAAAACATAAACTATGTGACAGATACTGTTCTACATCCTTTGCATATTTAATTTTTTCTCATGGCAACTTTCTGACACAGGTGTCAATAATAACCCCATTTTACAAATGAGGAAACTAAGGCAAAGTGGTTAGATAACCTGCACAAGCTTTCACATCTAGTAAATAGCAAAGCCCATAGCGAACCTGACACTTGGGCCTTCCAGGTTTATGGTCATAATCATTCCATAGGGCTGCTTCTTTCCAGACCCGGAACCCATCTATAGGATTACTGAGGGCCTCTAACTTGACTTTGATTACCAGCTCTGTCTCCCACTAACTGGATGATTATCAAAAAATGTCTTAGCATTATACTCTCGAGATCCATCCATGTTGTCACACATGTTCCTATGTCATCTTTTCTTACCGCCGAATAGTATTCCAATCTTGAAAGCATAACGCTAAACGAAATAAGTCATACAGAAAAGGCAGAGAACCATATGATTTCACTGATATGTGGTATATAAACCCAAAACAACAAAAGAACAAGACAAACAAATGAGAAACAGAAACTCATAGACACAGACAATAGTTTAGTGGTTACCAGAAGGTAAGGGGGGTGGGGGCTGGGAGATGAGGGTAAAGGGGATCAAATATATGGTGATGGAAGGAGAACTGACTCTGGGTGGTGAACACGCAGTGGGATTTATAGATGATGTAACACAGAATTATACACCTGAAATCTAGGTAATTTCACTAACAATTGTCACCCCAATAAATTTAAAAAAATGTCTTAACCTTACTAAGCCTTGGTTTTATTTTCTGCAAAATAGAAAAACAAATCACCCAGTTTCATGGAGTTCTTGTGGGGGCTAAATGAGATAATTCACATGAGGCACTTTGTACAATGCCTGGTACATTAGCATCTAACACATTTTAATACCTAGTATTATTGTAAAACACACACACACACACACACACACACACACACACTCATCTAAAACTTTGCCTATAACTGCAAGAGCTAAGTAGTTCACTTCTTTAGCATTTAAAAATCACAAGGTACATTCAAAATGTAGCAAGATACATTTGTAGAAATTTCAGATCTGCTAAAAATTATAGTTCATTAAATAGCCCCAAACCACCATCTCCACTCTAAACATGTCACTGAATATATTGGTATCTAATATATTGATAACTGATTATATCGGTGCCCAAGAAAAGGCCACTTATCCTCTCTAAAACTCTGTAAAGGAGGGGAGTGAACTAGATTCTCTGTTGGGCTGTCTGACTCTGACCATCTATGAGCCTGCAATGTGGAAACCCAGGAGATCAGGTCCCCTGGGTAACAGGTTTCTAGGGTTACGCAGCAATGGTTTGGGATTATTTTCATTTTATGTTTATTCTTATGAGAGTAGATCTCAGTATCTCTCCCTGCTGCCTCTTTCTCCTCTTCCCCTCTAACCCAGACCAAGGTCATCTTGTTCTCTGTGAAGGCCCAAGCCTCTTGCCACTGGCTTAATGTTCGTTGCAAGTAAAGAGAGAGTTATTGAATGTGAAGTGTCTGTCAGCCACTAAAAGCCTGTGAATTAGTGTTTCCTGCCTCTGTCTGTTGGGAAGCATACTTTTATTGAGAAATAGCTTATCCTTGTGAAAGGGCTGACCTGCCACTAATCCACTCTGCTACCCTAGGTCCAGCATCACCCCCCACCATGACCCCAGGTAGAAGATGTCCTATCTGCTCCATTCAGGGCTCTCTCTGGTTCCTGTGTCATAGTCAGACTTCTCCCAAGTCAGAGGAGGTTTTGAAAGGGAGGGTTAGTCTCAATTTTAAAACTGATCTGAATTTTGTACCAAAGAACATGCCTAACACGCTGGCACTCAGGATAATCTTGAATCCCCCTATTTTTCTTGCCTTTATTTTTCCTGCCTCCTTCATCAGCTGTACTTTGGGGCCCTGTGAGTCTGCATACTCTCCCCGGAAATGCGGAATAACAGCTCTGCTCTTAGCACTTTGTGCCATTAAGTTCTCTTGAGAGTGGATGCTCTGTGAGTTCTCTGCACTCCAAACCATGCCTTCAGTTTACAGCAGGATGGGATTTTGTTTCAGGTAAAGATCTTTCAGGAGTCACTGAGCACTTGCAGATGCTGCTATTTGGGGAGGAGAATGCTGATTATTCGAGGGATAACCAGCTATCATATCACTGTCAGTCGTCATGTAAAATCCTGCAGAACTTTGTACAATAGTTAGTAGTTTTCCAAGCATTATCTCATCATCTTCTCATGCTAATCTCACCCAATCTTATTATTATTATTTTTTTTTTCTTGAGAAAGCTTGAAGAGTTGGGCTTTCTCCATTTACAAATTTATAAACTATGGCTCAGAGAGGTGAAGTGACTTTGTTCCTAAGTTGTCGTTCTAAGGACATGATCTCAAATCTTCATCTATCCAGCCTGGTGCTCTTTTGTTCTAGAAGCATGGCATATTTCACAGAGTTTTCCAGAGTGTATGCTACCTTGTGCCCCTGGAGCTGACTATCCCATAGGCAATTATTCTAAGTACTAAGAAAGTAGGAACTGCTTAGGCTAGAGGCAAGTATCCTAAGCTGTTTCTCTGTCTTGGGGAACTGTTTGTGCTGCTAGGAGCAGAATACAACACTTAAGAATTAACATTTCCTAAAGAAGATCTCAGAAAAATTTTAACCCAAGTATAGACTTCTTTTAGATAGAAGATACAATAAGGGCTGTCAGTGCCTTTTCTAATCAAATGGCCTGTCTTGGCTCAGGCTGTGGACTTTCCCCAAATCTCTCAACGGTTCAAAAACCCTAAACAAGTAGCATCTGGCCTCCGTGTGCCCCATACCTCTAGCTGAGCAGCCACAGCCCAACACTAGTGGCAGTTGACTTTGGCCAACAGCTTAGCCTCTCCCAGGCACCTCTAACCTCAGTGCAGTAGAGACATCTATGGATCACTTTGAGGCTCATGCCACGTGGCTATGGGCAGAGCACAGGCAGAGGCTGAACTTGACCTGCAACAGATCTCCTCCCAGGAGGTCCTGAGCCAGCATGCCTGGTGGCCAGCTTTGGACCTCACTGGAGCACCACCCAGCCACCTCACCTCACAGACCATATACTCAAAGGGAAGACTGAGCAGGCACCAGAGCCCTGCTAAAGTGAATCCTGCTCCATAGGGTCAGCCCCTGAACCACAGCTCCTCCACTGTAGTCACAGCCAGTCCTCACAACCAATCAGCCTGAAGGTCAATCCCTCCTACTGACGTGCAATGAGCAAGCAAGGCTCAATTACAACAAGAAGGCACACATAACCCACACAAGGGACACACCTGGAGTTCCTGGCTCAGATGAACAGGGAGACTCTGCCACTGGGTCCCACAAGACAACTACAAAATAAGGCCACTCTACTAAGACCAGGGGACATAACAGGCCTACCTAATACATAAACACAGGGAGGTAGCCAAAATGGGGTAACGATAGAAACATGTCCCCAGTGAAAGAACAGAATAAAGCTCCAGAAAAAGAACTAAACAAAATGGAGACAACCAATCCACCAAATACAGAGTTCAGATGGGTACTAGATTCATCAGGGTGATCACTTAATGAGTTGTATAAATGTCTCATCACTATGTTGTACACCTGAAAGTGATATGCTATTGCATGCCACTGTAATTGAACAATTATATATATTTACATATATATAAAGTTTTACTTCTTTTAAAGAGAGACAATAAGACCAGCCATGAGAAAGCATTGTGCTAAACAAGGTGCTGAATTAGCCTCTGAAGTTAGAGGCCTCTAAAAGCAGAGGGCGCACAGTCACCCACTCTCAAATGACTACAGGGTACACTGTGAGTGTAACAGGCCAGTGATGTAAAGGCAAATAACACCATGCATTTAACTCATGTGAAGTTTCACCAATGGCAAGCCACTGTTGTGTTAGGTCAAACAGCAGTGAGAGAAATCCATTTCACAAGACACAGCACAGATAGTCAGCAGGGCATGAAGAGAATCCATCCTGACATGGTCAAAGGCTGAGAGTGAAATTGTGTCTTCTGATCCACTTTTGTTATTAATATTAACCAGATGCTGGTCGGGATGCTACATTTGAAGTGCTGTCAACCTGCCCTACACCAGAGAGCTGCTACACTCCACTGCATCCGCTTGTGAGAACTTAGCCCTGGTTCTCAATCTTATTTCACAAGTGCGTGCTGGATCACTTGTTTAAAATGCAGATGTGGACCCCATTTCCAGAAATGCTATTTCAGTTTTACTCTACATTTTTTCACAAGCAGCCCAGGTGATTTGGATGCAGACAGATCACATTCCACATATTGAGAAACAATGCTTTAGTATACTGACCTTGAATTAAGTGTCATTATTTCAGCGATGTAGCAGGGGAAGCTTGTTAGACTCATGAAATATTATTTACTTAGCATTTTACAAAGTATTTTTATACATATTCTCTCATTGCAATCCTCCAATCAAGCACATGATTTGGTAAAATGAATATTTTCAATTCCATTTTGTTTCACAAGTGATAACTCAGAGAGATTAAATATTATGCCCAAAGCCACACAACTAGCTAAGTATTAGAGATAACACAAGAAAGCAGGACTTCTTCCTCCAAGCCCAGGGGTTCTCAATGTTGGCTGCCTGTTTAGAATCATCTAATGAGTTTTCAAACTATGCTCGTACTCAGGCTCAAACCAAACCAGAATAATTGAATCAAGAACATGTTTTACTCAAGCATAGGTGTCATCTGAAAATCTTCCTCCACGTGATTTGAAAACACAAGTGAGACTCACTAGAGCTCAGGTGATTGCCCATCCGTGTAGATATGGACCTGATATTCAAGAGCAGGGATCCACTCCGTGAGCAGAGGCAGGATGAACAGATCTCAGCCCTGGCTAAAGCCCAGCATAATGAAGCGACTTGCGCTCTGGGGACAGTTGTTGACACAGCCCTCCTCTGGCCTTCTTTTGTAAATTTCATTAGCTGTAATTCATGTAGCTGCTTTCTAACTCAGAGACATCACTGCCTCACCAGAGTACAACTTCCTGGACCCTCTCTGCCTCGAAAAGATGACCCCTGGAGAGTAGAACAGGGAGGGGCCTTTATCTTTTCACTTCTTGGGACATTAAAGCATCAGTGGCATTTTTATTCCTTGCCTTCTCTTCCCACCTTGTTGGGACAGAAACATTATTGGCTCAGTGCACTGTCTTTCACCTTTTCTCTGAATGAATTTGGCTTTTCTAATTATAAAAACAATATGTGCTAATTATTTTTGAAATGTAAACAATTCTGACAAGAAAACAGAATAAAAGTAAAATGTGTTCCCCTAATCCTGTATTTTTATCATTCTATAAACAGCCCTTTAGATATCTGTCCCATTGTGTATAAAACAGAAATATATACAATTATTTGTGATAAAAATTTTGACCACGTTGGAGCAACGCTTGGCATTTCATCATTGCTCAATAAACATGTGTTGCAATGCATAAATACACATACATACTTACCTGTAACCTATGTCTCCACTTATCAAAAATTCTAAACAATGTTCCTTCATTTACATATAGGTTCACATTATTTTTAAACAAACAAAACACCTTATAAATCCACTGAATTGCTTTGCCATGGTTTAATCAACTAGTTTCCCATCCGCATAATATTTAGGTCACTTCCAATGTGTCAATATTTCAATCCCTCTCTCTTCCTCTTATGCAAACTGTTCCTTATAATTTATTTCTATAGTAGAATCATTGCATTAATGTGTCTTCCCTTTTCAGTTTGATCCATGTTACCAAACTTTGCTCCAGAAATGGTGCCCCCATTTATACACCCACCAATGTGCACTGACATTTTAACAAGACACTGCTCTGTCTTGTTTTGAAGCAAGGACACCCCATGGGTTAGAGGATAAGCGGGTGTTAAAAGCAATACGTTTCCTCTCAGTTTGTCCCTTTAAGACAACAACCCAGAGACATTCCACAGGAATTTATTTAGTCTTTCAGATTCAGCTAGTGGCCACTTAGAATCTAGAGAGTAAGCAAACTAAAACTGTAGGGATTTGGGACACTCTGCCTTTTAAAAAATTATTTCCACTCCTCTGAACCTTCTTTAGTTGAGTATATGGGTGAAGGAAAGGGTGCAGTGACAGGGAGATAAGTACATCACATTTTTTCATGAACGTTAAATGCAATTATTATACGTGTTAGAGGATGGCTTGAATTTGAACAGAAATGAGAAGGCATCTATGAAATAGCTGTTTGACCTTGAGCAAGATACTTAAGTTTGCAAACAGCTCATTCATGGAAGCAGCAATGGTTTTCAGTGGGGTGCTAGTACAAAAATCTCCCATGACGGAGCTTTCTGATCTCTGAGTCTTTAGGCCTTGGGGCCGAGTGTTAGAGAAAGAACTTCTATAGTACAATGATCTGAGCTCATGTGCCAGCTTCCAAAAGTCCTTTCTGTTAATCTTGGGTAGTTTACTTGAATTCCACAGGCACGTTTTTTTTCTTGTCAATAAAATGAAGGAGTGATAATACACATCTCAAAAGTTTGTTTCAAAGCTTCAATTACTTGAGGCACAAAAAACGCTAGAAGAACGCTGAGCAAATTCTGAAGCTGTCAATACACAGGGGTAGTATAATTCATGTATCTCAGTAAACTGTATACAAGAACATTGCACGTGAAGTTAGAAGGGCTGAGTTGGAGGCAGAGCTTTATCACTTACCAGATGTGTGGCCTTCAGCAAGTCACTCTGCAGAGAATCGAGAAAAGCCAAAGTAAACTCTGAATCCTTATGTTTCCTCTTCTGTAAACTGGCATTAATGGAGTTAATCTGTCCACTTGAAGATATATAGGGAGATTCAGAACTGAAATATATAAAATATGCAAAAATCTGTCACATCCATGTGAAAGGATGTGAAGGATTTAGCATTACATTTCCAATATACCCATTGATGGTTTCCTCCAGCTTGTGATTGCAGCATTCCCTGGCTCTAAGATGTGACAAGAGGATGGAAGGTGTGGGCTCACCTGTGCTAGTGTGTTTGTGGGAACACTTGTGCACCAGGGACAGGGAGGGAGTTACCAGGACATTGTGGCTACAGATGGGCCTAAATCTAGGGTCCTGTCACTTACTAGCTACATAAATGTAGACAATCATCTAAACTTTCTCAGGCTAAGTTTCTTTATGTGGGAGAACAAATGATCATAGCAAATGAATTCACGCTACTGTGTAATGTCATACACACACAGCAAGCACTAAAAATTACCACTTATTGAACATGAACTATTTGCCAGACCCTAGGTTAAGCATTTGCATATTCTCTCATTTAATAACTCCTAACACTCAGTGAGGTAGGTTATATTTCACACTTTTTCAGATGAAAATAGTGAGGGTGACAGAAGGAAAATGATGTGTGTCAGTTCACAAACCTGGTGAGTAGACTCAGATAAGACTAATCTCAGGTCAGGCTGACATACAAGTTAGGGATCTCAGGCACTGTACTTCTAAATAATGTCGAAATGCAAATTCTCCTTTAACCATCACTTCTACAGTAAAGCCTAGTTCAGACGACTCTGACCTATGTTCTCTTCCCATGATATAGACAGTACAATCTGTATGTGTATATATGTATGTGTACTGTGTGTGTGCATATATATGTATATGTATGTATACGAGGTCTGACAATTAAGTTTGCAAACTTTGTTGCAATGATGTTGCTAACATTTTTTTACATCAGAGAGATTATTCATTATGAATTTGTACCAATTGGACAAACAGTTAACCAAGTTGACTATTTGAAAGTGCTGAAAAGGTCGTGTGAAAAAGGTAGATGACCTGAAGTTTTCACTAACTATTCATGGCTCTTGCATCACGACAATGCACCAGCTCACACAGCACTGTCTGTGAGGGAGTTTTTAGCCAGTAAACAAATCACTGTATTGGAACACCCTGCCTACTCACCTGATCTGACCCCCAATGACTTCTTTCTTTACCCGAAGATAAAGGAAATATTGAAAGGAGGATATTTTGATGACCTTCAGGACATCAAGGGTAATACAATGATAGCTCTGATGGCCATTCCAGAAAGAGTTCCAAAATTGCTTTGAAGGGTGGACTAGGTGCTGGCATCAGTGCATAGCTTCCTAAGGGGAGTACTTCAAAGGTGACCATAGTGATATTCAGCAATGAAGGATGGAGCACTTTTTCTAGGATGAGTTCATGAACTTGTCAGACCTCGTGTGTGTGTGTGTGTGTGTGTGTGTGTGTGTGTGTGTGTGTAGGCACACACATAGTTGACAAGCCTATGAATAGGTTAATTTTAGGCAACAAATAGAAATATCCTGTGAATCTAGGATTGGGGCATGATATGTAGTACCTAGAAATGGGTTAGTCACAGCAAGTTTGTCAGGCTATGAAAGGAACAAGATGACAAGGTCTGTAGAATTACTTTAGATAATGAAGATAGTAATTTTAATTGAAGAAGTACTCTACTGAGTCCCTAGCTCAGGACCTTGCTCAACACAGGTTTTCCATAAATAATTATTTATTCAATGAGTAGACTTTACATCTTGGAATACATTGAAGACTACCAAACTTAAGAGCAGAGAAACTACTGAAACAATTAAAAGGATTTATGATTTCTTATGACTTCTAGAATCTTTACCCCATTTGTTCGTCCACCTAATAATCACTGCATTTCCATGATATAAATGGTGACTTCATGACTGGGGAGGCAAGAGGAGGAAAGCAGTGCATCTATGTAATGGCTTTGGCCATTAGACAGAAAGTAAATTTGAATAAGAAAAAAAAAATCAATCCACAAAACTTTAAAAGTATTTAAGTGGTTTTCAGGTGAGGAAAACACGATAAGTTCACTAAAATATCCCAAGGTGGATGAATATGTAATTAGCCTTCACAGTTCTGAAAACATCAATGTACTCAAACTTTCTTCTTGCAGGGCACTTAAAGACCCCTGAGTAATAGCTTTCAGGATTGTAGAATGTTATAGCTGGAGGCTGAATTTAAAGTTAAGCTAACATGCTCAGCCATGGGTCAATGAAAGAAAAGAAAAGAAAAAAGATAAGAAAAGAGAGAGAGAAAAAAAAAAAAAAAAAGCTTCTAAAGGCTTTTTCCACAAGGCAATAGAAAATATGAGTTCACCAATATCTACCAGTTTCAATGTTATATTTGATGAAAAGGAGCCATTTTGACAGGATTTGACCCCCCCCAAAATAAGCAGAAGACAGCTTTACTTTTCCTCCCCAGCCACTCAAGCACAATATGTGAAGATATTTCTTCCCCACTGTTTGTATGTAATTTGGAGCAGGCACCATATTTTCCCTCCATTTTTCAGAAAATAAAGTTGTGCTTTGGTAATTTTCAGTTGCAGAAATAATCTTGTTTCTGGGATTAAAATTTAGAGCCCAGTGCAATAATCCCAAAGGTTCCGATTCTTAGCTACCTTAGAGCTTCTCTCCCTGAACGCTGATATAGTTTTTTCCCAGATATCTACAGTGGGACAAGAGGGACACCTGACTCCTCTTTGTTTCATCTTCTCTCATGGGAAGCCATGTTTTTTTGACCCCTCTAAGGTGTGGGCCTCAGGGAAAGAGGAGAAAAGTGAAAGCACAGACTTTAGTGGTCAGGGCCATTGCAGGTTGCACCTGGCTGATACTGAAAACTGTGTTTCTCTTTCATGGGGAGTTTCAGGACTTCTAACTGGAACATTCTTTAACAGCTGACCCATTGTTTGGGATTGTAGGGATTGGGAGGGGTAGGTGCACACTTTAAAATTTCTCTTCAATAAATTCGTCCTTTAGGAACTCTTTGATCTAGGTCTTTATATAAACAGAATTTGGTAACAATAGCTGGGAAAACTGGGTTCTCAATCCTATAGCATTCCCTACAAATGGTCTACAAATCTCTCTTTGAAATGTGGAGATTCTGGGCACCTACGCGTATTTTCTGATCCTTTGCATCTTAGATGAAACTGAGATCAAGAATGTAAAATTTTAACAACTACTAATAAGAATGGTTGTGAGTGTTTTAAAGATCTATGATCGTCTATTATGAGGCTTGTAAATGACTTTTTAAGGACTTTTAGGTCATCGCTCTACTTTCAACCCAAAGAGTTATAAACGCAATGCTTTTTAACTTATTAGAGTCCAGGCATCTCTTTTGAGAAAGTGGTGAAAACTCTGGATTGAAACCCTGGGGAAGCAAACATAAGCACTGATTATTTTTAGAAAATGTTGGGGGTGGCATAGATAAAACAATGACAACCCAAGGTCCATCCATAGGCTGTGTGCATAGACTTTGGACCCTGACTTGACTTCTCCTGTTTCTTCTCAGCCTCCTCTCTTCTTTCCTTCATACTTCTTTACGCCCTCCTTCCCTATCTTCCTTCCTTCCTTCCTTCCTTCCTTCCTTCCTTCCTTCCTTCCTTCCTTCCCTCCCTCCCTCCCTCCTTCCTTCCTCCCTTCCTCCCTTCCTTCCTTCCTTCCATGTTTCCATACTTCCTTTCTTACATAAGACCAGGTCTTATATTAATTTTTGCTCCAGAAGATGCAGTAGTGCTGACTGTCTGGCTAGGTCTTATTTTTGGGGAAACACAGTAATAAATATATTGAGCATAATGGGAACCAAGTTTCTCAATGCTGGAAAAGGGAGTTATACATATGGAAAGGGGAAAACTAGTAGACCCTGTGGTGTTGGATTGGAATTTGTGGAATCAGTATGAACTCATTATGTTAGTTGTCTATTAGTTCTGTGACAAATTACCACAATGTAGTGGCTTAAAAAACACATAAATTTGTTACCTTACATATCTATAAGTCAAAAGCACAACATGGTTCTCACTTGACAAAACCTAAGGTGCTGATGGGATAGAGGGGAATTCCTAAAGGGGAATTCCTTCCTCTGACTTTTCCAATTTCTAGAGGTCATCCCACATTTCTTGGCTTGTGGCCCCTTTTCTCCATCTTCATAGCCAGCATCTGTAGGCCAAGTCTTTGCATCACTCTGACCTGCAATAGTCACATCTCCTGATTCCCTTCTTCTGCCTTCCTTTTCTATTTTTAAGGATTCTTGTTACTACATTGGGCACACTGGGATAATCCAGGTCAATTTCGTTATTTTAAGGTCAGCCAACCTATCAGATTCACAGACTCCAGAGTTGTGCATGTTTTTTTGGAGCTGGTGGATTTTTTCCCTGCCACATTAATGATGTTCAATATATAGATAAATACACAGGGAAAAAGATATAGATAAAGGTGTAGGTAAAGGTAAATGCATACATGTATTTCTTAGCTCTGTCCATTGAGAGGGTCCGGGTACAGCAATACCCTATATCTCCTATGGTTATATTTTCTAGAAAGCAGACTTTGAGACAGAACGTTTAGTAGGAAGTGCTTTGGGAAATCACACTTATGGAAGAAAAGAAAATAAAGCAGGATTGGGCTAAGGGAAAAGTTAAGCTGATATGCAGATCCATTGAAGGCCTCCGCTGATCCCACAAGAAGCTTTGGAATTGGGATGCCCGTTCCCAATTCACAGTATTCCTGATTTGGAGCAAGGAGCCAAAGCCTTTAATAATGAGTCATTTATTACAGGGGTACCTCTAATAATATATTGTGAGAGAACCTCAGACAGCATAGATATGTTAGTTGAAGTGATCCCTGAAAGCATTTAACAGCCAAGGGCTATTTGGGGCAACACTCCCAGAGGAGCTGGAATCTGTGTGATGTATCACATCATCCATCAAAGTGAACACATCTTGTATTTAGATTTTAGTTTCAAAATACCGTCCTCCACTAAAAAGAGCGAGGGATCTTTGAAAAATTGGTTGATTCCAAAGCTGGAGCAAGATACCTACAAGACAAGCCTAGAACATCTTATTGTGCTAACAGTAAAGTAGGACGCAGAGAATCACAGAACCATGAAAGAAAGAAAAAAGGAGCATCTTCAGGGAGATCCTACTGGCCAAATATAAAGTAATTTCAATAAATAAAAACAACAACATTATAACACTGAACAACATAGAAATCCATGAGTACATAGTAATATAACTTAAATGAATAAACAAGTGGAGAGAAGAAAAACCATCTCATTATACTAAAATGTCAAGTAATAAATTGCAAATAAATGGTGAAATTTTTAAAAGCACTATTTCAAACATCGGAGTAATAATTAAATCAGGCAAGTAAAAAATAAAGAGATGCTAAAATTAGTGGATAAAAGTCTGAAGATGAATGTGATGTTTATGTATCTTAAAATATCTCTCCGCAAAGTACTGATTTACTTCAAAGAGAAAAGGAATAACTCTGTAAAAAAGAAACTTGGCAGAAACTACCTTAATCAAGAGATTAACATTACCAGTAATGCTTCAAGTTGAAATTGTGTACCACTCGATGTGATGCAATAAAGAGAACACTTCATTACTGTCATAGCTCTGCCCCCCCTGAAATTCATAATTTGAGTCTAATTATGAGAAAAGATCAGACAAATCCAAACTGAGGGCCATTTTATAAAACATTTTATTAAATTGGCTTTAATCTTCAAAAATATCAAGGATGTGAAATTCAAGGAAAGACTGATAAATTGCTCCAAATTGAAGCAGACTAAAAGGGATATCAGGACATGATTCTAAAGTGAATCCTTTTGCTACACAGAGTAGCTTTTGGAAACTGGCAGAAATCAAATGTTTTCTGTGGGTTAGACAGTAGGGAATAGATAGTATCAGTTAATTTCCTAATTTTCATGGCCTTCCCATGACTATGTAGGATAACACCATGTTTACAGGGAAACATGCTGACATATTCAGGGGTAATGGAACAACATGTCTACAATTTAATCTCAAATGATTTGGAGGGGGGATGGGGAAGCTGTAACTTTTCTGTCACTTTGAAAATATTTCAAAAGTAAAATAGAAAAACCTACCTTAACTATTTTCAAGCAAATACAAAGTAGTCATTTCTGACACCTTTTGAAGAGATTATTATAAATGTTAACATCCCTATGCAAAGAATTGGGAAACTGAGTAGAACAGGAGGCCAGTAATTTTAACCCAAAGTCACCCAGCTAATTCATGGCAGAGATGGAATTATAACTCTAATTACTAATACTTTAAGAAAGACATCTTTTCTATTGGACATTAACAAGTTAAAAGAGGGGGGGGAAGGAAAAGAAAAAGTGGGAATAAACCATTTTCTCTACTGTTTAACCGAATATTCAACTTGATTATTTTGTGATGACTTTTTGGGTAAGTTCAAGCACAATGATAAAGACAAGGCACTGATGAAATGTGAAAGTATTTAGTAACAGTGTTTGATTCATGCGTCACCCTTATCCCCCGTGCTATAGATGGAAGGGTAATTACAGGCCATTACCAAATTACTTGCAGTTATCCCTTGATCTTGTAGTTAATACAGTGAAACTTCATTTGCATAAATGTTATTAGCATATTTTATACCACATTCTGATCTCTTTTATGAGTGACTGTTGCCTAGTTAATAGATATCAACTTTGAATAGTTTCTTTCTTCCTTCCAGCCAAAGTTTAACTTTCTTCCTTCCTGGGCAAAGTTTAACTTTCAGACCTGGTGGCACATTCGAATGAAGAAAAGTGCTATAGCAACATAGAAGAGTATGAGCTGCTAAACTATTAAGTTTTCGAGAGTAGAAAGAGATTTTTGTTTATCTCTGTACTCACAAAACCCAGCCTAACACGTGGCAGGCATTTGGTGCATTCTATTTGCCATCTTAGTCTGAAAATCTCACTGACAAGTCAAACGTTATCTATCGAATATTAACTCATTACTTTAAAGACTCCACAACCTTCTCTAATGGGTAAGGTCACCATCGTCAACCTATATATACAAGCCTCAATCCTGGAAGTCATCCTCAAAAGTATCTTCTCTTTTACCAACCACCTACTACCATATTCTATCATCAAACTCCTGGCTATCTCGCACATCTGTTCCCTCTCCCCAGCTCCCCATGTACTATATCAGTCTGTGCTACTATCATTTCAGACATAAACAACTTTAATAATATTCCAACCATTTTCCCCACCCATGTATTTGTTTACTTCAATCCCTTCTTCACACAATCATCCTTTCGCAACACAGATATGCTCTAGATGATCCCTAGCTTAAATTCCCCTTAATTTCTTCTTAATATCTTTCAAACAAATATGAATTTTCAACCATTTCCCCCACGTGATACGTTACCAGCTATTTCTCCAACTTACAGTTCTCTCCTCCTTGTTCTCATTACTCTTGTCATACTTTAATACTTTGAAGTCCTCTTGTGTGGTGGTTGCGTCCTGTAACGTTCTTACCCAACTCCCTATACTTTAATTCATACATGTAAATCATATTTATCCAAGATCACTTATCTCTGCCCAGCTACCTTAGGTCAGTCCCCATAGATTGTTATTACAAACTGATCTTGTTTTGCTAGAATTTATGGCAACTCAGATTAATTAATTATGCAATTTATGCTTGTGTCATACTCTAGATTAAAATATACTGGAAGAAAGAAATCATATTTTCACTATGTATCCCCAGGGTCTAGAAGAGTTCTTGGTCAAGGAGATTCAATAACAATCTATGGGATGAATGTGTGAGTGAACTAAACATCGTCGGGGTAGTCACCAAAAGATTAAGAGTCTCATCCTAAATGGGTCTCTAATTTTCCGAATCACTTGAGAAATCACTTCCCCCATCATTTAATGGGATCAGGTATATGACGGCACTGAGGTACCATCATGGAATTTGAGATCTGGAAAGGCAGGTGACAGTGTACGGGAAGAGTCTCCCTCCACAAATATACTTACATATCTGACTCTGTTACCCACACACTCCCTTTTATTTTCAGCTGTAGTAGATGAACTGTCCGCGTTCCTATTTTAGACCAACGCTTTCCATCGTACCCAGTCAAGGACATGACCTCCTCATTGTCAAGTTTTTCTTCTCTACTAGATTATTCCCATCAGCATACTGACAAGCTATATGATTTTTTTTTTTTTTTACAACAGGAAAAAAACAAAAATTCTCCTTGTCATCATATCCCATGTAGTTACTCCCTTGTCATCACATCCCATTAAAAATCCCACGTGATTCCATCATTTCCCTATTATCTTAAAAAACAAAAACAAAATTAAAAACAAACAACTTTCCTAAAGAGAGCTGTCTATACTTTCCTTCATTCCTAGTTTTAAAGTCTTTCTCAAACCATTCTATTCAAACCTTATTCACCAAAACTCATTGTAATTACTCTTGTCACCCTTTCCAATAATCCCCATATTGCCAAATGCAATAATTTCTCAGTCTTTGTCTTGCTGTGTTACCTGGACACAGTGATCACTCTCTTTTTGATACATTTCCTTCCTTTGGATTCTGGAGCACCACATTTTCTTGGTGTTTCCATGTAGCCCACTGGCAATTTCTTCTTTTAGTCTCCTCTGCTAAATCCTCCTCTTTTCCCTAATCAGTAAATATTGGAGTCCTCCAGGGCTTAGGCCTTAGACATTGTCTCTGCTTTATTTACCTAACTCTGTAGGTGTGTATATTTTTTTTTATGATCCCATAGTTTTAAATGCCTCCTATATGCATCAACAACTTCCAAAGGTTTATGTCTAAATCTCATATTTTTCATGAACTCTGTCTCATATATCCACGTGTCATCCATCTACAATTAGATAGCTGATAGATATCTCAAAATCAGCACAGCCAAAACCAAACTCTTGATAATTTTCCCCCAGTCTGCATTTGTAATTTCAATAAATTACTCATTCTTGCAATTGACCAAGCTCAAACTTTAAAGTCATAATTGATTCATCTTTCCTTCTTCATGTGTCTTCCCCATACCTAATTATTCAGCAGTTTCTCCTAGTTCTCCCCTCAAATTATCCACAATGCAACTATCTCTCTCTAATTTGACCACCAACACACAACAGTCTCCACATTGGCCTCTATGATTCCACTCTGATAAGGAAAGACTGATAATTTGAACATTAATAAAACAAATAACTTCATTGTCAAAAGTTACCTTAAAGCAAATGAAAAGACCAGAGAAACTGGGGGGATCTTATTTATAATACACGTAGCTAAAGAAGGATTAGTACCAAGGATATATAAATATCTTCTACAAATTATGAAGAAGAAGACAAGCCCAGTAGAAAACAAAAGGCAAGAGATATAAGCAGAAATTTCACAGAAGAATAAATAAATATGACCAATAAACCATGAAGGGATTTTCAAGGTCATTTCCAGGTTGCGTCTGGTCAGAGCTTTTTTATTGGCACAGTAATTAGAAATATTCCAATGGTGGCTGCTGGTTTTTCTGGGTCCTTGAGTCACTATGATGAGCAGAGCCTCTCTCCCTGTCACCAGCCCGAAATGGATCTACAGCAAGACCTTCGTATACTCAATCTCTTTTTACTTAAGTCACTGA
Organism: Rhinolophus sinicus; assembly: GCF_057876585.1. Taxonomy (NCBI): domain Eukaryota; kingdom Metazoa; phylum Chordata; class Mammalia; order Chiroptera; family Rhinolophidae; genus Rhinolophus; species Rhinolophus sinicus. Next base: position 14,873,927 of record NC_142516.1, on the reverse strand, counting down.
GGATTTGTGGTTGCTTGTTAATATAGAATGATCCGGCATATATCCAAGAATAGCAGAAAAAATAAGAGTGCAAACACAGTATCTGACACAACGCTAGGTCAAACAGGTAACTAAAATTATACCTGTGTGCTCATAGAAGATGTCTTTAATAATAAATTTGATCAGAAACCTCAAGGAAGTAAACAAGAAGGTTATATAGATTTCTATGCGCAGAGTATTTTAAGATAGGAAGGGTAAGTGTAACAGCGCTGAGGCCAGAACAAGCTTAGCCTATGTGAGGAAGAGCAGGTACGCTAGTATGGCTGGAGTAATAGGAGCGATGGTAAGAGGAGCCTGCGTTGACGTCAGACTGGCAGTCTGTGGGAGAGTCACAGACAGCTGTAATGGGCCACAGTGAGGATTGTGCGTCCGGTTGTCAATGAGTTAAACCTCGTTAAATAATTGTAAGCCGCTGTGATCTGAGGTTTGTTGTTTTGTTTTGTTTTGTCTCAGTAAGACTGCCATGTTGAAATTAGACATTAGGATGAAGGTGAAATCACGGAGACCAGCTAGGAGGCAATTGGGCAGTGGTGGTCAAATTGGGGAGAAATAGTTGGATTCTCGACTTCTTTAATAAATCTTTCCTGACCTAAATTCTAATGTATATGAAGTGACAATAATGTTCAATTTTACCCTTTTCTACAGAAGTATTTTATTCAGCTCAGTTGAAAATAGTGTCCCCTTTCTCCAATGATCTGACTTGCCACGCATACACTGAAGTTCCCTGTATCTGTATACTGTACATTTGCAGGTCTTATTGAGAAGAGACAAGAGATGCACACAGATGGTAAACTTTGGGGCACAGTGAACTCATCCACTGGTCAATATGGCCCAGAAAAGTCCTGAACTCTGATCAAACATATCAGCACTGCTTTTCTCTTGGAAAGGGAGCTGATTAGTATTAGGGTGGAGCAACAAACTGGAGAAGAGGGGCCATGGGGCACCCTCCTCATGGCAGTAATGGTTGAGCACCAACTCTAGCACATGTATACACAATTCATTTCTATCCTCTCCTTTTTGTTAAGCTGAGGCTATGTAAGCTAATGCTTTTTATATTGGTAATGGGCCTAAGTCATTGTTGGGGAGGAAGAAAGAAAACGAAATGTGTGATGGAGATAAGAAAGGAAAAACAAAAAAGAAAAAGAAATTGAAGGAGGCTTGACCATCTATGGGACTATTTGATAGGATTTTTGGTTCCCAGATTATAGGGGCTTTTAATAAAAAAGCACCTATAAATAAAGGGCTTCCCTGTGATTTGAACTTTTCCTGCGTATATGCATCTCTTTATGATTAAAACGTACTACCCTGGTTTTCTCATCCTCTTTACTGCAACCTGATAAATTAGTTCATGCTAATGTGTTAGTAATTACAGTTGTCAGGCTTCAGAGTGAACAGTGGACAGGCCCTAGACTAGGACTCAGAAGAGCTGAGCTTATGTTCTGACTCAAGACCAAAGTTAAGACTCATGCTAGGCAAGTCCTCAGATCTCTCTGAACCCTAGTTTGCTCACGACTAAAATGGGAATAACATTCCCAGCTATTTCTGAAATAACAACTGATGTTAAGTTGCTTTGCACTCTGCAGTAAGCTTCCGGAAATTCTAAACCCTAGCTACAAATAACACACCTGTAGGGAGCATTTAAATATATACCATGTTGAGCCTCACCCCAGACATTCTCTACACATGGTATGTGGGAATCTGTGTTTTTAAAACAAGTTTCCCAGGTTAGTGAGCTGTGCCTGGCCTGCCCATTTTGTTGTTTTTAAAGAGTTTCTAAAAATGCATTATTTTAGAGACTGGAGAAATGAGGGTACTGTATTTGACGAGAATTACACTGAAGGCGGTTTCTTCTCCAGTGGGTATCTTCATAAAGGACTCTTGAGTTCAGGACAGCGTGGTCCATGTCTCGGAAGAAGTCATGCTCCACAGCCTGCTGTCATTTCGCTGGGTCATTGAGGAGTTCCTGGAAACTGATCTGGAGGCCTAAGCTGAAAGCATCTGCTTGTCCTGAGTGGCCGGCAGAGCCTCAGGATTGATGTTGTCTTTTACAGTGTTCCCAACTTTGAGACAAGCTGTAAGGGTTTTAATGGACTTAAAAGCTTGGCTCTGATAAAGTACCACTTAACACAAATTAACAGAACAGATGAATGATCTCAGAGAAACAGCCTCTTCCCTTGGCTCTTGATGGACTTTGAAGTCGAGAAACATGGACAAGCAACATCCAGGGTGAGAGGTCAGCTGAGATAAGACTCTAATCCAGTTGTTCCTGTTTTAACTTGTCTTTCTGATAATAATTCACAGTCTTTCACTCAACAAACACTCACTGTGACTCTAATCAAATTGAGACATGCTTTTAGCCCCTAAGAGCTTATTTCTTGTCCTCAAGTTGCCTATACGCTAGCTGGGAAGATGAGGCGTGTGCATTCATACTTTGAACCAATGTTAAGTAGTGGTAAATAGTTAAAAAGGGTTGTGTTAAGGGAACGATCACACCAGTTTGGATGGGGCGATATCTGGGAAATTTAGCCAGAAAATGGCATTTGAACTCTTCTTTAAAGGAGTAGTAAGTTTTACAAAAATCCCAAATCTGGCTCAAGCGAAAAATAAGGTATGTTTTAGTGCAGAGATAAAGAAATATGTTCTCTAAGGCAGGAAGAAAAGCTATTGAAACTCTTGAGTAGAAGGTGGGGTGGGATGGGGGTTGGGGAACGGAGGACTCTAAAGAAGATTCAGGAAGCGTTTCAAAGGAGGAAAAGGATGTGATTTAATCTGAATTTGGGAATGGGAGTGAGACCAAAGCAGAAAAGATACTGATTTTTTTGTAGAGAGGACATGGGGAGAAAAATTAGGGATGGAGAAAAGGCAGTTGGTATATGTTGGTATTACTATAATTTTTCATAGTATAGAGTCTGTTTTAAAGAAAGACTTTTATTCTGAAGTATACATAAATAAGCAATTTTGGTTTGCCTTTGCTTATCTCTATGATACAGAAATTAAAAAAAAAACAAAAACAAACAACAACAAGAAACACATGACTTTAACAAATGTGTCCCTTTGGGGAAAATCTCCTGCTATTTCCCTCACTCCCATGGAGTTGGTAGACTAAACCAGAACAATTTTTCTCTCTTTAACAGTCTCAAAATAATGTTCTCTAAATGGCCCCGGGTAGACATCTGAGTCAATGAGCAGATTTGGCATGAGCTGGGGGAGTGAAGACTGTTTGTGGTTGATTGTAGTACAGATGTTAGCGATGCCGATTAGTTATAGAATTGCGCTGGCAGAGAGGGAAATTGAAAAAAATAAATGTAGTTAAGTACAATGAGGGGGGCAACTGGACGGTCTAAGAGTTGTAGACTCAGGTAGTTTAGATGGACTTTAGAGATTACGTAGTCCAATTCCCAGAATTCATGACTCTCAGTACCAGAGGTTAAAGGACAGACTTTTAAGTCACAGAGCTAGTTAACCAGATACCCTAAACCAAGGCCCAGGGCTGTCTCTCAGTCCAGCTGTCTTTCTATTCTAGATTCCAGGAGGATAAGATGCAGGAAAACGGGGTCTTTTCTGGAGACTCAGACTGTACGCTTCACGGACATATGACCTACACAGGTACACAGGATCTCACACTCACAAGGCTCCCGTGTTTGGTTTAATTAATGCTCCACTGTTGCTGTCTTGAAATTCTTAATAATTTTGAAACAAGGTGTGTTGCATTTTTATTTTGCTTCCGATCCTGCAAATCATGTCGCTGGACCTGCATGGTCTACGGATTTGATTTCATGGAACCCAGCATAGAGACCCAGTATGAGACAGCCCCGGGACCCTGCTGGCCATGGAGGTCCTGCAGGTCAGGAGGCTGAGGCTCGGTCATCACTTAGAATAAGTTTTGTCCAACCTACTCAGGTCTTGCACAGGCATTCATGACTAAGCATTGCTTTTGCAAGCTTTAGACTGGGGCACCAAAAGACCTGTTACTAAGATTCTGCTGAGTGGTTTTGTAAAAAGTAATTTAACGTTCTGAGCCTGAGTTGCTGTTGTTTGTTTTTGTTGTGTTTTTTTTTTTTTTTTTAAATGGAGAATTAACAAAAAAAAACTTAACTGGTTGCAATGATAAAAAAATAGCAATGATATTGTAAACCATAGCATATGATATAAAATTGTTACTGAAGGCAGTTTGGTGCTGACATCTCTGTGACATTATGAAGCTTGGCAGGGAAGATAGTCATTAAGGATTTGATGTTAAAGAAACATGAGTTCAAATCCAGTCTTTTGTCATCTAATGCCCGTGACCTTGGGTTAATGACCTAAGCAGTCTGAGTCTTATTTAGTTGATTCATCTGTGAAAACGGAGACACCACACACTACCCAATGAGGTTATTTCAGAAATTAAAATGGGATAGTGTATGTAAAGTACTTGGCATGGTCCTAACTCATAGAAAAACCTATTAAATGATAGTCATAATACTAATAATAAATGGACACATTCGATTTATCTCCTAAGTACTAGAAATCAGAGCCCCTTCATCCAGGATGCTTATTCCTGGGCTCTGAAATATTTCTCAGGCTTTCTGGAAAAATTGGTAATGATTTTGAGTGGAGGGTGACGAGAGGAAGGAGGCATTTGTTTCTACCAAGTGGGAGCCATGCTTTTTTCAGACCCAAGATTTTGCCCAGCAATACCTGCTCTGCATATTCACAGCTTCCAACAGCTTGTTCTGTCATGCCCAAAAGATGAATTATGGTAAAGTCCCCCGACATTTCACTCACAAGCTGTCCATTCCTATACCAAAACCTGATTGGGACTGTGGCAGGAGGTATGGGGGATGTTTAGGATTGGGGGGAGGCAGGGATGGAAACAGATGGTGGCATGGCAGGGTGATTAAAACACTAGATATCTGTTTTAATGAATTGGTCACCCAGCGGATAAAATACTGCAATAGTGAGTCCCAGTCTTCTCAGGCAGTAATTGCAGTCTTATTTACAGGGTGTGTTTGCTCCTGGTAAAGCCATGCATTTTCCCCTTGCCACACTGTTCCCGTGAATGTCACGGGGTATAGAAGGAGAGAGAGGAGACACTTAGATAAGCAAGAAGAAACAGACTGATAAGTTCCTTCCAAGGCTTGTACCAATCTGGAAGATCCAGCGAGCAATTGAATTTTATGAGTGACCTTTAATGAGTCACTTTACCGCGCAGAGTTTCCTTTCCTATGTTAGAAAAGAGACAATCTGGTCTCCTAGTTATCTCATGGTAAGTAAAGACGAAGAAATGAGGTTCAGGCCATAATTCACTTTGGAAGAAAGATACGAAGGTAACTATTAAGCCGTGTTGCAAAGTGACCAGCAGGAAACCGAAACAATCCGATATGCAACTGTTGACCTTCAGGCTCAGAATGATTTTTATGCATTTGGGAGCTAATATTTCCACCTGTAAATTAGGAACTATTATGCGTAATAATGATTTAATGTCCTCCACTTAGCAGAAGGACAAGAAGAAACCCGCTGACATTTCCCTGCCTGAAAATACTAATTTGGAGTTGTATATTAATTAACTGTATTGATGCAGAACAAACCAATTGGAATTAAGAATCCCAGGTTAATGCTACTCTTTCTGGGTTGGTGGCTGAGGTAATTCTCCCTGGATTTGTATGTTTCTAATTTTTCTCTTTCTTTTATAGACACACTAACCTTGGAATGATAAAATTGTCAGTAAACACTATTTCTCGTATCTTCAACACTTCCTTTATGAAGCAGAGCTTCTTTATCTTTAAAATGGGAATTACTGAACATATTACAAGATTTGGGGGGAATCAAGTGTAATCGGTGTGGAAATACTTGGTAAATTATAAAACACTGGAACAATTTTCGTTATCTAGTCATGCTATTATTACAATTATTATCAGCTTTTCTTTTTGTGAATTTTAAATGAAACAGAGTGAAAGCAAAGGATTAAATAACTATGTTAATATTTGAAGGTGCTTTTTAAGCATGACTTCATAAAAAGGTTAAAAATAAAAACCCCACAAATATTATGTGATACATGAATAAATCAATCTTTTAAATGGTTGCATTGTGGCACCCTGGTGAGTTTTAATCTCTCGAGAACTAGCACAATTAGTGTCTTAACAAAAATTAAGGCACAAAAGTTTGCAATAACTTACTTATGATCACTTAGGTTCAAGTTTATATATTTATATTCTCACTCACCTGAATTCCAACATGTTTTGTCGAATAGGTGAGAAAGAAGTGGATATATGGTCAATTGGGTGGTCATTTCATACAACCTGGACTAAGATCCCGAGAATGTGTTTCATGTTAACATTGAGAACTCATGATCTAGTCAGTTGAGTGAGTCAGATAACTTTGAAGATTATTGTTTTCATTACAGCACTATAAGAATTCTAGTGGGTCTATGAGGCTGATAGATGGGTTTGGCCTGAGAAGAGTGTTGATGTCGTCTTCCACATAACAGTAGCCTGAGAAGAAAGGTAACTTCTAGCTCACAAATCACGAGGGCCCCAAGTCACAATTGATATTTAGCACGCTTTCTTGGCAGCTAAATAGTTAGACGTAGCAACTTCACAGGATTTGGTTAAAAAAATATACACCAAAATTAAGTCAACTGACTAGATACTGTGCTTTAGTTCCACTGCTTTGTCACGAAGGGATCGGAATTTACTTATTCAATATCTCTGAGTCTTAGGACTCTTAATTTTGAAAGGTAAATTACATAAACCCATGAGCAGGATTTTGGTATACATTAAATATTGGAATACGGAACATTATAAATGTGTCTGTGTACTACTGTCATTACTAATTGTATCATCATGTTCCTCAGTGATATTCTTTGGATAAGTTGGGTTTAACTAAGGAGAGCATTGTCAGGGGGTACTGTGGGGACAATACTTTGATAGTTACCGATGGGGTGGCAATTTAGAGTGAGGATATGATACCCAGTACTGGCTCTTTAGAGGCAGAATTCAAAGTGCATTTGTAGACATTTCTTATTTTAGGTGACCCTCACCTTTCCTCAAAGTACAACTGTTCTTACAGGTTCTATTAAGCAATACATCTTGTAGTCATTCCTGGAAGGGACATGAGGTAGATAAGAGAAGCTGAAGAATCCTGAACTATTGCTGTTGATCATGATGTTCTCTTGCTTCTTTCTAAGCTCCAAGTAGAGGGAATTTGGTTCGACTAGTATTTGCTCGATTGTAATACTCTGTCTGCCTGGGTCATAAGAAATTGTTTTCAGATGTTTGTCCAACCAGGCAATCACTTCTTCCTCTATGACATATTTCTCATGTGCACTTACTATAACTGCCTACAGACATAACTGTCTTTGCTATTAGACTATAAGCTCCTTGAGGCATGAGCTATAATTTAATTATCTCTTTTGTTCTGTGCCTACTATAGCACATGCAATATAATGGATGCCCAAATCTTTTTTGCTCAATGTAAATTTCTGGGATTGAGAATTTGCTAGCGGTCACTCAGAAACCACTGGTATTTCAGGGCAGAGACAAATAAGGGACCTAAAAGGGATAATTCAAACATTTAATAATGGCTGTAATGTCTCCTTAAACAGAAAATAAAATGAGCTTGTTCTAGCTACAGATTTAAAAATTAATTAAAATTACTTCCCACTTTTCCAGGAAGAGAAACTATCTTGCAAACCATGTGTTCAAAACAATGTTGATTAAATATGTCAGAGAAAGCCATGAGATAAAGGGAATCATTACATAAGAATTTACCACTATTTGTTATCAAGTCAGATATAATGGGGAAATATTTTTAAGAGGGCTTCCCAGGTCAGATTTATTTGTGAAATGCTAGACACTGCATCAACCTCTTAGAAAATCCCAGTGCACATTAAAGACCCAGTGAAGTCCTACATTTCCTAAGCATTTTTTACTGCTAAATCAATTTTTTCAAGTAATAGACCAAGGAGGTTTACGAATCAAATTGTATAATGAGCAAAATCAAGGCAACCATGAGTAAGTAATGTGCCCATCGACATTCTTGATATTGAGGCACAGGGGTAACATAATGTGTGTGTGTGTGTGTGTGTGTGTGTGTGTGTGCGCGCGCACGCGCGCGTGTGCGTGCTACGTTATGGAAGATAAAACTCCTGGATTAAATGAACTTGGAGGATTTATGATTTCTTTGTATAAGCAATAAGGCTGATGAATAGGAACATTTCAGTAAGTCGAGCATCACGTTCCTAAAAGTTATTTAAAAAGTTTTGAAAATGTGGCATGCTGTTACCATTACTTGCAGAGATATAAGGCAAAATCCTCCAGAATGCCAACTGTGAGAATGTAAAGACCAACTTGATTCTATCTTTAGGATGCATTAGAGTGTTTGGTTTGTAATGGCAACTCAAGAAATATTTGTCAAATCAATGCAAACATACATTAGGGCCACTGCATTCTCTGGTCATAAAGTTGCTTACTTATCCACCAAAGCAAGATGTAATTATCTTTCAAGGCCAAGATCCAAAATCACATTTCCTCTTTTAGTACAGTGGGAGGGACCAATAAATATCTTCCGCATGATGAAAAGAATAATAAAAATCATTATGGATACCATTTATTGAGCCAGTAATATGTGCCAGCCTTTCTAAAGAGTCACTCTAATTCTTGCAACGTTCTTAAAACACACCGTGTTGCTCTTGTTCCCCATTCAGGGAAATAGTGTCCCACAAAGGTAAATAAGACATCCAAGTTTACATAGCTAGTAATTGATACATACAGAATTAGAAAATTGTTTCTCTCCTTCCTGACTGTGCCACACTTCTTCCTACACTCTAAGAAAGCAATGTAATACCCTATTTTAAACAGGCATCATTTACATTATTCAGCAGCTGTGTGGCTCTCCAAATTGACCTGTCTTCCACACTGCATGGAAAATAGTATCTAATCCATATTAATTATAAATGCATGACCCTGTGTTTTAAATACCAGCTCGTTGATGACTAGTGCTGAGCTAATTTTTTAGTAAGTGATAAAGGTTAAAACCTTGACAGGCAATCATATCTTAGCAAAAAGCCCAATAATTCGGTGGTACTTAAAATGCTGAAGGGACCTTAGAAATATGTGGTCCAGTGTCTCTTAATGAGAGAACTATTTGAGTTTTGGGTGAGAGTAATCTTGGTATGTAAGCCTGGAAAAGATTCAATATTCAGCATCCTTGCCTTTTCCCCTGCTCAAGGCCAGGGGGCCTACTGTCATTATGGCCACCAGAACGCCTCCTCCTGTGAAGATAATTCTGCCACGCGTCTGAGACACCCACCTTGAGAGGTTCTTTCTGATGGTCCTGACCTGTGTGGATGGAGCCTGTAGGTGCAGAGATTATTGGTGATCTGCGCCAAGATCACACAGCAACGAGCAGAGCCAGGACTGTCCTATATAATAATGACCTTGACCATTTCCTGAGGACTTGTGGGCCAGGCCCTACAGAAAGGGATTCACATTGTCATTTGCCTTGTTCCCACCAACATGCTCAGCATATACTGTACTTATAAATACGACAGGTAGAGAAGTACTACACAGGGATTTAGAGCGTGGGCTCTGAAGTCAGATGGTCCAGATAGGAGAGCCATCTCTACCACTTACTAGCTGGGTAAACTTACTCACTGATTTGGTTGAGTTCTCTGTGTGTATTTGATCTGTAAAGTGAGAATAATAATAGCAATAACTCCCTAGGATTGTCAGGAGGATTAAATGAGTCCATCATAGCAAGTGCTTCGACTTAGATCTAACATAGAGTCAGTGTGCCATAAGGCTGGCCTCCGATGACTATCTTTTTGTTTTCTCAGAACGGTTCTGGAAGACACTGGCACTAGAGAAGCAGCAGAAGAGAGACCGCTCAGCTTGAGTTTACATTCTGGCTGAAAAAAACAGTAAGAAAATCATTTCTTATTCTAACTGTGTCAGGGCTCACCTGATGAGACAGGTGATTTTCAGTCAGCTGTGTTAAGAGGACAGATACCAATAGTGGCTAGGAAGATCCGAGAAGGCTTGTTTTAAAGAGCTACAATCTTACCTGCCCCTGGAAATATGGTCAGGGAGTAGATTAATGAAAAAAAAAAAGGGGAGGGGGAGAGGGTATTGAATAAATAACAAGAGCAAAATATTTAAAATAAGTGTATTGAAAGATAAGGTGTGCGCCCACACATGTGTGAGTGGCAAAGAGCAAAACATAATTAGAGAATAGAGCAAATATTAGAGTGTACAACAAATTTGGGGCTGACTCAAGGGAGTTTCATTTGCCTCCTTGGAGGAAGAAGCTTATCCATTCATGGCCCTTTAACCATAATCCCCAGAATAATATGTGAAGAGTGAAACTAATCCCAAAATACTGAAGAGGCACTAATCATTTTAGTCATTGTGGCTGGTAATTTGGGGGTATGTTCAAAGGGTAAGGTGCCTTTGCCTAAGAAGAAAGAAAACAAAAGAGCAATGTCAGGCAGAGATGTGATGAAAGACCTGAAAAATTAAAGCAGTGAGAAAAATAAAAGGAATTTGGGTGAATTAGCCCAAGAGAAAAGACAGCTCAGAATAAAGAAGGTAGGGAGTGGGAAGAGGAGGGGGGTTGATGGAACATAGTGTTCAACGTATATTTTTGTGCAGAGCGTGGTAACACACAGTCGCTGGGTACATGGAATATACAGGATAATGCAGATGCGGTCTCTATTCTTAAGAAGTTTATACTCTTATAGTCTATATAAAAGATATGAATAAATCACGTGACTAACAGGGAAGAAGTGATAGGTGCTCTGGTAGCTTACTGAAGAGAGAAACTGCACCCCGCTGGAGAGAGTAAGGTGGGTTACCTGCCCACCGAGGACATAGAAACAACATTGTATTAGAATATGTAAAATATGCATTTTACATATTGGCTCTGCTCTCCTGGAGCTCTTTCAGCAGATCCTGGGAAGTGTTTCCTTTCTCTGTAGGCCAGTGTTTTATTGTTGTTGTGTTCTCTGTGTGTGTGTTGTTTTGTTTTGTTTTTATTTCTGGTGACACATTAGCGTTCCTTAGGGAGACTTTAAAAAAAACCAGGGCTGAGCCGCATCCCAGACCATTTAAATGAGGATTGCTGTAAACTGGACTTGGGCAAGGGCAGCTTTGTATTATAATAAGCTTCCCGTGTTATGCTAATGAGCAGTATGGTTGAGCAGTAGGTTTGTGAACCTGTTTGCTCTAGTTTGCTTATATGACAAGGAAGTTGGGCTAAATGCTGTTTAAAGTCACTTACAATTCCTAAATGTTATCATTCTGTTCAGTTCGTTTTCTCATTTGTAGATCGTTTTTCTCCTTTTATAGGTGAAGAGACTGAGGTTTCCACAGTGACTGTAACTTCCCCAAAGGCAGGCAAGGCACACAACCAGAGGGTAACAGAGTCTGAACGGCGACCCGTCTTCTGCTCACTGATTCTGCGCCTTCCTCCTCTGTCACTGAGCCAGTCATCCTAAAGGAGACATTTCTGAAATTGTTACCAAGGGGAAGAGTTCCATCAAAGGCTTAGAGAGTCTGCGAAAGTAAAATCCATTTCGTCAGCTAACGAGGGTTGGATTTTGCATCAGTGAGAGCTGCATTAGGTTGGGAAACTGACAGTCCACGTAGCAGTGCGATTCGCCCATTCACCCCCAATCTGACGTTTTGCCCTTATTTACAGAGGCAATCAGGCATATGTGTAGGCAGCTGGGACTCAGGGCACAGGCCCGCGGAGCAATGTGTTGCTGCTCCCCTGGTTGAACAGTAGAGGGAGACAAACCTCAGAGATTGTCGTAATGGGCTTTTTGACCACCAAGTTTGGGTTTTTACTTTTCTTGAAATATTGTTTTATGAAAAATATCCATAAATGACCCTCACCTCAGAGTTACAAAGAAGATTAGATTAAAAGTGCTTCTGGGAGACTTGGGTGAGTCATCTCAGAGTAACAAACTCTGGAAGGGAGAAGGGAAAAAGGAGCCGGGACCCAGTGAGGAATGGGTCATGTTAGTGTGGTCAGCAATTACCAAGACGGAGCATGAGAGGGAGTGTGTGCGCCTGTGCGAAAGGGGAGAGGACGGGAATGACGCAAATGAAGTGGGCGTCGGCACATATGTCGCATCTGACCTCGTTTTGGGACTAAGAGTACAGGCTCCAATGGCCATTCAAAGTCATGCTGGTTTTTCTTTCCCTTCTTCTAGGGAATTTTCAAGGGAATTTCTTACAAAGTATGCACTACACTGATTCTTCAAAAATAAGACCTAACTGGACAATCAACTCTAATGCGTCTTTTGGAGCAAAAATTAATGTAAGACCTGGTGTTATATTATATTATATTATTATATTATATTATATTATATTATATTATATTATATTATATTATATTATATTATATTATATTATTATATTACATTATATAAGACCTGGTCTTATATTACAGTAAAATAAGGCTGGGTCTTATATAATTTTTTGCTCCAAAACACGCATTAGAGCTGATTGTCCGGCTAGGTCTTATTTTCGGGGACACATGGTAAACACACAGTGGTGAGTTTCCAGAGGACAGGGCTGTGTCCACTCCTGTGCGACAAAGGCGGAACACAGTGCCTAATCCACAATAAATGTCTTATATGTTTGATTCTGTTGAATCCATACTGAACATGTACTATCAGCCCCAGCAACCTCTCCACAGGGCTGTCATGAGCCACCTCAGTATCTGCATGTTCCATCCTCATAAGTAAGCATTATATAGTTGTGTGCTATCAGATAGAGCTTAAGACCACTTAGCAGCACGTGGTGTTGAGTTCTCTGGTGCTTTTTGTTCTCAGTACTTGTTTGATGCTGCTCTCTACTCGGTGTGCCTCTCGTCCTCTGTGATCCGGCAGGTAGTGCTTTATCTAAAGGAATCACCTTTATTCTAGGCAAACATGGCTCCCAGATACATCACCAGTATTTCTGCCAGCCTGTGTTAATGTTCACACTGTCTAAACAGCTGGAAAAATAACTGCTGCTGTAGCAGCTGCTGTGACGTTCCCAGGTAATTCAGGTATTTCTGCATGTTATTGATGCATTGAAGATGCTGTTTAGAGCTATAAACTGTATGTATTAGTGGATACATAGCATTCATTCATTCAACAACCATTGATTTTGATATTTAAGTTTACTTTTCCATTACTAAAAATACTGCATTTTAAAAACATTAATTCTAAAATATATAATGCTCACTAATAGAGAAAACTTCTCTGAATAATTGGGGGGGGGGGGCGGTGCTCTGTAGAAGACCAAGCTTATATAAGTTTTTTGTGTTTATTGATTTGTTTCTGTTTTGTTTTGCTTTGCTCTCCCCAGGAGAGAGCTGTGACAGAAAGTCAACATGGTCACATTTAGGAGAATAAATTCACTTTGAGATCATGAAACTAGCATTCTCCCAGTCTCCCCACATACAAGACCTTAGAAGGATGTGAACAGAAAAGTGTGTGTGGATTCTCATTATCTGAGAATGGGGATGAGAAGGACTGTTTGGAATTCAAAAATTGGAAAGGTGATACCACTCAAGTCTTGGTGGGTCCTTGGGAAAAAAGAGACAGTAGTTCTTATTTTGTCAGTGACAGAAACATAAACCAAATGTGACTTACAGTTAATGAAAAGGCCAGCTTTCTGAGGCATGGCTGCACAGGGGAATGAAAGAAGCAAACATCAAGACGTACAAATCTAAGAACGTTAGTAAGGGGTACCTATGGCTGGTTTTAGCACTAAGAGAGTAGAATGCGCCTTCCTCGACAGTCTAGGAACCTGCTGAAGGAACTGGATCAGAACTTGACTCACATCGTTTGTGGGGCTGAGTCTCTTCATTCTCACAAGACGGCGCGTGTCAGTGATGGTAAGCAACAATGGCTGACTTCTGTTGAGGAAGCTGGACCTTCTTTTGAACTGTGTGGCCTCTAAATGTCTTCCACAGTTCAGGGGAAGTGAGAAGCTCTGAATGGAAAATATTGCTGGGACTTGCTGCTACTCTTTCTGTGGGGGCCTGCATCTATTTTATTTGAAAATGAAAAGACTGATTCCCGAACATTGGAATTCGGAGTCTGCAGAAGTGTTCATATTGGATACAGGCAAACTTCGAGGCAATTTAGGTAAATTTAAATGCACGTTAATGAGGGTGAGATCACATGTCTGTCTCTTAATGTTCTCCAAGAATCTTAGTATTCCTCAAGTATTACTAATTGTGTCACAATTTTATCTTTCAGTCCTTATCTTGCTTCCCTTTTCACTCATATTTGTTGTTGCCAATGGCATTCTACTTTATGAGATGCGGTCTTATATTAATTTTTGCTCCAAAAGACACATTAGAGCTGAGGGTCCAGCTAGGTTTTATTTTCAGGGAAACATGATAGAAGATGCCTAGAAAGTGAGTACTGCTGCAACAAAACTCTGAAATATGAGGCACGTGACAGGTGGCAAGAAAAATGATCAGAAGTTGGAAAGATCGTATTTTCTATTTTGCAGAGGTGAACATTTAGTACAACTTCTACCTGTGGTAACTTGGGAAGAAGACTATGCACCTTATGATCTTGTGGATTTAGGAGAAATAGCCATGAAAGAGAATTCTGTACTTCTGGCTCCATCTAGCAATGCATTAATAAAGAGGTGGTTTCAAAGTGTGGCCCAGCATGTAAGAAAAAATGGAAGGGAATAAAGAGAATTCATTAATTCAGGGATTTTCAGAATTGGGAAGGGAAATTACTTCTCAATACCAACCAACAAAAAATGAAATCGAGGAGGCTTTTGAGCCGTAAAGGCTGGTTAAAACTCAGGATAAAAATTAAAGACCTTTGTACCAATTGATATAACTTCCGAAAGGATGAAAATGTGATCTATGATATGCATAGTGATCCATTCAACTGCAAGCACAAAATAGTCAGAGAAAAGAGTGTGATGCGAAGGGGGCAGAGCACACGTGCATTAAATTGAAAGAGAAAGAAAGAGAAAGGTGAAAGAGGAGAAGGAAGGATATTACGGATATGAGGAAACAAAGGAGTGGATTATATTTAAGAAGTGAAGAAGTTATGTCTAGAAGAGAACTGTATATGTCGCTACTGGCACAGAGAACTGGTGAGAATTAAATAGATTTTTTTTTGTAATCTAGTTTTTGAAAGGGTTGTACTAACAATTTTTGTACCAGAAACCTAGGAAACAATCTCAAAATTATGTTACTTAAGAAGCCAGTTGAGGAAGCTTGGAATGTTAAGCTTAAAAAAAAGAAAGAAGGAGAAGGAGAAGAGGAATTGGTAAAAAATGATGCGTGTTTTGGACAGAGTATGAACTGAAATGTAAAGGAAATATCATATGTTGAAATAGTCTAGAGTCTGTTTTCCTTAGAATAGTGAGGACATTAGTACATTTGAACTCAATATAAGAAGGCCACTCCTAATGGGTGCTTTCCAGCAATTAAAAGTTGCCCTGAAAATACTGAGCGATCTACCATTGGTTTGGTCTGACCAGTGCAGACTGTGTGGCTTTGGGACGTGGAAGGTAGCGTACGGTACAATTCATTGGATGAAACTTTAGCAGAGTTATTTGTGCTATCTGTATATTGAAACTGACTAGCCAGGCACAGAACTAAATTATTTCACAAACATAATTATCCTATCTCACCGCAACTATATGAGATTCCTATCTATTTCATATAACTAGTAATATTTAGAGCTAGAACTTAAAGCTAGGCTTTTAAAATCTTCCAACTCATGGCATCCATTTATAGGTTCTGCTTGTTGATATTTTCCTCTCCACCTAATGGTTTGTTTTAATGAAATGACACCGAAGATTCATATTCCACATTAAATAGTGCTTTAGAGCAAAAATGTAGATGGGTCTAGAAGAAGAAATTTTGAAATCCAAATCAGAAGACTTATCTTCTTGGGCAAACCTCACTTTACTGGATGACCATAGGTTAAAATTTGAACCTGTTCTTTGATTCTCTGTTTCTTGATTTGTAGGAAAGACTGCCATCTACCTCTGCCTTCCTCACAAGTTTCCACTGAGGATGGGATAATATTTCGTGAATGGACTCTTTCATAAAGAGAATGTAATCTGCTGGCAGATGTTTCAGTTAAAATCTACATAGTTGACAATGAAAATATTTAACAAGACATACTTGTGATATAAATTCCATGTCTGTCATCTTTTAGCAGACCATTTCATCCCTCATTTTTTTTTCTCTTCAGCAAAGCAAAAGGCAACCCCCAAGACTTCTCAGCTTAGGGAAAAGGATTCTTGTTTCTCAGTATAATTTACTGTTCATTTGCTTTCTCAGCAACATCTCTTAAGGTTCTCCCCTCTGCCATGTTCTAAACCCACCTGGGAGAAACACTTCATTAGTATTTATGGAGCAACTGGGTAGTGGATACTAGATTTGAGCAGACTTGTCCTGTAAATTAATCCTTATAATAAGTATATAAATTGGGATTTCTTCTACAAATGAAGAAAAACCCAACACTCAGAGAGATTAACTAACTCCTCCAGAGTCCCACACTGGTAATAATCTGACTCCAAAGCCTGAATTATTTCCACCCTGGATGGAACACTGTCTCTTCTCCTTCAGCCAACCCGTAGCTCTAGCTCCATTGCCTGTGATCACTCTTGGAGGTCGTATCACTGTAAGGCACGTAGTTACTCTACTTAGGAAAGTCTCCATCAGTTCCCATGGCCCATTAGCAGGTTTTAAGAGTAGCAGCACTGCATGACTACGAAATTCAAACTTAGCCCTGAATTGAAGGCCCTCTACTGCCCAACTCCAATATAATTCCAGACAACTACCGCTGCTCTCGTGAATGCATTCTCTGCTCCAGCCAAATCAAATTGCAAGTTCTCTCCCAACTACAACGCAAACTCTATGTGAACTGAACCATGTTTGCCTGTCGTGTTCAGTGCTGAATCCCTAACCCCTAGAATAATCCCTGTCACAGGGCAGACACTCAACTCATAGGTGTTGGGTGAGTGAATAAATGAATGAACATGCGCTCCATCCTGTCTCTAGACGTCGTCTGAAATGCCTTCTATTTGTACCTATGTAATATTCAAGGTCTGGTTCAAAGGCTATTTTCTTGATTCCTAAATTCTCAGTCCGAAGGAAAACTCAGTCCGAAGGAGTTACTACTTTAGTCCATTTGGCTGCTATGGCAAAAATACCACAGACTGAATGACTTCAGTTACAAATATTGATTTCTCTGAGTTCTGAAGGTTCATAGATGACTGTCTTCTCATTGTGTCCTCACATGGTAAGTGAGTGAGAGTTCTCTGGGGTCTCTTTTATAAAGGCACAAATCCCATTCATGATGGTTCCACCACTTCCCAAGCCTCTGCCTCCTAATGCAATCACATTGGGGGTGAGTGTATCAATACATGAATGTTGGGGAACACAGACATTCAATTCAGAAGAGTTAGTGAATGTATAAAATTTCTAATATTAGCTTGGCTTCTGTGGGCTACTTCTGTAAGAAGTAGCAACACACCTCCCAATATCTGTCACCACGGAGTTCCTCTCTCTGCGTGTATAGGACACTTAGAGACAACAAGAAGGGATCCTTCCAAGAACATACAGACAGCAACCAGTTACGAGGGTGCACAGAAAGAAATCCCGGCCTCTGTCCTCCATCCGAGTTCAATATTGGTTTGGCTTATCTAAAGAGTAGTGAATTATAAAACTTCAACACTCTGGAGTGTGAGCGGCTCATTATTTTTAAACTCATAGAAAGACACATCCATACTGTATATTTCTATAGGTCACCATGTGAAACAGTGCAAGTGGGAAGGAGCTTAGACTTTTCATTGGGAAGACAATCTGTCTGCACATGTGATGAGACTGGTAAGAATGCAGCTAACACTAAGTGCTCCTTTTTTTTTTTTTTTTCCCAGCACTGACAGAAACTCTTGACAGATATGGTAGCTGATAAGGCTGAGGAGCAGTCGGAGTCCCATCCAGCCTGTTTGAATAAAAGGAGGAAACAAATGAAACACACTTTTTTGAAGCCAAAGCAGCAGTGATCCTTCTTGTGTATGCTTTAGTGAATTTGGCCTCCCAGATATAGATTTGTAAAGAACAAAGTAGCAATGGCAATGGGAAAACCGGCTTTTCAGGCAAAATCTCAGAAGGAAGTTGGGGAAGAGAAGGGATGCAGTGTGGAGGGTGGGTCAGGGTATCTACCGTTCACTGCTTTTGTTTCTTTATATGCAATTCTATTGTTTCCTTCATATATTTTTAGAAGGATGATAATATATTGCATATACAAATGGTAGGTCACAGGTGTTCCTTTTAATATCGTAGGTATGAAAATGTATCGGTTACAAAGTACTATTTTTAAGTTATGCTCATTATCTTATTTGATTCTCACAACACCATGAGGAAGGCATCACTCTATTTTGGGGGGGAAGGTTTTATACATAGCTTGATGTTATAAAGGAGGAAACTGAGGAAGGAGAATGGCTACTGTGGTAGGGCAAACACAGCAACACGAGTTCAAGTCCAGGACTCTTTCAACTATGTTATGACACCAGCTAATGGTTTTCAGATCTGCTCTCAAAACTAGGCATTATTTTAAATCGTTCCAAAAATGTAAAATTGACTTTGGCCTCTGTCCCTTCTAGCCCCGACTTTCTGTCTTCCCTATCTCTCTTGTCTTGCCCTCACCGTCTCTTGCACACATCGTCTTTCTCTTATTCTCACATTCTTCTTCTCTCTCTCTGTCTTTCTCATATTTGCTCTCCTCCTGGCTTCCTCTCTAACTTTTTGACTCTCTCTTCTTCTCAGTCTGTTTCTATGGGAAGAAATTAAAGATTTTTGTTTAATCCCACTTTAAATGGTATGATTTAAAAATTTTAAAAGATTAGTAATGCTTCTTCTAGAAGTCCAGAAACAAACAACAAAAAAGAAAATCAAGATACCCAGATGAATTTATGTCCTATAATATGTGATGATAATTGTGATATTTTATTTCTATGTCACAATTTAA
Organism: Rhinolophus sinicus; assembly: GCF_057876585.1. Lineage (NCBI taxonomy): Eukaryota > Metazoa > Chordata > Mammalia > Chiroptera > Rhinolophidae > Rhinolophus > Rhinolophus sinicus. The sequence continues at coordinate 14,854,891 of NC_142516.1, read as the reverse complement.
AAATGAAAATAGGTATAATATATGCAAAAGCACACACACACACAAACTCCACTCAAAGAATGGAATGATTACAAAAGGACATAATGAGCCCCAACGAAATGAAGTGAAAAAGACTCATATATTTATGGTGCCTAAAATATAAACTCAAGCTCATTTAAACAAATTCATCAAACAAAGTTACCAAATTTTTCATTATAGTAAAGTTTGTGTTGTGTTTCTCCACCTGTAGGTCCCTACTGATATTTTTGGATCAGACAGGATGGCATCAAGAGTTAGATTTAATCCACAGTCCAGAAGTTCCTTATCAAGGATTGTAGAACTTTAAATAATACTGACCTGTACTTATAGAACTAAAAGGAAAGCAGAGAAACAAAACAAAAAACAAATGTACTACATGATATCAGAGGTGGGATCTAAATCAAACTCATAGAAACAGAGGGTAGAAAAGTGTTTGCCAGGCGGAGGGCTTGCGGGAAATAGACAAAGTTTGGTAAAAGGGTACAAGGTTTCAGCTACAAGAGGAATAAGGTCTGAGGATCTGACGTATCTCATGGGGAGTATACTTGATAACACTGAATTGTATAAGTGAAATTTTCTAAGAGAGTAGAACTTAAATGTTAACGCACGCGCACACACACGATAAAATAAATGCACCATGAATTTCTATTTCTGTTTTTTGTGCTTTAGCTTGGAAGCTGGGCCGCCCTTGGAGGTAACTATTGAGGGCTTTGAAATCCACTCATGCATTTGTACAAAGTCACAGGCCTTAAACTGCAAAGTGATAAAGTTTGTAATTTTGGGCCCATGAACAAGGGAATATACTGTCCAATTGTTAACTGTGAAGAAGACAATTTGGGGTTCTCTCACTCCACCCCCGTAATATATACAGTTTCATGGCTCTCACTTAGAGCAAAGAAAAGGCAACAGTTGGAAGGGACTTAGTCCCTAGTTCTGAGCCTAACTGCAGCTTAATTGCAATTTGCAAATTGAACCTATATATACCCAAACTCGTGGTCAAAAAGCTGTGTCTACAATATGTAGGATTGCTACACAATTCACAGGATGTGGCCAAAGAAGAGCAGATAAGAATCTAGTGCTTCATGGTACAAAAGCAGAAAGAAATGTGGCCGCTTAGCAGAATATATAGGTCACCAGATATGACAACTTCCCAGTTGATTCTTTTGTCACACCTTCAGTGTCTGCTCATTTTCTCCATTGGTGGAATGCAAGATTTTTTGGAGTGGTGTTTTTATTCATGTCATTTTATGAGTTGTCCCTGCCAGCCCATTTCTCCTCTCTACATCATCCAGGACTTGGAACAAACACTCTGGTTAGAACACACGATGCCTAAGGAAAGAGCCGTAGCTAGTTAGAAGCATGAGGGCAAGATCGTAACCTCAACTTTGGGAGCTATTTTTATTCCACAAGCTGCTATTGTCTTAAGTACTTATGATGTGGCCTGGAAAAGACAAATAGTCTTCTGAAAATATCTCTACAGGAAGAGCCTTCTCCCCAGAACCTATAAAACATTCATAACACCTTCATTGTGCTGTAAATCCTTAGCAGGAGTTGATAACAGTGTATGAATTTTTAATGTAACATTTATAAATGGTTATTAAAACTATCCTTAAAGTAAAGTGTCAGTTTATTTTTAATTAACTGTTGGCTATTTAAGCTCCCAGATGGCCTGGGGAAAGACCAATAGGCCCACATGTCAATTATCTTCCCTTCTCTCCCATCTTTAACCCCTTGTTGACTGTAGCTCTAAAAACTAAATGAAACTGCAGATATGGTCTCAGGAACATTGTATTTCTAATGAAATAGTCCTGGGATATCTGGCAGCTGCCATGGCTGCCATACCACTGTGAATTCTGAGTCCTCACATCCCAAACCCACCTCCATACACCTATGCCCAGCAAGAGAGAAAACTGGGGCGAAGAAGAGGATGGGTAGACTCTAGATCACTAGACGGGAGCTTTTGGATTCCAACTTAGGCTTAGTGGCATTGTACTTATATGGTCCTGAGCAAATTTCAGCTTCCTGGAATGTACTTCTTTATGTGTCAATGCCGGGATGATGCAAACTGCTCTGCCTCTCTCAAGAAGTTGCAAGCATCAAATTAAAAGCTAGGTATGCAAATATTTTAGAAACTATAACATGCTGTACACACATATGGCCTCCTCTTTTATCATCTTCCAGTTATTGTTCACTGTCCACATGGTCTCCCAGGATGGACGTCTCCAAATTTTGAGTATGCTGTTTCTTTCTAGAATGCCGAAATCAGGCAAAGTTGTTTCTCTTACATGTTTTATTTAAAGAGTCCGATTTTTCCCCAGAGTTGGAAAGATTATTTCATCCAGGGTACAAATTCTTTGTACCTTCTCTCCTGCGAATGGCTATGTGGCTTGTGATGGCAGTCACAGGAACAAGTGCCATTATGCATTATAATTAGAAAATCTAATTGTTAGCAAGGTCAGTTTGGTTCCTTTGGGGCCTCAGATTTGCCCAGATGTGTGTTCTGCTGATTCCCACCACAATGCATGGAATAGACTCTCCTCCCTGTGGGTTATCCTTGTTCTGACTCTGCCTATGCTGTATTACATGCTTCGAGAAGCACAGCATCCAACATTTCTGCCTTCCCTTCCCTTGCCTCCAGACAATATAGTCCAGCATGGGGAATATGAAAGCCAGGCATCTGGCCCTCACAGGATACATGTGAATGCATGTGTTTGTGAGTAAATGTGAATAGGTGAGTGTTTGTATAAACATTCAAGTGTCTAATATTAGACTGGATGACTCATTAATGTTCCTTAGCAGATGGAAAATTAACTCTGCTGAGCATGCCCCCAAATTCCTTAGAAGAGCATTCCAAGCTCTCCATGGTCTAACCTGACATGGACCTCCGGATCCCGCTCCCACTCTGGGTTCTAGGAAGACTGACCTTCTTATCATTCCTCTTAATAAACCACACTTATTCTATGCTTCCTTACACATACAGACAGCTTTCGCTAAGCATATTCTTCATGTCCTTGTACGAGGTCAGACAATTCAGTTCGCGAACTCATCCTAGAAAAAGTGCTACATACCTCATTGCTGAGTATCACTGCAGTCACCTTCCAAGTACTCCCCTCGGGAAGCTACGCAGCGACGTCAGCATAGCCTAGTCCACCCTTCAAAGTGATTTTGAAACTCCTTCTGGAATGGCCATCAGAGTGTCATCATATTACCCTTGATGACCTGAATGTCATCAAAATGTCTTCCTTTCAATATTTCCTTTATCTTTGGGTAAAGAAAGAAGTCTTTGGGGGTCAAATTAGGTGAGTAGGGAGGGTGTTCCAATACAGTTATTTGTTTACTGGCTAAAAACTCCCTCACAGACAGTGCCATGTGAGCTGGTGCATTGTCGTGATGCAAGAGCCATGAATTAATTAATTGTTGGTGAAAAGCTCAGGTCGTCTAACTTTTTCATGCAGCCTTTTCAGCACTTCCAAATAATAAACTTGGTTAACTGTTTGTCCAGTTGGTACAAATTCATAATCCCTCTGATATCAAAAAACATTAACGACATAGTTGCAACAAGTTCATGAACTTAATTGTCCGACCTCATATATCTAGAGAATTTCTAATCATTCCTCAATATTCCACTCAGTTCTGTTCTCTGGGGAGTCTTCCCTGCCCACAGAACCTCTGTGCTCACTTCCATTATGGCATTTATCAAATTGCATGGTGATTTCTTGCTTATTTATCTGTTTCCTTCATGAGCCTGTGAGCTCTTGGAGAACAGAGTAAATGTCTTATTTGCCTATCAGTCAGTTTTTACACAGTGCTAGACACAGAGGAGACACTCAGTAATCACTTGTTAAATAAGAGAGTACAGATTTAGTTTCAATGTAGGTTTTGCAAATTGCACTGATCACATTTAAAGCCAAAATGATTAACTCTCTTTGTATTATGCTGTTGAATATTAACCAAGAGCTTAGGCGAAGCAGGGGTGAATCCTGTCTTGATTCTAAAATTTGATATATGGCATTATTTTTGATATTTTAAAATTATTTCATTAAAAATTTATTTAGTTAAAAAAAATTAGCCAAGAGTTTATTTCGTGGTCAAGGATGATGGTGTGTGTTCATTCTAATTGAGACACAAGAAATTTAAGGTGTTTGCAAAACATCTGAGTTCTAACTAGAAGAAAACTACATGTTTGGTAGGACTGGTTTGGGCTTGACTGTACATATGAGGGTTCTCTGAGCAAAATGTGATTAAATGCTTGGGTAAAGAGAAAGGAATACGGGAAAAAAAACCATGGACTTGAAGTTCAACACAGTAGACTGAACACAGATGTTTTTCCCACTTTTGTTCCAAACCCTGCTAAAATGATAATGACTGACCAAAAATGAACTAAATCCATACAGTAAAAGAGAATTAAAGAAGAATTAATACATAATAAGGAATATGAATAAAATTATCAAAGGTAAAAGCCTTTAACTAGTAACTGACTTGTCCATCAGAGAAGGCTCAGTGATTGATGTCATGGAAACCTGGAGAGAGTCAGGAATTGGAGGTGACACGCACCTATGAAGTCTGAGATAGTATGTGGGACCAGAAATAAGAAGGTTGGTTGAAAGTGTGTATAAGGCTCAGTTAGATCCTCAGAAAAATTCCTTCAAATGCATTCCATGTTTTTCCAAAGTAACACAGAAAACTTATTCCCTTAAAATGTTGAATCAGAGCAACTCTAGTTTTAGGAACACTCAGCACACAACTGAGGCTAGACAAAAGGCAATGCATGGAGGACAAATGAATTGATTGGTAGTGTGCCCTTCAAAGCTTCCAGGATGCTGGAAACAAAGATTATGTTCTCCACACATTCATTTCTGGGGAAAGTAACTGGTCCAACAGAAAAGACCTATGTAAGAAGATATCTGCCAACATAAATGCCAGGTCCTGGCCCAACTGCCTTTCAGTGAAGCCCACCTTGACAATTTCATGCTTACATACTGCTCTGAGGACACTTCTTAGTGAGATAGATAAATAGATAGATAGATATAATATAGATATAAAATTAAAGCTCATATGAAAAAAAGATCAAAGCAAATATGTCTTAGAAAAGGAATTGTGAGGAAATACAAATAATGTAGAGAGCAATAAGAAATGTTTGGAAAAATATAATTATTCCTTAGAGAGAAACAGATATTTAATCATTGAAACAACAACAACAAAAAATGCTGTGAAAATGTCACAGAGAGAGAGAAAGAAAGATCTTGAAAATTGAAAACATAACAGCAAAAATTAAACATATATATATACATTTAAAAGAATGCAATGTTAAGTTCTAGAAAATCTCCCAGAAAGTAAATGGAAAAATAGATATAAAATAGGAAATAAAAGATAACATAGAAGATTAATACAGGAAGTCTAAAGTAAGTTACAGATAACAGACAAAATAGGAGGAATATATTTACCAAAGAAATAATTCAACAAGGGCCCACGGCGTACCCAGCATATCAAAGATATTATTATAAGATTTCAGAACCTGACAAATAAATCAAATATTCTTAAAGCTTCCAGGAGATATAAAACAGATCATATTCAAAGGACTGGGAACCAGAATGGCATTAGGTTTCCTAAAAACAATATTGGAACTTGACAGACAATAAAGCAATAATTTAAAAATTCTGAAAGAAAATTATTTCAAAGCTAGAATTCCACACACAAACCATTATTTAATGTTCATAACAATATATCAGACATACAGGGAGGGATTGAAAAACTTAACCCCTATGTACATTTTGTCAGAAGGATGAAGGGTGTATGAAACCTAGAGAGTGTCATCCAGGAAGGAAGAAGAGGAGAATGAGGAAACAGGCCATCCGACAGGAGAGGGGAAGGCAAGACTCAGCGTGGTAGTCGAGTAGTGTCCTAGGTCAACAGCTGTGAGCAGCCTGCGGACATAGTGTTGTTTAGAGGAGATGGAGGGCTCCTGGTGGTAGCTCCAAGCCAAAGGAAAGGAAAAGGAATCGATGCATTATAGTTACCGAGTGCATTTCAGTACATTAAGAAAAAAGGTTTGAGACTGAATTAGTGATAAGAACATGGAAACCTCAGCCTATGGGGAAAAAAAAAATGAGTCAGCTGTTAATTTTAGGAAAGGTAATATATGTGTGTGTATGAATGTACACACACACACACACACATATGTAATCATAATATGCTATACACTTCAACTGTGAACTATATTTATATTTTCATAATATAAACTATGAATATCAATGTAATATAAAATTTATGTAACTACATTGAGAGGATGGAATCTTAAAAAGAATTTTAATTGGTAGATCAGGTAAGAGAACCAAGTTATGTCCTTTCAGGGTATGACTTCAAGATAGCTAAGCATTTTGTATAACTCAATGAAAGAGTATACCCTCATGTCTTAGAAATATGGAAGAAGCCATTATAAACGTTGAAAGAAGTTACCTCTGGGGAGAAGTGGAGCAGGGGACTGCTTTAAAAAACAAACAAACAAACAAACAAAAAAACTTGAATTGCTGAATTTTTAAACTATAAACATTTTGATTAAACACATTACTACAGAGGGGGATGGGAAACTTGGGGAGACACCACATCTAGAAAAGTGAAGGAATTACCAGAAGATGAAAATAGGATTATAATAAAACATTCTTATGATAAAACAGGAGAGGGTGGAATTTGGGGGAAAAAGGTGGGGGGTGTGGAATTCAACAGGGAGAAAAGCTTCTGAGACTCAAGTAGGGGTGAAGAGTGAGTAAACACTATGGAATCTGACCACTAAAGGACCCTCAAGAGGGCTGTTTCAGAAGGTCACCTGAGGCTGCTTCAGATTCTGGCTGAGAAAGGTTTTCAGATAAAATGGAGGATGTAACTTCTCCCACCTCAGACTCTTCTGCCCTGGGATGGATCACTATTCATCTAATCCATTCAGCCCCAGTCCGCCTCATCAGAAGTTTTAGATCTTGTAGGTAAACACCAAGGAAGATAAGTATCCCTTCTACTCAGGCCAGGGAATGCTGGGATCAACCCATAAAAGCTGTTTATTCAGATTTTCCTGTGCTTTGTGTAGTGGCTGAAATAAAAGGACACAGACAGAAATAAAACAACAACAAGAACAACAAAACCCCACACACAACTCCCCCCCCACCAAAAAAAGTCCCAAAGCAAAAAATTTAGAACAAAACAACAACAACAACAAAATAATAAAACATGTTTTGTCCCTCATGGCCCATATGCTCCACTTAGAGCAGAAAGGCACCAGCAGGAGAAATTGAAGTACTGGAGACGGGCGTGAAGAGTCAAGTGATGAAGAGTGTAATTCACACTTGAACTATTATAGTCTCATGAGAGCTAAAATAGCTGAGAAGCTCTGGCAAGGAAGTCTGGGTCTACAATAAGGCTTGAGGGTATTATAGTGACGAAAGAGAACAGGTGATGTTGGCAGGGAGAGAACTGCTGTAAGAGATACAGGTGGATGTGTTTCTCCAGAAACATACTCCAGTATTCATAAAAATGAACCCCTTTTCTGGACGAATGGGACCTTCTCCTTCTTCTGCCTAAGTTCTGGCAACTAGAAGTAGTATGACTTTGGACAAACCCACCTTCCCTAGGTCTAAGTGGCAATATTATACCAGCCTTAGATAATGGCACTGAGGACTGCATCATATAGGGATAGGGTGTGTTTTTTTTAATTATAAAATGGAGCCAAAAAAGCAAGCAGTGATGGGCTTGGGGGGGGGTTGGACTTTGCAATTGTCATTTATCATTCATTCAATTAAACTGAATCATTCAATGCATGTGTGTTACGCGCTTAGGTTTTGGAGGGAAATGTCAAAGACATTGCACCAAGTAAGGCAGACATTGTACAACTAATTACACAATCAATTGTTCAATTCCTTAACATGGTCCATCAGGGTTTACATTATCTGATTTCCATCTGCTTACACCTCTCTTGCCCAGAGCTCTTGGAGTGTCATCACACAGACCTTTCATTCCATGAACATGCTCTGCTTCTGCCCTGCTCAGAGACTTTGTGTACTTCTGTTCCCATCCCTCTTCCCACCTCCTCCTTCTCCTTCAGATCATAACTAAAATAGCCACATGGCAGGGAAACTTTTCCTGAAATCCCAATTGGTGTCAGGTCTCCCTGCTCTCCTAGAATCTTATGGTGCCCTGTTGTAGCAGTAACCAGAAGTGTAAATACAAATTAAATATGGGATTTAATTTAATTTAATTCTGTGGTTCCTTGTTAGAATGTACAGCGCCCCCCCCCCCGCCCCCACCGCGTGCCACAGCAGAATTTTTTTTCTTTTTTACCGTTGTAACCTTAGAACTTAATATGACGCCTGCCCGTAATGAGCCTTCAACACACATTTTCTAAATGACTGGTCAGACATGCGTAAAAGCTATTTTCAAAATATTGATCATGGGCGGCAATTTATCCTCATGAATCTTGAGCTTTCTTTAACAACCTGCTACAGGTCCATCTTCTCCAGGTTTATCTAGCCATCTCTGATTCTATTTTTACATACTTGCAGGTTCTTTAAATTATCTCATATAAATGTCACACCCAGAACCAAATTACATAATCTTAGTCCACTGTCACCAGGAATCAAAGGTTTTTCTTTTTCTTTATTTTTCAATTTACTTATAAAATCAAGGGGTGAGGAGGAAGCCTACTTTAATAGGGGCATTTACTGCAGTATAGAAATAACTGGTAATTATGCTCTCTAAATGAACTTGACTCTATGGCTGGTGTCAGATTTTGCTAAGTGCCCTGGGCCCAGCTGCGACTAATTAGGCCTGTATTAAATATTAAAGCTTTCTGACACCCCGGGTTTGACGGTGACAGAAAAGAAGAAATCCTGTAACCTAATCTGCACCCAACAGGAGTAATTTATGTTCACTTCTTATAACAAAAGAAAATCCAATTATGCAGCTGGCTGGAAGATATATTTAAAGGAGAAGTTAATGCAAAAAAAGATACATAAACACAGAGTACATAAAATAACAAAAACACATCAACAGATAGTTCCTGTTTGTCACAGCTACATCAAATACCTGTTGACTGTTTTCCCATAAACTCGTGCTTTCATGGGAAACAGCTTTTGGCCTATAAATGTGTCTAGTGTAGAATAGGGACACCTAGTCTGCATGGACCTCTGGATGGTAAAAATATAACACTGCCATTTCCACATAAGAAAGGACTATTGTATGTAGACCCCACTTACAATCCATCATAGGACCCACAACATTTTGTTCCTTTATTTATTGAACTGGTAAAGGAGCAACTTGCTTTTTCTCACAGGTGTGGAACAGCTCAAGGTTAGGAAATCTGGTCTACGTCCCAGCTCTGTCTCTAGCTGAAGATGAGGTCTTAGGTAAATCCTAGAATTCCCTGGGCCCTTCTGTTTTCCTTCCCATAGAACGCACCCCACTCATCTCTGAGGATGTTGGACTTAAAGGAGATAGAACAAGGGTTTTCACCATCCACAAGTAGCGAAGCTTCAAACAAACCTTACTTAGTGTGTGGATGCTGAAACAAAACAAAATAAAACTTAGTACTTTATTAGTACACTTTATAAACCCAAATGTGTGTTTACTTGTTTTGAAGGCCCTCGGTGAGAAAAAAAATTTAAAAAAAAACACCATTTAATGTTTTTTTATAATGGAAAAGTTCAAATATACACAAAAATAAAAGTGATAGCATACACCCATCACCCAGATTCAATAATTGTCAATTCATGGTCAATTGTGTTTCATCTCCCCTCCCCAACAAACCCATTTTATTTGAGGCAGATTCTCCTCATTATATCATTTCATTCATGAACATTTTACCATATACACTGAAAATATGAGGGCTCCTTAAAAAGTTGTGACATAAAATTGAAAATTAACATTACATTTTAAATAAAAATGGAGTTACTTTGATGAAAAAAATATAGAAATGAGAGATTTTGAAGGTCATTGTTGTTGGGTAAACCTCAGAATCCTATTTGTTTTTAATTATATTTTTATGGTAGAATATAAAATCCTGATAGCATAGAAAAGTACTTTCAAATATTAACAGCCTTTTAGCAATGCACTTGGCAATATTCAGGATGTTTTTTTCAAATAAACAGGACTACCAAAAAACTTGAATGCTACCTTTTACACGAAAACAAGTTAATTTAGTAGCTAAAGTTAAGAATCATAGTTTTCTCATTTTGTTAATATGTGGCTTATACTACTTGGGATGCATGTTATTTATGATTTTTGTCATTATTGTTATAATTTTCAATAGATCATTTCATGTTTCCTAAAGGCCTAGTACAGGACTCTGTGCAGATTTTGTCCTCAATAAGTATTTATTGAATGAAAAGTGAATAAAAATGATATTTTAATCAAATATTTGTGAAACAGTGAGGCATCTATTGAAAACTTGGGAAGCAGTTCTTAAAAACACTGGGATCCTAATGAGCAAAAAAGTCTTATAGAAATAACGTAATTAAATAAATCTGAGGTATATCATTATTATTTTATTATTTTTTAATTAAAGCTAGGTTACTGGATGTACACACATCCCCTTCATCAAACTATTACCCATTAAATTTACTGTAATTTGAAACTAAAGAGAAACTGTAAGCAGGGGACATAAATAGAAAACAAGCAAATGAGATTGTCCCAGAGAAAAAGTATAAGAATATTATATTGCAAATCAGGAGATCTAAGTTCAAGACCTTCCTTGGTCATCGCTGACCTGAGATTGTCATTTCCATCTACGGGACCCCACTAATATATCATATAATTAAGGGTTGAACAAGATAACAATCCTCGTATCTTTCAGTTCTCTAGTCTGTGATTCTCAACATATGGGTGCTGGGAACAAATATAATAAGCTGGAGGAAGGTACGTCATTGGGAAAAATAACTTTTCAGTAACATTCTAAGGGGCTGTCTGACAACAGGATTGGCGCCGCACAATTTAGGGTTGGAGTCAGCACGTCTCTCCAAATCAGACTGCCACACTCGTGTTAAAAATAATTAGAATGTGGCTGGTCCTAGAGCTGTCTGGACAGCCCAGTAAGGAGAGCCTGAGTTTATTGGAAGAGAGAGCACTTTCCCTATGAAAGGGAGAATATCACAACCCTTCAGTCCCAGGCATGAGTGCGACAGCCTTCAGAGCCACACTTATTTATTTATTTCCCATTTTCTTCCCCCACCCCCGCCACTGATGCACATTATGAAATTATGGAAAAGCCATTTTCTATCCAAAGGCAGCTGGTTGCCACGGGTTACAAGAGTCTTATCTGTCCCCAGGGTGATTTCACTGACTGGAGCTATTACAGGAGGGAAGGGTGGAAGGAGAGAGAAGGGGGGAGGCAGGTAGGACCAAATCCTCCACACTTTCACCCTCCTCTCCTCCAGAAATGGGGCTCTCCACGATGTGTCGGGATGCTGCCTCTGATGCCTGTGTCTCCTGCAGGCCTGGCATGGAATGTGGAGTTGTCTGAGTCAAGGTAGCTGGGGGAAGATGGCGTAAGGAAGTGGTGTATAAGGTGCTTGGAGAGAATTTCAGATGAAACGATGATTAAAAAGGTTACAGAATGTTGGAAGATAGAAAGCAGTGCATTCAACATTGCAGATCTCTCTCTCTCTCTCTCTCTCTCTCTCTCTCTCTCTCTCTCTCTCCCTCCCATCCCCCTTCAGTCTTCCTCTCTCCCTTTCCTTTCCTTCCTCCCCCCACCATATTAAGATTTTAAAATACATCAGATTCGGAAGTCAGCATAGTTTTCTATTTGATACTGAATTTCTTCCACAGCCTCCTACGCCCAATAAGGGCTCATTCAATCTGTTTGAATTCCTAGACTGACAGGAAGCTTACTCCCTCATAAGCATACGCATTCTATTTTAAGGTTATTTGCATTAATATTGATAATGGAATCTAATATTGCATAATTGCTACATCTTTGGCTCTGGGCTAATTGCTTTCATTTTATCCCCACAACTAATTAATGAAGTTGATATACCTGATCGTCAGATGAGAAAACTAAAGTACAGGGTCATATACTAAGAAACTAGAGGGGCTCGAATTTAAATCAATGTTTGAAGCTTTGCTCTTTTAACTGCTATTCTACCTATTTATTGGATGTTTGCGCTTTCTCTTTCTTTTAAGACATACTCTCTGTTATTCTAATTTCATGTTTTCATTCCCCTAACCTTCCTGGTGACCTGCTGTGTCCTCTCCCTTTGTAAATGTCTTCCTTAAGTTATCACTTCCTGAATTGTTTATTTAGGCTAGGTTATCTGATGCCCTAAAGGAATAGCCTCTCTTCTATTCTTCATACTCTACTTCTATTAATTCATTCCCAAGTAAATATATTTTTTCTGGACTCCACACGTATTATATTCCTGAAACACACTGAGCCAGCTGAAAGCCCCAAGCCATTTTCATCCATGCTGAGTTTAACTTATGTTTTTCCCAGTCTCTATAGTTTTTAAGTGAATAGTGGCAGCTATTTACATTTCTTCATATGCAATTTCATCTACTGGTTAGTTTTATCATTTCAGGTTATGGAACCTCTTTAAACACTAATTTTCTCATACAATATATTTGATTTGACCACCAAACTATGACTTAATGCATGTCATAAATTAAAATACAATGATAAAGAATACAGACAAGGATATCGTCTCATGTACAGATACCTAGAACTGACATGAGTCACACATTTCTCTTCCAGATTAGCTAATCATAGGATACTGGAATGGTACACTGAAGGAAGATGTACTTTGGGGAGAAGATTGGCTAAACATCAATCAGTTTCTAGCTGCACGGTTCCTGGTAGAAAGTAGGATAGAGGAAGGCACTCCAGGCTCTGAACCACACCTGCAACTATCAGAGCCTCTACGGATACTGACTCTGTTTATATAATGCTACGTATGTTTTTTAATTACTTTAAAAATCAGTTAAACAGGAATTCAACTAGCAAACAATTAATAGCACCTACTAGGTAGGTATGAAAAGATTTTTTAAAAAGCAATTTATTCCACAAATTTTTATTGTCATAGTTGTTACCCTGACCTTATGGAACTTACAGTCTAATGAGTGGATAAAAATAAATCCACAAACAGATTGTGATAAGTACTACAAAGAAACATAATGGGGTTTTAAGACAGACAAGAATAGATGGAATAATTTAGATGCATAATTACAGAATGTTTTTCTGAGGAGATAATGTTTGAAGTGTGACCTAAAGGATATGTAGTCTTATTTGGACAAAGAATGAAAAAAAAAAAAAAAAAATAAGATTGTTTCTCATAGGAGGCTTTGAGGCAACCAAAAAAGAAGAAGAAAAAAAAAAAAAAGGAAAAGAAAGAAAGAAAAAAAGAAAATAAGAAAGAAAAGGGAAAATTAAAGGAACGGAAAGAGGACCAACTGAAGCAGCTGAAGGTCAGGGAGGAGGCTGGTGAGATACAAGGTGTGAAATGCAGACAGGGCCAGGTCACATAGGGCTTTGCATAATGAGTTTGCATAGTATTCTAAGTCTAATGAAAATCTATAGAAGGTTTTAAGAAAAAGACTTGACTTAATTAGATTCATATTAAAGAAGACAATTTTTGCTGTGATGCAGAAATAAAGTAAAGAAAGTTAGGAATGGAAATAAGGAGCTCAGTGAAGAGGTATTGCAGGGTCAGAGATCCTGGGGAAGGCTTCCATTTGAGTAGGACGGATGGAAAGTGGGCTATTTCGAGAGCTGCTCCACAGGTGGGATCTACGAGACCTGATTTTGGATTGTATGTGGATGGTGGGTGAGGAACATGTCAAAAATTATAACATTCCCCTTGAAGAACGTATAGCTTTAGGAGAGAGAGAATAAGTACCCAAATAAGAGAGAGAAATCTAAAGCAGTTTGGGGAGCACAGGAGGAGTGTCGTTGGCACTGGACGATAGCAGGAAGGCTTTACAGTGGTGGTGGTATTTGAAGCAAGTCTTAATGTATGGCTGTATTTTAGGATACAGAGATGGAAGGGTGAACACACTTATAACTACATAGATATGTGAGTGCTTCCACCTCTCTACATTTTCATGTATTCAGTGTCTATCTCAAACATTTTATACTTTTTCATGCAACATTTAATGCACAAGTAGATACTCATTTTTACACATTTTATAGAACAATAAAGTTATAGTGTTTAAGTAAAGTATTCAGTAGCACACAACCTGTATAAATAACTGAGCCTATTTTGACCCTAAATGTGCTGGACTTAAAATTTTTAAAGTCACAATTGTAGCCCCTGTCCGCCAGCACTCTATGGCTTATTTTTCTTTATACTAACATAATACATGTGGTTTATTTGCCTTTATTTGTGTCTACCACTAGAATTCTAAACCCTCTGAAGGCCAAAATTTCTGTTTTGTTCAACACTGCATCCTCAGCACCTGGATAAAAGCCTTTACTCAGAGTTGCTCAGTAGGAGAAAGGAATCTGAAACATGGATGATTCTCAACCCATTTTCCTCCCACTCACCAAGGTCTTCTACTAAATTCAAGTATATCAGTTCTTAATGCTATCGATCTAGTTTTACCAACTCTAATCCATAGTTGATATTATCCTACTTTCTTTTTATTACCTACCAGTCAGTCAAAAATAATTTATCGACCCATGTGCTATACTCCATGGTGACTAGGAAGACATACAACACAGACTGTACCCTCAGGGAGCATAATTTTGTGAGAGGTTAAGTAATACTAACACAGTGATACAATCAATATCACAAGGCTGCATTAAGACAAAATTGAAGTGCCAAAGAGAGCAATAAAGATAATAAATACTATGGGAGATAAAAAGACACTATTGAGGATTGAGTTGATCTATTGATCTATTTTGGTTTCATAAAGGAAAAGACGTTTGACCAAGATGTTAAAGATAGGTAAGATTTTCTTAGGTAAAGAGAATATATTAGGATAAGCCAGGAAAGAGACAAGTAGAAGGAGAAGCATATGGGTGAGATGGGTGAGCCAAAATAAACTGGGCGGACAGTGTACAGATAGGACTGTCTGGATAAGACAACGGGAGAACGTGCGTTTCTGGCATACGTACTATGCCCCACCTGTGAGAACTGGAATGTATAAAATGAGGTTTGCTAAACTATCTTGGTATTAAGTCCTGATTTGGGATGACCTATAAGTTTTACTTTTGAACTACTTCATTATGGCAAGGTAGCTGAAGACACATACCTCAACATTGTATATTAAGAGATATGAGACAGGTTTTATCCGGGAAACTTGTAAGCCAAAGGTCAGAAAGATCCCCTATTCTGTCAACATGCAGAGAAGGGTCTGGGGCCTGAATAATTTGCTGGAAACATAACTGGTTTGAGCTTTAGGGATAAGACCTGTTCCCCTGCTACTCTATGGTGTAAGAGTGAGGACAACTTTGACAGATTTCCTCACCAGGCACTCTGGGCCAAATGCCAGCTGTGCAGGAACTTGTTGAGAATGGCCGCCTCCGGCACCTGTGACCTTGATAAACTTTAGATTTGAGCTGCTGGTTGGAAGGAGTTCCCTGGTCCCTTGGCAAGCTGGAATCAGGCCCTACTTCCTAGCAATCTGAGTCTTCAGGGATCGTCCCCAAAGCAATCCTGCTAATCTCCCTCACCAGCTCTTTGATGGACTGAGCATCTCAGATATCCTCTATTGATTTAAAAGAACGAGTATCAATCAATTCATTTATTTACTCAGAAATGTGTTTGTTGGACTTCAGTGTGAAAACATCGTGACTACTATGTGCCAGGCACGAATGGGGGCATTAGGTACACATCAGTGAACAAGAAGAGCCTTGCTAAGAAGTGAGAATGGAGGAGGGGGATTAAACGCTGTGATGAGCGCTGTGAGACGAGCAAGCGCTGGATACTGTGGAGGGAAGTGGAGGAAGGACTAAGGTAGAGCGGCATCTAAACTGAATTACAAAGATGAGCAGGGATGGACTATGGGACGGAAGGGCTTTCCAGGTGGAAGACTTAGCAGGAGCAAAGGCCTGGAGGGGAGCAGGGACTGAGGCCATGCAGAGGGCTGTAATGGATTCGGGGGGGGGGGGGGGGTCGGAAAATAGGGAGAAATGGAGCAGCAAACTGGGCCCAGAGAAGTCTTCAAGTCACGTTAGGGAATTTGACCCCAGTCCTCAGGAACCCTTGAAGGGTTTTAATCAGGGGCATAGAATGGTCAGATTGTGTTTTAAAGAGTCTGCCTAACAGTCCTCGTCAATAAAAATATAACATGAACCGCATATGTGATTTAAATTTTTCTAGTAGCCATTTGCCACCCCCCATCACCTTGTGACAATCATGGATCTCCACTGCAGTCCAGCTATAGTCATCGAAAACCAAACCTGAAATCCACTGAGCTTGCTGCCCTCACATTGCTCAAGTGCAAATTCTGATCTCACAGGCACCCCCCACCCATGCTTTCAAATTCTTCCTTGCTGAGAAGGGAGGCGTCCTTGGAGTTACAGGGGACATGAATCAAGGTTGTGCAGTTGCATAGCAGACCTAGCGAATGCAACATCTCTCAATCAACAAGCATAGCCCTTCCCTTCCCAGTGGGCACACTGCTAACAACAGGTTTTGGTAAGGACAGGTTGAACTGTCACAGCCCTCTGGACATAAGCACGCCTCCTTTATTATCTTCAGACCCTATTGCACAATCTGGTTTATCTCTCTGGAGTCTTCCCTAATGCAGAAAAAGGAATTTTCTCTCTCAGGAGACATCCAGGATACCTTCCCTGGGATTTGACTGTTTCCAGTATGCGTCTTTCCCCATGCCCGATGGTAGTTTTGTAAGTATCTCAGAGAAAACACAGTTCTACTACAAATCCACAGATCCAAATACAGTCATGTGTTGCATAACGATGTTTAGGTCAATGACAGGCTACGTATACGACGGTGGAATGCCATATATCCTAGGTGTGTGGTAGGCTATACCGTCCAGGTTTGCATACGTGCGCTCAGTGATGTTCACACAAAGATGGAATCACCTAACGATTCATTTCTCTGAGTGTATACCTGGCATTAAACAACACACAACCCTAGACGGTGCATGATGGACACTGAAGTAGGACCCGCAACTCTACACGTCAGTAAAGTTTGAACCCCAGTCCGCTCCCATTAGAACACCTGAATGCACTTGTATTCTTTTAATAACCTTTATTAAAAGGTTTTTATGGATGAGAAAACCTAGGTTTGGGATCATCAAGTAACATGTCTGATACAAGAGTGTGGCAGAGCCAGGAATCAAACCTAAGTCTGCCTTACTCCATAGTCCTTTTTTCTTTCTTTGTTCCCCCCTCTTGAACAACTCTGCCTTGGGATTTGGGACAGATGGAACAAAGCGAGGATCCAGTCCGCAGAACTGGAGCACACCGTGTTTATGAGGTCGAAGACGTCAGTCTAAGGCTCAGGATCAGAACTGAGCTTCAAGGTCAAGGTCAAGTCAAAAAGAACAGTGAAGGAGGGACTAGATTCTGATATTTGGAGTAAAGTTACATCTCTGCATCCTTCTACCTCCAGATGAAGTTGAGAAGGGTCATGATTGAGTAGCAAATGGTTACAAACTCAGCTGGCTTCCGAAGCCAAACCTGGCTCCACCACTTGCTAGCTGTGTGGCTTGAGGCAACTTAGTCGCTTTGTGCCTCAGTTTCCTCATCTGTAAATGCAGACAAAATAGCACCTACCTCACAGAGTTGTTTCTGGATGAATATTTGTTAAGATTTTAGAAAGCAAAGCCTAATGTCTGTGCAATGCAATTCTGACATGAACTCCCTGGAGGTACTGCAGACTTCACAGGCTAAGGGCACAGTCTTCCATGATTGTTCCTTACTTCAGACACTAGCCTCAAGCTCAGGGCTTCCCAAGCCACTCACCCTTCTGACCAACAGGCTACAAAGTTTCCACTACCTCCTCAGGTTCAATAATTCTCTAGAACAACTCACAGAGCTCAGGAAAATGCTACACTATGATTACAGTTTTATTATGAAGGATACAAGTGAGAGCCAGTGAAATGAAGAGACACATGGGATGAGATCTGAGAAAGTCCAGAACCCAAAGCTTCTGTGTCCTCATGACAGGTCACATTCCTGGCAAATCAGTGTGTATCACCATTCTCGAAGCTCACTTGAGCTTCAGGCAATCACCTGTTGGTCTTCCCGGCATGGCCGTCACCCACCCTAAAACTGTTTTGGAATCCACCATAGGTCATCTCATTAGCATAAATTCATTCGTGGTTCAAGAACCTCACCAGGAATAAATCCCAAAGCTTTAGAGGCTCTCTCCCAAGAACGAGAGACAAAGGCCAAACAAAACTCCTTATAACAACTTGGTATTTAGTAGATGCTGCGTGAATATTCATATACATACCAGGGCCCTTTCTGTAAAGTGCCAATTAGCAAATACCGTAGGCTTTGTGGACCATATAGTTTCTATGGCACATTCTTGTTTTTTCATTTTTTTTTATTGCCCTATAAAATGTAAAAATCATTCTTAGCTCATGCACCCTATAACAGCAGGTCTGGGCTGCATCTGGCCCACAGCCATAGTTTGCTGATCTCTGATACATACTGTTGTTAAATTAATGTGTACTATTAATATATAACATATAATGTGTATTTTTATTATTATATAAATTATTATTATTAAAAATATTAATGTGTATTTTTATTACTAATGGAATCATGCCGTTGCTATCATCATCATCATAATTATCATTGAAGCAGGGGATAGGTTTTCAAACAACACGGCAGTGAAACTTGGGGAATTGAGCCACAACCTCATTTTAACTGTTGAATTCTTCATTACCCCGTGAGACCGGTGCTATTCCAGCCACATGAAATTCTGGGTCATATTCTGAGATAGACTGCCTCGGCCATCGTTTGGAAATAAGTTGTGTAGAGGGAGATGATTTCTGTTTCAGGCATTGTCTGACATTTTATGTCTTGTTCTGTTGCATTGGTTCACCGAGTAACTTCATCGAAAAGGGAGCGGCGTTCTGCAAGTGCTGTCTGTATTGTCAAAAAATAAGTTTTAAATTCTCTGATTACCACTTTGGCGGAGAGGTTCTTCTCTTCTGTCTTTATTTGCCGTCTCTCAGAGTGCCCTCTTTGCACTCATGATTTTCTGCTGAAAGAAAGCTGCATTTCCCACTTTGCTCAGGTGAAAGGGGGGAAATAACCATGAACTAGACTCCAGTGTGTTTCACTCTTATAATTCCTGGGCTTGGAATTGGTGCAATAGGAACATTAGCAACTACTTACCTCAAGGCAAACATAAATTAGCATTAATAATGAAGAGGGAGAAAAGAAACGGTTGCTGAGATTCAGGGACTGCTCAAAATTTTGGCACTGGACTGCAATATTGACTAATGAGCAAGAACCAGGGAAATCACTTTAAAGATTTAAACCACTTGTTTTTTTAATTCATGTGAGTATCAGTCTCATCTCATTCTTAAATATTTGCCCTTCTTCCCAGAAGCAAGATTTGCTTCACGAGTGGACAAATTATGTGGCATTTGTCTAAAATGATAGGTCTAATTATCGCTCTAAAATCCTGAAATATTTTTGAGCTCCCACTAAAAAGTCAAATGCAAAGAATTCATAATGATTTTAAAATTGATTTGAGGTCCCATTTCTCTATGCCAAGCCTGGGACTGGGAGGATAAAAAACTAAGCAAAAAGGAAAAGACTGACTTCAACAGGGCACCTCCTAAGCTTTTTGGTAGTTGGACAAGAGAATCTGAGAAAATAAAAAATATAGAAGATAGATGACTTTCAGTAAAAAACAAACAAAATAACACAAACCCCCGCCCCCGCCACACACACCCAGCCCACACACACACAGAAAATGAGTCAGACTGATTCTGATTAAGCAAGAAAAATACAGGTAGAACCTAAAAATATGTTTCTGGAATCTTTATATTTTTTAATGTAACTTAAAAAAATGTTCAATGCAGTTGGATCTCCCTTAACCCAAAACATGTGTTTCTGTAGAAAGAGAGTCACCATTGTTTTATAAGTCAGATCACATGTTCACTGCATCAAGAGTACATTCTATGCTGAACCCAGTGGTGATACTTTTTGTAAAGCAAATGAATATTTTAAAATGTGCAGAACCAGCTCTATAGTGCATGTGGCTTTCTGTGAAGAGGTTGCTTAACCTAAGAAATAGCTGGGCAGTTATCACTGATGGCAAAGTAGCTAATATTGGCACGGGGATGGGGATGGCCCCACCAGTGCATGGAGATGTGGGTGGTGGGGAAGTCGGAGGCAGTTGAGAGCAAGGAGGTTCTCGGATCTGTGTCTGTACATCGGATGTCTCCTCTACCTGAAATCTCTGATTTCTCTCTATTTTCCGAATCTGTAATGTTCAACCTACACATGCGTACATCCGTTAGGACTTACCTCATGCAATACTTCTTTGTAAGGCATTGCTTACAGCCTCTAGCTTGGTTTACGTGTTTCCTCTTCCTTTTACTTTCTGTTCATAAACAGCCTGTGCCTCTATCACAGTTCTTACCACTGTACTCGGTCTGTTGACTTCCTCATCTCCTTCCTCCTCTAGCCTGCTTCCATGATTTTAACTAAATGTGCTCAATGACTGTCAGACGAACGCATGACTGAGTGAATGGAGCATTGGATGGAGGAGGGAATTCTTCTGCTCCTTCAGGGACTAGCCTGAGTCCTGGTAATATGAAAATAACATTTCTACTAATGAACCCATGTATAGATGAGGAAAAGTCTATGTTGTATCTATTCCCAGGGGAACTGACAGCCCTAGCTCTACAGTTGTGTTTTGGACAAACTGAGCAGTGAACAAGCAGTTTGCACGCGTTGCTTCTCCATCTTTGTTATCCCTTTCTAGTCCTTCCATAAAATGTCTTACGACTCAGGCCTTCTGTACCCTGCCAATGCCTGTGTCTCCTCCAGCTTTCCAGGACAGTTTTGTTTCTGTGAGTAAATATCATAACGTTATGTAGCCATTCTTAAAAGGTGACGTCACAGGAGTTTATTGACCTCCTGAAGCCCATTTTCAGATTCCCAGAATATTGGATGTCTAACAAAAAACTTTTATATATATGTATATATTTTTTCTCCTGAGATTAAAAAATACTATGTACAAACATACTATATATAAATATATATTTATGTATAAATATATATATATATATATATATATATATATATATATATATATACTATACATAAATATATATGATATATATTTATTTATTTTTGATTAAATGCTATCGGGGTGACAATTGTTAGTAAAGTGACATAGGTTTCAGGTGTACAATTCTGTAATACATCAACACATTGTGTGTTCACCACCCAGAGTCAGTGAGTAAAAGGGATCAGATATATGGCGATGAAAGAAATATTTAAATTATACATCTCTCCTGATATTTCATGATCAGAGAAGATTAGTACCTATTTCTGAGATAAAAGTATACCAATAATTATCTAGTGGTGGAAGACGATGGAGTCAATTTTAGAGATAACTGAAATGTCAAAGTTAGGCTGATCACAAAATTGAAATAATGCTGGGCAGGGTGGGGGTGGGGAAGACAGAGAGGATTCAAGTAGCAGGGCACATACAGGCATTTTCTGAATTATTCTCTCTCCAAAAAGAAAGGAAAAAAATAACAGCAGTTGGATAGTGAATGATGAGAGGGTGCTCTTTAAAAACATTAATATCAACATTTGCTTATCTTCACTGAGTCTCAGTTACGCTTTCTATAAAATGGGGATGAAGGTAGTTTTCGTTTGTTTTGTTTTTTGCCTTCAATACCTAACAGACCTATGATGAGATCCAATAATGAATGTAAAATCATTTTGTAAACTGCTAGGTACACCAAGACTGGTAGATTTATTGACTAAAGTTCTTGCTTTCTGCCAAGGAAACAATAACTGAAATATATTTATGCAATAACAGATATTTGCTGTGTTCATGTACTAACAGATGCCAGGGAGCTCACAAACAATATTGTTCCCGACACCGGACAAGTCATACAGGGCACATATGGATACAAATAACTAATGAATCACCAACATGGAGGGAAATGCTTCTGGAGGTAATGACAGAGACATGCTAAAGGATCTGCTTTTTGTTCTTTGGGTGCTGTAGATGGAGAGCAGAGGGCTTAAGCCTGCTTCTTGGTCTTAAGAGACACTGAGTAGCTTTCAGTGTGCAGTTTCCACAGCAGGAGGAAATTGCATTGAAAAATCTTGGGGAGCCCCTCCAAGTTTCCAATCTCTAACTATGGAGAATGGAAGGAGGTCAGAGGATGCCACTGAGATTCTGATTAAAGTTATGAATCATTTCCACTCCTTCTAAGAGTTCTGCCCCCAATTCCATCATGGAGATGAGGGTCCCCGCACCAACCTGCAATGCTCTGACACCAGCTGGGTGTCCTTCAATTCAACTCAATTCTGACACTATCTACCTGGAGATGGCATCAGATCCCACAGGTTAAGGGCTCAGTCCTACAAGACCTCCCCCGTCTCCCCACACTTCAGACATCACTGCTGAGCCCAGGTTGTCACCAACTGGCTATAAAGCTGAAGTTCCAATGACCCCCGTATTCAGGTTAAATTAATTTGCTAGAGTAGCTCACAGAACTCAGAAAAACATTTTACTTACTAGATCACTGGTTTATTATAAAAGGATATAACTCAGGAATAGCCAGATGGAAGAGATGCACAGGGCAAGGTACGTGGGAAGGGCTCAGAGCTTTCATGCCTTTTCCAGGTGTGCAGCTCTGTCTACATCTCCACTTATTTACCAACCCAGAAGCTCTCCAAACCCTTCCTTTTGGGTTTTTATAGAGGCTTTATTACATAGGTATGATTGAGTAAATAATTGGCTATTGGTAATTAATTCAATTTCCAGTCTCTCTCCTCTCCCATGAAGTCAGGAGGTGGGCCTGAAAGTTGCAATTCTGTAATCACTGGGTTCCCTGGTTAACAAAACCAAGGACACCTTGACCACTCTCATCACTTAGGAAATTCCCAGGGTTGTAGGAGCTCGGTGCCAGAAATAGGGAAGAAGACCAAATATGCATTTATTATTATACATCACAATATGACAGCCTCAAAAATAAGCATCGTATGCACAAAGTTTTTCATATATTTTCAGGGCATTTGTAGATTCCTTAGGGTCTTTGGAACCCAGATTAATAGTTCCTATGTTCTATTATAACTAAGTTTTTCTCTTCTGATGAACAGAGTACATAATACATTGAGTGCTTCTGTGCTTTACTAATATTGCTCATGCATTATATCTCATGTAATTCTCACAACAGCTCTACTAGGCAGGTCCTATTATTTCCCACCCACTCTCCCCGCCCCCCCAATTGCAATATGAGGAAACTGGGGCTCAAAGCGGTACAGGGATTTATCCAAGATCACATGGAAAGCTGAAAACTGAACTGGAAACAGCTCTTTCCAAAGGGGACACGGTGGAGCTGGGGATTTCCGAGGATATTTCAGAATCTACGTTGCTACTGGGCAGAGTGGGCATAAGTGTCCCTGCCATGGGGAAGGACAGTGTGCCATGAAGCGCCTGTGGCCCTGGGCCCAGAAAGATGTTAGAGTGAGGGCACTGCACACCCATGCTGCCCACAGAACTCTCCCAGGGACTGAGACCCGAGCCCTGACCTTCCTTTCTTTCCCCTCAGCTATGGAAAGAGTTCAGGAATGCAGCTGGCTTCATTAGTTGTGTGTCTCCCGGGATGTGTGACAGCCCATAGGGTTACGACTGTGGGTTGGGAGTAACACAGCCGTTGACCTCTGAATGTGGAGGGGGCATCCCCGTCTCTCTGAGGGGCTGGCAAGTTGCAGGTGGCACTCATTTCACAGCAAAGCAAGGTGTTGCCAAAGGAAGGACAGATGGTTCCAATCACCAGTTATTTATTTCTATAATTAGCTGCACGCTGTGATCTCAGCTCATGGAGAAATTACTACTTCTTATGGAATCCCTCCCATCGTTAGAAGAGAAGTGGGAACTGGAAGGCAAGGAGAGGGTATTTGTTGAATGATAGGTAACTCCCGAAATCCCTGGGCTTGCAGCTGTGCTGGGAAGGAGAGCGTAGTCTGGAGAAAGAACCTGCATCACCCAAAAGGACTGACTTTTAAGTCCAACGCTACCACGGTCACGTGTGTTCACATAGAATTTACTCTTTCTGGGTTTCACGTTCGCCGCATAAGAACAGAATATTTTGAGAAGGAAGTTTGACCGTGTATGCGATAAACTCCTATTGGCTGTACATGACTGGGCCCATGAAACAAAATTAAGATTAAAAAAAAAAAAAATGATCCTTGAATCCGGCATGTTAGAGAAGTAGAGGTGAAGCTGAATCAAGTCCCCCCTCCCTGTTAGCGAATAGATCTGAACAAGTGATTTAAGATCTTGGACCCCCACCTTCACTGTCTATAAAATGAAAAGAGGCCATGTGATCACTGAATAAGGACATATGTGTAATATTCCTAGACGGGTGGTCAGCCTAAAGTAGGCACTCAACAAATGGGCATTAATCTAAAAACAGAGAGATCTAAAAACAAAACATTTCTCTAAAATGTTGTAAAATCAGTCTAGTGCTAAACTGATCTAGGAGCAATTCATCTAAGACTGTTGAGGATACAAAAGGAATAATTAATATTGGAAACATTCCCTGGTCCACTTTTGAAACTAGATTCCTGTTCTCTAAAAGTTATCTTGTAGTGCTGTGGATTCCTATACCTAGCCTTGCGGATCGCTATTTATGCCCAAATCATTATCCCTTTCTGTATTCTCTGGCCCGGCATTCTGCTTGGGAAGTGGGATTAGAAGTTAGAACATGTTAGTGTCTATTTCTGATACAAGCATGCATATATTTCGCACCTTACACATCCTGCATCAAACAGCAGGGTTTGTATATGTGGAGATACATCGAATAAAAAAGAACGGTCCTTTATATGCAAGCCAAGAAAAAGAAACAGACTCACAAAACAGCAAGAGACTGTCTGCTCACTTATTTATTTTAGAGGGTGTTTCCAAGGCAGGTCTCCTCTAAACAGCTTCAGGCACTCTGCATGTATTTGCTGCAAAACCTCCCCGTGATTTTTTGTGGTACAAGAGAAAGAAAACAGTCCTAGTAATAGCACCTTATGTATGTAAGATATTCCACCATGACAAGGCATTTTCTCATTTAAACCACAACTATCCAACAAAGTGGATGTCGGTAGAGTGAGAAGATTAAGATAACACAGAAAGCAGCATACGTCAAACTCACCATGACTAGCATCTAGCTTCCCCTCTCCCTTAAACATCTGATGAGCCCTACCTCAGTTAATGGCACTCCCATCTATCCACGTGGGCAAGTGACACATTTAGAGTCATCTTTGATACCTATCTCTCCATTTACACTCACTCTGGATACCGTTGGTATAATCCATCAGCGGGAGGACCGAGTAAATAGTGCTGGTGTGGGATAAAATAGGATATTACGAAAATCAAACAAAACGTAACAATGGCTTGGGTATTAGTGATGGAGATGGAGAGAAATAGATTTGGCAATATTTACAAAGTGTAAGTGGTGTTATACACCGTTCCAAAGCTGGGACATGACAGAACTGGGAATCTGACTTCAGTCTTTGAACTTAATTCCAGTACAAGATTTCCTCACGGGGGAAAAAAAAAAAAAAAAAAAATTTCCTCACGGGTCATGCTAAGGTGTGGCTTTTAAATGGAGAGATACTTTGACCAGAGACTTTTCTTTTCAGGGATATATATATATATATATATATATATATATATATATATATATATATATGTAAAATGGAGCTAACCATGGTACCTACCTCATACGGTTATTGTGAGGATTAAATTAGATTACATATGTAACAAATTTAGCAGTTTGCTTGACACATCCTGACAGCTCAATAAATACACGCATATAAATGTATGTTTCCATGTCTTATAATAATTATGGATATAGTTTAAAAGACAAAGCAGCAGGGAGCAAGTTAGAACTTCAAGACTCCGACTGCCTTTCTAGGTCTGCCTCACACTTTCTCTCATTTGTCTGAAGCCAGAACCCAGACAATCTGAGTCTTCAGTCATTGGCTCCCACCGAACACAGATGATGGGAGGCTATAAAAGGACTTCCGTTCTGTCCAGTCCTCTGGGGTGGGGTGGGGTGGGGTCTCTCTCTCTCTCTCTCTCTCTCTCTCTCTCTCTCTCTCTCTCTCTCTCTCCCTCCCTCCCTCCCTCCCTCCCTCCCTCCTTCTCCCTCTCCCTGGATGTTCCTGTTTTAGATTAATTCCGTGAGACAAGTGGAAGATGCTGCCTTGAACTGTCCTTGGAAAGAGCCCTGCTATTCTTGACTGAAGATATATTTTTACAGCCTAAATGTGCAGGTCAGAGTAATTTTTGACAGGTAAACACTTAGCTGTGACTGTCCATGAATCTTCTTTTTTCCCCTTCCATCCCTTCTCTTTCACCCTATTAACACCTTTCTCCTCATCAGACTGAGGCCTGGTATCTGTCTATCACTGCTTCTCAGTGATCTGCCAGCACCTTCTCTGCCTCTCCTCCCAGCACCTGGCTTCTTACCCTTCTGAACGTAGAGTCTAGCCCCGCATTTGCTTTCAGGCCTTGACCTCTCAAGTCCTTGCCTCTTAAATCAAGATATGAGTACGGGCTCTGAGCATTAGAGAGATGGTGTAACATGGGGACTGAAAGCCCAGAACACTTTACCAGCGTGTCACATCACTTTAATTAAATAGTATTTAACTTAAAACAAGTGCATGCTTTTTTTTTTTTTTAATGAAATAAATTCAAGTAAAATGCCAGGTCTATTTATCAGTTTTGCGACCTTGAGATATGTCTTATCCAGGCAATTGCAATTATCTTATTCTGCAAAATATCTCTTAGAAGTAAATAAAATAAATGTGTGAAGCCCCAATTATACTGCCTGGCACAGGGACTTGATTAAGAAGCACTGAATTTTATTTTCACTTTACAAATACTATAACTGTATCCAAGTCACAGACAAGCAAACTGAGATTCAGGGATACTTCATTATTTGTCTTAAATCGGAACTGACAAGTGACAGACCTGGGACGTGAGTGTCATCTGGAAACTGGTTGATGTAACTACCAGACCACCACCCAGATCACTAAGCTGTGTCTCAAAGAAATGCTATGCTTGGGTGGCAGACACTTCGGGCTATGCCCAAGATCCCCCAAGACCATGACTTCACTCTCTCCCTTTGCCTTCAGGGGTAAGTGGTCAGGGAGTCCCTCGACGGTTAATACCTTGCTCTCTCTCTGTCTTCTTGAATGAAAGGTCTTCATTTGGCCAAACCAATCAGTCATCCAAACAAACAGCTCTGTCAATTGGGAGTGCCAAGCTCTAGTCACATGCCTCACCTCTTCTCCTGTACCTGTTTGTTACCACTCCCTTTGACAGTAGCCCCTCCCCCTCTCCTTTATATGGCCATTCCCCTGGTTTTCTTCTCCTGATAAAACGCACACCCTGCTTTATCTACTGCTGGAGGCTTCTTTCTTATTTGTTCTGTCTGGAGTACCACCACTCTCTCCTGGTGCCACCATCCCTCTGCCTTTCTAGCTAACTCTTACCTATACCCACAGTTCCCATTTCACCATGGGTGATGCTTCCTCTAGGAAGCCTCCTGTGATTTTTCCCTGCATCCTACTACAACCAACATATAGGCAGAGTTAGGTTAGCTTTGGTGCCTCTCTATGTTCTTATATCCCACTAACTTCTTGGTTCTAGCAATTTCCCCTCTGTAGGATATCTCTTTACCACTCTTTATCCTCAGCTAGCTTCTTGAGTGTAGCAATTGCATATTGTTCAAGTTGAATTACAGGCTATTATCAAGATGCCTGACATACCTCATAGTGGGTCTTCAATATTTTCCCATAAATGACTTAAATATAATTACTCTGTTAGTCCAAATAGGATTGAGTGTGCAGGATTTTATTACAGGCAGCACCTGTGAAAGAACATGGAGTAAGAGAAGGGATATGCCCAGAGAGCCACAGAACCAAGATACAAAGCCAACCCCAAGTGAAGGAGAGAGCAGAGGAAGCATTTTGTATTGCAGTACAGCTGAATTAAGAGAGGTTCAGGAAAGTAGACCATGTCTCCCAGGGACGGGCCTGCCTTAGCATCTCTGCTATGCTTAGTCACTGGCTGGGAGCAGCCCACGGAAAGTGTGGCCAAGGCAAGATTGCAGGGATGGGTTTCAGAGCACAACAGCTGGGGCCTTCATCGCGACCCTCTCTGAAGGTGGGGTTCTGTGAGGCACATTCTTATGGTGGCCACAAATGCTAAACTGAGGTTATTATCCATTTATCCATCCTCCCATTGGTTCTTCTTGTATTCAATTAATATTTACTACATGGATCTTTTGTGCAAAGAGTAGCACCTAGACAGACATAAGGCAGTGAAGGAAAAAATACTTGTCCTTAAAGAGTTTACATTCTAGTGGGATACAGACATGTCACTACAGTGTACTTCTAAGTGAAGGATGGAAGTGACACAGAGCTGTGTGGGGGCACAGAGAGAAGAGGGGTTAATTATGTCAGGTTTGGGGGAGATGGAGAGAACCAAAGCAGATGTGCCACTTGTCAGCTTTAAGAATGTCTGTAGGACGCAGACAAGGGAAGGAGGAACATCCAGGAAGAGGAATACATGGAACCTCTAGGCTCCCTAGAGGTTTGATTATGTGAAAATCACACATAGTGAAACAGAGTACATGGTCAGGGGCCACATTACAAAGGACATACAGGTCAAACCCTGAGTTTGTGCTGGGGACACAGAAACGTCTCATGGTTGACCTCAGGCCACAGTAAATTTGCACTCTGAGAAGAGAAGCAGTCAGGCAACTCTATTACTAGATGACTAGATAACAGCAACCCAGTCTCATAAACGTACAAGAAGCAATGATATTCCTGAGGAGGGTACTGACCATCGCCTGAAAGAAAGGGAGGAGGAGTCAGGACGGGTGTGTAGAGATAAGCAGTGGAGTCTTCAATATTATTTTGTTATTTCTCTCTCTTTTGGAGAGTTTGAAGGTGCATCTCAGATCCTCCTTTATAGAGAGGGGGAAACTGAATAACAGATGCATAGGCCAGACTTCTGTCATAAGGACCAATAGCATTTGACACCATTTAAATGCGATCATCATTCCTAGACTTCAACTCACTATATACAGAAACACCTCCAGGCCCCCTATCCTGACGTGCACGGCCGCATGCGACCTGCCCCTTTCCTGCCACTCTGCCTCCTTGCATACAACTCTCTGCTCCAGTCACACTGCCATCTCAGCACCTCAAACACACCCAAGTCCTTCTGACACCAGAAAGCTGACCGTGGAAATCACCTCTGCCTGGTATACACGTTCTCCCAGAACTTTGCAGGGCTGACTCCTTGACATTACAGCCTCAGCTTAAAGAGAATCTGTCCGTGACCACACAGTGGAGAGCGGCCACCCAGCCTCTCTTCATTTCATCAGCCCAGTGTGTTTCACCATAGCACAGATTATTACCCAGTAGCACGTAGTTTTTTAAAAAAAATCTGTGCGTATTTGATTATTCTCTACTCCCCCCACATGTAATGTAATCACCTTGAAAATCTCATCTGCCTTGTTCACAGATATGCCTGCAGTATCTCAAATTGCAGGCATCAACATGTATTTGTTGAATGGATGAAAGAATAAATACAAGAGAAAATGAATGGAGAACTGCTCTCGTTTCTCAGGTCCTCTGCTCTTCCTGCTGTTTCTCTGGGCTGCAGGGAGGAGAAAAGCAATCATCAAAGAGCATACTTTCTCCTGAGAAAAAGCACACTTTGAAAAATGAAGTGTTCCCTGGCATTAGCTTTCAGTCAAGCATCACATCAGGAAACTTTTGCATCAGGTGCTGTGATTGGACCTTGAGGAGGGACGCCTGTGATGCGGACCTAGCCCTCCTGTGAGCTGGAACAGATGGTTCCTTCACACACAGCTAAATAAAGCTGTAATGGCGTTGGCCCACGAACAGCCCTGGTGAACCTGCTTTCACAAAGAGAACATGCTCCTTGGATGTTTTGTGAAAATCAGTATCTACAGGGCCCCTAATTTTCATTTTAGACACAGTTTATCTTCTTTTAGGACATCTCATCAATGGACTGCCATTCATTCTAGTCTAGCACTAACATGCCCCCAGAATCCCCCCTCCCCGCCCTCCATCAAGATATTCTGCACCCTCTATCAGGGTTATCCTAGCACAGCATCATTCCCATAATGCACCCCTCTCCTTCAATATCTGAGTAATGAGTCGCCTTCGATTATCTGATCAAGATAGAGAATCACACACGACATGTCTGTAATTAGGCTGTGCTCTGATTAACGAGTCCATGGCGTGACCACAGCTGATGCCTTACAGCGCAGGAAACCATCTTGGAGAGATACGTCTGTGGCTTATTTAGAAAGAAAGTCTAGCCAGACAACCATAAGGATTGTGCAGGAAAAAAGAAAAGAAGATGGCAGTGCATGAGAAAAGAAGAGATTCTGATGTATGAAAATAAAGGGTTGTTTTCTTCCCCATCCTTTCAAGTTGTGGGGATTCAGAGGAGCTAATGCGTGGTACCTCTGAGGAGCCAAGAACATGGGTGGGGATGTGTTAGTATTCTCCCAGCTCATTTCATTCCCTTTCTTTCTCACTGCACTGAAGTCTCAGGAGTTTGGGGACCATGTCGGTGTTCACCACCATTAATCCCCACCACCATTATATCCCCACCACCATTATATTCCCAAGCACAGAGAATAGGGCTCAGCAAACTTTTTTGAAATAGATAATGGAGGTGATGTTCAAGTGAGGATTTCGAGGTGATAGCAGCTCAATAACACTACACCGAGGAGCACAACAGGGAGGGAAGTTGGGGAAGAAGCAGCTAGGAGATGCTCATGTTTCCCAGGACTGAAAATGCCACGAAAGCCTTCCAAAGGTGAGACTTGGGGACACAGAGAGTTTTAGGTTTTATAGTGCACTAATTGGAAATGTCCTTCATGTATCTTTTTGGTTTTTGTTTGTTGTGGGTTAGGATTTTATAAAGACCTTGATGGTTCTCTACATTTATGGTTTCATGGGTGCTGCAGGATGACGTGAGTGGGCTTGGGACATGGTGAGGAAGACATTATTTCATGGCAAATCCCATGCTTAGGGAACTTGTGGATGAATACAGACCCAAACATGAGAAAGACAAACTACTCTATTAAGTACCTATTACATGCTGTGCCCTGATGGATGTGTTACATCCATCAATCTCATGCGATTCTCACAGCAAATTTGAGAAGTAGGCTTTTGTTTTTTGCTAGTTTACAAAAGAGAAATCACTCACCCATAAACACACAACAAGTACAGTTTAGACCGGAGATGAGAACCCATGTTTCTTTATTCCAGAGCAGTACCATTTTCCTTCTCAATGTTATCCCTAAAATATATTGCCAGAAAATGGAATCTAATCTCCATACATTATTTCAACATAACTGGTACAGTTTCTACTGGCCCAGATTTTCCTGTTTCCCAAGCCACATACAGACACTTGATAACAGAGAGAACAAACACCTGCTGCATGTACCATTTCTCCTACCCACGTGACAGACATCATTAATGAATTATAAAGTTACGGAGCCTTTCCCACTGAATACATATGCAACACACAGAGCTCCAAATTCTACTAACAATAAGAATTTGGATGCCCATATAACAGTTATTTGCTGTCCTTACGTGGATATTCTGAGGGGAGACTGGGAGTGTGTTGGAAAAGGGATTAGGCTAGAACTTAGGAAAGCTGTATTTCACCACAAGCTGCTACTCCTAACTGGCTCTGGACAAGTCATTCAATTTTTCCTGCACCTCAGTTTCCCCATTGGTAAAAGGAAAGTGTTAGACTAAATCACCTCTAAGTTCTTTTTTGCCACTAACATTTAGGAAGTGACAGAGGTACTTACAGCAATTTATTCATCTTACAGCATATTCCCCGAAGACTAGCCAACCTGATCAATGAATTACCAGTAAGGTTTTAATGAGTCCCTTCCTTGTACGTGTTCATCCTGGTAGGTAACTTTCTTACATTTCAAAAAGGTTCTCAAGAACATAATGCTTGTACCCAAAAGATGGGTTCTGAAGTTGGAGTTTCACCTTTGAGGGACAGTGCTACCTTCTAGTAAGGACATGTTGTTTTTTCCCTCTCTTCTTTCAAGCATAAGTTACTAGAAGAGGGAGGGTTTTGGAGGTAGGGGGATTCAGTTTCCTAATCATGTTGCATCATGTGAGCAAGAATGAAATAGATTCGGCTGACATTAGTGGACTGAATTTTGGCCCCAGTGATCTCCTATTAATCTAAGACTAAGGTGACTTGTTATGCACAGATAAAGACAGACATCACTTAAGGAAGGCCTGTGTCAGCAGAGATAAATAGCATCCCCAGTGTCATACTCCCTTGTAAGTCTGAGCTCCATAATCAGCAATTATCTCCCCACTTACGGACTCAGCTGTAGCCTGCCCACTGGGAGACACTCAGTTACTTCTACACCTGCATGTCCAATAGAGCAGCCAGTGGACACATGTGGCTATTTACATTTAAATGAATGAAAACTTAACATTAAAAATTCAGTTTTTCAATCACTCTAGTGATATTTCCAATGCTCAATAGCCGGAGGCTAGCGTCCATCACATTGGATGGCACAGACAGAGGAAAAAAATCCCAGCAGTACAGAAGGTTCTGTTGGGCAGTGCTGTTCTCCATAAGGACATATTAGTGATACCCCGGAACATGAAAGTCCTGAGGATGCTCTACGTGACGGCAATAGAAGATGTTTTCTTCCTCTCCAAGATCTTGCTTTTCAGTGCTGGCTGAACAGTGTATGGGAAGTGTAGCATGGAGACAGTATATTCTTTTGTTCCTTGCTCATTCTTAACACAACAGGATACACAGTGAGACTTAGAAGCCCTGAATAAATATTTCACTTGTATATCAATCTTAAAAATGATGCCCTTGTCCTGATCATTCTGTAGTTCCAAATGAATGACACTGTTGATTAGTGCTTCAAATACTATTAACTAATTATTTCTATCAATTATCAATAAATGCCCTTAAGCTTACAGAACATTGTAAGCAAACTCATTAACCAAAGTCTTTAGGGTAACATCAAAGCCCCATCTCCTACTAACTAACTGTAAGTTCACCTCATTTTTCTAGTAATGTGTTGATCTAGAAAGACATTTCATTTTATTTTTCAGGTTTTCTACTGGTAAAATACTGTGGCCAAATTATCTTCCCATCCCAATCTCATTTATATTTCCACCCGGGGCCATTTCTCACTCCACTCACCTCATTCCGAATGGTTTCCCATTTTTCAGGAAAGATTCCTGGGAATTGGTCTTGGCAAAACTATTCTAGACACCGTACTTGATCAATAGAGTCAACGAGTCTTCATTTAATATTTATTTTCCTTTTCTCTAGGCAGACTATAGCAGATGACACACACAAAAAAAGTCTCCACTTGTATGTTACCCACAAAATATTTTACTAACATACCATCTCCCAGTTTTGTCTATACCATCCTCACCCACCTATTCACCTACCCATGTGTCTACCTACCTACCTGATGTAGGGGTGTGTGTTTATAAGATCCCACAGAGGTTCCAAAAAATGGATGACAGTGACCCAATGTCAAAAGTAGTCCTGAGTTTTTTCAGGTGTCATGTGTGACATGAGCTCCAGACACAATGTGAAGTTCTAGATGGTGTTATCATTTGTGCCCATTACCGCCGATTGCTCGGATTTCAAGAATTTTATTTTTGCTGGTGAATTTCTATGTCTCATTACCACGATGAGTACAGGAGGGAGGTGGGATGAACCATAACAGTGATTTTCAATTTACTTGAGGGACTAAGCTAGCATACTGATTTCGAGCTTGGATGTCTGGACTGCAAATTTCAGTTCTGCTTTATACACAATGATCTTGAACAAGGTTCTTGAACTCTTCGTGCCTCAGTTTCCTCATCAGTAAATGAGGATGATATTAATAGTATCTACCACATAGGGTAATGAAGATTAAATGAATTAATGCATATGAATAACTTAGAAAAGTCCCTTGCACTTGGTAAATCATCAATATTATTAACTAATATTATAACTATTACTTGGAACCTGAGGGTTCCAGGAAAGAACCTCAGGGAGCTAGGGGAAGATTCATTGATTTCTACTTCCAATTTTTGTTATTTATTCCACAACTGCTGAGAAAATAAAGACATTCTGATAATAGGATGGACTGATCTACTATAGACCCTCTTTTTCACTGCAAAAATATAGTAGTACTATACAAAAAAATATAACAAAAATGTTTTTAAACATTTAGCAGAATTTGAGCGGTAGAGAGAATACTTAGATGGTGGATACAAAGAAATAAAACCAGTGCAGTAAACAAGCAAGGCCAATTTCCCTAGGGTGAACTTGAGATTCTAAAGGCTGGTCATGAGGGTTTATCATCCTTCCACCTTCTGTTAGGAAAAGGAGCAGTAGCTTTGTGAAGTGAAAAAGGGGTGAGAAGCTGGAGCTGGGATATAACATGACAATAAAGCCTGCACAGTTCTCTTTATTGTTGAAATGTGGATGAGAGGACTCTACTTAACATAATCTAAGAATCAGGAAGACATTTCTAGGGTTCAAAATAAGTAGAAATAATCTCCGCAATGAATCAAAACTCCAGATGTGTGTAATACATGGATATGGAATCTAAATTCAGAACTCCCATATTGTATTGGAAACCCAAGATCAGAAATTAACATTAGAAAAAAAAAAAAAAAAAGAAAAGAACTGGTCTAGGGTCACTCAACCCTTTGATGTTTAAAATAGTCAAATGTAAAAGCACGTTAGAAAAACATTTCCACAACCATGGTACATGAGCTTCCATGGGGAATTAAAATGTTTTGCTGAAGATCAGCTCAAATAAAAAATAAGATTACAAACCCATTCTCCTTAAGAGAGAATAAGAAAACTAGAAATAAGAGGATTAGAATCCCATAAACTTGAGAATATAGGAAAATCTACGAATGACTGTAAAATAAGTATAATTAAAATGAATAGAAGTAACAATAGGAACTGTATAA
Source organism: Rhinolophus sinicus (assembly GCF_057876585.1). Classification (NCBI taxonomy): domain Eukaryota; kingdom Metazoa; phylum Chordata; class Mammalia; order Chiroptera; family Rhinolophidae; genus Rhinolophus; species Rhinolophus sinicus. Next base: position 14,819,676 of record NC_142516.1, on the reverse strand, counting down.
AATAATAGATTCTATAGAAAAAAAATGATCTGAAAGAAAAATTTATCTCTGAAATGAAAAATAAAGTCATGAAATCACAAAAGCAACACAAAAAATTACAAAATTATAAATTTGTTCAACATTTTAAAAATTATTTAATCTGGAAATATATAAATATATATAGAATTACATAAATCCATAAATAACTTTTAGTGTGTGAACTGCTTCAAGTCTATACTCCTCTCCATAGGTAATGATGTTCAATATACATGTGTATATACATATATGTATACACTCGTGTATGTTTACATCTGTGAGAGGTTTAGAATTAATATATATCATATGAAGGTTTTACCCAAATTATGAAACTTTTAACCGTAATTGATATTGGATATCTTCTAATGTTAGATCATATAAATTTTGCTCATTTGTTTTAAAAGTTACAAAAAAGTTTATTTGGGTCTTCTTCTATTGATAAGCTGTTTCCCCCTTTTGATATTACAAACAATACTGCAAACACTGTTTTCATTTATGACATTTTGGGCAGGTATGAGCTTTCCTAGAGACTGGAATACTGGAAACGTTGTATCAAATACACACATTTCAATTGTTGACAAATATTTACAAATTGGCCTCAAAAACAAACAAAACAACACAAAGCCATCCAGCCTACTTAACTAAAGAAGCTCCAATCATATCTATCATATACAAATGGCTTCTGAATGAGATTTGTTTAAAAAAAAAAAAAAATAAGGGGGTGGGGCCAGGGATTTGAGACCCAAAGTAACTTGAAAAACTACCAAACCAATTGCACTTAAGGTCTGTCCCAGCTGTGGCTGGGTGGGTATATTTAAAGAGTGGGGGCTAGAACTCTCCTCTTGTTTCCAGCTCCGTGGAATATCTGTGGTTTAAAAACCACCAAGCCAGCTCTCACAAAGGCGCCTTTTAGCATCTAGCAGTTATTCTATCAGCTTCATGTCTTTGAGCTTTGCTACCTCTCAGCTCCCTGTGCTCTGCTCAGTTCAGTGACTCCAGAGGACCTGCTATCCCTCAGGACCAGAAATACACTTTGAGTCTCACACCTGCATCCCCTTTTGTGGACACTGGGGCTCCTGCTTCGCCATCGTGGGTAGCTTTAAAGTCACTAACCCCAGCCACTGTCCCTCTAAGGAGTAGCTCATCTGAGGGTGATTCAGGAACCAATAAAGGATGGCAAATCACTTTATGGAAATTAGCTTTTAATTATTCATTGGCAATTTGACTGCAATCCAGCAGGTGTCCTGATAGGAGGAGGATGATTCCATAAATAGATTTTTTTTTCTCTGTACGACATATGCAACATGTCCCCAAATCCACCTGAATTTTCCAACTTGAAGAGGCCATGGGGGAAAAAAACCAGTTGATTGCCTCCAGAATGAGTAATCTCTGTAAAGACGTCATTATTCATTTACTCATTTATTGAATGATTCTTATCCCCTGCTAATGAATCATTTATAGAAGAGACAAGAAAAGGGACTGATGAAAAAGATTAAAAAATATATAAAATCATCTGATGTGAGGTCATATTTTTACCTTTCCTCCTCCACCCATTTCCTGAAAGTCAGGCAGTGTGATATTTTGGGTGGGGGCGGGGGAATTAATTTTTAACAGGGTGACCTGGGTTCTAACTTAAGTCAATTAACCTCTCTGAACCTCTATTTCCTCACACGCAAACATGGGGATATTAAAAACTTAAATGAAGACTAAAACTACAATGGGAGTGCCTGGAAAATTGTTGGATTTTGGAAATGACAGTGGAAAAGATCGTTAAGCCTCAAACTGTTGTTTGAAGGGTCTTGGAAGGCTGACCTCCAGCTAGCTGGGGCCCTGAGGGCATTAGGCTATGACCAAATTGTCCACAGGCCAGTTGACATATGATTTCACTGGGAAGTCTGGACTATGGGTCCCCATGGCTATCCAGAAGTAGAACGTTCCTATGAAACCTTTCATCAACTGAAATGGCAGAAAACAAAGAAGCAATTACCGTTGATTTATATGTCTTTATTTTGTTCACCATGAAACAATTATGTCTAGTTTGATGCTAACCTTAACGCCCCTGCAAACTCTCGCAGGCTTTTCTGGTACCTTAGGATAGATACGTCTTGCTAACGGATGCACACCATCAATTGAGATGAAGCCCAGATGCTCAGATACAGTTCACAGTATGGTGGCTTGATGCTGAGACGCTGAGTATAGTTCTTGGGGAAGGAGCTTGGCAGTGCCACCCTCGCCACCAATGGCACATGCTGCCGCTGTAATGGTTTGCTGTAAGACAACTGCTCGTCGCTAGTTTTGCTTTTTTTGCATTTTCTCATAACAACGGAAATCCTCTTTGGATTTTGTTCTGGTCAGGGAAAACAGGTGTAAATGCAGGTCTTTCATAAAAGCAAAGTGGCGTAACACAAACTGTAGAAAAGCAGGGGACACCTGTACTACATCCAGAAACTGACCAATCATCTTATCAATGCACCCCTATTTGCAAAAGTCCTCTTCAACGAAGGGCCTGCCGGTTCAAGGTTTGGAGATAGAATCTGTGCTTTCCTACTGCTATTCCCATATCCAAGAAACTGATCAAATCTTTCTCTTGGAGAAAAATAAAGGGATGTGAAATTCTCATGAAGGAGAGAGGGAGAGGGAGAGAGCGAGAGCGAGAGCGAGAGCGAGAGAGAGAGAGAGAGAGAGAGAGAGAGAGAGAGAGAGAGATAATTTAAATTCTTGAGACAGATGGAAAGTGCTACAGTGAAAAGTCAAGGAACATAATACTGTGTCAAAGTCAACATCAGATTAAATCAGAAAAATTTGGAGGAAACCATGGTAAAACTAAATCTAAGAGACTAGAAAGAGGTGGAGAAGAGGGGGAGGCACCGACAGCTGGGGACTGGGGCAGAGGGCAATGAGGGCTTGAGTGAAACTACAACAAAAGAAGTCAGCAGAGGCACAGGCTTGCACTCCAAAACCAGACAAGAGAAGTACCAGAGAGCTCTGGACATGTCTGGGTCTAAGAACTGGGAAGCGGTATGAAGAGGAAATAAAGTCCAATAAATGCGAGCCGTGGAGGACCCTGCGGCTTGAACCGTGTGTTCAGCTACATGCAACGTGGGGTTAGGAGGAGGGAGACGTGAACTCTGAAGTCGGTCCTCTCCTCCGTGAAGAGTGTCACCTGGGCAAGTTGAGTCAATGCTAGGGATCTCAGTTCCTTCTTCTGTGAAATGTGAGGAATGGCCGAGGTAAATTGTGGGGCCACTCCTAACTCAGAGATGGTATCGAAATCTCAAAGCTGAGTCTGATGATCCAAGATGGGTGGAAACTCAGGATGAGTCTGGACGGCATGTTAAGCTGGGCTGTGACAAGAGCCCTACTGCGTGGAAATCCCTCGTCACAAAGAGCCTCAGCTACAAGCTGACACTGTGGTAGGGAAAGAACACTGGGTCTCTGCTTTGGTCTCTGCTAGAAACTCTCTGTGTGACTAAGGGTGTTCCTTTGACTTCCCTTGGCCTCTGTTTTCTAATACATGCAATGTACATGTGGGTTTGTGAGGGGAGTTGGGGAGATGGGCGCCAAATGGGGTGGACGCATCCTAAGTAACTTACTCAAATCAGCCAGTCGGGAGGGCAGGTGGAGACTGGAGAAGTAGCATTGTCTTACCCTGCCTGAAGGGGAACGCACGGTACTTGATTTCAATAACTGCATGTGTGGGCATGAAAGTCAAATGTTACTAGATCATTTAATGTTTTCAAGAGAAGTTTGAATTCCTAACTTGTATGCAAAATGCAAAGGTCAAACAAAACACGAGTGAAGAGTTCAGCCAAAGAATATATACTGGGGGGTGTCAAAAAATGTATGCACGTGGACACTTTGGTCAACGTTGCTCAAGCAGTAGTTCACCATCATCAGAAGTGTCTGCACTCTGATGGCAACCACTTTGATCACCTCTTGTCATTGCAGAAGTCAAACGTGACTTGTATTCATCTTTTGTTATAGAGATATACTGAGTATTACAATTTTAATAACAGTTTTCCTTTCTTCAAATGTGTACATATATTTTTTGGCACCCTCTGTATATACATAGATATGAACGGAGCCACCAGGTTACAGCGTGCAACGCCTGGAACAAATGCTCTTTTAAAATTGGAGCCCATGCTCTCCAAATCTAGGATTGTGTAACATAAGAAATGGAGAGTTCTTACATATGGCAAGGAAAAATCAAGGGTGAATTATAGAGTAAGTGGATTAGGAAAGATGTTTAACACCATTTTCTCTTCTATTCTTGGCTTTTCTTCCCATGTCTGACTGATTTAGTCCTCCCAATTTGAGTTCAAAACTACCAGATGCAGTGCCTCTTCAACGCGACTCACATCTCCTTATTTTCTCTTCTATCCTGTCTTCATCCCTTCCCTGACAGACTCTCCCTACCCCATTTTTCAGCCCATCCCTGTTTCTCACTCCTGGTCTTTCTCTCTTTGCTGCCACCGTCCCCCGGCTTTCTGTCCCTTACTCCCATTACTCAGAGCCCTGGGGTAGCACCAGACCTGGTATCTGAAGGCAAGTGAAATTCTAGTATATGAGAAGTTAAAAGCATTTCTGTGTTGGGATATTTAATCATTTGAATCCTTGATAGGAATAGTTCTTTTTTTGTCTTCCAGCAATAAATCTAGGCTGTATCTAATCTCTGATCTCAGAGAGAAGAGAATTAACCAGCTGAGAGTGTGACTAGAAATGAAACCCATGGAGAAGGGAGTGAAAAAGAGACCAGTTTATCTGTGTGCACACAGCATAGCAACGTGGGATCAGTGAGCAAGGGAGAAAAGAGCTATTCTGGGGCACTTTTTTCTGATCCCTCTACAACACCTCTTAAAATGCTTGACTTTCCCCTTCTTTAAACATCATCTTATTTTTGCTCCTCTATCATCCTTACTTTAGCTCCAAGAAACCCTTTGATTATTACCCTGTACTTAGATTCCCCTTAGTCATTTCTTTCCTTGTTTGCTCTCTTTCTAGTTTTTGCTTCTTTCTCAAAAGGTATTGTTCTTTGTTTTCCCACCAGATCACAGAGTTATCTGTCTCATTCAGCACTGTATCCTCTTTGTTCATTGCATGTCTGGCATGAAGTGGGTACTTACTAGTCTGCCTGAAATACCTCTCTGTCTCTCTCTCTCTCTCACACACACACAAACACACACACACACACACACACACACACACACACACACACACCACTGATGTTTTCATCTCGCTCTTTTGGATGGTGTTTACAGCTTACTGAGATCACATAGGACTTCCACTAAAAATGCCATATGTAGGGTACCTGGCTCACCTCTCCTAAGCTCTTTGGGGGTAAATGCCAAGACCTGTACTTTCAACTGTACTGTAAAGTCCTTCATGCATAGCAGAGACTCGGTTTTATACCACATTGCTTGGGAGTAAAATGACTTGACTTCTAACTCAATCTGTGCCTCTCGCTATCTATGTGGACATGGCCAACATACCTGAACTCTCCGAGACTCAGTTTTCCCATCTCTAACATGAAGACTACATGATCTCTCAAGTCTATTTGAGTCTTTATTTGAATATAATTCTCTTTCAATTTTATAATTATATTGGAATATTTTTCTTGTCTGAATTCCAGATAATTCCTTCTAATAAATAAAAACAACAACAACATAGGGCTCTGCTCCATTGTTCAAGAGGGCTTCCTACTTAGGACTAGGAAGACAATAGAAGACACGGTTAAATGCAGTGCAAGAGAAAATTAATCAAGCAACAGCAATCCCTTATGTATCTATCTTACTGGGAAGAAATGCTGCCCCAAACAAAAGAGCTGTTGAAACCATGTAGGAATGCGGGTGTGGAGAGATCAGAGACCATGTTGCTATCCTCTCTAGCAAGTCATGTCCATTTTGTGGGGCTCAGTCTTTCTCATATGTAAAGTGAAGCTCTGAAATAAATAACCTTCGTCATTTTCTCTGGTGCCTGACGTTCTAGATTTGGAGAAGAAGAGCTTAGATAGTATGGGGTCCAAACTGGAGAAGAATTAAAGGTAAATTATTTTGATATAGGCATTATAAAGCAAGCTATCCTGCAAGGGCGCCTGCAAATTGGGGTTTCAACATCCACCACCCAACACAGGAGTGCAACCCCACCCCCATCCTACTCTTTCATTCCGTAAAACTCTTTTTCTTTCCCATAAATATATTTCTCTCTGCTTTTCTTGTTCTTCTTCTGTCTTGCAGAGACTCTGACATCTTGTTTACTTCTAATACTTGAAATAATTTTTTAAGATGCACATTCTCTTTGACTGTCAAGACACTTAAAAGAACATGATCAATACCTCAATGACACCAACTAATGTTATAAAAAATACACACAAAGGAGACAAAGGTATGTTTCCAAAAATACGTTTTTCTGCTCTGATTAGAAGAAATATGCACACATAAGTAGGCACTGACTTTGAAACCTGTCTCTCAACTTATTTTGTATCATTCCAGTTCACCTGATCTCTACCTTCACAGGTATCTCTCTTCTCTTTCTTCCTTTTCTTTCTTTCTTTCTTTCTTTCTTTCTTTCTTTCTTTCTTTCTTTCTTTCTTTCTTTCTTTCTTTCTTTCTTTCTTTTTCTTTTTCTTTTCTTTTTTTTTTTTGCATTTCTCTTTTCTCTATTCTCTATATCTTCTTTTATTTATGTTTTATCTTAGTTTCTCTATATGAACTCTGTCTCCTTATATAGGAAGTGCCAAAAAATGTATACACATTTTAAGAAAGGAAAACACTGTATTAATATATACCGATAACAAAAGAAGTCACATTTGACTTCTGCAATTACAAGGGGTGCTCAAAGTGGTTACCATCAGTGTGTAGTCCCACTTCATTGCTTGAGCAACATTGACCAAAGCGTTAACATATGTGAAAATGTATATACATTTTTTTTGGCACCCTCAGTATACACACAAAGAGAAAATGAATATAGATACATTGTAATGAGGTTAACTTTATAGTTGTAACTTCGCTGTATCAATGACAGTGAATAATCTATAACAAAGTTACAAAACATTAAAAATTGGTCCCTCCTGCTATATGGCGGAATATTCCTATGACTCAGCAAGTCCTCACCTGGGCGCATCCCCAACATAAACGTGCGCACCCAAACACATGCGGTTGAAGGTGCATAGAAGTATTTGTGATAGCCAAAAATTGGAACCTATCCAAATGGTCCTAGAAAGTAGGGTGTAAAATAAATTGTTTATGGTCACATAATGAATTATGCTATAGCAACCAGAATGAACAATCAACAATAAACAACAATATACACTACTTTGATCGTGTGGGATTTCACTCTGTTATTCTAACCCCACTCTGCCCCACTTCCCACTGCAGCACTTGGCAGATCTTGTGGGGAAAATCAACCTAGCATTTGGGGCTCCTCCGGATTCTAACCCCTCATGCTAGTCCACATAGCTGTCAAAAGTTTCACTGATTTTTCTTTCCCTCAGAAGGTTCTCTGCCTCCCGCAAACCTTATCTCCAGCTGGTGCTAGACTCAACAAATGCCCCAGGAAAGAAAGCAGGGATTCCACTAGCCTAGGAAAGGCTCTTTTCTCTCTGGAGTTTAATTCTTCCACACAATTTATCTATCACAGATTTCTGAGCACTTTTAAAGCATCTGTTCCTTTTATAATTTGTTTTGTTTCTCCCCTTAAGTAAGTCCAACACAATAGGTAGGTTGCTGGTACCGTCTGCTTCCAAACCAGAAGTAGACATCTTCTCTGGTTTGAGTTTCCGTTCTACTTACTAGCCCTATAAACTTAGGCAAAATCTACAATGCAGAGCCTCATCTTGAAAGCTGAGATGATTATAAGACCTCCTCCAAAGGATTAATGGGAAGATTCACTGTAATAATATGTACGTGAAATATGAGCTAAATGAGGCATATAAGAATTTTTTTTAATGACATCTATAGATTTTGTAGATGCTAAAAATTATAGAATTTGGGGGGCCTGTTTTAAAACAAGGGTACAAAATTACAAACAAAAATAATTAAAAACTTCTAATTACAAAAGGAAAGAACTCATAACAAACTCAAATTTTTAACGAGTCCCCAAATCCTCCCCAAAAAAGAAAAAAGGAATTTATTTTACAAAATAATTAACTGTCTGTCATATTTTTGTGATAACTGTTTCCTTTGATTCCCCCCCTTGGCTTCATTTGATCCTTCCTTCCTATGATAATGCTTCTGTAATATTATCTCAAAGGAAATTTGATCTGTTGTCTAATAGTGTTGCTTAAAATTTGTTTTCCACTAAAGAGAATTTAAAGAAGTTTTTTTTGGCTTCACTAATTATTGTAATATCATACATTTTTAAGACTGTGATCAAATTTGTGAAACTCTTTAGAAAACTGGTTTCATATATAAGCTATAATATTTAAAAGCATTTAGGATTTTTCTTATGCTTTTTGAGCTTACAGCTCTAATTAAAAGTATTATTGAAAGCCATTCCTCTACTGAAATGACTAGAAATAACTTACACATATACTAAAGTGACTCTGAACCATGTAAACACGAGGTGTGATCAAAATATATGGTGAAAGCTACTGCCGAGTGCCATCCAACGGAAAGGCAGGGATCTTCAATACAGGAAGCGGTGCATCGAACCTGTGACAAGTTTCAGTTTGTTCCGTGCAGTCAGTTGGATGTGAGCTACGGTTGAGAGAAGGTGTGCTTTAAAGTATGCTGTAAATCATCCTCCATCATGATAAGGCTCCGTGTCACAAATTGCTTCTGGTACAGCAATTTCTGTCAAATAAAAACATGACGGTGTGTTCTCATCCACCTTATTCACCAGATTTCGCACTGTGCAACTTCTGGCTCTTCCCCAAAGTCAAAATGATTCAGGACATCGAGGCAGCCTCAACCACACAACTAAATACTCATGAAAGAGGACTTCCAGAACTGCTTCAGAAAGTGGCAAGAACGATGGGATAAGTGTGTTTTAAGTGAGGGGGAGCATTTTGAGGAGAATTAATGGCAATGTGTCTTTTACTGTTATATATATATATATATATATATATATATATATATATATATACACACACACACACACACACACACACACACACACATAATTTATACATTCACTATATTTTTGGATCACACAATATATATTTCACCGAGACCCAACCACTGTGTATCACCAACTGAACTCCCCACTCTCCAGACTCCAAAAGTGTACATGGCTACACAGTCACCAACCAGCATGAGAGAAAGCATTACATAATGCAAGTTTCACTGGAAAGAGCTGTTTTACTCAATTAGGGTGAATGCATTTTACTGTTGAAACTTTTATGCTAAAACATATGATCATGTGGAAAACGTCCAGGACCTCAGATGGACCCATGCGAAGGGGTCGCCCAGAAGTTGAAGCTTCATTAGCTTCTTGGTAAACCCACCTGGATTAGTAGCCGTTATTCATGACTCTTTGTTCCCTGAGCAAAGCAAGCAGCTCTCCTGCCTGCTTCACCCTTCTTCCTCAGGTCTGCCAGCTTCTGACAGTTTTCCCAGCTGTTGGTATTGCTGTAGCATTTGTCGAAGTGTGTTCCCGGAAACACATCTCTATGTCTGTGCTGTTCAATGTGGTAGCTGCTAGCCACAGGTGGTGACTTACATTTGACTCAGAAATTAATTGATGTGAATAAAATTTAAACTCAGTTTCTTAGTCACATGAGTCACTATCCAAGTGCTCAATAGCCACACATGGCTGGTGGTCACCATATTGGTTAGGCAGATACGGACATGCCTGTCATCACAGGAAGTTCTATATCTATAGGACCCTCACACCCTAAAAAACATCTAGCAGATATGAGTTGCAATGTCAAGTAGATTTGGGAGATGCTGCATTAAAACATCTTCCTTTGATATAATGAATATTAACGCATGAAAAGCTTGGTCGTCGATAAATCCACCTAACCCAGTTTTTCCCAAAGCTATGGGAGGATTTCTTTTTTACATCTTAGTCACACTGCCTAGCTTCTTGTTCAAAACTCCTACCAAAACAACCCAAACAACATCAAAACAAAATGAAAAGAGAACTTATTAAATCACCACCTGGTGCCAAACTCTTTGTATCCGTTAAATCACATAGTCCTCATAACAATTTTACATAGATAAATTAATAATTGTAATTTATACACGAAGAAAAAGTGTTTGCTGGGTGAAGAAACTAGCTTAAGATTATAGAACAAATATGTGAGGAAACTGAACCTGCCCCATGGGTCTTGGGCCACACCCTCAACTCCAGAGTCCTTGTTTTGCATTTGACTAGGTTTCAGAATAGGGAATGCCTGCAGGCCACACAGTGAATCTAGTAGGTGGACAGGTGGCTGCCTCAGAATCCTGATGGTCTTGTCTTTGATAGCGGTGGTAGGGCAGACAGGAGCAACAGAGGTCATTTTAGAACCACTTCAATAGTACTAACATCTTCTTAGCTTCAGTAATGTTTTCCAACCTATGAAGTCTGGTTTGTCCGAGACGTTTTAGCAGTGGATCCTTCATGCCAACTCTCTGATGGAGGGGTTATTTCTATCTGCCTTTTCCTGCTGGGAAAGGAGGCTCAGAGCTCTATACTATTTGCTCAAGAGCAGAAGTTTAGTAGAGAACTGAAACGTAAATCTGCTAAGTGGTTTTCAGCATTTTGTTGTTGTTGTTGGTAGATGTGGAACACTTTGCACAAATAAAATTTTATGTTGGGAGCACGGCGGATGGGGGACGTTCTCCAATCAGCTTGGTCTTCTCCCTCTTCCTACTAGTTGTCTGGATACCGCCAAGGCCTCAAGGACCCTCCAGGATTTTATGCAGTAGAGTTTGGAACAATGCTAATAGACTCTGTAGCCCCTTTGCTGCATATCATGGGAAGTGTCCCTGACCAGGTTGGAACATATGGAGGAGAAACCTAAGAATAGCAATTCAGTGGTGTGCTCTAAAAAGAAATTGCAAAATTATTGACGAGTAATCCGGACACCTGGAATCAGTCTTGTCCAACCAATGATTCTTTGGTCACCTACTCAGGCAGAATGTGGGGTGGATTAAACCCTGCGATTTACCCATGGGATCTTTACCATCATCATGACCTCTATGTCTTGACGTCTTGTTATCAGAATTTGGTTGGACGATATATGGTTGGATGGCAATCTTCCTCAGGTTTGGTTTACATGATACATAGTGAAATAAAAAGTATACAAGACTGAAAGCCTGAAGAGCAGATGTATATTCTGCATCTAAAACAGTCCAATTGAATTAGTACAACTTGCTTAGCCTTTTTGAGATTAAACAATTTCTCTCTCTCTCCAACTCCCCATCCCATCCCACCCCCGCACACACACCTATCCTTCACGCTTGAAAAGCTTTAGCACTGAAGGGTGGAAGGGAAGGGTATGCATTATAAACTGTACAGAACACGTAAACATGATGTATCTTTGCGATCTGTATTCTCTCCCTCTTGTCTTTCTCTCTTTGGCACTAGAACTCAACACTGTCAGGAAGGTGGATTGCCTACAGGCAAAAAGCACTGGTTACAGGGGGCTGTAGCGTGACCTGTATTTGACACAACTTGCCTCGGGCACTAAGTTTGGGGATGACCCATGCAGTATTTCTCTGCAAGCCCATAAGCAGATTTTTTTTTTTTTTTTTTTTTTTTTTAAAGACAGGGATTGTTCCTCCTGCACCACCTGCCTACATTTGCATAGTATTGCTGTTTGCAGGGCTATGCAGGGAAATAGGGCCTTGCCAAAAAGCACTGACAGTTGAAAGAGGGTGCTGTGTGCGTATGTGTGCTTGTGTGTGTGTGAGCACATGTGTGCATATGCTTCTGCAAGAGGGGACACTGGGATTCCTTTGTTCTAAAGGGCAGTTTTCTGTAGAAGTGGCCAATCAGTCACTGTCACTGCATGAGGAAGAGGTGGGGGAGGTGGCGGTGGGTGGGGACATGCCAAGTTTGCCCAGAATACTCATTGCACAGGACGATCCCCACAGCTGTTGCACACCCAGTGTAAATACGGACAGCCCCATTCATCACAGGACTCCCTTCCATAGCACACGTCCAAAGTACAACAATGATTTAGTGCCTGCAGCTGGAAGTACACTCCATTCTCTAAAACGGCAGCGTTTAAAAATGAGGCTGTAGAAACGGAGAGGAGGCACGGGTTACAGGGAGGGGAGAACTCATTTCAGGCTTCCGTGAAGGGGGGAGAAGGGCAGCAAGGGTGAACTACCCCGCGAGGCCACCTCCTTGCTTTATATTCAGTTTCCTCCCCAAACTCACTGGCTTTGGTGTGACTCAAGCTAAAGCCTTTGAACCACTGTTGCATCTGCTCTACTGCATGTCCATGGTGCTGGCAGCAGCACTGTGGCTCTCGGCACCTGCTTTTTAGGCAGTATCGATCCAGACAGCCTGGAAACTTCTGTGTGGACAAAACAGTGTACAAAACCAGCAGGGCAAGAAAACATATAGCTCGATTTTCCATGAGGCATGTGTATTTTTATCGTTCGTTCGTTCGTTCGTTCATTCATTCATTCATTCATTCATTCATTCATTTATTCATTCAATGACTAGCTTATAGCATCTACTACATGCCCAGTTCTCTGCAGAGAACTATAGGTACAAACAAAATAAACATAAAACTGGTTCTAGGGGGCATTTGTAGTTTAGTGAGGGTAACAGACTCACAAATTAAAATATACATTGTTGTGGTTTTTTTTTTAATGTCTGACACATGATACTTAGTGATGCTCAAAGCCTGAATAGAGAATGCTATCAAGTTTTGCCGGGGGGCGGGGGGGAGATAGTTTTCTTTGCGGATGGGATAAGGCTTTTTAGAAGAATTCTCTGAGTGGCGATGGAGCACAGCATACTTCAGATTGCCCAGAGCGAAATATGTCAATACAATGAAGGAACCATAAGAAATTTTGAAAGGTTTTCAAACAGGTTGTAACATGATCATGGTTATTTGTTAGAAAAATAACTAGATTGTAGGTGTGAAGGATGGATTTGAGGGAGGAAAGAGATACAGACACAAGTTAGCAGCTTATTTGGACAATCTGGACGAGAGATGATGAAAACCTGCACTGGGGTCACGGCAACAGGAAACAAGGAGACAGGGGCTTCTAGCGCTGACAAAGGGAGAATTTTCAGGACTTGGTTATTACGTGGCTGTAAAAGCTACTGTCTCACATCCACATTGTGTTTGTGTTTTCATGCTGAGACTGGACTTCTGAAACTACTTTTTTTTTTTGTACCCAGTTTCCTGGAAAGCTCTGCCACTGAGGACCACTAGAAGAAGGCAGGAGACAAGCAGAAGGGGCTTGCTCCTTTTTATTTTGCCAGCAATGATCCAGAAACGACACTTGACCCTGGCAACAGGATTCTAAACTCTGGCTTCTTTCAGCAATCACATCGCACCTTCTCAGAGGTGCCAATTAGAGCTTGCTAATGTTACCCTTCTCAGTAGTTGGAGCACCAGCTCTGTGGAGCATCTTCTAACTGAGGGTCTATGTTATAACCATCCCAATCTCTTCTCTTTGACCTCCTAATCCTGGGGATGATGGCTGTTTCCTATAGTCCTTGATTCTGCTCTCTCTCTCTCTCTCTCTGTCTCTCTCTGTCTCTCTCTCCCTCTCTCTCCCCTCTCTCTTCCCCCCAACACATTCATATAATCAATTCCCATATTAAATCTCTCTTTAAAATACTGTGTTTCCCTGAAACTAAGACCTAACCAGAAAATAAGCCCGAGCATGATTTTTCAGGAGTACGTCCCCTGAACATAAGCCCTAATGCGTCTTTTGGAGCAAACCTTAATCTAAGACCCGGTCTTATTTTCAGGGAAATGCGGTACCTGGCATGGTATGTTTTCCTGCCTAAACCCTGACTGTTGCGAGAGTCACTGATGATTCTGAGGAGTCTGCTTCAGGGATTTTCCGAGATGTGAAGACTGTTAGTAAAGATGACACAGAAGAGCAGTTTTGTCAAGACAACAATGGATTTGTTCTGAGCACAGCCCTGTGATGGGCAAATAGAAGTATGTGTATGAAACGGAAAAAATGGAAGAGAGGTATTATGTTTAGAGAGGATGCTATAGAAGTGATACATATATAAGGGAAAAAAATAACCAAAACTTTAGGATGGAATGGTTTAAAGGATACTTTGAGAGACACATGATATTTTGACGGTATCACAGAAATGTGAGCTAAATAGTGAAATTGGCTCAATTAATGTAGGGTGTTGACACTTCCACCTGTGATTTAGACAGGAGCAGCAGTATTGCAATGTAGAAATGTGAAATTTGCCCTTGTATATTAGAGGGTATGTCACAAAGGGTTCTAACTTTATCTCAGGTTAATGAATCCCTTATATGATCCTTTACTCATGTCACTTAGTCTTCCCTGCATCCTAGTGAGGAAAGTTTTGTGGGTGTCACATTCTCCATTTTATACTTGAGAAAATCAAGTGTCCTATCAAATACAATGGCTGGAATGCCAAACCAGATCACCTCTATTTGAATCCAAATGATTATGTGTTCCTGATACAGCAAAAGAATCAGTATTCCAGAGTGAATTCTTTGGATTAAAAAAAAGAGTTTGGATAACATATGTAGATATGTAAGATGGCGAGAGAGTATGCAGAGACTTAAAAATCTAACCCAGAAATGTTGGATTTACAAAGCTCTATTGACTACATATCTGGAACCAGCATTCTGCAAAGATTGATGTGGCCACGAAGATTTGGTTGTGTGGAGTGAGACTGAGAATGATTGTGCCTAGTGACGGGTACTTGGGAGATTGTTGCAGTAACCTCAGCATCTAATAAGATGCGTCTCTCAATTAGGATTATAAAAGTAGATATTGAAATAAAAAAGCAGACGTGTATGACACTGCACACACACACAAAACCCCAAAAACAGACAAGATGTATTGCAATGGCTAGGTACATAAGTGTATGCAGCATTTAAAGGAGAGAGAGAGAAAGGTCAAATACAATGTTAGGGTTTAATGGCGGCTACCCAGGGAGATAAAAAAATAAAAACTGCCTTTTACTGAGCCTGGAGCTGGTTTGCCAGAGAGAGAAGCTGAGTTCAGGCATGCAGATGTTAATTCTGAGTTGATAAACTAATAGTGAGGCATCACTGTGGCAAAGTTCAATCCGTAATTGGAGATGTGTGAATCCATTTGTTTTTCACGAAGAAAAAAACTGACTTTGTTCCAAACCCTTGATGGCGATGCATTGAGGAGCATGTATGTGACATCCTGTCTTCCCCATTTGTGAGACAGATTAAGAGAGGTGACAGAGATAGATAGATAGATAGATAGATAGATAGATAGATAGATAACCCACATTTAGAACTTTAAGAAATGAGTTGTTGTTAGAGTTTTTATCGTTACTCCTAAAGAATACCATTAGAGAATTCACTGAGTGTGATACTAAAGCAGAGCTGCTCTAATTGAAGTGGGAAAACAGGTTCCCTGAAGCCCTTTCTGTGCAGCTGCAAGGTGCCTGTACTGGATGCTGCAAGGTGCCTTCTGAGACCCTACTATGGAACCTGGATCTCCTCAGAACATACCTGGAAAACCACTGAGCTAAGTCCAGTTTTATGTAGAAAGTAAAGTCCAGGGAAATGAAGTCACTTCCAGTCATCTGAGTGAATCTGTAATATCTGAGTAGTCTTCAAGGGGCATCCAACATTTTCTGACTCCAGTGCATTCACTTTCTATCATCCAGGATCAAGTATGCATATACTGAGTCCTGAAAAAGTGTAATTTCTGTGCCAGGTGTGTACTATCAAAACATAAGGCACCCTTCAACTTACAGAAAACAGTTCTGACCACGTAAAGCCAATTTGTTCCAGGCACCATCTCCTTACCAGGATTTCCATCAAGGCCATGCATTGCCTAAAACAGTATTGATAACCTAAGCCTCACTGGGAAGGATTGCTTCTCTGGGAAGAATGTTGACTGTGTTAAATGATTAATGAGGACAATCTGGAAAGACTGTCTGGGTGACTGTTAGACAGATGTTTCCATATGTGGCAGTGGAGCTGCAGCAGCAGCGTGGGATAAAGGAAAGTACTCTGAACCAGAAGCTGTAGGACCTGATTCAATCCCAGCTCTGACTTTACCATATAAAAAAACCTCATAATTAGCTCTCATGTTGTATATGGAGACCTACACATATGGAGGTGAAGATTAAGATAAATGATCACAGTTTTTCACCCCCAAAAATTTGAACTAATGTCAAGACGTGTATCTTTTTCGTAGAGTAGTATGAGACTAGAGCCTGGTATTGGGCCTAGGGACAACCTATAAGGTCATGTAATATAATCTCTTCGTTTAAAATGCCCAGATCGGAATAGTCTTAGGAGGTGACCTGTCGTAGGTAAGGTTGTGGTTTGTGAAAGTGTCATAATATTCAGTTCTTCTTTGACTTTTGATTCTAGTGTTGGAACCCTAAAAAGGCTGATATCTGTATCAATGATCCAGAGATCATTCTTTTAACTTATATCTTGAGTACTCACTGTGTGTAAATTTCTGAGATCTGTGTTATGATGATAATGGTAAACAAATTAGAGATGATTCGCATGATTAAAGTATCTGAAGCCAACATAGGCTAGCTTTAAACAGTGGGGATTTTGAAAGAATATTGGATGGCTAGCTCCTTAAATCAAGAGTTGAATACTAAGACTCAGGAGAAGTGGGGAGCAGGGAATTTCAGAAGGCCTAGGGAAAAGGAGCAGTTTAGTCTTTAATACTATCATCAATATGACTCATTTGTCTCTTGTTTTGCAATTAGTTTTCCAAAAGAGTGAATCTGACTGTTCGGAATGACTTAGCTCTTTAGTTGAAGATAAAACTGCTATGGCCAAAGGTATGCAGACAGATAATACAGACACGGCAGTTGAGTCTCACACACTTAGGTATTCCCAGTGATTAAAGAATCATTACGAGCTAGGCAGCCTCTCTAAGAAAGGGATCTAGTTCAATAAAACACAGCACCTGCCTTTAATGGGTTTACTATGTAATAGGGGCGCTACGCATATATAAAAGGCACTGTGACAAAAGGATTTTGCATGGCACAATAGAAGCATAGAAAAAGGACTCTATCCACTCCAAGGGGGTAGAAAACTTTTTGAATAGGGAATCAAGATTTTTCATTTGCTATTGTCCTCTGAAATCTCCCCATTAATTTAAACACCTAGAATTGAGGTCAAAGGTGTTTTCAATTGCTCTCCAATTTTCCTTTAAAACAGAACATGGGAAAAAGTCTGCTAAGTAACATCTGAGAATGTTGACATAATGAAATAATCCCAATTTGCAAAAGCCATGTTTACAAAATTGTTTTCAACACAGAACATCTTATTTATGCTTCTATATCAGGGGTGTCCAAACTTTTTTCAACGTTTTTCACCAAGGGCCATATGCGGCAAAATACACAAACAGCCGGGCCACTCACTCGAGGTGAAGTACATATTGCTTCACCTGGTTTATTTAAGTAAACTAAATATATTTTTGGAATTTGCTGCGGGCCAATTAACAATGGATTGCGGGCCGCAGTTGGCCCGCGGGCCGCAGTTTGGACAACCCTGCTCTAGAGCAATGCAACAGAAAAATAAAGTCAAAAGCAGGGTCATGAGTAAGACTATAAAGAAGTAGGGAGAACTTATTCTATTTAGCAGAAAATGGAGTTGCATCATGAGCAATGTAGGTGGTGGGCCCAGAGTCTTGAATCACACTATGGAAATCACCGTTGGTGACCTAGGAGGAACTGCAAGTTGTTGGTTTTGGAAATGTGGCCTCAGACCCTGGATTGAAATAAATGATTTAAGAATAAGGGGTATGTTGCTCATGTGATCAAAGAGCTAAATTTTGGAGAGAATGGGTATCTAAGTGGAGCTCCCAGTCTGGACATAAAGCATGCCCTTCTATTCTGATACAGAAAAGTTCTGGAGGAAAGAATGAGGGTCACTGCAATAATGACCACACCTCCATTTTCTCCCATCTCTGATCCCAACCCACACTGAAGAATTCGCCTCCCTTCTCAAAGTCTTCCATTGGGTTCTCAGTGCTAAGGGAACAGAGTCCAAATTCCTTAGACAGCTTTAAGAACTTCAATACTATGACTCTTAAATATCTTTCTGTTCTTACTTCCACTGCAGTGCTCTGTGAATGCTAACTTCCTGCCATATTTTGCATTTTCACTTATTTTGCTTTTGCTCCTGTTGATCTCAATGGAAATACCTTATATTTTAGGACTCTGATAGTGAGATTTATAAAATATATATGTTTGGTCTTTGTCCCCATTTCCAGCACAGAGCCCCTAAGACCCTTGGCATTTCCTAAGGAGGAGAGCAATGAAGATGTCTCTTTTCATGCTAATAAGGTGACATATGGAAAGCACCTAAGGATGGGGGCTGGTTACCGGGGCACCCAAGCATGTGATTAGAAGGTTTGAATTGTCAATCCCACCCACCTGACATCCTGGGAGGAAAGAGGGGCTGGAGGTTGGATCAATTGCTAATGGTTAATGATTTAATTAATCATGCTTAGATAATCATGCCTCCATAAAAACCCAAAAGGACACGGAGAGAGCTTCCAGGTAGGTGAACACATGGAGATGCTGGAGAGGGCATGGAAGCTCCGCTGTGTCCTTTCCCTCTGCGTCTCTTCCATCTGGCTGTTTGCGAGTTGTATCTTTTTATCATAAACTGGTAATCTAGCAATAAAATATTTCTCCGAGTTCTGTGAGCTGCTCCAGCAAATTAATCAAACCTGAGGAGGGGGTTGTGGGAATCTCTGGTTTATAGCCAGTTAGTCAAAGTATAGGTAACCAGAGATTGTGACTAGTGTCTGAGGTGGGGCGAAGGGGGGGGTGAGGTGGAGTGGGGAGGAAACAGACAGTCTTGTAAGATTGAGCCTTCGGTGTGTGGAATCTGATACTGTCTCTGGGTAGACAGTGTCAGAATTGAGTTGAATTATAGGACACCCAGCCGGTATCTGGGGAATTACTTGGTGCTGTGGTGAACCCCGCCTCCCCCTGCCACACACACACTTTGGGATTGGTCTCAGAACACTAAGAAGGACTTTGCTAGACTGCTTCATCTGTGACATTATTTTCTTGATTCATAGCAATTTATGTAAGTCCATTTGCTTTCTTTGTTTTGGTATTTTCTATATTTATTTATTTGTGGATCTCCAATAAACTTTAAACTACCTGAGTTAGGAACTGGGAACTGTGCTGGAAAGAGAAAGGCAGGCCTTGAGTTGCATCACAGATTTTATATTCCCTGGTTGTGTGAAAAAGTCACAAATGTCTCTGAGCTACCCCCTAGTCCCTTTGTAAAATGGGATGATGTCATCTTTTCAGAAATGTATGTAAAGTACATATATGATTTTACATAAATCTGCATATAAATGGAACTATGACAATTATGTTTTAATTCTTATTTTCTATCTGTCTTAGGTCTCTTGGTTGAAGGAGAGAGGAAACAGATCAAGTAGCTTAAGGAAAACCAATGTCTCTCAGAATCCAAGAGAATTTTAAGTAACAGAACTGTTGAAAAGGGAAGAATGCAGATGATTCTTAGATACAATGGGAAGCAGGGATGCCAGTCCCACCAGAGCTTTGATTGGCCTGAACTGCATGGAGCCCTCACTGTCAACTACCAATAACCTTTGGCCAATGGGGTGGGAACATAGCACACCATAGTATCTTCTTCTCTTGGCCTATGGAAGGGGAGCTCTTCCCAGTAGAAGGAGGTTTCTGCATAATACCACAGATGTCCATCAGAACATACACAGACTTATAGTTTCTTATGTGGAAACCCAATAAACACTGGAAGCATGGCAAAGCAGGCACGATATTTTTGTTTGGTTTTGGGTATTTTTTTGATTTTTAGAGAGACAATCTCCATAAAAAAATAGAAACCCTCTGGACTTCTTATAACCCTGAAGATAATTGTAGAGATGGTGGTCAGACTCATCAAAGAAAGATCTTTCTGAAGAGAGATATTGGTCAAGGGGTGCAAAGTTTCAGTTACACAAAAATGAATACATCGGGAGAGCTAATATACAATAATGTGACTATAGTTATCAATACTGTAGTGTATACCTGAAATTTGCTAAGAAGGTAAATCTTAAATGTTCTCACCATAATTTAAAAAAATAGTAACTATGGGAGGTTATAGGTACATTAATTAACTGCGGTGATTATTTCATAATGTATACATATATCAAACCATCAAGATGTACATCTTAAACATATACAATTTTTAATTGCGAATTACATCTCAATAAATTTGGGGAATAAAGAGCTTATTTTAGTGCTTAATTGACTTCAGAAGTTCTGTGCCTACACCATGTTTCTGCATGAGCCATAACTCCAAGTGCCTTGGTGGCCCAACAAACCTGCCCAGCTGGCCTACATATAGACTGAATTTGATGCAGCTTCTTCAATATGCAGTCAATGAGATCTGGGTTAAATCTTCTACATTACTCTTACCCATATTTAGTTTCTTCAGGTCCCAGCCATTGCCTCTCTTTTAAATGTGTATAATCAAGATGCATTATAGTTCTGATGGGAGGGATAGGGTGACTGAATCACTGTTGTGTAATTAGTAAGTACAAATTTGGGTTCTTGTTCTAGCTTTGTCATTGATCAGATGTGTGGCTTTAGGCTAGATTTTTTCCTCCAAAATTCTGGGTCCAGTTGATAAGATGATTCTGGATGATTCTAAAAGCGCTTCCTACTTTGGCATTCAAAAATTCTATGGCCTTTTGGTGTCCTCTTTGGTTTAGACTTTATAATCTTACAGGGAGATGAGATGTAGACACACATTTTAAACTTATATTACAAAAACATTGAGCCTTTGGAAATAGAGAGATAAATAAAAGGAGCTTTGATTCCAAACAGGCTTTCCATCTTCCTTCTTTCTCTCCTAAACAGCTGGCTTACCTCAGGGGCTTGAGGAAAAACACCTGGATTATAAGGTTAAAAAACAAACAAACGAACAAAACCCCCTGCCTTCACTAAGCACAATCTCTGGGCATGAGCCCCATGGAATCGAATAAGTGCTCTATTTCTTTTCATCTGTATTTTCTCCATCTGTTCTAATCACATCTCCTTCTTGGAAGTAAGAGAACTACTACTGTCTGTTGCAATGTAAGGGTGAAAAAGGTTAATTAACACTGAAGACGGATCCCAATTGCCCTACATCACACCCCTGTCCACACACATTAGACTAAAAGAGGGTGCCCTCCTTTCCGTGACCCAGTGCTGCTCAGAGCTCCTCTGCTTGCTCCTCTCAGCTTCTTGCCTGTCTCTCCTCTTTCCTGAGTTAACTCCAGACACTTGCTGCCAAAAGCTCTCATCCATACTAATGTGGCAAAGCACCTGAGTCACAGGGAGGGAGGCACACGGCATGTCACACAGAAGAAAGGGCCATGCAATGCTTTCTTCAGCACTCTTAGATCCAAACAACACTAACGTCTACCACCTGAGTGAGTGAAGGTTATTTATCCACACTATGGCTTAGAGAGATAGGCAATGCTAGAATCACTCTACAGACTGAGGGTAAGAGATAGAATAATGTACCTATGGTCACACAACCAGTAAGAGCCCAAATCCATATACAAGTTCATTGCCTTTTCCATTATATGCTGCTCTTTGTCTGCTTTAGATTCCCCTTTGTTTATTGCCTAGCTTGTCCATCCTTTCTGCCTTCTCTCATTGCTTCTATTTTCCCACTAACTTTAATTATTAAATGTCCTGTGTTCACGTCTCATGGGTCGTATTATTTTCTTTTGTTACATCTTCAAACATTTGGTATTAAAAAATAGTAGTTTAATGTTAAAAATACCTAAACAATAAGTGCTATGAAAGTGGGGAATTTATCGTGGTTCACCACTGAATTCAGAGCACCTAGCAGATGCATAATTAACAGTTATTCATTGAGTGACTTCAGTAAAGGCAAACTATTGTCTTTACTGATATGAATCATATTAATGCATACACACAGTATACTGTAAGGTAAGGTAAGAATTACAGGAGAAGAAGATATTACTATAGGATTTCAAAGTCAATTTAAGAAGACAGCACGTGTATACAATTTAACATTCAATTAGTTATTTATTTGTCAAATATATATTAATTACCTACTTTGTGCTAGCAAATATATCTGTTGCTTGACCTGAAATAATAAACAAGTCTATGTTTTTAATCCACAAAACTTCTTCAGAGAGATAGACAACTAAACATAATATCGTATCCTCAACAAATAAATGCTAAAGAAGGTGTCAATGGTCCTGTAGAAGGAGAACGGGCAAGTACCTAATCCATTCGTCAAAGTCAGAGAAGGCACCCTGGAAAAAGTGGTGTCTAAACACAGGTTGAAGTCAGAGACGCAAAGGTTAAAGGTACGAATCATTTCAAGAAGAAGAAACGTGTACCAAGAAACAAATCATAGAAATTATGTAGCACGGCTGGAAGGTAGGGTTTGAAGTGAGAAATCCTGGGAGATGAGGATAGGTAGACAGTGATCACTCAAGATTTGCTTCTCAGCATGCGGTCAGTCCTAGAAGAGAGAATCAGTGTTACCTGGGAGCTTGAGAAGTGTAGCGTCTCAGGCACGTGATTTACGAGGTATTTGCTCTCAGACTCGTGCAATGTATAGGACTGGAACTGGCCTGAGAGTCAGTGCCTCCTGAAATTATTCCCCTGAGGTGTCTCACTCAACTCCCCCTAGGCCAGGACCTGTACCCCAAGCACGCCGAATCAGACACTCTAGTTGAACAAGATGCTCAGCTACTGTGTATGCACATGACATGGAACAAGAACTATTTGCAGACCACGCTTGAGTGTGCAGATTGCCTTGGGAACAATGGTTGTTATTTACAGGAGTTAGGCTTTTTGCTTTATTCATAAAGGTCTCTGAGGCAGTGTGGAGAACATGCTGGAAAGGGGGCCACGTCTGGAGCTAGAAAAGTTAGGTAGGAGACTGTTAGAGTGAGTCTTTAAATAATCTTTTAGATTTTATTAAGATTCTTCCAATATTATTATAGTGACCCAGGCCTGGAAGAATAGTCTGATTTAAGGAGTGTTTGACCACAGTGAGTGCACAGCACAGTTGGGCCTATGGAGTAAGGATGAAGGAGGAATCCGGCACACCTGGCTGGCTCATGGCTGTGGTAACCAGGCTGTTGTGAGTATCACGCACTGATGTAAGGAAAAAATAAAGAACACATGTATGGAGGGAAAACGACGAGCAAACATCCGGAGATGTTCAATTTGATAATTTTTAGATTATGCAACATGATCGATAGACGTCAAGATCAGGAAGAGCGATATGAGCTACAGAGATGAAATTTCAGAATTGTCATCTCTAAAAATGATAAGGCTCTGGGAAGAAATAGGAGTTTTTAAAGAGTGTATTAAAACAAGAAATGGTAAACGTGTTTTTTTTTTTTTTTCAAAACACAGAATGCCAACGTTTAAGTAATATCTGAATAATTATTTTCATTTTCAAAATTATCTTCACATCCAATATACCATTTGAACTACACAAACTTTTTTGGTGTCAGGCAGAGTAAGATTATTATCCTCATGTCACAGACAAACTGGGGCTTGTAATTTTTAGGTTGTTTTGGCTAGTAAATCACCTAGCTGGATACACACTTGGAGCAGTTCCAATTGTATTGCAAGGCATGCAATTAAGAGAGGAAAGCAATTAAAATGCACTGTAGGTTTAATAGGAATGGAGAGAAATGATGCAGACCACAGTGGTTAGCAAAGACTTCATGGAATAAGTTTCCATTATTTCAGCAACTGCTCTAGGTCTCGTGGGAGACACAGATTTTGAGTAGATATTTACGGCTTAATATTTTAACAATTACTATTTTTGCTAAATGTTTGAGAGTCTTGAATAATTATTGGTAAAATTAAGATAAGAGCTCCTTTGTCTATTCCAGTATCACTGAAGAGTTTATTTTACAATGACCTGGACAAATATTAAGAACCAGTTGCTTTTTTTTCTTTTTTCTTATTTTTTAACCGAAAACACACAGATAATTTTATTTAGTCAACTACGTATTGATTCAGCCCCTACTATATATCACAAGTCATAAGCAAAACCAACTAACCAAACAAAAAAACCCAAAATGGTGAAAACCCTGGCCATCAAGACAAACCGAAACCTTCATTAGAACCAGTTGCTTTTAAATCTTGAATGACAAACTCTTGACAGAAACACCTCTGAATCATCTTAGCAATTCAGGCCTCACTAATCATGATGGTACAGATGTGTACATTGAGGCAGAACAGAGGCTAATAAGTCTACCTACATTAGGCAGTTATCGGGACAGGAGAAAATGCAATAACTGATTTATAATGTGAGGCACGATTAAGAGGAAACTTTTGACTGTCTTAATCTTACCTACATTTCTTAACCTTGGGTGACACAGAATCAAAATATAACAACATTCTGCGTTCTTATCAACAGTTTTCATGTTAGTCACAGAGAATTTACAGCCACGTCTTCGTGTCTTCCAAGTGACCTAAAGTTCTGAGAAGTACAATCATCACTATTAACAACGTTATGGCTTGTTACATTTTTAAAAGTACTCTAATATATAATATTTAATTACTAAAATCTTATCAGGACAAGATGGGAATAATCATTCCCATTTTCAAAATAAATAATGGGGGAAAAATAAAGTGTATGGAGAATGAGTCTTGCTCTGGTTAAAACAGTAATTAATAGCAATAGTTTTAATAGAAATAATTTATTAGGAGCCTAAGCGATACCAGGAGTTGAGCCAAGTGCTTTACAATCATTGTTTCACTTAATCCTCACAATAAACTAAGCATTATTATCCTTATTTTGCAGGTAATGAACCTAAACCTTGAACAAATCAAGAAAGTTGTGCAAAATTACACAGAGAATATATAATGGAACAGGAGGATGAAGCTCGTCCTAGCTCACTATTACAACTCTCCTCCTATGAGTCTGTCAGCAACCTTTTGTTAAATATCCATGACAGCAGGGGTCCAACTGGAGACACTGAAAATCTATACATTATGATCTTACAAGTCACACACAGAATATTAGAATACCAAATAATTACAATTAAGAGATTCTTTAAATATTACACAAAATATAGGCATGGTTCCTCTTTCTAAGAACTTACAGTTAAGCGGGGGATGAAGGAGGGGGGGAGTCTATAGAGATAATTCCAAAATAACGTGATAGAGTAACAGAAACAGGAATGAAAGGGAAACTGAGACTTGAGTCTACATCATATACTTGTATATAAATACATGTAGTTTAAAATAGAATTTTAGAGAAAAATAAAGAAAAATTTTAGATAGTTGCACCATGGTTGTAATGGTGAAATCTTGGGAGATGAGTTCCACGGAACCAGATTATCACACTTTCTTTAGTCAAAGGAAGCGCTAGAGATACTCTGCCAGTAAATGAATGTGGAAGCCTGTTTTCCTAGAGACCCAGATGATTGCTCCGTGCGCAGGGAACTTAAGAAAGGCCTGTTATAGCCTGAAAGTTTGTGTCCCCCCCAAAAAAATGCCTTTGTAAAAACCCTCTCCAATGTGATGGGATGAGGAAGTGGACCCTTTGGGAGGTAATTAGGATTAGATAGGGTCATGAGGGTAGAACTCTGGTGGATGGGATTAGTCCCCTTAGAAAAGTCACGCAAAGCGCTTGCTTCCACTCGCGCTTTCAGCCATGTGAGAATACAATGAGAAGTCAGCGGCATTCTGCAACCCAGAAGGTCCTCATCACACCCTGGCCCCAGACTTCCAGACTCCTGAACTGTGAGAAATAAGTTTCTGTTGTTTATATGCCACCCAGTCTATGGTACTTTGTTATAACAATCCAAACTGTTAAGACTGCTCTAAAGCAGTCCAGGATACAGACAAGGAGGCCTGACTACGGGAGTGAAGTGGGCACAGATGAGATCCTGTGTTTAAAGAATCTGCATGAAGGTACTTGGGTGCCAATTGGCTAGTCTTCTCACAACAAGGACCAATAAGTCTAATACCTCTATTATTATGTCCCTAAACCTATTCTATTTTTACTGATGTTTTCCTGAACGTTGAAGCCTTTTGTGATAGATCTCGCAACAGGCTTTCACTTCTCATTCTGCTCAAGTCTTGTCAAAATGCTTTGCATGGATTCATTAATTTCAAAGTTACTTGTTTCCATATCTTACTATGGCTAGTCTACAAATGTCAAGAGAGGAAGATCAGTGTCTGATTAGTCTTAAATATAAGTTATTACAAAACTAGCTCAATACCTGGAACATAGGTGAATATTAAATATTGGTTGGAAAATAAACTATTATGCATTTCCTGCCTATTCCCTCTACTAATAATGTAAGTAGCCCCAAGCTTAACAGGAAACTTAATTTATAGCTAGATATATAAATTATCTGATTTCCACTCCTATAACACTTCATAATTCCAATCATAACACTCATCATTGAGTACTAAAATTTACTGTTAATACTGTGATTATACTCACTTTACCTTTTACAAAGTTTGAAATTCCATACCTACTTAATTAGTGAATAAATAAATAAGCTATTATTTGTCTCATTATTTTTTATGCATTTTACTCTCCGATCTTTCCTTTGTCCTCTATGCAAGTGTATATGTCTTTGCATCATGAGCTTTTTAAGAGCCCAACTTTAGCTCTGTAGTGCACATTCAAAAAACACAAAGAAACCCAGAGAGAGCTCTATCCAGTCAAAATGGACATTAAAAAATTCATTTTGACCTCTTCTTGAGATATATTGTAAACGTGAAAACACAGTTTCTGAAGTTAGCATTCCCCTCTTAATGAACTCATCTGACAAGAGAATCAGGCCACACAGGGGTAGGTAACCCATTCCACCAGAGGCTGGACAAAAGTCTAACACCTTTTACTGTTTTCCCCACAAATACATATACTGTACTTAGAATGCCAAGTTCAAGGGATCTTGATTAGAAAAGCTAAGGAAAAAGCTCCCAGCTCTTCAATTCCTTCTCACTTGAAAACACAGTAGACTGTCATTTTGTGTTGTTATCAATTGCATCAACACATATAGGCACCAATTTACTTATGGAAATAGGAAAACTACATATTTGAGTGAGGAAGTTCCAATAACAGCCTAAATATGGGTAAGATGTCTTTTGAACTTCCTCATACACTTCACATCACTCACAAACTCCATGCTAATTCCACCACCTACGTATCTGATACTGTCCTGTTGCCATCCTGATTCACTGCCGCCTTTCACCTTACACCTTCTTCATTTCCTGTCTATATAATGTCTCCTTACCCCTCCTACCCTTGATCCTGCCATTTGTCTGAGGTTTTATTTTGTTCTTTCACTTGGAACATATTCCTTTGTTTCTTCATTTTGTTTGACACTGTGTTGGTTCCTATGCATTAGATAAAGCAGCCACCTTTCCTAGTCTTGAAAGAGTGATCTTGTGTAAGTGATGGACCTTATAGTTCAACCCTGCCCTAGCTCTTGTTTGTCTTTCAAACCTTTGTGACTGTCCAAACAGCCTATTTTATTTTTAATAACACCCAGTAGTTAAGGGTGTGCCAAGACCTGTCGATGTCCCAAAGGGGAGACTCTGAGTCAGCACTTAGATCCAGGCTAATTGGAAGCCAGACCCTCAGGCAGCCGCTTTCAAAGTATGAAAACATATATAGCCCCATAGGAACGCAAGCTTAAGCCCCACCCCCACCCCTCACCAATGCCAGGTGATTTAGAGGTGCCCCCTGGGCAGCAAGCTCTAAAATTGGGGCTCCAAATCAGTGTATAAGCTCCTGTCTAGGAGATGCTGGAAAGGTGTAGGGAGGCAAGGGGTAAATGCAAAGATGGTATGTGGGGACAGAGCCAGGAGTGCAGTTTCCAGGCTCTCGGCCTCACATACAAAGGTGCTGGCTCAGGTAGTAAATGGCCATCAACTCTGATTGGATGGCCATCAGCTGTGGCTAGTTGGCCGTCAGCTGTAACCAGTGAGCCATTGGCCACTAATATAACTGCTGTGGCTATGCTAGCAAAAAAATGGGGGCTAGCAAGAAGGTAGTGATATGCTGGCAAGCGCGGACTGCAGTTAGGACAGCGGGTTGTGGACAGTGTGGCTCCTGCTTCCTGTGTCTCCAACCCAGCCGCCAGGGAGACTACAGTGGTATGACTCCCCTACCTATGGCTCCGTGGGTGTTCCTTTTTGGCCTCACCATATCCTGCGTTCTTGTGTGGGGAGTGGGAGCTGAGACCCCGCAGGCCGCCCAGCACGACGTGATATCTACCTGCTTACATTCTGTAGGCCTCAGGCGGAAGCTCTGGGACAAGCAAGTGGGCCCCTTTCACTGAAAGCCTGGGGGTATGTTTCAGTTTGATGTCTGTGCAGTGCCCAGGGGGTGGCAACTGGCCAAGAACTATCTCTCTGATTGTTGTAGTCCCCTGGGACTCAGGAACACAAGCATCCTGGCCACCAGAGCCAGGCAATCAAAGGGCATCTCCTGGGTGGCAACAGCAAAGACAAGCATCAGATGCACCTAAAAGCTCCTCTCCAGGAGACACCCACCCTCAGAGACTGCTGGAGAGAATCACAGTCAGCCCTTAGATGTTTACTTAATTAGAAGCCTGCCCTTCAGGCGCAGCTATCATAATAAGCTAATAGGTCACTGTTTTTTGCAGAAAAGCTTAGTTCTTGGGTCCCTTACCTTTTCTGTGCCCTGGAGGTGGCAGCCAGTTAGAACTCTTTCTCCGTTGGTTACAATCCTGTGGAAGCCAGGAGCGTAAGCCCCACCGGCCCCCAGAGCCAGAAGGTATAGAGGTGTCCACAGCTGCAAATACCTGGGAATCAGACGTAAAATAGGTGCAATAGACGTAAAGCCGGTCCATCAGTCGTAAAACAGAGGCACCGCGTGTAAAACACGGCTACCAGATGTAAAACCGGGGCACCATGTGCCTGTAAAAGCTCCCTGTCTGGGAGATACCGGTGCTGTGGACTGTGGCTGAGGGAGAGTTTAGAGAAAGCACCATCGGGGGCAAAAACAGAAGAAGAAGGAGAAGGAGAAGGAAACGGAGAAGAAAAGAAAAAAAGGGAGCCTAGTATTTTATAAAGAAAAATAAAAATGTCTCCAGGGGGTGGAGCAAGGCAGGAGAGCAACGATGGCACTGGAGAGCAGCCCAGTGGGCCTCCGAATGTGTGTCAAATTAGATGCCTGCCCCTCAAGCCGAGCTGCAAGACAAGCGGACGAGCCTTCCCTGCCCCAAGTCCAGGAGTCCCTCCATCGGCTGCTTAGCACTGGCCCTGAGGCAGGTGAGTCCGACAACTAGGTTTTCAAGAGCCGTGTCTCAGATTGCTATTAGCCCTTTGGGTCTTCTGGAAGTGAGCCTTGTTCATTTTCTGTCCTGAGCGAGAGGTGGCTATCAAAGTTTTACTCTCACATAGAAAGTTTTTGTCTTTCCACAATGTCAGACTTTATTAGAACAGGCATTAATCAAGGTTCTGGCCAGAGGACAGCCTCGAATTGTTGAGGTAGAGCGGTTTCACACAGGAGGGTCACACAGGCTTGCAAGCAATAGGGTTAGGCAAGGTGAACAGCCTTACGAAAGAAGGATGAGAGAGCCTGGTGTTTAGCGAGAGTCCCTACGGCGCTGGGGTGTGTAGGGTCGGGCGTCAGGCCGGGCTAGTGAAATGGTCGGAGGCGAGGCTTCATGGGCTCTGTCTGGGACGAGTGCAGGTGCAGTGTCAGCTCGTCAGTTGAGGCCTGAGCGACTAGCCGTCAGAGAGCTCTGGTTTTATGCTCAAGACTGGGTGTGGTGCACCCATCTGCAGTCCGAGAAAGCCGTCCATGTGGTCACACTCCACCCTGCGTCTGGAGTTACCTGGTTAGGGCGTTCCCTGGGTACACCTTTCACGGGATGCTCTGGCATGACTGTCACTTCGTGACTGGCATAGCTGTCAGAATTATCAGAGTCCATTTTTGTGTTCATAATTAATGCGCTATACAAGTTCAAAGCTAGACGTTTTGGGGGCTCGTCTCTTAGGTGTAAGTCTTCAAGTTGGGGTTCAAACCCTTCGCTCTTCAGAGAGAAGCCCTGGGTTTGGAGTTTCCTCCCCACTGAGGGTCCCAGCAGTGGGGTTGGGTTTATGGCCAAATTGTGTCCCAGCCTCTACCACCTGCTTTGAAGTGAGCCTCTTCTCCTTTGCTGGATGCCTTGGAGTCACGCCGCCAGTTCTTACGGATTTGTCTGTTTGTTTTGTTTCCCCCAAAAGAAGCTGTTCCGTATGTAGCTGTAGATTCAGTGTGTTTGAGGAGGTGAGTTCAGAAACCTCTTATGTCTCCATCTTGAACTGGAACTTGGCAGTTCTTTATACAGTCTCCCCAGTCTCCAGAATGAGATTTCTACTATTTGCATCCAATCAAGCCTTGCACCTGCTCAATATTTGATGATGGTTCCCCTAGACTGTGGTGTAAATTCATGGATATTTTTGTGGGACGGGCAAGTATCTCAGCAATTCCTCTTCACGCCAAACTGCTTCTAAAAAAATAATTATTTTACAGATCATCTTGCCATTGTAAATAATGTCCCCCCAGCCTAGAATGGCCTTCCCTCTGTTTGCTTACACGTGTAAATCCCACTCATCCTTCAAGTCTTGACCCAGATATGGCCTCTTCTGTAATGTCTTCTCTTATCACTTCTTGCAATGAGAAGGGTAGATGCTTTTGATTTTACTGATCATCGATGGTCAGGGGATTGTTCACATCTCTATATCCCCTCCAGATGCTAAGGCTCTTGAGTGGGGGGGACCCCGTCTTTTCAATTCTTTATCCTCTGTGGTCAGATACAAGTGTGAGTCCAGAGTAGAAAATGTGACTAGAAAGTGTAACTATTTGCTGAATGATTCTATTCACATTGCTAGGGTGAGTGTGTCTTATTTGCAGACATGGTCTCAGTAAGGTGCTCCTGTGCCAATCATTTCCATTTCTAATATGACAAGCCCTGAGCACCCAATATTCTGTAACTCCTGGGTGGCTCCCATATTTCAGCTGATACAAGTCAACCTTCATATAGATGGCACCTCTGCTCTGGTGTGATCACCAAGAAGCCATAAAGAGGAATTAGTCAGCTTAGGTAGATAATTGATGGATTTCAAGTGTCCCTTTATATAAAGGACGTTTTCTTCTAGACTGATTACACATGGGCTCAAGAGACTCCTAGAAGACAGCCTGGATGCCTTCTTATTTCCTCTGAGTATCTGCATTTTCACCCAAAATTAAGGCACCAAGGACAAGCTTTGAGGGAAGTGATGGCCTCAGGGCTAGTGTATTTAATGAGAAATCTTCTTTCCATGGGCTCTTCTGCTGATACTTGTGCTAAGCATGCCTGGCCTTGAAATGATGGAGTTGCTGGTGTACCTACTTAAATTTAAAAAAGAAAAGAAAAGAAAAGTCTCATGATTTACTAGGACTTAGTTTTATAGGTTTTTGACAACCTGGTTTGCTCCCACTTAATTAGTTAATGGTTGGTTCAGGCTGTGACAGCCTCCAGCTTATACTCAAAGCTTATAACCTTGAAATATAGGCTCTAAACTCTGAGTAGTTAGGAAAAGCATAAACAGGGAAGTGATATGTGTTGTCCATAATGGTCTTTTCTCTCCTCCTTCTATAATACAAACAACCATAGAAGTTTCCCCTCACCCCCCCCAGACTGAAGAACTGACACGCTGAAAATAAAAGAATTAGAAGTGGCTTGCTCCAATTTATGAGTGGTGTTCATTTTAGTGTTAGGGTGACAATTCTGGTTTTGACTCCCAGTTCAAAGTTCATTTCACAGGACATGATTCTTCCTCTTGCAAAATTCAGCAGTTAAAAGTTAAGGGGGGGGGGGAGCCCAAAAGATCAATGTGTTGATGAGTATTGCTTAGTGCAGCCACACACCCTCTTACACCACCCGAGCCCACTGATCGGCACTTCCCTTGTGTGCAGCCTTCATAGCCAAAGAATCGATACATCTTTAGCCTCCAGAATGTTTTCTGGTTATCAGATGAGTTACTGGGAGTGCTATTTGAGTCATAATGGTGGGGGTTGGGCCAATAATGAAAGTCCTGAATTATCCCTTATGAAGCTGGTAAGCTGCTTAAATATCACCTCATGTGACTTCAGACACAGCCACCAAATATTTAGCATGGATTTTGGCTAATGCACCTCACTTATCTCCAAGATGCGCTTCTAAGGCAGGGAGCTGGTATCACTGCCCTTTATGAGGTGAGGAAAAAAAGCCTTGAAGAGATGAACTGGACAGGACTTTCATCCTGGAGTAGCCAAATCAAGTCCTTAGGTCCTTTAATAATAGCCACTCCCTGCTTCCTGGGGCTTCAAGAACTGGCAGGAATTTGAAAATTCTCTTCATGGACAGTCTCCAGCTGCTCTGTCCCCAGCCAGATCTGGGGACAGATCAGTTTAATGCTGACCACTGTCTGGCATTAAACTTCATCATTTTCTCCCCTTCACTAAGATTCCTGAGTCTACCCCTTCCCAAGACTCCGAAGTGGCCTCTCAGCCTCCCCCAGTCCTTCCTTCCCTCCTTCATTTCCTTCCCCTGAATGACTCATTTTGTTTACTGAGCAGAGAAGCTAATAGAAGGCAGCAGAATTTAAGCTTCCCTGGGATTTGCTTTACATGCTGACAAAATCATTCTTTTCTCTCACTGTTAAATATTCATGGCTCTCAGATTTTTAGATACAAAGGTACATTTTGTTTTAAAATGTGCTGATCCAAGACATACTGGTTTGCATTGATTTCCTCCTCTTTGCATTTCTATTACATTGGTAATAAAGAGGTCCTCATTCACTTCTGAAATATGGACCTGAATTTTTCTTTGTGTTTTGTTTGTGTTGTTTTTGTGGTTTTTTTAAATTTAGTTGCTATTTGGCAAAAGGGCTCATGATGTTAGACATTTTATGTGTTTGATTTTTCTCTTTTGACATGATGTGTGTGTGTGTGAGCGTGCACACACATGCACACACACAGCACATCTTTTCTAGGCATCACAGCCTAATTAACATAATTTGGAAGAGATTTTAAGTTTGATCTATTATGGATTTCACATATTTACAATTTGGAATGAAAGCAAAACAAAGATTTAGAGAGGTGAACAGGAGGCTCACTTTAGAACAGTTCAGAGACAGACCTGTAAAAAATGAAATGGGGGCAGAAGTGCTTTCATTTTAAAAGAGGAGTGAGATAAATGATATAGCATAAGAATTAATGGAAAGAAAATAAACGGGGTGGGTGGGAGGAGGGAAAAACTCCTGATTAATTCAGGTCGCATGACAGTCTTACAATGTGTAATGCAAATGAACAAACATTATAAGACTTTCAGATTCTGGAAGTTAAATGAGGAGATTATATATATATATATATATATATATATATATATATATATAGAGAGAGAGAGAGAGAGAGAGAGAGAGAGAGAGATGTATTTTCCCCCAAGCTACTCTCCCACATATTGCCACATGCAATTAAAAAGAAAACAACCTGTTGATAAGAAAAAGCTGAGTTTTTGTTCTGTTTTTCATTTGTTTGTTTTTTACTATGGTACAGGAATGTACTATCTTGGCAGATACTTTGGGAAGTCATGGAGAGTGGGGGATAAAGTTGGGATTTTTATGAGGTTTGGAGTCTTTTTTAAAAGATTTAAATATAGCTAATATACAATATGACATTAGTTTCAGGTGTACATCATAGTTATTCAACAGTACTCACCTAGAACTATATAGAGTTATTACCACATTGCTGATTATAGTCCCTGTGCTAAACAGGTGATCACCATGACAAGTCCAGCAACCACCTGACACTGGACCATGCTATCACAATATTATTGAACTTCCCCCTCCTTTTTTTTTTTTTTTTTTTTTTTCAGTTTTTCAATTACAGTTGACATTTAATATTATATTTGTTTCAAGTGTATAGCATAGTGGTTAGATATTTATGTACATTAGGAAGTGGTCCCTG
Source organism: Rhinolophus sinicus (assembly GCF_057876585.1). NCBI lineage: Eukaryota > Metazoa > Chordata > Mammalia > Chiroptera > Rhinolophidae > Rhinolophus > Rhinolophus sinicus. Next base: position 14,785,586 of record NC_142516.1, on the reverse strand, counting down.
ACTATTATCACCCGGCACTACACATAATTACTACCATATTATTATATTCTCTACATATTACATCACCATGACTATTTTGTAACTACCAATTTGTATTTCTTAATCCCTTCACCCTTTTCAAACTGCTCCCAACCCTCTTCCCATCTATCACCCCGATAGATCTAGTACCTGTCTGACACCATACATAGTTATTACAATATTATTGACTATATTCCTTATACTATACCCTACATCCCCATGACTACTGTGTAACAACCAATCTGTACTTCTTACAAATCCCTTCTCCTTTGCACCTATCCCCAGCCCTCCTCCCATCTGACAACCATCAAAATGTTCTCTGTATCTATGAGTTTGTTTCAGTTTTGTTCTTTAGATTCCACTTATAATGAAATCATATAACATTTGTCCTTTGCTGTCTGACTTATTAAACTCAGAACAGTACCCTCTAGGTCCATCCATGTTGTCACAGATGGAAAGATTTCCTTCTTCACAACTGAGTAATATTCCTTTGTATATATGTACCACCTCTTCTTTATCCTTTCATCCATTCAGGAACAATGAAGTGGCCTTCTTATCTTGGCTATTGTAAATAATGTTACAATGAATATATGGGTGAGCGCATCCCCTCAAAGTAGCATTTTGGGTTTGTTTGGATAAGTACCCAGAAGTGGGATTACTGGGTCCTTCTTTGTCTCTTGTTACAGTTTGTTTTTTTTAAAGTTTATTTTGTCTAGTATAAATATTGCTATGCCAGCTTTTGTTGTTGTTGTTTGATTGTTTCTATTTTCATGAAACTTATTTTTCCATCCTTAACTTTCTGTGTGTGTCTTTTAATCTGAAGTGCGTCTCTTGTAGGCAGCATATGTAAGAGTCTTGTTTTCTTATCCACTCAGCTCCTCCATCTCTTGATTGGAGCATTTAATCCATTTATATTGAAAGTAATTGTTGATAGGTTATGTAGTTATTGACATTTATTATTCATATTTTTGATTTTTTTTTTTTCCTTAGCGAAGTCCCTATAAGATTCCTTGAAATACTGATTTCATGGTGAGGAACTCCTTCAGCTTTTTCTTATCTGGGAAGCTCTTTAGCTGTGCTTCGATTCTAAATGATAGCTTTGCTGGGTAGAGTAATCTTGGTTGTAGGTCCTTGTTTTCATCACTTTGAATATTTCCTCCCGATGCCTCCTGGCCTGCAAACGTTCTCGTGAGAAATCAGCTGACAGTTTTATGGGGGCACTAACACTGCCCCCATATGGGGGAGTCTTGTAGGTAACTAACTGCTTTTCTCTTGCTGCATTTAAGATTCTCTCTTTGTCTTTAACCTTTGGCATTTTAATATGATGTGTCTTGGTGTTGGCTTCTTTTGGGTTCATTTTGTTTGGGACTCTGCACTTCCTGGGCTTGAATATCTATTTCCTTTGCCAGGGTAGGGAAGTTTCTGTCATTATTTCTTCAAGTAGATTTTCAATTCTTTGCTCTCTCTCTTCTTCTGGCACCCCTATAATGCGAATGTTGGTACGTTTGATGTTGTCCCAGAGGCCCCTTAAACTCTCCTTGAATTTTTGGACCCTTTCTTTTTCTGCTGTTCTGATTGGGTGTTTTCTGCTACCTTATCTTCTTCATTGCTGGTTCAGTCCTCTGCTTCATCTAATCTACTGTTGATTCCCTGTAATATATTCTTTATTTCTGTTATTCTGTATTTCTGACTGGTTCTTTTTCATGTTTTCTATCCATTTTTATGTTTCCAATCTCTTTGCTGAAGTTCTCCCTGAGATCATTGAGAATCCTTATAACCAGTGTTTGGAACTCTGTGTTTGGTAGATTTCTTGTCTCCGTTTTGTTTAGTTCATTGTCTGGAGCTTCGTTCTGTTCTTTTATTTGGGACATATTTCTTTGTCTCCTCATTTTGGCTGCCTCTCTGTGTTTGTTTCTATGTATTAGGTAAGGTTTCTATGTCTCCCAGTCTTAGTAGAGTGGCCTTATGTAGTAGGTGTCCTGTGGGGCTCAGTGGCTCAGTCTTCCTGGTCACTTGAGCCATGCACTCCAGATGTGTCTCTTGTGTGGGTTCTGTGTGCTCTCCTCTTGTAGTTGAGCCTTGTTTGCCATTTGCACATCGATGGGAGGGATTGACCCTCATGCTCATTTGTTGTGAGGACTGGCCGTGACTACAGTGGAGTAACCACGGGCTGACCCTACAGAGCAGGATCTGCCTCAGCAGGGCTCTGCTGTCTGTCCAATCTGCCCCTTGGGTGTGTTGTTCTTGGAGGCAGCTGGGTGATGCTCCAGCTCATTTTGAAGCTGGCCATTAGGGAGTTGGGGGGGGGGGGGGCGGTGCCAGCCGCAAAATCACCTTGGAGGGGATCTGCTGCAAGTCAAGTTCAGCTGCATCCTCTGCCCCACCTAGGGCCACCCAGCAGGAGCCACAAAGAATGGTTGCTGCCTGTGCCATGCTTGGAAGTACCTCGAGAGACCAAACTGCAAACCAAGGCTAGCTACTGCTAGTGCTGGGCTTAGGGCTGCTCAGTCAGAGATACAATATTTGCTCAGGCCAGATGCTGCTTCTCTTGGTTCTGCAAACCTTTGAGAGACCCTAGGAAAGTTTGAAGCATGAGCCAAGGCAGGTGGTTTGTATGAAGAAGACAGTGGAAGCAACTTGAATGGGGTAGGGTCTCAAATCACCAGGGTGTGGCAAACTGCATTAACCAGCTTGATGGAGACTCAGATTGGTAGCTGCCTGTGTCTGCACACTGGGAAGGGAGAGGGCTCAACAAAGAACAAATGGCCTCTACCAGCTCCTCTGCCTAGGAGAAAGCTGTCCCGCCAGCCCCCAGCCAGAAGCCAGATGACTCAGTTCCCTACCATATGTCCCTGCTACCTCCAGCTATGCCTCAGCACTGGAGCTCACAGCCAGTAATTCCATCAGTGAGTAAGTCTGAAACAGTCCCTTTAAGAGGAATGAGTGTGAGTGCAGCCACCCTCTGTCTCACTCAATCACAGTCTCCACTGGTTTCCACAACCAGAAATAATGGGGACCTGGCACTGGAACCCTGGGCTGGGATGGAGCTGGAACCTCTTGCTCCTCTGGGAGGACCTCCACAGTTGAGATATCCCTTCCAATTTTGAATGGTCATACTGCATCTCTGCCCCTCCTCTGGATTGAGGTGGCTTCTTCTGCATGTCCTTAGTTGTAGGGCTTCAGTTCAGCAAGATTATAGGTAATTCTCAATGACAGTTGTTTTGTAGTTTAGTTGTAATTTTGATGTGGTTGTGAGAAAAAGTAAGCACAGCATTTACCTACTGTTCCATCTTGACTGGAACTTGAGTCTTTTAATTAAGCAATTTGAGTTTGGCTAAGGATTCTGATATAATTGTTTAGATTGGTGAACGCTGGTTGGAAGAGCCTTGAGGAGTCAATTATTAGTTGATGCTATGGAAGAGTTGAACCAGTTGCTGTTTATTTAAATACATTTATTTTTGTAAAGAACCTGGAATAAACAATAAAATTATTTGCAATTTTGTATCTTCCTGGGCAAGTTTCTTGGAATAGTAAAGTCATATTTCTATAGACAGTAAGTTGTAGATGATTTGAGATCTTGATTATAAACTCTATAATTAGGAAACACCTAAGTGTTTATCTAGCCTAGTCTCAAATTGATTCTTGAATTCCCTTATGACATGCCAGTTAAGTGCTCATTCATTCTCTCAGAGATTGAAACCAAGGCAAAGTTCTAAAGATTGTGGCATCAGGCACTGGTAGATATTTACTCAAGTTTTCCCAAATTAATGTAATTGAGATATTCTCTGGATCTCTAGTTCTGTTTCATTTTTCTTAATTTACTAAAGGCTGGCTTCCTTGTCCTCTGCTCTCTATCTTTTCTTTCATAGCATCTGCTTACTCATAGCACCTGCATCCTCATCACATGACTTTCTCAGAATCCCTCAGGACCCTCCCCATTCTACTTCATGGGCTCTGTTAACACTTCCATCTTGCTTCTCCACAGCTATAAATGTCATTCTCTAAATGCTTGCTGGTTCAAATTTCTTAGAGGGGAAATCTAATTTGTCCACCTTAAGTTTTATATTAGACCATTTCATGGGAAGCTGATCAGTCTGTGCATTGGCTGTTTTGAGGGACAGGTGCCCAACCCTGATCAACCAAATGTAGCCGAAATAAGGCAAAGATCTGCAACAAGAGCACAGTGTGTTATCTTCTCAAAAGGACCTTTCTGGAGTTATTTCAGTAAGGAATACTGTAAGTGGGAAGATTTTTATAATTATTTTAAGAAGAAAATGATGAGGATGTCAATATCATAGCAAACATTCTCAATAAGAAGAAATTTACCTACTGGGACTATAATCGACATTGGTTTTAGAAGATATCGTGTTTTTAAATCTCCTGCCATTTCCTTGGATGAGATATTTACAATCTTGAATCCAAGGACTTGGATGCACACTGGAGGTCTATGAAAAAACATTACAGAAACATGTGTTTATTAACAGCACATGAATAGCTTAGCACTTAGCAGTGGACCCAAAATCTCTAAACATCTAATTTGTCCACCTTAAGTTTTATGCAAAGAACCTGGAGTAAACAATAAAATTATTTACAATTTTGTATCTTCCTGAGCAAGTTTCTTGGAATAGTAAAGTCATGTTTCTATAGACAGTGAGTTGTAGACGATTTCAGATCTTGATTATAAACTCTATAATTAGGAAACACCTAAATGTTTATCTAGCCTAGTCTCAAATTGGTTCTTGAATTCCCTAATGACATGGCAGCCAAGTGCTCATTCATTCTCTGAGAATCTCTGAACATCTCTTTTTATTTCCAGATAGTTTATTTATTTATTTTAATTCCTTCTCTGTTTCTTCCAGTAAGTCCTATGCTACCCTTCATAGCATTTATGAAAATCAGTTATAATTATGGGTTTCTTCCTAATTTTTATCTGTATTTCACCATTAAAATTAAATGCCACTATGGCAGGAAATTACTGTCTTGTTTACCACTTTTTCCTAGTATGGCTACCTCTTGAATAGGACAAGGGTCAAAGAGAGACAACCAGGGTGGGGAGGAAGATAATATTAGGTTGGTACAAAAGTAATTGTGGTTTTTGCAATTATTTTTAAACTTTTAAACCACAGTTACTTTTGCACCAACCAAATATATGCCCAGTAGGATTTCATTATTCACATAAGGTGACCAGAAATACTCTGTTACCAAAGATACGAAGTGGGATATACTGACACAGTGCTTTCTACTTTGGCATTTTTTCTTGTTAATGATTCAATATGGGATTCTTTCCAAAATTGCCTGCACTGTTGTAAAAATATTGATCATAAATATAAAACTTACTAATGAAGAAAACACATAATGAGAAAAAAGTTCCTACCTTCTTCTTGATTTTAGAAAATCCTCTCCCAAGGGGATATTGTCTGCATGTTTTTCAGTAGAGGTGAAAGTCAACTACAAATACTCCAGGAAATGTAGAAACTAACTTACTGAATTGGTGCCTACCGTGTTTCTCCAAAAATAAGACCTAGCCGTACTATCAGCTCTAATGTGTCTTTGGAGCAAAAATTAATATAAGACCCAGTATTATATTATATTATATTATATTATATTATATTACATTACATTACATTACATTATATTATATTACATTATATTAAATTATACCTTATATTATATTATATTATACCTGGTCTTATTTTAATATAAAAATAAGCTGATGGTCTGGCTAGGTCTTATTTTCAGGGAAGCACAGTAGATTTGGGAAATAGTTGTGCTTTCAAATCATGGTTCTACCACTTACTATTTGGGAGATTGTGTACAAATGGCTTAACGAATCTGAGGTGCAGTTTCTTCATCTGTAAACTGGGTATCCTACCTACAGTACCTTACTAAGAGAGATACGTGACATAAGGCAGTGTCTGATCCATGGCAGTAAATAATAGCTATAATTTTATGGTGTATTCTGTATTGTTTAATCTGTGCCACATTAATCATTACCAGGAACATTGGAAATATCACTTCTATATTTTCATGTGAAAAAAACTTGAGGTTCAGAGAGTTCAAGAAACTTGCCTGAATGATACATCTTGGAAGAGCCAACTTTGATACTGTAATTTATAAGGAATATTTATTTGGTCAATCAGATGACCAAAATATATTTCTCATAGATATTTGGTCTTTCCTCCACAGTTCCTGGCTCACAGCTCCCCAAACCCTGGGAATCTTTCTGAGCAACAGGATTAACTTTTGTTATAATATTTGGTCTCTTGTCCTCAGTTCCTGAAATTGATTCAGAGACATAAAAGGGTAAAATGAGTGTCTTGTTATTTAGTACATGCCCCTTTCTACCACAACTGGGCTTATGTTAATGAGGTCACTTTTGGAAAGCACCTTAGGATAGTGGCTGGTTACCAGGGGAACCAACTGGAATAGGTGGTTGAAACTTTCAGTCCCACCCTCTTATTTCTGGGGAGGGGAGAGGATGAATCAATCACCAATGGCCAATAATTTAATCAACTATGCCTATGTAATGAAGGGACAGGGTTTGGAGAGCTTCCATATTGGGAAACCAGAATGCTTCCACGTGCAATCATGCTGGGCCCCCAGCTCCATAAGGACAGAAGTTCCTTTGTTTGGGACCTTGCCGTATGTATTATATCTCTTCATCTGGCTGTTTACTGATAGCCTTTAATATCCTTTGTAATAAATTGGTCATCTAATGAGTAAATGGGTTTCCTGAGTTCTGTGAGCTGCTCTAACAAATTAATTGAACCAAAGACGAGGTTGTGGGAATGTTTAATTTGTAGCCAGTTGGTCAGAAGCAGAGGTAACAACCTGAATTTCCGATTGTCATCTGAAGTGAAGAGCGGTCTTGTAGGACTGAGCCCTTAACCTGTGGAATCTGGTGCTTTCTCCAGGTAGATAGTGTCTGAATTGAGTTGAACTGTAGGTCATTCAGCTGGTGTTTCAGAATTGCTTGGTGATATGGGGTGTTGCCCCCACACACTGAACTCTCAGCAAGTATGGAATTTGGACCTAGTTATTCATAAGGGGAAGGGAAATGGGGAAACCAAAAAGGGGGTGTATACAATTCAATGATTTTTGCAAGTTTCAATAAATAAGAACTGTCCTTGCGACAAATGTAGATATTCACTCTATCTTTTAAAATCTCTAAATATGCATTTTCATAGAACCTCGGGGTGATTTTGATAGTTAATATGTATTCAGGACTTATGCTTCCAGGTGGCAGTCTAAATGGTTAAGTGCTTTGCTCAATGTCTCACAGCTGGTAGGTGGCCAAGGTAGGCTCCAACTCTAGAGGCCATTATCTTAACCACTTACTATACTCTAGTGCCTTCTCTGAGTCAGATAGCTTCTCTGAGTCAAATATTGAGAAATAAATGTTGAGAAACATGGAAATAAATAACTACAGAAAATGAAAGCTCTGAGACTGTGGTTGCTATGGGGAACTATGATGTCTGGGACAAATCACCAGGGAGAATCTATCTAAAATTAAATGAAAGTTGTCTGTGTTGAGTGAAACCAGAAGCATAAACGTAATACCTGGTACAACATGCTCAATAAATATTTGTTTAATAAATAAATATTTACAATGATAACAGCAAGTTTTCAGCCTTTGGGAAGAGAGACAAAACATTTGTTTAGTCATGGGATCTTTGACACCCCAAATTAGAATAAACTTGAAAAGTGATCAAGACCTGGTCACCCTTAATGGTACGACTCTCTCACAATCGTTCAGGCCTATGGTCAGTCAGTTAAAGAAGAAAGCAGTCTCTAGTTTCTTGTGAGGAAGCAAGATCAAAGACTGGAAAACTGACCCACAGAGACTAACAGCTTAAAATGCTAGAGTCAAGTAGACCCTGGATTCTAGACAGGTATTTGACAGACAACAGGGGGAGATAAATACTGCGTACAATCACAGCACAGATTCTTCAACAGCAAAAAGATGCTCGTGGACATAGGAGGCAAGGTGAGCCTATTGATTTCTCTCACAATTCCTTTTTATTGCTCATCTTTTTCCTGTTAGTTCATGCAGCCAGTTTCCCGGGACTGCAGTTCCTCTTGGGCCTGCCAATCTGACTGCTGTAGAACAACCATGAAATATGAAAGTCCATGAGCCCTGTAACTGGCCAAGTGCCAGTTAATGCAGTAGAAATACTGAGAGTTGGAGTTGGCAGGTGGAAGAGAGAAAGGCAAAATGAAAAAAAGAAAGAATCCATGAATGGTGTCTTCACAGAGACAGGGATTTCTCCTCGGTGTGCAGGAAACTCAAGAGGGGCCTGTTAAGGACTGACTGTGTCTAGGGCCCTAAAATCCCTGTGTTGAAGCCCTAATCTCCAACGTGATGGTATTTGGAGGTGGACACTTTGGGAGGTAATTCAGTTTAGATGAAGTCATGAGGGTAGAGCCTCCCTGATGGATTAGGGCCTTTATTAAAAAAAAGCCCAGAGCTCAGTTGCTCTGTGCCATCTGAGGCTACAATAAGGCGGTGACAATATACAAGCCAGGAGCAGGGCTCACAGCAGAACCTGACTGGACTGACTCACTCGTCTCAGAACTCCCGCCTCCAGTACTGTGAGAAACTCATGTTCGTTGTTCGAGCCCCCCAGTTGATGGTATTTGTGATAGCAGCCTGCGCTAAGACAGGGACAATGAAAAAATGAAAAAAAAAATGTCGAGAGGTGAGGCTGGAGTTGTGATCACAAACTAAAACAATAAATTCCTGTGAGTCCTGTTAAAGTACAGTCTTTCTCCAAACAGAATTAGAGGACCTTTGCAGGCTCTTCGAGCTCACTTTCTAATTCAGCCTGGCGGGAAGACTTCACTCCTAGTACAATAAGCCGGCCTGGGCCTAGGAATCACTCTTGTACTCCAAAGCCCTCTTCCATGAATCGAGATTCTCCCTGGATCTGAGCAAGGCCAGCACTGTACTCCTGTTTGGTTTAAAGGATTCAGGCCTTGATTCTCAGTGTCTGAGTCCCAGCCAAGAGAAAGCTCCAAGCAACCACAGTCCTCTCAGACTAGGATTTTATCTTTCTTTTTCTGGACCTAACAGAACCAGAGTCCTGCTCCTGAATCGGGGGTCCTTCTGGAGTGTTGCACCTCTGCATGCTGCTGGTGGCCTGCGGTCTGCTTAGCAGGATCTCCCCTGTACCACTCCCTCACCTCCTGCTACTGCGTTCTGCCCACCCATCAACACCTGAAGCCCGTTGTGAACCACGCCCACACTCAGATCACCGTCCACCCTGGACCCCAGGCCTGCTTTTTCCTTCAGCACTTGCAGCTGACCCAACACTCTAGGCCTTCTGAGTGTGATATCTAGTGTTCATTTACTGCATTTAGTCTGGCCTGTGATGTTTCCAAAAGATTCTTTTTATAACATTTATGAAGCATCAAAAGGATAACTAAAATACTGTCCAAAACAAGAGTGGTTAATTACCAAACAGGTGAGAAAAACAGTGAAATAGAGTAGGTTTTGGTCATTCATAATGTTTGCGAATTGGAAAAGAAATGGGTTTGGTATGGTTTAAAAGAGAGGTAAAGTTAAGTTAGTTCTTTCATTTATTTAATCAGCGGGCTTTTAGAAGACAAACCACTTCAGACTCTGAGGTTTTTGCTGCAAACCAGATAAACTTTCATAGAGATGCTAGTCTAGAGAAGAAGGAAAATCTGAAATTTAAACTGTCATCTAGGATGTGGTAAGAGTGTTTTAGTGTTGGAGGGAGGCGTTCTAGTACATATCTACAGAAGCTGACGTTTGAGAAGCAATTTTTTAAACATGATCCACACATGATTTTGAGATGTTGGGGAATCCCCAAAACACATGTTACCTAAGACCCCATGTGGCGCTGAAAATATCCATGGCATTGAGTTCTTTTTATCAGGGATCCTAAGGCAGGAAGTAGAGGGTAAAGAGAGAATACCCCCATTGCAATTGTTCAAGTTGTTTGCTTAGAAATGGGGTGCTACAGGTAGACCCAAAACCAACAGCAAGGCAGAAGGGAGTGGATGCAGCAGGAGTGATCCCTCTTTATCTGTTTCTCTGTTTGGTGGCATCTCATCTCTCATGAAGAATGTTTTCGTGAGCATTTTCCTCCTTTATATATGGAGTGGAGATGTTATTCAATGGTTTTCAGCAGTGAGGAACGCATGGAGGCCTAAAGAAAGGAGTTTGCCTCTCGGAGACAGTACATAAGGATCTATTCCTTTATAAGAGACTCTGGACTCGAATGAGTGGATCCTATAATGCCTGTCTATCACCTGCATGGGAAGCATAAGCCCCACTGTCCAGTTAGCCAGTTCCCTGGGCCTCTTGTGGATCACAGTCCTACCCGCCTTTCCTCCCCAGTCACATGTATGTTAGTCTAAAGAGAGAGAAGAGGTCTCAGTAGCTGCCAAAATGATGCAGTGGGAACGTTTTGGTGCTAACCTGAAAGATCAGATTTCTTTTCTAGAACATCAAGTGAGCTTGTATCCTCAGGCAGCTCTGTGTCTTCGTAATGTCCTTTCAAATCCATCCCCTTCCTCCTCATTTGAAACTAAGAAAAATGTTCACCTGTTTATAAAAATAGTGTTATTTCCCAGTAATAAGACAGCTGGTAGTTTTTACTTCTTTTTTTGTGTATCAGTATATTCTAAATGATATATGTTCAGCAAGCAGCTCTTTTTAAACATGTGTTCTAAAGTGGTACTAATGTGGGAAGGTAGATTAGTATAACCTTCTTGTAGAGCCATTTTTAAACATTCTTAACAATTAAAATACAGATTGTGATTCTATTTCAAAAATATATTCTAAAAACAGGGCTCAGAACTGAGCAAAGATATTCTTACAGGAATATCATGGCAGTATTTGCAAAGCAAAACTGGAAATAGTCTAAATGTCTAACAATAGCTAATTCATGAAATAAATGATGGCTTTCTCATACAGCCGAATCCTTTATAACTATTAAGAGAAAAATGATCGATCTATATAAGCTGAAATGGAGAGCTCACTAGGCTGTTGTATTAAATGAAAAAGCAAAGTACAGAAGGGAACTTCTGGGATTCTGTTTGTTCTGTTTCTTGGTCTGGGTCCACTGGTTACATCTGAGCACTATAAAAACAAATCAAGAAGTTATAACTTAAAATACAAGCATTTTTTCATGCATATCATACTTCAAGGAAAGTGTTAAAACAATGTACAGAATATTATATGTCATGCCATTTGTGATTTCAAAACAGTAAATATTTATATATTCCAAGATATATAAGACTCTATAAACTGTGATTAGCTCTGGAATGAAAAAAGGAAGTTAGGACATGTAGACTTTTACTTGTGGTTTTATACCTTTTGCCCTTATTGATTTGTGTCTCATTTTTAAGTAAGAGAAAAGAAGTAGTTAAAATTATTTTAAATACGAGTACACATTTCTGCAAAAGGAAAAGAACATCTCAGTCTTCGAAGTACGCTATGAAGCTCCATGGTGGCGTTTCCTTGCTAGATCTATGCTCTCCACCTCTAGAATCCATCGTGATGTATCTACAATGCTCTACTCTCTCCTCTTGGCCAACCAGACTCTCTCTCCACATCTTTCAAGGCCTCCATTCCAAATCTAAGTAGGAGAGCATCTGTTAAACAGCTGCTACTTCCAAATTGAGAAAGGGCCACATTGCAAGCAAGAGGGCAGAACAAGAATCATTTTGAGTGGAAAACGGCTTGGCAGGGTCCAATGCTCTGGGACCCATCTGAGAGGAAAGATCATTAATGTTAATCTAACTGAGCTCAGGGTGGGAGGAGGCGAAGCTGTGGTTTCTGGAGGAAATGGCTTGAACTAAGGGCTGGTTTTATTTGACAGAGACAATGAAGAATCACTTGCCTGTGCTAAATGGAGACATGATTGTCCATAATGGATACATGATTTTCAGCTGTCTTCCTTTGTGCCAGCGCAGAGGAGCCACAAAGAAGCAGTGAGGTAGTGGGGTCACCAAGCCTCCCCATGCCCAAGGCTAAGCTCAAGTATGAGGCTGGGATTTCTGCTCTAAGTCGAGGGATTACAGGATTGGTCACACAGAGCTGTTTACTTTTAGGTTTCTTAGGTAACCCTGAAACCACATCTGCTAAAAAGGGCAAACCTGAAGCTGTCCTCCTTTGGGCACATCCTGAGAAGGCCGGGTACTTTGGAAAACACAATAATGCCGGGAAATGTAGAAGGCAGCAGGAAAAGAGGAAGACCAAAGGTGAGATGGATTACCTCCATAAAAGAAGTCATAGGCAAGAGTCTCTAAGAGCTGAGCAGGGCTGTTGAGGACAGGACACCACTCGTTTATAGGGTCTCCAGGACGTGGAGTCAACTCAGCAGCACAGAACACACACAGATAGCAAAGATCCCACTCAACTATAGACTAATGGTTAGGAGCAAAGCGTTTGGAATCAGACTCAGCCATGCATAAATCCTAATTTTAACCCTAGGTGGCTTGGTGACCTTAAGTGAGCACCGAAACGTCAGTGTCTTCATCAGTAAAAGGAGAACAGTCATAATGTTTACCTCATGAAGTTCTTTTTCGGGGTGATTAACATTGATAGACCATTAATAGTGACATTTACAGAGTGCTTATCATCTGCCATGGTACCTATGAGGTAGATACAATGATAACCATTTTGTATGAGAGAAAATGGAAAATATAAGGATATGGCTAAGGTAGAGCAGGGGTGGGACCCAAACACACATCTGTCTGATCCAGAATCCAGCCGACTTTGAACCCCACTTTGCGCTGAGATGGTGGAGTTTGGTCCTGTCAAAATGTCAGTGTTCTGCTGAGATATCTTGAAAATAAGTGTGCTTAATGCAAGCCTCCATGATTCTCTAAAATCTGTTAAATTACCCACCCTTTCTAGCACCTACTCAGGATTTTCAGTGGCTCAAAACATTAATAAAATTCTCAAGACCAAAAACATTAAAATTGGTTCACAGCACACTCTCACATTATTAGAATGTCCCCCTGTTAGTAACTGGTGACACTATGGTGCATTGGCTACACTAGACCAGTGCTACTAGAAAGTTCTTCTGCAGGACAGGAGCATCAGAATCACCTGGAAGGAAGCTTCTGGAAATACACATCATGGCCCCGCTTCAGACCTGTAGTTATAATCTAATTTGGAGGTTGGAAGCTAGGAAAGTTTTAACAAGTTTTCCAGGTGATTCTTCTGCATAGCAAAGTTTGAGAAGCCCTGGGACTACACTATGGTATGAGGGCAAATCATTAGCTATGAGAAGGGAAAGCAGGCAGGTGAGCCCTGTACCCACATTACTAGGGAGAGAGTCTTCTTCCACAAAGAAAGGCCTGGTCCTTTATCTCCAGGCAATCTCAGCCTTAAGTTATTTCTCTTTTACATGATGTTTGGGCAGAGAAGGAAGGGTGTTACAGGCAAGAGAAAGGGGAAGTATAGTTCACTGCTTCCTAAAATCTGGAGGGAGTTTTCAAACACCAAAAAGACTTCGGATAAGCTGAAAAAGGTGGGCTTTGTTTTTTGTTTGTTTGTTTGTTTTTTCTATTTTCCATTTTCTTCTTTTTGTTTCCCTGCTTTTTTCTTTGTTTCCGTTTTTGGACGTGTTCTGTAGAGACAAATATGTGCTCTGGACCTGGAGTTGGGAATCGGGGTTCTACTTGCCTTCTTTCCCTGCTCCATTTCTTTTATCATGCCAGACCATTTTATCTCCTCTCTCTACTTCCTCCTTCTCTTTCTTAACTCCCTGCAAGTAGCTGGTCTGTTGGAGGAATTAATTGTGAATAAAGCAGACAATGTCCCTACCCTCAGAGAGAGTGCAGACTAGTGAGGAGCTAGTGAGTAATAAATGGGCAAATACAATGCAGTGTCATCCTTAGAATGATCAGGGAAACTCTTCCCAGAGGAAGGATTGGCTAGGATGAGACTCGGTTAGGCAAGAATTTTTGAGTGGGGTTGAAAATTGGAGGGAGCATGGCTAAAGGAACTTAAAGAAAAGGAAGGGTGAACGTGCAAAGCATTTTAAGAAGGCTTCTCAGCTTGATCCGAGAGGTAAGAGGCGGGTGGCTTGATATGAGGCCTGAGAAACCACCAAGGGTTGGAGGAGTAGGGCTTTGAGCAATCAAGAAAGCAGTCACTCTGCCAGCAATAGGCATCACTGTAGGGGATGGGTGGAGGAGAATGCTGCTCTCTGCCCCTCTCCGCTCCACCTCAAACGAGGATTTATTAAGGGAACTCAACAATGGAGTTTCTGATCTACAGCTTTTCTGATCTATAGCCCTTCTTAACAGAGGAATGTACCCACAAGAAATCCAATTAATTTGAAACTCAGATTTCACATAGCACCACTTCCTAGGTTGTCCTTTCCAAAGCCTGGGGGTCCACAGGGCAGTATTGCTTAGTGGTTACAAATGGGATCTTTGGTGCTAGCCAGACAGACACATAGCTTCAAATGCCTGTGTGGCCTCTGACTGCCTTTGTGTCCTTGTGCAAGGTTATTGAAGTTCTCTGACTTTCCATCTCCTTATCTATATAATGCAAATAATAAAACCTGCCTCGAAGAATGTTGCAAAGATTAAATGAGATAATGTATTCTTGTCATATGGTCTGAGTACATAGTAAGTCCTCAAGGGTTCTAACTGAAACACTCCTTGCCATTTTATTCATTTGACAGATCAGCAAGCATTTACTTTCTCCCTAGTCTATAAAAGAGTAAGATGATCCCTTCTCTTTGCCCCAGGGACGTGGGGTAGGAAGCACATGATAGATAAGGGAGACAGAAAAAATGTTTTATGGGACTGTAGAGATGAGAAGGTTAACTACTGGCTGAAGGAAGGGATTTATGGCAAAGACGACATTGCAGTTGAGTTCTGAAGGGTACGCCGAAGAGGAAAAGGGAGCAAGTATAAAATGTATTCTGATGATGACGACCATTTACTGATCACGTACTAAGTTCTGGGCACTGTCGTAGGCACAATACTTACATTGACTCATTTGCTCCTTACAAAAACCCTGGGAGATAGATGCCATTATTGTGTCCATTGTGCAGAGCGACAGACAGCAACACTGAGAAGTCAAGTAACTTGCCCAAAGGTATATAACTATGAAGTAACATTAAGTAGCCGCCAGCCAGAGAGGCACTTAACCACTCCACTCGTATTTGTTCTAGTTAATTAATTATACCCCCATTTTATTCCAGTTTATTTTTAAAAGCTTCGTAGATGGACTTGGTTAGAGCATAAGGTGCTTGGAGGGTATTATTTGAGGAAATTGCCTCAGAGAAGGGATTGAAGTTTCTTTTGGGGTGTATAGGTGAGGAGCAAAGATTTCCGAGAAGAAACATTTAGAAACAATAATTCCATGTGGTAGAAATAAGCCCTCTGGTGCCCTTATTTCATTGCCTCACATTTTTATGAACCGAAATATATTCCGCTCACACAAACCACTTCAATATCTTTTGTTTTTAATCTTTGCAACATAGGAGAACAAATTTAACAATGAGATTCTGTTTCTGTTCTGTACATGTGGAATAATTAAATTTGCATCCCACTTCTGCGTTGGTTCTGCTCTTTGAAGGGAAATGTATCAATTGGACACATGCCCCATGAATTCTAGTCTGCAAATAAGGCGTTGGAGGAGGGGGAGGGAAAGGCAACATCTTTCTCTCTAGCAATAATCACAGTAAAATCTTCATGTAGCGACGGCTTGTTTGAGGCTGGTTTAATTCCCATTTGAGAAGGGCCAAAGGGCAGGGAATTAAAGGGAGGAAACTGGAGAGAGGCAGAACATAATTACGGAAAGTACCAGAGAACTCTGAGAGGAAGTTTGCAAGAGAACTCAACTGGCAGACACCCGAAAAGGACCTTGGTCAGGAAGCCCCGGGGACTTCTTTGAGTCTCTGGCTTACTTCCAAGGTCCTAATATCCTTTTCCATATAGTACCCAGGAACTTGGCCTGATTCATGGAAGATATAAATGTTATAGAGTGCAATTAATTGATGCATGGGTTTTGGAGTGAGGAGATGAACTTG
This sequence comes from Rhinolophus sinicus, assembly GCF_057876585.1. NCBI lineage: Eukaryota > Metazoa > Chordata > Mammalia > Chiroptera > Rhinolophidae > Rhinolophus > Rhinolophus sinicus. Next base: position 14,769,537 of record NC_142516.1, on the reverse strand, counting down.
GATTTAAATCTCAGTCCTGCCATTCTGTGTCTTTGAGATCCCAGGCAAGTTCCTTGCCATCTCTGAGATGCTTTCTTTCCCTGTGAAAAAAGTGCAGGATCATTATTTCTACTTCCTACTGAAAGTGCAAATTAAAAAAAAATTAAAAAATCTAATAACACATAAAAGCTCTTGACACATATTAGTTACGCAATAATTTTTGTCCTATTTTCTCTTTCCTTTCAGTGACACTCCTACATTTCTATTCCTTAAATGTACCACTCATTTCACTTAAATAAAGTCTACTTCTAAACTTAGGGGTGGTGGGGGAGAAATTGATGCAGGAGGAGAAGCCGGTCACTTACACAGGAATAGTCTAGGGCATTAATTGGTATAATTTCACTAGTAACTAAGGATATTATATTTCAGAAAATCTCTCACCTAGTGACTCCTTTCATTGTCTTACTGACCTCAGCATATCTTTCTTTCCTCTGGCTCTCTCTACTGTTCCAATAAATTAAATACGTAAACTTTAACCATTTTTAATTCCCACTGGCCTGTATTCCACCTGAGAGTAGAACTTGTCCCCTTGTTAATACCTATATCACTCTTCCCTAGCCTATATCCTGGAACATATGCTTTAAAAGCATGTGTAAAGTGAATTAATAAATGATAAATAAATGAATGAATGTTTTGATCTTTTTCCCCTGCAAGGTTTTTGAAAGAACATGGAAAGAAAACAGTAAAAAATATCTGGTCTGACTGAGATGAAGTGAAGACCAATTTTTTTGGTCAAAGAGATGTTTGGACTTGCCCCTCCTCACCCCAAATTCTGGAGATAGAGATTCTTTTCTGACTGAAAAACCGAGTGTTTTTTGTTGTCGTCGTTGTTTTGTTTTTAATGATTCCCACTACATTAAACACTATCAAAGACAGCAGAATGCAGAAATAGCAATGCTTTTCATAACTGAAGAGGCTTTTTGTTTGTTTCTTTTGGAAACACGATGGTCTCAAACATTTAATCTTCCTTGCCTTCACTTCCCTCTTCTCACTGTGATATGGAGAATGGATCAGAGATACCCAGAGGTGGAAGCACAGAGAGCAGTTAAAAGCAAAGCAGTAGTCTAAGGGGGTTATGATGGCAGCTTGGATTAGGATGGGACCAGAGAAATAGAAAGAAGACAAACTTGAAATACGTTTCTGAAGTAGACCTGAAAGAACCTGAGGAGTTTTGGAGTAGACAATGAGAAAAAGGAATAGATTAAGGGTGACTTCTAGGTGTTTCATCTGAGCTAATAAGATATTTGTGCCATTTATTGAGACTGGGAATATTGGAGGAGGAAAAGGCTTTTCTTTCTTTCTTCCTTCCTTCCTTCCTTCCTTCCTTCCTTCCTTCCTTCCTTCCTTCCTTTCTTTCTTCTCTCTCTCTCTCTCTCTCTCTCTCTCTCTCTCTCTCTCTCTCTCTTCTTTAGTATAGGGTTGGTGAAATATGCATATCACCTTTGTTTACTTTTTCTATTTGGGAATACCTATCACATAAAAGAGGAAACTTTTATTTGACAGTTAGCATTTTGAGTCTAGAATTCTAAGGTGAGCTCTGGGCTGGTGATGAATTTGAGTTTCTTCAACATAAAGTTGGTGTCAAAGCCATGATGTTGGATGAATCTGCTTCTTAGGAAATCGTATCCTCTTCTCTTTTGAATATAGACCAATCTCAACCAAGTTCAGTGGGTATTTGAGTCCCAAAAGTAGACTCATGTCCCTCTTGCAAAAAAGAACAATATGCGTTCAAAACTTATGGATTCAAGGGAAAATATTGGTACAGGTTAAAGATTTGACAGCAGTGTTACTGGAGCTAAAGTGTAGGAATGGTTGAAAATGTTTTGGAATATCCTTAGGCTTATAGGATCATAGAATTTAGGGTTACATGGTAACTTAAGCCACTTTTAAACTATTATCCCTTTAAATAATAACTCTATACAACATTCCTGGTAAGTTATCAAAAAATCAGTGCTTACACTATTTCTGTGATTGGGAGCTCACTACTTTGTGCCAGTTTGATTATATTTACTTTTGGTATTGGTATCCTAAAGAATTAGCATAATAATCTTTTCCCATGCTAATGCTGTAGGTATTTGAAAACAGTAATGATATCCCCCTCTTTTCCGCCAGCATTTATATATCATGAGGTTTTTTTTCCTCAGCCTTTTCTTCTAAGTCATGCTCATTTTATTTCCTTCATATCCCCCATATTTCTCTAAATGAGCTACGATTTTTGTATGTAATCCTCAAAAGTTTTGTCTTTTAAGATGTGTTATAATGATGTTGATTTGGGTGAAAGAGACTCAGAAGTCTCTCATGATGACAAGGGAGAATGAAATGTCACAGACCTAAGTCAAATATATATTTCTGGACTCTTACAACTATTACAACTATGCACCTTACAACTATTATAGGTGCATACGATAATTCATTTCCCCAACTATGGGGAATATTTTAGCTGCTCATCGTATGTTTTGGCCTCAGCTCCGTTATGCTTTAACTCTTCTGGCCGCATACTTTCTTTCTTCTCCCTATGGGATGGAGGAGATACCAATCTAAAGAACTACATTTTGCAAGTAAGGAGACACTGATTTTTAAAAAATTAGTGTTTATAAATGGGATCTTCTTACCCCTCTTGCCTTTTATTTCTTTTTTTTTTTTTTTTAATTTATTGGGGTGACAATTGTTAGTAAAATTACATAGATTTCAGGTGTACAATTCTGTATTACATCGTCTATAAATCCCATTGTGTGTTCACCACCCAGAGTCAGTTCTCCTTCCATCACCATATATTTGATCCCCCTTACCCTCATCTCCCACCCTCCACCCCCCTTACCCTCTGGTAACCACTAAACTGTTGTCTGTGTCTATGAGTTTCTGTTTCTCATTTGTTTGTCTTGTTCTTTTGTTGTTTTTGGTTTATATACCACATTTTATTTCATTATGTAGTGAACAACTCAGCTGGGGCTGCAGGACTCAGCGCTGTCCTATATTTTTTCTGTTTTGCCTTTGAATGGATCAACTAGGCAGACCTATGTGCTTCACCCATGCAGCTGGCGGGGTAACAAACCAGGGGACTACTCTTCAGAACTTCCTTAGTTTGCTCTCCGTTTGCAGGCATATCTGAATGTATAGATTCCGATAGAGAGATTTTAAAAAGCTGGGAGGTTTGAGACCTTGTTTAACTTCATATTTAAGTCATAATCTTTACTTCCCTATTTGTCAGAGCACTACAAAAAGAGATCCAGGCATTCACCCAGTAATTTATAAACAGGTGTTTTGCTTCCTATTCAGTTAATGTTAGTTTAGTATCTATGGCATTGATCAGAACTGCCACAGGCAAACTGGCGTGTAGCATTCCAGTTTCCCTCAACAAGCATGAAACAGTATTTTCCATCTTCCACAAAGTGAACCTCGTTGATGAAGCTTCCTGATTTATACAAATTCACAATGATTTTCTTTCTCTGTTCTCGTCATCATTTATAGCCTATAACCATATAGGCTTAAGTGTTAAAAGTATTTTCTGTGTCAAATATGATACTAATTGTTTTATGTCCCCTAATTAAATTATAACATCCTTGAAGGTAGAACTAGTTATTATATTTGAATACATTTTTTGTTGTAGTTTTAGTAGTCCCCTAGTGGGTGAACATAGAGGTGACAATCTACTATAAAATCCACTGTCTTCTTGATATTATATAAAATATTGCTACTTCATATGAAATTCACACTGTGCACAATGTTTGAAATCCAGCTTTGCTTTTTTTTATGGAAATACTGTTCACATATATAAAGTCATATACTGGTAAATGGTAGGCATCAATAAAATACCTGATATGGGGGATTTTGAAGGTGAACCGCATCAAACTTAAGACAGGCTTTGCACATTTAGTTTGAAAAATTACTCTGCCTCCAAAGTTCTAAAGAGTAGGATTATTTTCTTGTTTTAATGCAAACACAGACATCTCCTCCAGCTCTTGCCCCTTCCCCCCCGCCCCCAGCTGGTGTTTCTATTCCTTCATTGACCTGCTTTACTCCCACCATCTCCTTTGCCTTCCGTACCTGAATTACATGCCATGGGGATGCATACAAGGTATTTCTAGTCCACAAGATACAATCCATCAGCACTTCTTATATGTTGCACAGAAATGAATCCATTTTAACCGGGGAAGTAGATACATCAATTTAAGTGGAAGATTTTTGACAGTTTAATTCAAATTAAGTCCACTCTGTTCAATTAGAGGAGATCTGGGAGGAGATGTAGGAGGATGGTGGGGGCGATAAACATTTCCTATTAGAGGAAAACAAATGCACTTCTCCACATTAAACTTACTTGTGCAGAGTTTTAGTTTAAAAAAATGACATCATAACAAGTTGCTAATTTATGTTCCCTCAACAAATGGTGAATTACTCACTTCATTTTATATTGCTCTTTCTTTGCTTTTGGCTGGATCCTGACAGTGCCCAGAGATGACAGGGAAAGGGAGCTAGCGACAACTCTTTCCAACTTCAGAGTTGGCTACACCATGTTGGCCATGCTTCATTCAATGAAGCTTTTGCTGAAAGGCTTGATCAATGCATAATGGCATTGACAAATCTAGGGTGCTGGATTTGAGATGAGAAGGCTTGTAGCACACAGCATGTCTGAGCATCTAGGAGTTTTCGTCTGTCTTAATACATGGTGTTCAAATAGTGTTTGTCATGGTCAGTCTTTCGAAGAGGAATCTAACACATCCAAATCTCTACAAGCAAACTCTAAGGAAGCAATGAGAAATAATAATGCCTACAACACTTCAGAAAATAAAGTGAGTGGGATAAACAGACTGGGGTGAAGTAATAGGGAAGGGTAGAGAGTAGGTAAAAATGGAGAGCGTGTGTTTCATGTAAAAGGAGAAATGAAATAGTACTTAGCTCTTGCTTATTTGTTATGGGAAAGTGCAGTGACAGCATTACTGGGTTTTCTAGTTTTTCAAGAGAATATAAATAAATCAGACACATACGTGAAATCTTTCAATTTTTTAAATGTTGGCTCAGGCCGTGTAAAACATGGTTAGGGCTGAATTTCACTATGTGGTATTCGTCTAGAGCACTGCACAGAGCTAGCAGATTTACAGTCTGCTTCACCTTACTTCTCTCTCCAGTGTCCACGGTAGATGCTCCTCACTGACCCTTCCCCACCACGTGTAGGAATGAACTTAGAATTCTTCCCAGCAGGCACTGCAAGCAGCCACTACCAACCCTTCAGAGTTGGCAGGGCAGGAAGAAGTTCCAGACAAAGGACACTTAGTTACTGTATTCAAAGATTTTTGTCATGCATGATAGAAGATTTTAAAACTCGAATAAAGAGTTGTCAGACATGAAAGTACAATAATTCTATCTCATTATCTGATTGTCTTGTTCAACTTATAAATCATGTTCAAATATTTTTTTTTTCGAATTAGTCACTAAAATCCCTATGAGAAATTATGTCTATGTTAAAATGCAGAAAACAAATGCTCAGAGAAGTTAAGTGAGTTGCAAAAGATCTTGCCAAAGATCACACATCTAGTAATTAGAGGCATATTAAAATAGTAGCTCAGGTAACTGGAGATCTGTATGGGGGGGGGGGGCGGAAACAGCAAAAAAACAAAACAACACAAAATCACAGAGAAAAATCCCCAGGGAAAGAAGAATTAAGCTCACAGTGCTGAAGTGGAAGGAAGAAGTGAAAGGTTACACTGAGGGGTCAGTTAACCTACCTACATAGACCTTAATTTGCAAGTGCAGCTGAGGAAACAAATGCTTGTGCTTGCGAAGTAAACTATATCATTAGAGTTAAGTGACCTTATACTTGATGGTCACCTTTCTCCTACTTTCTCTGTTAGCATTCACCAGAGATTTGGGGGGAAAGAGAGAAAGCAAGCAACACTGCGGCATTTAGATCAGAGAAGGCAGGCAGCACTGGCATTGTTCCTTTTATCTTTATTTTCTACCTGGATAATTGCATTGCTGGTTCACCACGGTGGCCACTCAAGTATTTTTCCTGTGGGATTTCTAAAATAATTAGCCCAGTTCCTCCCCACACTCGAGAGAATCATCTAATTGAGGCATAACTGTCATTGGTTCTTTCAACAAAAAAATAGTTCCTTAATCCCTGTCACCATTCCCCAGTTACAGTGCTGCTGTGACGTTGACGATGATGGAGTTGTATTTGTTATCCTTCCTATTTGTGTGTTTTTAATGAACTAGAACATGCTTTCACATGTTGCTTTACATTTGATTGTCACACACACTCACACCACACAACCTCTTAGGTAAACAGAGCAGGCAGTATGAGTGGCAGAAAGATCGATGCTTACAATCTTCACCAATTAAATGTCAAAATCAAATCAAATAAAAGCAATAGCAAAGGCTAACATTTGCGATACGGAAACACAGAGAGGAAGACTTTAAGACAAACACTGGTGAACACGGTAAAATCGGACCATGATTTGATCGCTGTTAGAACCCCAAACACACACCGACTCATTTAAGTAATTCTTGGCTTTTAGAGTTAATTCTTAGATTAATAATCCTTATGGCTACCAGAGGTGATTAGATTAGGACTAGGCAATTGCCCATGCTGACTTTTAGAAAATGCGGTCCTATCTGTGTACAGGATAACGTATGGAATTTACTTCAAAACGTTTTTTCTCAGTCCCAGTTTTTTACTATCTTGGGAATATATTTTTATGTGTGGCGCTGTAGTCCTGAATGTTCACCATATCCAAAAAAATGTATTTGTTTGGCTCAGTTCTCTGATTACTATTCATACAAGTAGTTTTTATGATGAAAAAGTAGTCTTGGCTACTTTCAGTAATTCCATTCACTCCCAAGATATCTACTCAGACATTCTGGCACTACTTATGCCAACTCTTGAGTCCCATGTTATTGAAAACCTTTCTATTTAATACTTCAAACTTACATCTAATATTCCTTTAATGAACTTATATCAAGTGCTTGTCATGTTGGCATACATCACAAATATCTTATTGGTTTCTTATATGAAAAGCTAACTTTCTATCCTAAAGTTAGCACCACTCTTACTAACTTGGGGTCATCTAACTCTTTATAATTATTTCATCTATCTATCCATCCATACTGCCAGCTATGCATCCATCCATCCATCTATCTATTCGTGCTATCACTCAAAAATATTTACTGAATGCTAGCTATAAGCCAGAACTTGGTAAACAAGACACAGTCCCTACTTTTTGAGGGCTTATTGTCTAGTATACAGATTTCCAACAAAGTAATATATATTGAAGCACATGAGAATTTTCAAAAACATGGACACAGGGGTCCCCTCCTAGAAATTCTGATTCAGTTTGTTTATTGTAGGGCTCAGGCATTTGAACTTCAAAACAAACAAAAAGGAAGAGATGATTTTGATGTACAGTCCAAAATAAGAAACATTGAATTATTAATCACATAGCAGTAACTTACATTAGCATTCACATTTTTTCCTCTGTGATAGTTGAAATGTGGAATGGCTTAATGAAGTTTCCAGGGTCACAAGCTAGAAAAAGAAAACAAGAAACACCTCGCTTTAATACAGATACTCTTCTGGTCCCTACAGTGCTGTTTTCACATTACGTGCTCTGTCACAATATTACTTTCTATTCTTGACCAAAAAAAAAAAAAAAAAAAAAAAAAATCAAACTTGAAGCTGATCAATCTATATATAAAATGATGAATTTATGCAGTATACAAAACATAGACAAATGCTGAACAACACCACCAAACATGATAAGGAAATGTTCAGATTATGGGAAACGCTATAGAACAAATAACCTTATTTTTTCAATAAAAACATTGCATAAAAAAATATGGAGGGGGATCCTACAGACTGAAAGAGATTTACGGGACAAATCTACCAATTACAGTGTATGGACCTTATTTGGATCCTAATTTAAACAAGCTGTAAAAAAATGTGAAGCAATCAGGGAACTTGGGATATTGAGTTATTTAATTACAAAATTTTTAATTTCTTTTAGGTCTAAAGGATTTTGTTTTTTTAAAACATTATTTTATTAGAGATGCCTATTAAAATAGTTATAAAAGGTATAATATCATGTCAGGGACTTACTCTAAATAATCTGAGTGGAGAATGGCTGTGTGTACATGGAAAACAGGATCGGCCATGAGTTTAATTGTGGAAGCTGGAGGATTGTTGTATGTGGATTTTGTTCTACTTTTGTATCTATTTGACATTTTCCATATTAAAACTTTAAAAAAAATACTACTTATGTTGACTAGAAGGAGAGTAAAATCCACCTGAATCTGAGGTCATGGGTGGTGCCTAACTCCAGAGATGTACAGAGAACGTGAAATTTCATTTCTTTGAAATGGTATAGATGGAAAGCACCATATGAACCTCTGCCTCTCCTTCTGTCCTCTCCACGTCCATCTCCAAGTTGCTTAATCCTGAAGTTTATTTCATTCATGGTATGCCACGCCATGTACCTCACTCAGCCCCCATTCCTATCATTTTCAGTCAATTTCTAAGACCTGTCAAGTACATCTCCAAATATCTTTTGACGTTTTGAGAATTGTGAGATTTTTTTTCACCCTTATCTTTACTGCCACGTGTTTAATCCATGATCTCTTTCCTGCTGACTGTGTATCCAAAGTGGTTTCTCTTCCTCTGATCTTGAACTTCTGAACATGTAAGTTTAATGACATCACATTTCCACTTCAAACATTCTAATGACTTGTTACTGAATTTAGTATCGATTCATTTAATTAAAATCTTATTAAAATATAGGAGGTACTACATAATGAGGTCCCTGCCCAGCTCTCCCCTTGAATCTCCCTCAGTGTGTGTCAGACTTACCACATGTGGTAAGAGACAGGCATTTCCAACCTCCACGCCGTGTGGTCCACAGTCTTCTCTCCATTGTGGTAGTTCATCCCCATTTTTCATTGCTCTCCATATCCATGTAAGTCTTTAAGTCCTTCCACTCCAGGTGAGATGTTCTTCCCTGCCTTCTGACTATAAATTTGGTCACATGACTTCCTTCAGCCAGCAAAATGCGATGAAAATGGTCGTGGTAGTTCTCAGATGCAGCCTGGTGCATTCTCCTTTGTCCCTTGCCCTTAAGCACTCACCATAAGAACATGCCAGGGATGGCCTGCTGGTCCCAGGAGGGTTATAAAGGCACAAGGGACAGAGCCCTTTCCCCCCTAGTCTAGATCAGGAGACCGCTAGCCAGGACTCAGACTCCAGAGCTAAACAAAAGGCCTACTGATGTGTGCTGCTGTGGTAATTTAGCTGTTTTACCCCCAGCATTGTCGTGTCCATAACTGATTCACTCACCTTGGAGAATAGGATTTGCTAATTCCTACCATGCCGCTTAGTGTTATGGTGAAAAAAAGCATCAACATGTTGCCCAGCTCTGGATTTGTGGCTTAGAAGTGTTTTGATCTAGGATAGTCACTTCATCTTATGGAAAGTAATTTTCCTTAATTACATGAGGTTTTAAAACTCCCTCTGTCTCCATCAAGTGAGAATAGACTAAAGAACTGGATGTGAAAAAAAAGGGGGGGGGGAGAGCTGGGCTTTTACAAAATATGAAGGACCTGAGCTCTTTGAGTCGAGACACTTTCTCCCAGCCACGCCTTCTAGTACCTCGGTCAGCTGCCAACCCTCTGGACAATTTGCTCCATGTCCAACAGTGACAAACCTGTCTGGGCCGCGTATTCCTTTACAGGTGGGATTTATGGCCTTATAAACTCTGAATCACTGTGTCTGATAAAGAATCTTACAGACCTGAGTGGTATCCAGTTTCATAATTGCTGGAGTAACTTAATCGTTTTCAAATATGTGGTTTCAGCAGCCAAAGAACCTGTGCAATGTGCAGGTGTTTACCACGTGTGTCCCCACTGCTGTCACTTTGGCCCCTCAGGGAAGCCCTCTCTCAAATTCCTAAGTGCTACAGAAATCTAGAACAAATAAACCGACAGATGGAGTCTTCACCTTTTTTCTTGTTGCTTTGCTAAATTGGTTTTCCTAAGTGCATAGAAGGGAGGAAAAACCGATCTTATCTCTGTGAGATATGATTTTAAAGGGAGTTAGTAGCACTTTTTAGTTTTTCAAATTAAATCTCCGGTGGTATATGTGTGTGTGTGTGTGTGTGAAGGGGTCATGGATTATTGGGTGAGAACAGCAGAAATAAAAGGTAGAAGATAACCTCTTTTATTTTGCTAATGTCAGGAATTTTAGATTTTATTCTAGAAAATAACTCAAAGCTACTTTAAATTTACCAAATGCCCTCTGGTTATTCACACTTCTTAGAGATTGAACATGGTATCCCCTTTGCCTTTCAAATCTTTTCTTTTTCCTCCTGTTCCTTTTCTCTGCTGCAGACTAACTGCACACACACACACACACACACACACACACAAGCCCTTGTTGACAACTCATTATTGAACTATTAATGTGGACAATAGTGCATCCCAGTTAAGACTTCCAACTTTAGAGACAGACGGCCTGACACTAGATGGCTGAGTCATCTGGGGCAAGTCACTGAACGGGTGGGTCACACAGTGTCTTCAAGTAGAAAATAGGCTGATAATAATAGAATCGATCTTGTAAATTGAGAATTAAGTGACTCAGTGTATAAATCTATATATAAATGTGGTCAGGGCTTGGCACAGAGAACGACCTAAGCGTTTGCAGTTATTATTAAATATCCTTTCCATGGAATTTGTCCCAATCCCTACTATTGTCCCTAATAGGGACAACAACTGTTCTTTCGTGGCACTCAGCTTCTCCTTATTTCCCATTAGACTATAAACAGGGGGAGGAACCATAGCAGCCCATGTTTTATACCAAAAACTTAATATAGCACTGGTCATATCATAGGCACTAACCATTTTGTGAGTGGATGAATATAAAACTGGAGTCATAAAATTGGGTGAGACCTTGAAGGTCATCTCCTCTAATCTAGTTCCATTCTTGACATTGTCCCTTCATACCTTATCTTAAGCTTAACGACCTCTTGTGGCTGGGAGTTCAGTGTCAACCAGATATATTCCTGAACAGCTCTGATTCCTAGAAGAGTTCTCTTTATAGTGAAGTCAATTTTTTCTGTATGTGTGTGACTTCTCCCCATTTGGATTAGTTCTATTATCTTCAACCACACAGATTGTCTTCAACATAATGTTTCTTGAAAGTTCTAATAGCAGCAGATACTGTTTTAGCAAAGCCTTTTCTTTGGCCTATTAGCCACCCAAAATTCCTTCCATCACATCTCTGTCTAGCTTAAGACTCAAGAATGTCACATATTTCCTCCCCAGGCAGCTCATTATTGATTTCAAGTGTATGCAAAGTATAACATACAAGTATAACAAACACTTCCCAAAGTACTTTCTAAGGAATGCTATCATCATAGATGTTAGAAGATATAGCTAAGAAAATTAAAAAGTCACAGTAAGTTTGGGAAATGCTGTAGTAAACAACATTAAATTGTGTTTTCTGTAAGTTTTCTTAGAATTTTTAATATTCTGATGTGCTCTGTGAATCTCTAAAGGCTCTTGCAGTATGCAACTTGTCTCAAAATTATTTGACCAAAGAAATGATTTGTTATTTTCCTAGGGCATCTTACATGACTACTGTTCCACTCTAAACACATTTAGAGATGCTGAACCAATATTGGTATAACTCTTGATTAGATTTTCTAATATATATATATTTTTAAAATTCATTCTCTCACTTTTTTTTTTAATAAACTTTTAATTTTGGATTTACAGAATTATTTCAAGATAGTACAGGGAGCTCCTGAATATTGCACACTTACTTTCTCCTATTATTAATCTATTGCACTGATATGCCATATGTCGCAGTTAACAAACCAATACTACTATGTTATTGTTAATTAAAGCTATGCTTTATCCAGATTTCCTCAGTTTTTCCCTGATGTCCTTTTTCCTATTCCAGGATTCTATCCAGGATGTCACATTGCATTTAGTAGTCATAGGTCCGTAGGTGTCTCTTAGTTGTGACAATGTCTCAGATTTCCCCTGTTTGCAATGAACTTGACAGTTTTTGTGGGGTACTGGCTAGGTATTTTGTAGAATGTGTCTCAATTGCAATTTATCTGATGCTTTTTCTCATGATTAGACTGGGGCAAAATGTGTATTTGGAGAAAGACCACAGAGGTAAAGTGTCATTCTTTTCATATTGTATTAAAGGTATATACTATCAATATGTCTTATCACTTTGATTGCTTGGCTTGAGGTAATGTTTGTTAGGTTTCACCACTATAAAGTTACTCTTTTTTTCCCCTTTCTTTCCATACTTAAGGCATAAAGAGTTATGTCCCACTGCCTTAAAGGCAGTTTATTCCAAAAATTATTTGTATTAGCTTGGTGCAAAAGTTACTGAGGTTTAAAAGGTTAAAAATAATTGCAAAAACCGCAATTACTTTTGCATCAATCTAATAATACTTCTGTATGGGAAATTTGTTTATTATCCCCATATATTTATTTATTCAAGTATTTATATGAGTATAGACTCATGTGTAGTTATTTTGCACTTTGGATTAAAACCCACTATTGCTTTATTGAATTTTAAGCAGATGTTCCAGCTTTGATAGGCAGCTCATTCCTTTGGGTCCTGTATCCCTTTGATAGAACCCCATCACTGTGTGTGGTGTGTGTTGACATGTCATTTAGCACTTTTCTTTCTAGCATTGCAGAACACTACAGCCTCATCTGGCATATTTTCCTACGAGATGTACCCCTTGCTACTGAGGTGTTTTTGGCTCACCTTTATTCCCTGTTCTTGTCCTAGAATCAGTTATTTCTCTAAAGAGTCCTGATTTCTTTCACTAGAGAAAGATATCAGAAACAAAGATCTGGGTTATATGTGTGCTTGTTGCTACTGGGATATCATTGCTTCTAAGCATTCACAGCTGACAGAGCAAGGAAATATATGTGCATATACTAACCTATGTAGACCCACATATCTAAAAATATTTCTCTATATAATCTGTATCTTAATAATATGAAACAAATATGACTCCATACTGCTGTCTCCAATTCTAATCCATTAATTTAATATACAAATCATTTTAGCCTTCTCTCATTGCTCATCTAATAACCTACTACCCTAACAATGGGTGACCTGGCTCTAACCATTTGTCATCCATAAACATGATTGTTCAATCCCATTCTACTTATATAATGGTTATTAGAATTATTAACCCATATCCCTGTGGGAAACAACTTTATCAACTAGAGTACCATGCTAAGTACAGTTCATTGTGCCTTTAATCTTACAGATTCCACCATATCCAAAGTCACTTAGGTCAGCAACTTTTCCATCATTCCTTCAGGCATATTGATGAGTGGACATTGTTAATTGTGATCAAGCCCAATTTATACTACTTATTTTAAATATTTAATCTTAATTAAATCAGTTCTTCCCCTTCATGAATGCACAATTGAAATTTTCCATAAAATCACTATCTGATTTAAGCTTCTCTTGTTTCAGATTTTCCTCTGCTTCCAAGTATTAAGAAAGATCTGGTTCTGAAGAGGTGAGATTTGCGATCACAGGCAGTAATAAAGTGAACAGGCTTATGTCTCCATTTGTGTCAATATGTTGTTAAGACTTAGCACTGACTTTAGTGAAAGGTGAAGTAGGGCGTTTTGAAAGGTGATTTGAGTGAGGCATGCGGCAAAGGCCTCTTTCTCTACAGAATTTTGTTTACTCATCAGCATTTCTGGTACTAGGTCCTCCATTCTGATCTGAAGTGTTCTTCATGTATACTTTTCTGATCCGAGCTCCAAATGTAAATGGAGAACCTTGTGAAAAAGAACTCTTGCTTATTGAACACATACTCAGTGGCAGCACTTTGTTAGGTAGTTTGCTTTAATTAACGTAAATGATATTCAAGCTAGTCTATGAGAAATGAAACCTTACCATACTCATTTACAAGTATGAGGAATTATAGGTTTTAATAATTCCTCAATTACCAGAGGAATTATAGGTTTAGACACATTGAGTAACTCGCTCAAATTTACACAGCTACCAAATAGCAAAGATGCAGCTCAGACAATCTCACTTCAGCTAACTTTTCATAAATCAGCAGTCAGATGAAAATGCCTGCCAGATTCTATTTAGACCAAAAGACTACATTTCTATGGCATTCTATTTTCATATTTAGATCTCTCTTGAGAGTTTTTTTGGCATACAAATAGTTTTATTCACAATTTATGTCCCCAGCACCTAGGGTGTGACCTAAAATATAGATACTTCTAGAAACTTAGAAGATATTTATTGCATATATGTGAGTGTCGAGCTCATATAATTCTTTAGATTGCACTCATAAAATGCTTTGCTCTAGCTATCTTGGCCTTCTTGATGTCCTTCAAACAAATCAAGCTTACGACTTCTTCATTACCATTGTTTTTTCCCCCTTTGGTCCTCTCTGATTGGAATGTGCTTCTCCAGCCTTCCCATTACTTGCTTATATCATTCAGGTTCTATTCAGACAGGTGTTTTTTTTTTGTTGTTGTTTTGTTTTGTGTGTGTGTGTGTGTGTGTGTGTGTGTGTGGCTGTGCTATCTAAATAGCACCCCTTCTATCATTATCTGTTTCTTTACTCTAATTTTTATAGGAATTCTCAGTATCTGTTATGGCCTGAATTGTGTGTCCCCCAAACTCACATGCAAAGCCCTAACCCTCATGATGACTGTGCTTGGAGATAGGGCCTTAAGGAAGAAATTAAGGTTAAATGAGGTCATAAGAGGGGGGCTTATCCAACAGGTATGCTGTTCTTATAATTTGAAAGAGGACGAGGCACCGGTGCTCTGTTTCTCCTCATGCCCAGAGAAAAGACAGCTAGAAGGTGTCATCTAGTGAAGATTTCACCAGAAAAAAAAAACCCTGATGGCACCTAGATCTTGGACTTCCAGATTCCAGAACTGTGAAAAATTAGGTTATTTGAGCCGCCCAGTCTGTGGTATTTGGTTATGGCAGGCCCAGTCAACTCATATACTATCTAACATTACACTATATGTTTGTGTGTTTTTCCATATCTTCTAGAATATAAGCAATTTGCACACAAGGACATATCTTTCACATCATTGTTGTAGCCCCAAAATGTAAAATAGTGTCCAGCCATAGTAGGTGGTCAATAAACTTTTGTTGAAAATATAGATAAACAACTGTGAATTATTTATATTGGTCCATCATGAGCTACTGGTTGTGGCTAATTTCAAATAATCATAGACATATAGTTTTGAAGTTTCTTAGATGCCATCTGGTCCAAGTTGCTTCCCGTAAAGAAGACGTTCTTTGTTTGAACATCTCTAATAAAGAGGAGTCATACCTATGAAACAGGACATTTCAAGCCTGACTATATCATCATCATCATCCTTAGGAAGGAAATGCCTTTAGTGATTACAAATACCATGTCATTGTAGTAGCACCACTCATTCCCCTTTGGTCCAATTCAAATATTATTATTAATACTGAATTAAGGACCCGTAGCAACTTGTTTGCAGCAACTTCATATCCTGTCAAACTGGACTTTCTTTTAATTATGAATGTCCTGTAATATATCACGTCATCACACGATTTCCCTTTGTATATTTTTAATCTACTGTGTCCACAGCCTGTAGACATGCAGATTCTCTTTTATAAAGGTAAGTGAACAAGCAGATAATCTTCCTTTACACAGTACTCCCCTCCAGCAACCATTTTAATTATTTCCTTCCAAGACTATCACCACACCAAGACAGCTTTTCTTTACTCTCTATTTCTTCGAGTTTTCACCCCACTCTCCTTCCTCCAAACCCAAACTCAGCTACACATTATCTTGCCAAGTTCACCAGTATTTTCTCATTTCAAACCCATTGGATGATTTTCTTTAACCTTTTATGACACTTGACACTGCCAAAATGCTTCACCTTTGTCTCCTTAATGGCATATTCATCTGGTGCTTCAGTGGCCTGTCTGACCACGACACTTATAAAATGTGTCAGTTGACTCCTCAATTGATTCCTTCCCTAAGTAATGATGTCATCCCTGGATTTTTCCTTCTCTCTCTCATTTGCTCGATCTACATATCCCTGGGCAATTGCATCCCTCCTTGGGGTCATATTGGCTGCAACTCTCATTACTCCCGAATCTATGCTTCTTGGCAACACCACCTGGCTGAGGTCTGTATCAACACAAAGAAGTTCTTCACAGGTGTCATGATGTGTGGGAGGGTGTCATGGTAAGAGCACCGCCAATGTTTCCAAAATATTCTTCAGTATCTTTCCTTTCCCACCTCCTGATGTTCTCCTCTTCATTCCCTGGTATACTAATAACCTTGTATTCCCATATGCTTCTTACTCTGGCATTGACATTACCAGACATGGGAGTCAGAGACTGGGACTTATCCTGGGCTCCTCCATCCTCTTCCACCACCTGCTTTAGAAGCAGCTGTTCAGTGTGCTCGTTCCACTGTGAGGGCTCAGATTTCCCTGCAGACCATCTTCTCCCTCTGTGAATGTTACAGCCTTACTTGCTTTCCAATCCTTTCTGCAGTTTCAGTCACAGGTACCCGAACACCCTCTGCCAGAACTCTGAGGCAATTCTCGAGTTTCAAAGTTAGTGACAGAGCAAGCTGCTGAATGTCAGACATTGAAAGAAAACCTGGCCAATCAATAAGTCCCCAAGGAGATTCCATATTCACAAGTTACCCATGAAGCTCCCAAAAGAGATAGGAGAGCTAAGCTTTTTCTGGATGAATATTTGGTAAAAATAATTTTAAAGATGATTTAACAATTAGCATGAAAAAGAAAAAAAAAACTATTATTTTTTTTTCAACCACAAGGAATCACTTCAGTTGTCTTGACAGCACTGACGGAATAATTTGAGCTGAAGGGATGAAGTGGGAGGGGTAGCTTTGCTTAGTTCAATCCTCTCCCCCCCTCCACCTCTGAAACAGAATATTAATCAGCCACAGTTGACTGTCTCATTTCTCTCTTAAATAATGCTTGTACTAAATGTAAGGTGATGCGTGTGTTTAATTCCTAGAAGATATTGCTCCAGGTACAGAGTTCATGGGGAATATGATGCGATTATAGAAGTATGGTTGAAGGAGGGTGAGGTGGGTGTAAAGATGCTGGAGTTTTATTTCTTTGGTTTTAACTGATTTCTTGGATATCTTGGAACATCAATTCTCAACTGACAGAGCTGAAACAGGCCTTACAGAAAACTTAGTCCAAATCCTGATTTTACAAATGAGAAAATGAGGCCCAGAGAGATAAATGATAGTACCAGCATATGGGATTCGGGTCTTCTGGTTCTTATCCCAGCAAACAATTTACTAAGCCATGCCATTTGGGTGAAATAATAGTATTCTACTTAGGATCTATTTTCTTGGCATATAATCTTTGCTCAATTTCTTGCTAATTGTTTACTGCTTTATTGAAAATGCTCCCAGGTTAATAACAAATTCATAGTCACCAAAGGCGGTCATACTTTTTAGACATCCTAAACAATTTGCACAGTGGACACTTACGTTTTTTCGTGAGTTTCTTCTGTGACCATCAGCTACCTTAGATATATATTTAAATTAATTTGGAGCAGGTTCTACTTAAAGTTCCTGACTTCTGGATTCAGTACGGTGTCAGTCAGTGTTTAACAACTGGTTCTCTAGGGTTGTCAAGGGAAGGGGACCCGACATGTAGTGTTTGCTGATGTCCATGGTTTAAATACTTGCAATATGGCCTAGTTTAAGCTACCAATGTGGTAAGTCTGGGAAGACAGAGTTTGGAAGAAATATTGATTTCTCATTATTCTCTCTCTCCACAAATTCAGCTGTTTAGATACTTATTAATTTTATTTCAGTGACTACCACCTATTTGATTCCAGTTCAGAGATTCCATCCAGCATTTCCACACATTATCTGCCGAACACCTTAGTTTATATTAGTATGTGACTCAAATTATCATCCTCCCACAACAACCCTGCCTCTTCTAATTTGCCATTTTCAGCATCACAAATTTTCTGATAAACTAAGTTCAAGATGCCACACCTTTCACTCTTGACTTTTTATCCAATCTAGCCCTCACATTTAACTAGTGCCTGAGCCCTGTTAAATCTACCTACACTAATTATTGCACCCTATTAAATATTAAACCCTACCTACCTGATTGTTGCATTCAAACTCTCATTTCCTGGATTTACTAGCCCCAGATTATTTGTACCACTGAAATGGAAAATATTCGCCTGCCTCAAATACCTCTCTCTTTTGACAAATACGCGATTCACACTTATTTTTTTTTCACTTTTATTTATTTTTTAAGTGTGTTTTTCCAGAATCTATCAGCTCTAAGTCAAGTAGTTGTTTCAATCTAGTTGTGGAGGGCGCAGCTCACAGTAGCCCATCAAGGTTGCCAGTTTGAGCACCAAATGGGCCACTATGAGCATTCATACTTATTAGGAGCCATTTTTGTCTAAAGGTAAGAACATTTCATTTTCCACCACTAAAATACCTCCCATCCTTTTAAATGTTGTGTAAAGGACTCACATCTGTAGGTCAGAAGTCTGACACATTGTGGCAAGATTCTCTGCTCCGGTATCATAAGGCTGAAATCAAGGTGTCACCCAGCCTGACTGCTATTCTGGAACCTCTGGGGAAAAACAAAGCAAAAGAAACCCTGTTCTATGCTCATTCTTGTTGACAGAGTTCAGTTCCTTGTGGTTATAGGACTGAGGTTTCTATTTGCTTCCTGGCTATCAATCAAATGCTGCTCTTAGCTGTTAGATGCCACCGGTATTCCTTGCCATATGACACCCCCATCTTTAAGTCAACCAGAGGACATCAAATCATTCTCATGCTTCAAAATCACTGACTTCCTCTTCTACCACCAGCCTTGTTTTAAAGGGCTCATATGATTAAGTCAAGCCCATCTGGGTGGGTAACTTACCTGCTTTAAGATCAGTTAATTTGGAACCTTAATTACACGTGCAGAATGCCTTCGCTGCAGTACCTAGATCAGTATTGATTGCATAACTGGGAGAAGATGAGTGTATACCAGAGGCCAGGAATTTGTTGGGGGCTAGCTCAGATCTCTGCCTACCATAGCATCTGTCGATTCTTTGCTTGGGAAGCTTTTGTTTTTCACACTCTTCTCTAACATTACTTAGGTCAGAACCTCAATATGAGCTATATGGATGCTCTTTGTTCACTACCCTACAATCCTACTCTCTCTTCCCAACACTGTTTATCTCAGCTTCTTGCTAGTTTTCTTCCTGATAATTATCAAAATCCATTGTCATGTCATTTGTTTACTTGTTCCTTCTCTGTCCTTTTCTCTCCTACCAGATGTAAGCTCTGTGAAGACAAAGGAAAAGTTTTGTTTCATTCAGCAATTGACGATTAGCACCTTATACTGTAAACCCTTAATAATTGTGTAAGTTCTTAATAATGTACTTAATAATTTACTTTATAATAAATACATCATTTAAGGTCTGATGATGACATTTAAAAGTCTGAGGAAATGTTTGGAAGGACAGTTCCACTCCTCATCGAAGGTTCTCTCATACTGTCATTTGAAATTGGCCATTGGCAGGGTAGGAGTTATTTACCTTTTCCCTCCTTTTGTTTTCTTTCTATTTTTGTGGAAATTTTCAAATATGCACGGAAGTACAGATAGTAGTAAAATGAACCTTAATATACTCATACTTCACTTTCAAGCTCTACCAATAATGTTTTGCCAGTCTTATAACATCTAAATTCTCAACTTCTTTTCCTAGAATATTTTCAGCCGAAGTCCCAGACATCAAGTGATTTCTTTTGTAAAGTATTTGCTCTATTTTTATAAATAATAAAGATGAGTATTTTCTTAATATCATCAAGTATTTTCTAATATCCAATACATACATAAATTTTCTAATTGGCATGTTTGACTCAGGATATAAATAATTAAGATCTACCTATTGTGTTTGCTATGTCTTTTAAATCTCTTATTCTATAGTTGAGGCTCCCATTTCAAAAATGGCATTTATTTATTTGTCCTGTATAACAGCACCTCTTCCAAATTTGACTGGCTACTTCTATTTACTTTGTCTATCTTGGTTCTTTCTTCACTGTGTTACCATTGCTTCTAGGCTTCTAAGCAGACATAACTAGGAATATTTAAAGAGTTATCATGAATTCATTTGATATTTCCAATTCAAATTTAAAATTGGGTGTTTTTACATAACTTCTATGATTGTACACGTACATTATGTATCTATTTGTTGACAGTGTTCTTAATCAACAGAATTTGCATTATCACTTATTTGCATGTATATACATGCATGCATATGTATATATAATCACTTCTGGAAAAACAGTATCAATATTACTGTTGATAACACTACTGAATGTAGTTTAAAGATAACTTTGTAGTTTTTTGTTCCTAGAATATATGCCATCAGGGATAAAATACCTCAAAATTCTGCGTTATAAAATCACTAAAAGTATCATTTATTTCTCTGTTGTAGTGCAACCAACTTGATAAGTGCTTTGGTTCATTTGTTAAATTTCTTTCCTTTTCAAATTCTCTCCTTTTTAAATTCAATCTCGGGGGTGGCTGGTTAGCTCAGTTGCTTAGAGCATGATGCTGATAACACCAAGGTTGCTAGTTCGATTCCAACATGGGCCACTGTGGGCATGGGCGCCCTCCTTAAAAAAGAAAAAAACAAACAAAAACAAACAAAAAAACAAAACAAAAAAAAAGAAAATTCTAAAGTAAAAAAAAAAAAAAATCAATTTTGTTTTTAATTGGTATTTACATGGTTCCAAATTTCAAAACTATAAAACAGGATACACATAGAACAGAATTATTTTCTTCCCTGTCCCTCCCTCCACTCTCTTCCCTTCCCTGGTCCTGTAGGTAATCAATTTTATTAGATTTTATTTATTTCACCATCATTTGTGTGTGTGTGTGTGTGTGTGTGTGTGTACACAGGCACATGTGTGTTTTCCTCTCAGATATCCAGAAGGTAGCACACTTAAAATACTGATCTGTACCTTTCCCCTCCCTCTCTACTTAACAATATGCATTGGAAACATTCCATAATCTCTATCAGGAGATCTTATTTATTCTTTTTATACACTCTCATAGTATTCCACTGTGGAAACATATCATCATTTATTCAAACATCTTATTATTGAAAGACATGTGGATGTTTGTAATTACAAAAATATAAGATATAATAAGCATGTGCACATGTCATTTCATACTTTGACAGTTTAACTTTTAACAAATCTGCTGTGAATGGTAGCAAAACACACTGAATCTTCTCTCGCCCTGCCTTTCCAAACATACCTTCCTCTCCAGGGAAGAATATTTATTGGCTATGCTGTATAAACTCAATGTGAAACCCCACTTGAGAATCTTTAATACCTACAGAAATGACTATCTCTCACACCTCTATTTAGCCATATTTTATGCATTATTCAAGTCACATAGTGAACTCCGGCTTTCCCATGTATTGTTCCATGACCAGTTCATCTTCTATTGCATTCTTTCTGCTCTGAAATTGCATAAGAGGATTACTCTTCCTGGAACGTAATCAGTAGCCATCTATAGTTTTATTGAGATGTGGCGTATGTCAGTATCATATTATTATAATGAAATATTACATTTCTGTAAGGCAGAAACCATCACTTTTTTTTTCTGTATCTTTCATACACTCTGTCATTGGACTGATTACAAGATAAGCATGCAGTAAAAGTACTTACTGAATTGAATTAAATCAAATTGGATTGATTCTCCTGGATCATCAGTGTTTTCTGGGGCATAATATAGAGTTATTCTACTCTGAGCAAACATCCTTTCTGAAGCAAAGTAGAGTGGAGCTTTCTACAAAAAAATGATTTCAAGATATATCTTATCTAATAAAGAAAAACAGTGGGCTTATAAACAGAAAGATGGGTTACAACTCAACCAGAGAGGAATATTACTATGGATCTGATTTAAAGGTCCTGACCCTACATTGCATGGGTGATAATAAAATAAACACATATTTACAAATTGCTAGGGAACATATAATGTCCATAAACAAAATTCCTCACTGAGCACAATCAAGGTGTAATAACAAAAGAGAAACATAGGATTTTGGATTAGTAAAACTGACTCTAAATCACAGCTTTGTCACTTCCCAGTTACACTGGACAAATGACTAAGCTTCATTGAGACAAAGGGGATAGTAATAAGAGCCCTATTCCTGATAAGAGGCATGAATATCACAAAATACTAAAATGTGATTATTGATTAAGCAATAGCTAGTTATTATTGTATAAATAAGGAATTAAAACCAGAATTGTGAAAAGACTTCCATAAAATCACAAAAAGAACTGGTGACTGTTTTTAAACTTTAACTTGGTTCTTGAACTACCAGTTCTTCAGTATTTCACTATGCTTCTTCCTAACGTGGATGAGGTACCCTTGGATTGCACTCTCCCACCAGTTTCAATAAAGCAAATAAAATGACACCCTATGTCTAATCACTATGGACTTGTCTGCTACATTTTCACCTGGAATTGGCATAATATCTTTGTTTTGGGAGTACTCAATGTGGAATTTTTTTCCTGTTAGAACCTGAGCTTTGGACTGTCACCTCATTGAACATGGACCAAAAACGATCATTTCTAGAGTCATGATTTGCAATAATTTGAAACTGTCAACCCAGAAGTGACAAGTTCTGAATCTTATAACTTAGAGTCTCATAACTTAGAGTCTTTCCAAATGAGATTTTTTGTTTGTTTGTTTGTTTTTGTTTAAGAAAACTGGTATAGTATCCTCTAGCTCTTCAGGCTTCCAAGTCTCCAATGTCAGTTCCTAAAGTAACTCGAAAATCTGCCAAATATGACCTTCTTTAAACAACATCTCTCTCTTTTTTTCCAAGGAAAACTGTAAAGATCAAGTCACAGCTGCATGAAGGACCTAATTAAACAAGTGTAAGAAAGCAGAGAAAGGTCAGGTTGTCAAAAATCATTGCTGTATCTTTACTGGATTGTATTTAAAGGCTGATTGCTGCAAAGAAAATAACTCAATAAGGTGTATGAGACTGGAATAACAAATGAACTCAAGAGGCAGACTTCTGCCTGGCATATAATGAAAGATTTTGAGATAAAAACCTAGGAAACAAACCAAGGGAAATGAAAGGGAGAGAGTATGTGGTGAGTAAAACAAACAGCTGATATTAATATGGAAAAGAGAAGAGGTACCATAGGCCAAGTTCAAAGAGGAAACAGGACAAAATTACAGATGACAGTTCATCTATTTGAATTTATTTTTGTCTTTTTAAAATCAAGGAGTGAAAAGAATAGGTATGTGAGAGGTGGTGCAAGAAGAGGCAACTGTTATTATGCGATCAAGATAAAATAGAAAAAAGGGGAAATTAAATATTTTAAATCAGTAAAACACATTTAGTCAGGTGTGGATAATATTTTTATTTACCTGTAATGATTCAGAGCTTCCTAGATTGCATGTTATTTATGTGAAGGGGCTTGTAGCCATCTTGTTTCTCTTCTATCCTTCCTTCCAATGTAAGGGGAAGTCAGAGAGACCTCGAAAGAGCTCATCCCAAGGAAACCAAAGTACACAAGCATTGCTTCAAATTAGCAGCTTATGCCTTGAGAAAGGAGGAAGTGAAAACATTTTTTTTTTCTTTCTCAAGTCTATTTTTGAAATATTGTAGACATAGGCCCATGGGAAATTCTGTGGGGTGTTAGTTAGCATCCGAGTGTAATTTTCAGTTCAGTACACTGTGATCTGGTTTTCAAGTCTCCTGAATCTCTGAGGATGTGGTGTAATCTGAAGGGTAGTCCCTGTGGCCTCTGGGAGTGAAACACTTGTGTTTTTTGAAATTGAGCTGGAGAAGTACATTTGCATGTTGTTGGAGAAGAGCTATCAGTTCAAGGGAGAAAATAAACAATAGCATTAACCACATAAAAGATAGGTGTGTATGCAGATGTGTGTGTGTGTGCGTGTGTTTGTGTGTGTGTATGTGTGTGTGTGTAATTAAAATATTTCTTTATTCTACCAGAGATTCTTAGGTCTTTTTCCTTTAATTACATCATTTAAATATTTATGAATTAAGCTATAATAGAATGTATACTTGCAAGAACAGGAGGAAGTATATGCTTATTACTGTAGCAGATGAGAATTCAGCCTTTCCCCTGATTCCTCAGAATGGCATGGGTGCCATCTTACCATGAATAACTGACAATGCATTCAGAGAGTGTGCACCACTGCAAGTATAATTGCAATTTGTTGTAATTTCTGCTTAAATTCCTCCGTGACACAGTTGATTTATTTTGCAAATCAGTGCATCTAGAGGATGTACTGTGTCGCATTATGTGCCTTTGATATAGAACCTTTGTTTTATAACAGGGAAAATAATTAGCTTTTGGATAAGCTTGAGTTGTGATGTCAGGCGCTATCCGTGGTGCTGAAAGAAGTTATTAGCGCTGAGCTAATGAAGGCACTCAGCCAGGCTCTGCCACCTTACTAATTTGTCTCTTTGGGATTTTAGCGAAATTAAAAATAAGATAAGCACAAAAACGGGATGAATTTTATAGGGGAAAAACTAGTAAACTTGTTGACAGACTCTACAGAGACTCCTGATAAAGCTAAATTTAAGGAAAATTTTCATTTACCTAATAGTTTGTCATCCAAACTTTATTTCCCTTAGTATTGGTGATAGAATCGTTTAGACATATTTTAATTAACTTTTATACAGGTTTCTATATTTGGGATTTCAAAGATTTTTTTTCTGGAAATGATCAGCAAGTTGCAATGTCAGCATTCATCCTGTGCCATGTAAGGGTCTAATTTCAGGATAACTCCTTTCCAGACTATGAAGTAGATTTGTATTAAAAGTAAATATTATAGAAAAGGTGGCGGTAAATGAGTAATAGTTGGTTTTAAACAGTAATATTTCACCAAAGAATAACTCCTGCTTTTGTGTTTTTCTCTCTCTCCCTTCGAATTGTTAAATACAAATCTAATTGTTGAATGCCTCAAGCTCCTTTTGACTTTTGATACATTGAAACTTTTGCATTGCAAACTGGAGCACGTGGAACTTGATGCCAGTTAGGAGGATATTTAGGCTCAGGTCTAAACAAAATCATCACCAGCTGGTTATTTTATGCTCTTATTAGGTTATAAAATAACACTCAGGTATACAACAGTAATCACAAAACTGTGATGCTGGAGAAAAAGTAATCACATTAAATTGACCTTCATGAATAACAAGTGAGGTTCCATTTCACTTCATTTTTGTTCATTTTAAAACCAGCATTAGCTTTTTCTGGCACATAATTTTTCATTGTTTACTGAACACAGCACGGTTAGAATGAGTCACTGTCTTTAATATTAGTGATTATGGTCCGTTTCAATTATATAGTGTGTTATAGAGTTTGTTGTATTACTCTCCATATCTCTGCTATTTGACTCTGCTGGGAAAGATTACATGCAGCAGAGATGGTAAGAAGTTGAGGTACTGTGCGTGGGAAGGAACCCCCAAAATATTTATATGGTAATATGGAGAAACTTTCTTAAGTATGCTTTTGAAAATTTCACGATATCAAGATGAGACTGTCATCTTATGTCATTTGACACTAATATTTTTATTATCATCTCTATATTCAATATACATGTTTTTCAAATTTTATATAAAATGTAGGGATATATAATTTATACACAACAAAACCACAAATCAACTTAAATGTATACTCTATAGAGTCCGATAAAAGTATATACCCACAAAACCATCCTACTAGCGAAATACAGTCCTTCCATTTCCCCAATATATTTTCTCATGGCCTCTTCCAGTCAATCTGCTCTACTACTCACCGCAGGTAAATTGATATTATTTCTATTACAATTAATTAATTTTGAAATTTCTATAAGTTTATAGAAGTGAAATAATAGGAAATGTACCTTTTTGTGTCTGGCATAATTGTGAGACTCACTCATGTTGTAGTTTTGAGTAATTTGTATTATAGCTTAGTTATATACCATTGTGTACCTATGCCATGAATCCCCTAATTTGGTTATACATTCATGGATGGTAGACATTTGTTTGTTTCTACTTTGTGGCTGTTTTGAGTAAAGTGGCTATGAATATTTGTCTACTTTTTGTGTGGATATATGTTTTCATTCGTTGTGGGTAAATACCTAGGATTGCAACTGCTGCGTCATATGGGAAGAGTATGCTTTATGAGAAATGACTAAATGTTCCCCAAAGCACCATTTTCCATCTTATCAGCTTTATATCACATTTCCAGTTTCTCTGTATATGAATCAACACTTGGATTTGCCACACTTTTTTATTTCAGTTCTTCCAGGGTGTATTGGTACTTTCTTGTGATTTAAAATGAATTTCCCTAATAACTAATATGGTTGAAATTATTTCATGTGCTTATCTGTCATTACATTATCTTCTTTGGTTTTTTATTTTATTTATTTTCCCACCTTGTGGTATTGTTTTACTCTTATTATTGAGTTGTAAATGTGTCTATGATATAGCTGGGTAAAAATCATTTGTCAAGTGTATATATTTGCAATATTTTCTCCAAGTAACCAGGTTTTTAAAGATCTTATACAACGTCTTTAGATGAAGTCCAATTTAATATTTCATCACTTACTGTTAGTTTTTTGTGTGTGTTCTAAGAAATCTTTGCCTATTCCAAAGTTGCAAAGATTTTGTGTTCTAGTTATCCTAAGTTTTGACAAATGAAACCATCACCACAATCAAGACGGTGAGCATACCCATTGCCCTCAAATCTTCCTGGTGCCTTTTCGATTTTTTTGCTTTTGTCCCTCCTGAAACTCACTTACTTGTCCACAGACAAGCAATGTTATACATATTGTCAATATGGGTTAGTTTGAATTTTGTAGAAATTTGTATAAAAGGAATTATAGAGCAAGCATTATTTTGTCTAATGTCTTTTATCCAATTTAATCATTGGTGATTCATTCATGTTGTTGTGTGTATCAAAACTTCTTTCTTGTAGTTTATTCTGTTGTTGAGTATTTCATTGTATAAATGAACCACATTTTGTTTATCCATTTACCTATTGATGAATAGTTTGGTTATTTCTCACTTATACCTATTACACATAAAGGGGGGGTGTGTGTGTACAGATTTTGACAGCCAACATCTAGGAGTAGAGCAGATGGATCATAAGGCAGGTGTGTATTTAACATTTGTAAAGAAACTGCCAACCCGTCTTCCAAAGTGATTGCACCGTTTTACCTCTGTCCAGCAGTGAGTGAGAATTCTAGTTTCTCCACATCTTTGCCACCACTTGGTATGGCCAGTCTTTTAATTTTATCTATTCTAATGTGTGTAGTGGTTTTAACTTGCACTTCTCTAATAACTTATGACACAAATCAGCTTTTCTTATGCTTACTTTCCATCTGTGTATCTTTGAAGTATCTTTCCTAATTTTTTGCCCAACATGCTGCTGTGATCTTTAGGATTTTCCAATCTCTCTGGCTGCAAAACAGATACTATGCCTGTTCCTGTGTGAGCACTAATGTTCTCTAATCTTTTTGGATGATTCTCCTCCTGGCTTCAGGTAGTTTCCTCACACATATTCCTCAACACGCTTCTGAATACTGAAGCATAACTTTCTGCAGACTTCCAGAATTCTCAATGTGTCTGTCTCCTATATGTTACTGTGTCTTGTTAAATTGTAGCTTATCTTGTTCCCTGGACTCTTTCAGTTCCATCTGCTAAACTCAGGCTCCAGGGGGCCTCTACTTGTGTTGCCTCTGACAGTCATACCCTGGAAAATCTCAAGTCAGTAGGTTAAGAAATGGTAGGGCCTACTTTATTTGTTTCCCATCTCTTAGAAATCACTCTCCTTTGTTACCTGGTGTCTTAAAAAAAAACACACACACACACACAAAAACACACACAAAAAAACCACATTGTTTCCAATATTTTTTGTTCATTTGTTTCAGGTAGGAAAAGTCCTGTCCTTATCATACTATGCTGACTCAAAACAGAAGTCCCTGTATCCTCGTTATTCATTTTCTTGCTTTGTTCTTCGCCTAGGAGCTCTGATTATAAAGTTGAATTGAAGCAGGAATAGTGGAAACACTTGGCATTTTTCTGGTTTTTGAAAAAAAATTTTTGTTCTTTTTTCCCCATTAAATATTTTCTTAGCTGTAGGATTTTTGTGCGTGCTCTTTATCAAACTAAATAAAATTTTGTTTATTCTTTGGTTGTTGAGAGTTTTTCTTATTTATAAATATTGACTTTTATCAAATCATTTTCTGCATCTTGAGAGATCGTTCGATCTTCCTCTGTTCTATTAATGTTATGAATTATATTGATTGGTTTTCAAATGTTAGTCCAAACCTCAAATTCCTAAATAAACTACATTTGTCATAAATACTATATCATCCTTTTTACATATTGATGGGTTTGTTTTGCTATTATAATATGTTGTTGAGTATTTTTGCATCTCTGTTTATGAGGAACATTGGCTTAGAGTTTCCTCATAATGTCCTCATGTGTTTTTGGTATCAGCATTATGTTGGACTCACACAAGAAATAGGAAAAGTCCTATTTTCCTTCATTTATTGAGTCTGTGTAAGGTTGATATTATTTCTACCTTATGTGTTTGAAAAAATTTACCCATGAAGTTCTATAGTTTTCTTTTTGAGAAAATTTTAAATTATAAATTCAATTTTTTATTAGCTTGCAGCTATTTAGATTTTCTATTTTTTCTTGTGTTAATTTCGGTAATTTGTAGCTTTCAAGTAGTTTGTCCATTTCATGTAGATGTCACGTTTTTGTGGCATGAAGTTATTCATCATATCCCTTTATTTTACTTTTAAAGTTTGTAGAACCTGTAGCAAAACTTTTCTTTCATTCTGGATATTTGAAAATTTGTGTTTTCTGTTTTGTTCTTGATCAGTCTAACTAGTGTTTTTTGTTTTTGTTTTTTTCATATTTAACTTTTTAAATCATTTTTATTTCATTTACTTATATTTTTATTCATTTTCTGTTTTATTAATGTCCACTTTTATCTTTTTTATTCTCTCTTATATTTCCTTTAAATTGATTTACTATTTTTTCTAGGTTTTCACGATGGACTCATATGCCATTTTCAATTTTTCTTCTTTTCTACTATAAGCATTTAAAGCTATAACTTTTCTAAGTACTGCTTTATTTGCACCCCAATAATTTTTTGTTTTATTTTATTTTCCATTGAGTTAAAAATGTTTTTCAATTTCCCTTGTGTTTTCTTCTTTGATCACGAGTTGCGTAAACTTGTACATTTAATTGCCAGCTCTTTGGGGGGGGGGGGGAACTTTTAGGTATGTTCTTGTTACTGATTTCTAATTGATTCCATTGTTGTCAGAGAACATACTCTGTATATTACCAACCATTTAAAATATGTTGAAACTTGTTTAATGAGTCAGATTATGGTCTATTTACTTAAATGTACCATATGTATGTGGAAAATTGTGTATTCTGCTATTTTGTGTGAAGCTCTGTTATTATCAACTAGATCAATTTGTTTTGTAGTATCATTTAAACATTCTTTATTGTACTGATTGTAAAGCTATTATTCTACAATTACTGAGAAAAGACTGACAAAAACTGATAATAAAATTGTAGATTTTTTTATTTACCCTATTAGTTTTATTAATTTCTTGTTTGCCACTTATAGGAGATCTTTTCTTAGGAATATCTTATGTTGTCTTGATGTATTGACTCTTTTAATATTGTGAAAAGCCCCTTCATCTCTGATAATATTCTTTGATCTGCAATTTCTTTTGTCTAATATTGACATATCCACCCCAGCTTCTATACTATTTTACTTTTAAATTGTCTCTGTGTTTTTTTAAGTGTATTCCTATAGAAATCATGGAGTTGATTATTTCTTTTGTCTGATATTGTGTGCTTTTTAATTAGTGTTTTAATTCATTTACATTTAATGCAATTAATGGGATTGGATTTAAATCTCTCGTCTTGCTATTTTTTAGATGTTCTATCTGTTCTTTCTTCCTTCCCCCTATTTTCCTGCCTTGTATTGAATGTTTTCTTTAATATGTTTTACTTAATCTATTAACTTATTTGATATAAATAAGCCAATAAAGAACTTAATAGAATTCTTTGTTTAATTATTTTCATTAGTTGCTCTAAGGTTTACAGTGTGTATTTTTCCATTATCACAATGTACTTTCAGATAACATATCAATAATACATTAGAACCTTAACGCAGTATACATTCCCTTTCTTCCTTACTGTCCTTCATACTATTAATTTTATATATTGATCTCTTATATGTGATAAATCATAATGCCTTATTATTTTTGCTTTTTGTGGTTAATTGTCTTTTAAAGATATTAAAAAGGAGAAAATTATTTTCTATTTACCATGGTATTTATTATATTTGGTGCTCTTCATTCCTTTGCTTAAATCTGTCACCTTTTTATCTGGCACCTTTTCTCTTAGCCTGAAGGAGAACTCTCTTTTACATTTTTATACTGCAGTTCTTTTGGGGAAAAATTCTCTCAGCTTTTGTTTGTCAGAAAATGTCTCCATTTCTCCTTTAGTTTGGGAAAGTGATATTTTGAAGAATCTTTTTGAAGACAACAACTTTAAGGTATAGTTTTGAATGTATTTTTATCTCTTCAACATTTTAAAGATATTGATTCATTATCTATGGCCTTGCGTCATTTCTAATTCGAATTCTGTTATTAATTTTACTTTTTCCTGCTTCATGTAATGTCTTTTTCCTCTGCATTTATTCAGTATTTTATTTTTTTGTTATTAATTTCAAACAATTTGATTATGATATGCATTTGTGTATATGTTTTTTGCCTGTGTATGTGTGCACATGTGTGTATGTGTGTGTGTGTATGTGTGTGTTTACTTCTGCATATTGTAGTTTCTTTTTCTAGTTATTGATATTTTTTCATCAAACATGATATTTCAGCCCTTGTTTTTTATGTATATTTTTATGCATATCTCTTCCCTGTCATTCTATAATTAAAATTAACTAAGACTACATGATATTTACCCATAAGTCTCTAGAGTCTTGTTCTTTTGTTTTCAGACATTTTTCTCTCTGAGCTTATATTCGCATAGTTTCTCTTACCCTGTAGTCAGTTTCAGTGCTCTCTTTTCTTCGTTGGTTTGTAATATTCTATTGAAACTATTTGTTGACATTTTCAAATCAGATCTCACATTTTTCTGTTCTGGAATTCCCATTTGTTTCTCTTGAAAGTTTTCATTTTTCTACTGATATCCCTCATCTCTTTACTCATCATCTCCATCTTTTCCTTTAAGTCCTTAATCATCTGTATAATAGCTATTTTGTACAGTCGTCTCTAATGTTAACATCTCCATCATCTCTGGATTTCTTTTTACTGACTGCATTGTACTCATTTTAGGTTATCGTTTCCTGTTTCTTTAGCTGTCTGTTTTTTGTTTTTTTTTTTAATATGAAAGTCATCATATATGCTACATTTTTGAGATTCGGGATTTTGTGTTCTTTTTAGAGCGTGTTGTTTTCTTCTGGCAGGCAATGAGTTTCCTGGTGTCTGAGCTTTATCCTTTGAGATTTGATTATAGTTGTTTTCATGGGTATAAAAATGTTCTCGGTCCAAAGTGAAATTATTCTTTCCTCAATTATGGCCTTTGAGTGTCTTAATTGAAAACCTAGAGTGTTCAGTGAGGTCTCTCCACTCGGCTGGTCTGAATATCTGTTTCCCAGAGCTGTGTGACTTCTGAACCTCTGGTCATCTCACAGCTTCCCAGTACTTGTACCCTGATGGACCTCATGGAGTTCGACCCTTTGAATTCAGAGCTTTGAGTTCATGGTCACCTGTACAAATTTCTGAAGCATCTTCCTATGGTATTCACTTTTCCCTGCTATCGTTTCCCACAAATTTCAGCCACCTCAGCAGACTTATACCCTCTTCTATTCCTTCTAACATCGGCAGGTCTGTAACAATGTACTTGTGTTCTACCCACCTACACCACAATCTGGAAATTTCCTTCCCTACAAACCTGGGGTTATATGGGGACCCTTCTTTCGTTTGTATAGCTTTGTAGTTTTTATGTGGCAAGAGGACTGATTTAGTACCAGTTACTCCATCAAGGTCTAAAGTCACTGCATGAGTTTTTAAAATCTTTCCACACTTCCTTAGTGGGAAGGCTATACTCCCAAAATGTATTCTTTCTTACACCCTCCCATTTTTCATTTCCTCAGATTCTATTCTGAATATGACAGTGATTTCAAATTACCTCTGCCTGGTAAAATGATCATTGATTTTATGTAAACTAAATGTGGTATATGAAAGGATTGTGTAACCCCTGAGTAGCAATGCTGAAAATAGATGATGAGGAAGAACGAAAAAACAGAATCTATTTTTTTATGTTCTTCAACAAATAATTAACTTTAATCATGTATAGATTAATATAGGCTTACTATACTTGTAGATTTACAGATAATTAAATTTAGAAAGTTATACATAACCGAGACCACCTATTTTATCTTTCAGATGAGGATACAGTGCTGGATAAGATTTACTTTGTCCGAGATTCATAAAGCTGGTGAGTAAAAGTATTTGGTCTTTTAAAAATATCTTTTGTATCTTGCTTCAATGTTCTTTCTAATATTACTTGGGTCAATGAGACACATTTATTTATGTAAACTTGCAACTACCTTTTTTGGTTTCTACAAATAGACAACTTGAAATCATGAGGTTTTCGATCAATTTTGTTCTTTAAAGTAAGTGACCATTAAGTGATTGATGATGCACAAATTTAACTGATTTAAGCAGGTGAGTTGCTAAGAAGTTCAAGACATTGCATAAACCTTATACTGATCTTTTGATGTGTGAACCTTAACACATCACATTAAATCTTCCCTTGAACAAATTGTCTCTTGAGCTTTCTACTCAATTCAACCCCCATCTGTTTTAAAAACACAATAACATTTCTTGAGATAATTTAGTTATTCTCATCTCATTAGGAATGTGGAATTAATAGTCAGATTTAGAATGAGAAATGAAAAAGTGAAATCATATGAAATTCAAAGACTTAATTGACAACTGTTTCTCCTCTCTCTCTCTCTCTCTCTCTCTCTCTCTCTCTCTCACACACACACACACACACACACAAACACACCATGGGCTTTCCCATTATTTGCTAATCAAAATTGCGGACGTTTTATCTTTAAAAAATAATCTTGCTTTTATTAATCTTCATTGACTCTAATTCTGGGAGTCAGTTAATGTTGAAA
Source organism: Rhinolophus sinicus (assembly GCF_057876585.1). NCBI lineage: Eukaryota > Metazoa > Chordata > Mammalia > Chiroptera > Rhinolophidae > Rhinolophus > Rhinolophus sinicus. The sequence continues at coordinate 14,736,214 of NC_142516.1, read as the reverse complement.
AACAGTAAAAATGTTATTTCTAGTTTTTAACATAACCAGCTAATACTAGGATTGTAAATAAGGACTCTGTTAATTAGATATACGTAGACAGTCATATACATTTACCATATTACCCATGGACATAGATTATAGTGAAGTACTTCTTTGGTACTTCATTCACCCTCCCAACAATCTTGAGTATTTATATCTATTCTCATCTTACAGGCTAGTTATATTAAAGACAGTTGGCTAAAGTTGTATCCCTGGAGCATGACTGAAGCTGAAATAGGGACTAAGTATTCTGATGCCAAGGCCTTTGACTTTACTTGTATATATATAATTTGTTCTTTCAGCTTAAAAATCTGTGAAACTGTATCAGAATTAGTGAGTAGAGTCCTTCATGGATAATTCTATAATTTCCTCATCTTGATAAATGTTGCACCTTCAAATGAACTAACTTGCTAGGGATTGCAGTGGATTTGGAGTCTGTCACATTTTGGTTTTGAATAAGTCATTCCACTTTCACTGGTGATGTTTAGGGTAGACCTAAATTGATATTAAATGATGCATGGTTATGAAACTGAGAAACAATTATATCTTATTTTATTGATCCACTATTTGTTCAATGGATCCCCCCACCCCCCAAATATATACATATAACAGAAAATGGCAAGGGGAAATATGTTACTTTTAATTATTTGCCAAGATTCTACCGAAAATTCACAGAAAATGATTATGCCAATCTGTGGAGTGGCATGTAATTTAAACTCAATGCCTAAGATTTGAAATGTAGCTGACTCGAGGGACTTTCCCTTCCCTTAAGTTAAAATCCAAATATATACCTGTGAAAATTCATCAACTGCTGATGTAGTGAAGCAAAGACAAAATGGTACATGAACATGTGCCTGAGAGGTTAAGAAAAATAATATAGGAATTGTAAGGGAAAGAAGACCCTGTGGTATTGTACATATTTTGGTGTACACATGGAAAAATACAGACTACCATCTTGTGAATGACATTTAAATGAAGAGTTGATAATTCTCTTCATTAAATATGGCTCAATTTTGGAATATGACAAAAATATACTAAGTTTTTTTCTGCCTCTATTAGGGAAGGAAGATGAATTAGGGATTTGACTAATAGCTGGAAAATGTGTATCTGTTTGCTCTCCTACATGCGTTTGGGGTTGGATTCTAAAAAGGGAAATTAATGAAAATAATGGTATTCCCACATGGAATTCATAGAATTCACAAACTATCAATAACTCTTATTAAATAATCAAAGAAAACACATACTGACTAGGTATTCTATTTAGATATGGTAGAACAGTCAATCCAAATATGAACGGATCATCATATATTAAATATATGTTACATGAAATGTATTCAGTAACTGCATTTTTTACTTCACATTATTTCAGGGAATACCTACTTTATAAGTAGTATAATATAAATCATATGTAACCTTTATAAAATATTTATATAAAATATTTATAAAAATCAATACATAAATATAAATTATAGCTGTATGTATCTATATGTGTGTGTATATGTATGTGTATATATACATGTATATCATGTGGTTGTATTAGGAAAGATAGAAAATGCCATGAACTAATTATTAAGAGATACACTTAACTGCTTGGAATCTCCACAAACTTCTTTTTTTATATAAACAGTTATCTATCTGATTCTCATGTTCCAAATTTTCACAAATAAGACTAAATCTTTATTTTGATTATCAAAATATATAATAAATACAGAAGACCTTTAAAAGCTAAAAAAAAAAAAAAAGGGTGCTACAAAAATGTTGACAATATGATGATGTCAAAATAACAAAAAAGAAGTTGATGATGTGAAATCAGCAAAAAGCAAAATGTGACATGGTGGGTACTGTCTGTTCCGCCGAGACCTCCTTGGGTCCTTTGTTCAGATTCTGTGTGCTCTGCCCTGGGTTCTGTGTGATTTGTTCCTCCCAGTGTGCACCTGGGGCTCACTTTGGAGGGTGGTTCTTGGGTTATCACAGCACTTGGCTGGAAAGTACAGACACTCAGAAGTGCTTGGGGGTTTCCATCTGCCTGTAATGGCTCTTAGCCAATGGCTGGTGCAGAAATTTCAAAGCCCTGCTCCTTGGCTACAAGTATACAAATTCAGGTAATAAATTATACTAGAGTTTCTTCCATCAGCTCTTGCTTGAATATGTTTCATCGCATAACATCCTTCCCTGCCCTATCCTAAACTCTCACTGTTTTACTAGGTTTTTCTGAGAGTATATCCTGAGAAAAATCTGTTATGCAGACATAGTTATCCCAGGATCCACTTCTGGGAAATCCAAACTAAGACAGGTGATGACCCCTTCTATTATATAACAGTTTATGGTTTTCTTTATTATATTTATCTTCTACTCATCTTGGGAGGCCTTCCTTTCAACAGTGAAAGAAATGAACTTTTGAAGGTTAAATAATCAACCTGAATTCAAATATAAAATCAGAACTTAATCTTGAATAGTTCTCAGAATGTTAGAAAATACTGTTTGGAATGACTCGCATTGAAATCATATGGAAACACTTTGGTTTTTAAGATTGTTTCCTTTTGTTTGGGAAAAACTGGCTTCATTTCAAATACCATAGAGATAGATTTTTAAAAAATAGAGAAAGATAAGTTAATTTTATTTGTCTGTAATTTTTGTAGCTATAAGACCGTATGGAAAAAATTTTAAATCTGACTTGTTACTGACAGCGTTAATTTGAAGAACCCCAAAATAAAAGAAAAAAAAAAAAATGACATATTGATGGTCGAACTAAAACAAAAAATTATCTTTATCTTCTCAAGGAGACTGCAGAGAAAGACATCCCTTTTATATTTCTGTCATTCTATTAAATGCAATGGATACTTGAAATATCACCCTGGTGATTGCATTTGAAAACAAGACACTTGCACACTTTAACCTTTTACAAGCTTTTAAATAATGAACTCAAAAGATGAGGCCATTGGTTAAATAAACAGACTATTTGGTTGTGAAAAGAAATGCTAAGATAGATGTTTTCTAATATTTTGAATACTGATGTAAACTAACTGATTATCATTGAAAAACTCACCAGCTGTGCTGTACAGTTTGGTTTCCTAAAGTATAAGTAGGAAGGCAGATGATCTAATATCTGAGCATTTTCTGTTTTGCTGATGATTCTGAGACTCTCTAGAATACCAAATAAAAAGAAACCCAGGCCACTGTACCAATTGTTTAAAACCTACATTAACCTAAAGAAAATATTCAAGATAAATATATAACCTTGAAAAAAATCCACTGATGACTACTTCTAGCCATGACAGAGTATCTAATACTGTCCTAAGCCTCCCACAGCAAAAATGAAAAACTGGACAAAATGCTCTAAATAACTGTTTTCACACATTAGATAACCAGAAGTGCAGAATTCTGATCTCTGAGAGAAGCTGAAAGTGAGCTTAATGATTGCTATAGGTTTTTGTTTGTTTTGTTTTGCTTTGTTTTGTTTCATTTTAACCTAAAGTCACTTACTCAACCCCAGCATATGAAGAGCACACCCAATATGGTAGTCTTATTGAGTTGAAAAGACTGAATCTGAATTTGGTAGAGCTGAGGTATCCAAAATTTGTGGAGCAAATAACAAAGTGGAGAGTGCTCAAACATTATCATTAGAGTTCCTTTAAGTCTGGCTAAATATCAAATTGTATGTATAGGTTTGGAATGTGGGAGTCTGGTCACAGAACACTGCTTGGTAGTAGAACAAGTATCCATGGGTTGAACAACTCCTGGCATTCACAGACATTTGGGAGACATTCATGTTCTGGTGAAACAAAAAGGAGGGACATTTTTGAACACCTGGATCATTCTGTCAAGTACCCAGGAAGGCTAAAACTTAAGAGTAGGAATAAACCACCCTGGAGTAAAGGCTACTTTGCTTAGACATTCCTAACAAAACATAAAGCCAAGCCTAAGAAATCAAGAGCATCTGCTAATAAATTACATGCCTACTTATAAAATCAGAATTTGTAAAATAATACTACAAAATCTAGCACAAGTCCATCAGCAGAAATATAGTGAGAGATATCGGTGATGATGGGATTAGCAACGAGGCCTTTAAAACAGATATTAAAATACAACAAAGGAACGAGACAAACAAATGAAGAAACAAAAAGTCATAGACATAGGCGACAGTTTAGTGGTTACCAGAAGGTAATGGGGGAGGGGGAAGGTAGATGAGGGTAAAAGGGATCAAATATGTGGTGATGGAAGGAGAACTGACTCTGGGTGGTGAACAAACAATGTGGTATATAGATGATGTAACAGAATTGTACACCTGGAACCTGTGTAACTTTGCTAACAGTTGTCACCCCAATAAACTTTAATTTAAAAAAGTATATACACATATATAAAAATTATATATACATATATAAATTCAAGAATTTAAAGGAAAAAAATAAATCCAATGAAAAGTGAAAGTTATTTTTATTTAAAGACCTAGGGAATATCTTCTAGAATTGATACATACATACCTAAAATAAAAAATTTACTTGATGGGCTCAACAATAGGTTAGATGTTGCAGAAGAAAAGATGAGTAAACAAAAAGATATTACAATTAAAATCACACAAAATATAAAGAAAAAAATGACTGAAATAACAGATCTTCAGTAACCTCTGGGACAATATCAAGAGATTTAACAGAGTTGTAATTATAATACTGGAAGAAGATTGGAGCAAAGGAAATAGAAAAATAAAATAAAATAAAATATAGCCAAAATATTTCCAAATGTGATGAAAAAAATATAAAACCATATATTCAAGTAGACCAATGGACCTGAAGGAGGAGGGAAAAAAAATCACACCCGAGGACATAATAATTAAATTGATGCTCATTAATAAAAAAGAGAAAATCATAGTCAAGACAGAAAGCTAAAGTCTTATGGGCTTCAAGTATCAGAAGGCAGAGCGTGAGATGAGTAGGATTGTCTAGAAGCAAGGAAACCAGAGAGAGGGTGAGCTCCTCTGAATCTATGTCTATGTCTATCTATATTCCTTCCCACACACATCAAATAATAAAAAAAAAAAAGTATCCAATGGCCAACCATCAAATAATTCAGGTAGAAGTGAGGATATAGAGGTATAGGGAAGAAAAAAGTAGCAGTTGGAAGTCATATGAATTTGGGTATATTACTTCGGCCCTCTGAACCTCAGCTTTCTCATTTGTAAACTGGGACAATTATACCTAAATTCTACATAACACAGCAGACCATAACATATTCAGTAAAATAATGTAAAATAATGTACATAAAATGCTTAGTGAATTGTAGGCAGTATAGAGCAAACCTCTTCACTTCATTGATTCTCAGATTTCCCATGAGCAATGGAGTACTGTTAGTGGATCTCAAAGCTAATTTTCAGCTATAGCTCCACAATGAAAATGTTGAGTAAATGACCTTGGATAAGGAGGGAAATGAAAAACCCAGGCATGAAAATGAAAAGGTTATTGACAAACAATATAAACAATATTCCCTACCACAAACAATACCCGACTCATGATTTTCTTTATGAATGTATCTGCAATATGGAGATAGATAATTATAAGTAGCTCTTTCAAGAAATACTTATTGAACACAACCTATGTTCCCTACAATATTCTAGGCACTGGGGGCTACAGTAGTGAGCACATTTGACAAAGATTCAACCAACAGAGAGATGTTGTGCCAGTGGTAGTAAGTCGGGGCTACATATTAATGTACGAAATACACACACGAGGAAGTAAAAAGGTTCTGAGGTAATAATAAAAGAGATACTGAGTTAGAGCAAGATAGGAGATCTACAATAGTCTGTGTATTAAGTGAAGGCTTCTATAAGGAGATGACATTTAAGCAAAGACCTTTACATAAGAGTCAGCCATGTGAAGATTTTTATATTAGAGTAATCCTAGTTGCTGTAATGAATATATGCTAAAATTTCAGTGGCTTAATAAAATAGACACTCATCACTGCCTCATGTAATAATCCAATACAGTTATTCTTGGTTGGCTTACTCTTGTGAGTTGATTTTGGGATCCAAGCTCTTTCTTCTGTCTTTTGGATATACCACCCCTTAGGGCTTCAGAATGCTCTAATTCCAGAAGGTTGGAAGGAAAAGAAACAGTGGGAAAAAAACAATATCTATATTTTTTAAAAATTTCCTGGCCAAAAAAGTGATATATCACGTCCGCTCACATTTGATTGAAATAACTGATCATTTGGCTAGTGAAGATTAAATAAGTTAAAGTTTCAAATGTAGATTTGACAGTTCCTGGAACATAGGACTTGTTAGGTAAGAGTTCTTGTCTAAGTGATTCTTAGAAAAGAGCATTGTGTGTAAAAATCCCGATGTGGGAACGCACTTGGTATCCCTGCAGAGCATGAAGACCAGTGTGGAATGGGACTGTGACCGAAGGAGAGCATGGTCGGAGGAGCTCATGGAGGGAGGCCAGAAATGCATCAGGCAGGTTTTCTCAAACAGGAGACAGCCTTCAGCTCAAACTCCAGCAGCCTTGTATGATTTTTTTTATGTATGATTTTTTTCTGTGAAAAATCCAGTTCCCACCGCAGAGGTACATTAGGATCAGGGACAATTTTCAGAAGCATCTTACGGAATACTTTGTCATTTTGAATCAACAGTAATGGGAGTTTAGGGAGGAAGTAGGGTGGGCACTGACATGAATCTGACTCGAGCGCAGTTAATTCTGTCTCTGATGCAAGATAGATATATTGGAAACCGACATAATTCTCCAGAGTTGATGATGTCTTCCTTGGAGATAGTTCTTAATTATGAGTACTCATGAGTTTAAGACAGTAGCCTAAAGCACTGCTTTGCCCTAATCTTACCCATCCATTCTCCATAAGCAAGGAAATATATTTTCAGAGGAACAGAGGCTATTTTTCCTATCACAAAAAAATTGCATTTTGTTCAGAACAATGGACATATAGATAAAAAATCACATTGGGTCTGGGTTTATTGGTTTAATAATCACTTGAATGTTAGTTGTGTCATTAGAAATTCACTAAACTCCAGGTCTTCAGAATTAAAGTAGTAGACCATTTAAAAAAAAATATTCTCTAAGAATTCAATCCCACGTCTTGTCTTTTATCCTAAAACCTCCAACGCCTCCTGTCCCATTCTTATTCTCAGGTGATGATGATCTTGCTTCCTGCTTCACAAAGAAAAATAAATTGGAAGACATTTTCACAAGCTCACACACTTCGTCTACCCATATAGCAAGGTCATTATCCAGATACATAGCTTTCCCTTCTGGTACCTTGTACGAAGGGTCTCTGTCCTTTTCTAAGCCCACTCCAACCACAGTGTTCCCTGTTTGTATATGAGGTAAATCCATTCTTCTAGTGGCTCAGAACGTATGCTTCAGAGCTATTTTGAACCCTATCGCATACCACACATCCATTTTGTTGCCAACCTACAAAATAGGTCGTCTCTACCTTCAAAATACCCAAAATGCTACTATTATGACCCAAGTTATCATTATTTCTAGCCAGGATTATTACAGTGACTTTTAACGTGGTCTCTCAGCTTTTCCTCTGTTCCACCTATAACAGTGATTCTCAACCAAGGGTAATTTTTCCTTCCCCAGGGCACACACAGCTGGCAATGTTTAGAGACATTTTTGGTTGTTACAACTGGCAGGCAGGGGGCTACAGGCATCTAGTGGGTAGAGGCTAGGGCTGTTGCTAAATAGCCTACATAATATAGGACAAATTCCTACATCAAAGAATTGTCTGGCCTAAAATGTCAATAGTGCTGATGTTGAATACTTCTGGCCTATAATCTATTCTCAAGACAGCAAACTGAGTGAGGAAGGGACAGGGTGAGTTTGATCATTCGTCTGCTCAGACCTTTCACTGGCTCTTCAAGTCTCTGAGGGTAAAAGCCCAATTTCTTTCAATCACCCACACTGCCCTCAAAGATACTGTTTCCTGCTATGTCATTGGACACGTCTCCATTTTCTCTTATAGTCACACTGGCCACCCTACTGCCCCTTGGACATCCCGAGTTTTTCTAACTCAGTGCCTTTGGATTGACTGTTCCCTCTGATGAATCGCACCCCTACCAGACACCCACAATGCCCACTCGCCCTGCTCATTCATCATCTCAGTCACATCTGCCCTCAAAATCCCTGTCAGTGTTGAACTACTCTCCAACATTCTCTATTCACCTGACAAACTTCTTTTATATATAATAATTGTTATGGACTGAATTGTGCCGCACGCTTCAAATTCTTATATTGAAGCCCTAATCTCCAGTACCCCAGAATGTACCTATATTGGGAGAGAGGGTCTTTAAAGAGGTAAATAAGTAAAATGAGGTCATTAGGGTGGGCCCCAATCCAACATAACTGGTAATCTTATAAGAAGAGGAGATTGAGGCAGAGAGAGGTGCAGAAGGAAGACCATGTGAAGACACAGGGAGAAAGAAGCCATCTACAAACCAAGGAAAGGGTCCTTCAGAAGAAACGAACCCCACTGATACTCTGGTCTCCAGAATTACGAGAAAGTAAATTTATATTATTTAAGCCACCCAATCTGCGGTACTTTGTCACAGCCCTAGCAAACTCATACAGTAATGATTACCTTCCAGTACACAATACAGTTTAATTTGGTGTTATAGTAATTGCTTAACTGTTGCCTTCCTACACTTGATTGTAATCTCCATGAAGGCAAGGGTTTTTGTTTGTTTCAGATATGTTATCCTTAGCTGTATTTCCTGAGATCTATACTTTGCAAATGAAGAAAGAATGACGGAGGAACTTGAAACGGTTTGCCCAAGGTTCTAAAGTGAACAGATGGCAGAAGCAGCACAAACTCCAGAAGTCCTCATTCAGATTCCTGTTGGCGCTCTTTTGAAACACATAGTTGCCTCGGGATAGAGGAAGAAGAAATGCTAGAGCAGAGCTGTTGCAACAGCAAGTCTCCCATTCGTCACCAACCCCCATGCACCAACACACCGTACTCACAAATGAACAATGAGGATGGACTGCCAAAACCGTCCAACTGTTTAAGAAATGCACTTAACTCGTTTCTGAAGAATAAAATATATAGACCTGTTCAGATTACAGTACTTTTCAGTGAGTGATGAGCAGTAGAAAAGAAGAGGAAAAATGAAACTCTTGAAGAAAAGCTACAGTGTAGAAAAGCAGAAGCAGCAAGCGAAAAGTATTATGAATTGGAAGCAATATATGGATTTCCTGGTTGTTTCTGTGCTTACTATCATGGAAGACAAACCTTCAGTTATGAGTAAAAATATTCATTCCTTGTTCCTACCCACGATAAAACTCCAGTTTAACACATTAGCCCCTTTCTCTGCCATCCTGCCTGTGAGCTTGCCAAACCAGCCAGCTTCTATACAACTCACAGAGAGATTCCCAGCACAAGGAGAGCTTTGTTCTCATGGAAGAGTACCCCTGTGTTTTCATCTCTTACAGTGGTTTCCTTTTATCCAGAATCATCTGCCAAAATGGAATAAAATAAGCAAAAGGGAATAGGTGGGGATGAACACACTTGTTCTGATTGAAATCTATTTTAATCTCATGAAAAATATCTTAATTTTCACTTATATTCCATGTCCATAGCTGAGGACCATTAAAACTAATAAAACAGAATCATTTGTGGCAGATCTTAGAAAACAGTTTCTGCAATCCACTGTGCTCTCAAATGCTCATTAGACATAGTGGTGTTCTTTTCAGAAGAATGCTCACCGAATGCTTAAAATGTGTCTCCTCCAACTTTTGACAACTTGAACTAGCAATGGAGTGTTTGAAGCGAAGGCTTGACATGAAAAAGATGCTGAATAACTACATCAAATAGGACTAGGACGACACATCAAAGCCAAGCGCGTGAGGATGCAAGGCCGATGGAGGAGAAAGAATCAACACGTTTGCTTCTGCTTGCGACATTTTCTGTCATCAGAATAAACAAGGGGTTTCCATTTAATGTCGGCAGAACATTCCACAGAGTGTAAGTTAAGAAGCTCTGTTTCTTTCCTTAGGAGTCAAAGACCCGATATCGTGAAAGTCCTTGAAGACGGTTTTATATTCACCTGTAAAATGACGATGACAAGAACAATAATAATACAAAGGACAATGTTTACCCAGCCACATACTTCTCACGGGTGTTAGAATAGCAAACCTATAGTAAGAGACTTTTAGAGATTTTAATTATTAAAGACACCCTAATGTTGACTATTTGTAAAAGCAATAGCTATCATTATTGAGCGCTCACTAGTGTAGTACATTTTATATTTATGATTTCTATTTTCATATTGGGCCTTTACAAAGGTAAAATTGTCTCCACGTTACAGAATTGGGTACTGAGAGTCAGTAATTATCATATTAATGTTAACTAATATTTTAGTATTACTACAGTATAATATTACTACGACCGAAGAAGCATTTGATGAGAAACACAGAAACAAAAGGTATGGTTATACGTTAATGAGAAGGCCTGTCCCAGTCAGTGCTCAATCAGAGAAGCAGAACAAATATTAAGAAATTTGTTTACAGGAACGTGACCCGAGGGAGCAGCTTACAAAGTCTTTCAAGGCTGTGGTCTTCACGTTTGATACTGGAGCTTGAAGTCTGCAAGGCAGGCAGGTCGGAAAGATGTAGTCAGGGGAACAAGGTCAAGCTGGAAGCTGCCAATGTTCGCTAGAACCAACAAACTCAAGCTGGGACCCATAAGAGTGAGCTGGGATTTATGAGGACACGCGGGAGCCGGTTGTCAGTTCTCACTGCCTCCAACCTTGATAAAGTGGGTGCTCTGCAGAAGGAACATCACTGTCCATCGTGGTCCAAAACACAACTGGCCCAGGAGTCAGAGAAGCTGGAAAAGTATCCAAGAGAAGGTGGAACAGTTGCAGTTCCACCGGCCAATGAGCTGAGCCAGTACATACTCAGTGACAAGGTGTGTGAACTACAAAAGCACCTGCTTCAGATTTCCATCATAAACATACAAAATGGCCACTGCTTCACTTCTGCCTTCCAAATCATGTAAAGCAAAGTCTCTTGTGGCCCACTCAAACCGGAAATATACAAAGAAGGAAATTCTGGGAAACTGTTCTGCCTAGCCAAATGGACACATCACAAAGCTACCACAAACCACTCTTCAGATTAGGAAATTTACAGTCATGTTGCTTTCCGTTATATTAAATTACGCAACGATCCTCTATGTTAAGCTTTGCTAACCCTTTCCCCCAAAAAAGGCACAAAGACCCTCTTTTAATCTTTGGATGATATTCATTGTTCTTCTAGCTGATCCACACTCACACTTTGATATTTTGTCACTTAAATACTGAGCTATAACATAGCATAGGTGTTGCCTTACAGCTGCCAAACCGTTTGTTCCCCGCGCTCTTCCCAGGATTTCACAAGGGAGTGACTCAGCAAACTGAGGCCTGATGGAGAGATTATTGGAAAAGTTCCTTTGAGGGGAAGTGTCAGCAAACTAAGACCCCATGGAATCATATCGGTCCCTCCCCTTCAATGGATTCCTTGGAGATGTGCGTGTGTGAAGGCAAAGTTCAGGCTGGAACACAATGGGAACTTTCAGAGAGACAGCCAGCAGGCTACGTAACACACAGATCTTGAGATTAACAATCATTACCTCTTTAGAAGTTTACCAATAAAAACTACACGTTGGTCTGATTCAGGGTTCAATCCCTAAGTCTGTTCCCCTTGGCCTGTGCTTGCACTCTATCATTGGCTACTGTCTTTTCTTAACCCCGTGCTGCCCTTCTCCCTCCCTACAACCCACGTCATGCCGGATGCGACACATAGGCTACTTGCAAGTATAAGGAATAAGAGAGGGGAAAAAACAAAAATATAACACACACACACATACAAATAGGCATGTCAAAATAATGATGTGATATTCATAGCTATTACAGTCCTCATCTTTGTCATCAGTTATGTGAACATACCTGGTATTTATAACTACCTTCTTCCACTCTCCATTCCATATGTTCTTCGTCTTTGGGGAACACCTCAGTTTGTTGTGGTTCCTTGGCTCTTTGGGTGATTTAAACCTTCGCTTCTCAAGTGTCAGGGCTACTAACAGTCCTGCCTGAATTGAGTTGTTATAGCTTTTGTTCGACTTCAGTCACAGACTGAAGGGGCTGCTAAAAGGGAACCCAGGGTTCTACTGTATTCCAAGAATATTCCTACTTACTCTGATTATATAATAGCCAGTCAACTTCTCCTCGATCATCAGGATAAATCACCCCAGCCACTGCAGTTACCCCACTCTTTGCTTGTTGATTCACTGGCATAAGAAGCTCCAAGTGGCCAGGTGGTAGTCTCAACTTCTAGATCAATGGGATCATTGTTGGCAAAATCAGTACTTTTGTATGCCTCGTATCTGTGCACACATCACACTTTGCTTTGTTTGTTTGTTTTGTTTTTTTTTTCTCTCTGAGACCTGATGGCACTTAAGTATATTTATAGATCTGGAAGCAAAGAGAGGTAGTGGAGATAGTTCCCTAACAGGCTCAGCAGTCCTTTGCAGACCATTATCATTTCTTCACATGAGGTGAAACTAATCTCTTCAAGCAAGAGTGGAAGTATTGTTCTGCTGCCAAAGGCTTCACAGAATTTAGGGGTCCAAAACCCCCAGCTTTACTGGAATATACCCATATGCCCTGTTGCAAATTTCAGGGTTCTATTTCTTCACAATTGTCCAGGAGTTTGGGGACTTGTTTTGCATTATAATTCAGCCCTTTGGTGGTTTAGACTTTGGGGTTGGTTTTCAGAAATCCAGGTCCTATGGTCACAGTAATAATGGTTTCTGTTAGGAAAGACATAGACAATTTCAGTTCTGTTAGGCAGATGCTTGCTGGTTAGTGAAAGCTGTACATTCATTATTTTCTCCTCCCATGTTTCTAGTAAATGTAGAACCAACCAATCAACCCCATTAGATGCCTTATTTTGACGTAAATATTCTATGGTGTCACATACTTAGTCACTCAGAGGCTTGTTTCCTGTAGGCATTTGATTACAGGTGTCGCAGGGGATAATTAGCGTAACACTTACCACTGCATGGCATGGACTACGGCGTCTCCTTAAGCACTAGAAATGGAATGATTAGGACCTTTACGTCTAATCAGGTCCGATCAAACCAGATTTCCCAGAACAATCCAGAAAATCCATCTTAAATACCATTCCTCTAAAACCTCTCTCAGTGACAACTTATGTAACAGGTAGGGTTTAATTAGGGAAGTTGAAGTATAAGGATACATTTGTTATAGGGATTTAACTTTGCCTGATGGTGACACTGGTTAAACAGTCTCTACAAGGCTGTTGTCTCCGGTAGATTAAAAATAGACATTAAAGGAGGAGCTCAAGGATGAACTAGAATTTATGAGAAGGAATCCCATGAGGGGGATCTGAAACCCAGGCCAGTTCTCAAGGCCACCAGCCCTGAGACGTGGGTGTCCTGCACAGGAAGCTGAAGTCCTTCATCACAGAGCAAAGCACACACTGGGACCGGAAGTAGAAGAAGCTAAAGGAGGGTCCAGGAAAAGGTAGAATAGTTGCAGATCTGACCGCTGCTGCCTCTCACTAATGATAACAGATAAGCGACAACCTGTGTGAGCTACAAAAGTACCTGTTCAGACCTTTGTTGGAGCAAAACACCCCAAATGGCTGCTGCTTCACTTTTGCGCAAGAGATATTGTCTCTTACGATACACCATAACCTGAAACACAGAGGAAAGAGAATTCTGGAAAAAGTACTTCAGGTTGGCCACAGTGACATATTACAAAGCCACAAGTTTGATTTTTTAAGAAGACTCCCAAATCTATATTTGGGGGAATCTTCTAATTTTTTCAAATGTTTGCACCATTTTTACTGTTGATACCCCATGGCCAGGAATTACTGTCATAGCTACGTGTGGGTGGGCGTTGGTACTAGGAAATAGAGGTATAATACATTAAGGCTGAGAGGTTCATGAATAGATTAGGTGGAGAAATGTTAATTTGGGGCCTGAATTATGAGGTCTAAATAAGGTAGCATACATTAGATGTTTATCCACAGTTATTTGCCATGAAATACATACTCATAAAATATTAGTTTCTTTCCGTACGGCTAAAATATGTGCCCTGGCACTTTCACTTCTAACTCCATGGGTTGTGTTAATTCATTGATCTTATTTACAACTTGTTTTCTTATCCACGTTATGGGTCTCTGTTAACCTCACTGGCTTCATATGAAAATCAAAGCAAAACAATCCAGTTGAAAGGACACTGTAAAAGGAGTAACACTTTGTAAAAGAAAAAGTGTGATGGTTATATTGTACTTGTTTCAAAGTTAATTTGATAATCATTTGAAACCCACTTGCGCCTCCTAGATAGAGAGAAATTTCCTATTTTAATCTGTTGGGATGACATTGAAAGGCTAGAGAAAGGTCGTTCTCATTCTTACCTATGTCAGGGAAACGGGAGCACGAAATAACCACAAGAGCTTTACTATGTGAGGTAGCAGATGGAAATCCATGGCTAAAGACTTCCTTAAAGTTTGAAAGAGAAATAGAGACCATGAGAACTAACAAATGTGTTGTTTCTATGGACCTATTGGTTTTGTTTGTTTTTAACATGTCAATGCTTGTGTGGTTTGCATCTGCTGGATGCACTGAAAGCATTGTTTTCTTCTTCATGCACTAAGAGAACAGTGTTAAAGCTATGTCACTTTGCCTTGAAATACCTCTTTCACTATTCAAGTACCAGCGTTGTCTGGTGGGCTTAAGACACAGAATTTGATTATCTTCCCTGTCCATCCTACGAAAATCAGTATTTAAAGCGATATAGGTTTCTGAGTGCACATCTGGTAGGATGAGTAACTCAGGCGGGTAATCATGATAATGGGAAGGAAAACCATGCCCAACATATATTTTATTTTTTTAAATACTAAGTAGGTTGTTGAAGAATAGTGCCTTATTCAGCACCAAATTAGCACTAGAGGCGATAAAAACAGACATGTGTTCTTTCAATAGGTTTATAATCTATACGGGGGGTGAACTGTTCTGCAGTAAAAACAAAATCATAACAATGCAGAAATTCGTGTTCTGGCTTAAGATTCTGTGGTGGGTACAGACAAATAACGCTAAATATTCTGAGGACAAGGAATATGTATAAATTTATGTCAGGAAAGCGGGGCTTGGCTATTAGCTCTGCGGCTTATTATAATCTTGAATCTCCTAACTTTAGAATGCCAGCAATACACTCTACATCACAAAGTTTTTGTGATTATATGAGATAATGTATTTAAAAGTTTGTATTTATAGGCCACTTAGTTTATAAGACATTTTTGAAAACTTTAGTTCTGGAATTCCCAACAGAAGTTGGTAAACAAAAGCCTCTAGAGGAAGAGTAATTATACACACACACACACACACACACACACACACACACACACAAATCCCATTTTATGCCATAATATTGAAAGTATTCTAAATCTTGAAACTACATTTACAAAATGTATGACGTTACTATGTTTATCCAAAAGAAGTAAGGCTTAACAAAGGGTAAGAAACATGCCACTGATTTATTTCTATAATCCTGTGAATTAGGCTTTGAGAACTTAGTCTCCCCATTTCACTGCTGAAACAATTAAGATTCAGAAACATTAAGTGGCTTGTCAGAATTTGCGCAGATTCAGGGTTCTTGGTTCCACGACAAATCTCCCACACCTGGTCCATAGGCATCACCAGAAACCTAGATAAGATTTCAGGGCATAGACAACGATAAATAAGGAGGGCATTTCTGGATGTTAGGAAAGGTGGGAAAGAAAATTCATCCAGCTTACTAATTCTTATGCAAAAGTAAGGAAGAGGCATTGATGCATTTAATGTATGTTTTTGTTCTGTTTTACGTTCATCCATTTTTAGTTGGATGGAAATTTAGAAGGACCTCTGAAAATGTATGCAAAGCCAGACACTAGGAGTTAGGAATTTCAAATAGAAAAAGAATCCAATCACCACCTTCTCAGCCTTTCACAGAAATTCATAGTTCAGCAAAATACCATAAAAAAAAAGAATCCGGAAATATTGTAGTGCCTCAGTGATCATAGAGCCTTGAGCCATAAGCCGGCTGCCCCTATAGAGAATAAATCATTCAAGAGAAACTTGATTACTTTTATGATAGAATCATTGTCTGAAGAAGTGGTGTAGATGCAATATATCTTGATTTCTAAGAAACCTTGTCCATTGGGGAAATTTTACATGAAAATTAATTTCAGTTGGGCTGAAAAAAACCTTGTTAGATAGGCAAAACCACACTGACGGGTGATAAACAAATTACATGTGATAAAAAAGAGGAGAAAGGGAAAGAGAGAAAGAGTTGGGGGGAGAGAGAGAGATAGAGAGAGGGAGAGACAGAGACAGCGACAGAGAGAGAAAGAGAGAGACAGAGAGACAGAGAAATCAGGAATAGATTAAGAAACAATGGGATTTTTAAGACAAAGGCAATGTATTCCAGTGTAAAGTCTTTTTACATCTTTCATCAAGAATGCAGTCCCTGAAGATTCTAGGATTTAAAAACCTATTTTGAACATTCATGTCAGAGAGACACAGATCTTAATAGATTATTACTACTAGATCTTTAACTTTAGTTGAGTGTGTGATCATACAGTTTAAGTGGGCAGGTGTTCTTTAGGCAATTCTCAGAGAAACTGGTAAAAGTTTTACCAGTGGGGTTAAGAACAGATGTTGAGTCAGGGAAACCTGAATTCAAATAGAGGTTTTAACACTTTTCTTTAACTCTTCTATCATCAGGAGGTTGAGTGGAATTTGCTTCCCTTTCAATATGGGCTGACCTTAATAACTTGCTTCTAACAAATAGAATATGGTGGAAGTGACACTGTGTAACTTCTGAGCCTAAGTTATCGATTGCGATACATCTACCCAACACTGTCAGGAAATGCACCTCTGATGTGGTGACCCCCTGTGTAGAACTCATGGCTTCCTTGAAGCTACCATGTTGGAAAGTTCACATGGAATTATCACATAAAACTAAAGAAAGATACCCTAGGAGTCCTGTCTCTTCTGGTCCTCAGCTTATTGAGCCTTCTAGCCCAGGGCCTGATATGTGTGTGAAGAAGCCTTAGAGAGGTTACAGCCTCAACCAATGTCTGACTTTGCGTGAAAAACCTAGGGTGAGAACCATCTAGCTGAGCCCAGTGAATCACCAATGTCAGGAGAGGTAATAACAATTGGTCTTGCGATGTGCTACTAAATGTGGGATGTTTGGGTATACAGAAATAGATAAATAAATCTGTGTGAGTGAGGACAATTTTCACAAGCTTCAAAAATTTTTATAATATGTACACCATGAATTGTTGTAGGTATTAATTCAGATAATATTAGAAGCGTGCCCACCTAATAGTTTTGAACATTTGTAACTTGAGAAAATAATAGTGCTGACCATATTGTTAAAGGTAGTCTTAAAGCACAGGAATTAGTATGGTAATAAAGATCATACTTAGGGACTTAGGTAACCCTTTCAGGGTATATTAAGGTTTTTCAGAGAAACAGAACCAGTTGTGGGAGATGGGGGGGGGGGGGGGAAGAGATAGAGAGAAAGAGAGAAATGTATTGTGAGAAATGGACCCACAAAATTTACGGAGGATGAGAAGATCCACAGTCTGTTCTCTGCAAGCTGGAGATCCAGGAAAGCAGTGGTGTAATCCAGCCCAAGTCTGAAGGCCAGAGAACTAGGGAACCTGATGCTATAAATCCCAGTGGGAGGGCAAGGGAAGATGAGAGACGTCCCAGATTAACAGTGAGGCAGGAAAAGGAAAAGGGGGGCAGAATTCCGCCTTCCTTCACCTTTTCTTCTACCCTGGTCCTGAATGGATAGGATGCTGACCACCCATATTCCGGAGGGCCATCTACTGAGTCCATCTATTTAAATGCTAATCTCATCCAGAAACACCTTTATAGGTACACTGAGAAATAATGGTCAACTTGGGAACCCCATGGCTAAAATGACATATAAAATTAACCATCACACAGGGGTTACTCCACAAGTTAAGAAAGACTTGTCAATACACAATCTGACATGCTTAAAATCATCTCATCGAAGATGCTTCCAATTTGAATGAATGTATCAACTCCATTTTCCTCCAGAATATTCTTTGTACTTTGTCATAAGACTTATCACCATGTGCCAACTTTCATCTCTGAGGGAAAAAAAAAAAAAAAAGATACATGGATAAGATCCTGTAATGGTGATACTATGATCAGAGATACAGAAATATCAAGTTATACCCTGTTGGACAACCCTTCCCAAAGTGTTCTGGAAGATCATATAACAGACAGGATAATATAAAAGTAAGTAACGATGTGCGCTATCAACAGCCTTAGAGGGGCCTAATGACCACTAACTAGTGATGCCCCAAATCCAATGGGGGCCCCCTCACTCACAGGAATACCATGCTCAGTCATGCCTGTGGGCAAAGAAAACCTCTTAACCCGCTTCTACAGCCAGTTCCTTGCCATGAAAGAGACAGATGTGAGATGAGCCATATCCCCTGGGGCCTGACTATACCAAAGGCCTGAACAGAAATGCAATAAAAGGAAATGAGGATTCTTCGTTTAAGGAAGAATAAAAGTTCCTGAAAGGAGAGCATACCCCAATGTGTATTCTAAGCTCATACTCAGAGGGAAAAGCAAACCCTCTTCCCTTAGGAGAGAGCTAGGCTGGGGGGCCTGGCATAGGAAGAGGCAAAATATCTACTTTTAGATAATGGAATCATCATCTCAAGCATCATTATCTGAAATACATCGAAGAGACTTGTGCAGTTTGTGTTGGATGAAATCAACTCTGTTGTCTTGCTCACAACTTAATTGTTCAAGGGATCAGTGCTCCAGTGAAATACAGGCTGCGTGGGAAGGAAGAAAAGGACGTCTGGGGTGACTCGTTGTGAAACTGTGCCCTGGTGGCCCTCCCAGTTAAATGTGGCAAACGCATCTAATGTGCCCCCCTCTGAGTATATAGGGAGGAAAAGGGTCCTTTAAGCCCAGATTCCATCCCCAAACAATAAGTTATTTTTCTGCTTCCATACAGTTTACTACAATCCCTAGACTTGGACCCATGATGAACTTAGTATGTACTTCCAGGAGATGTATCTAGAATATGCCATGTTTTTGTTTTGTTTGTATCTTTAAAACTTCATAAGGTCATAAACAAAGGTCTTTTAGACCTACCCCTACATTGGAGCTTAAAGATCTAACTACCATATTCATGAGTTTATCTCTTTCCTGAAAGAATGAGTGACTGCATTTGGCATCTTGGTTTTGTTTTCTTTCTTTCTTTCTCTTTTTCTTTTTAACTCTGTGAACCATGGCCCCAAACTTCGTGCCTTGCTTAGTATATGTTTTATAAATCAGCTTGTTCATTCCCCCAAAGAGCTGAAGTTCACTCCCATCCCATTCAGATATATAGTCTTTTTTCTTCTTTTATATATTTTTATATACATGCAAGCTAGAGACAAATAAGTCTTAAGTCTCTCTTACAAGTGACATCTAACATTTCTTTAGCCTTTTTTAAATATGACTTTATTCTTGTCCTTCAATTCACTCATACTCTTCCCTTAACCTTCTCCAGTGAGTCCCCATCCTTCTAAAAATGCAGTAATAAAAACTAGATATAATTGTGTGATAATAATCTGACAGAGTTCAAACAAACGACAAGGGTCATTTCCTTGTGTTTGAATGCTGCATTTCTTTCTGTATTTTTTAGTATCATTTAAAAAATTTATATTTTTTATCAAAAGAGCATTACATTGTAATATACGTTGCAGTGTAACTTTGTAGAAAATGATCTGAGAGCTTTCAATCAATACATTCCCCTCTGAAGAAGTAGTCGGGCATATGTATTCCTGTGGAAGATGAGTGAGTAGATTCTGATCCAGGAGCCCACACGTAGGGCTAGAGATAATTCTCCCTTCTGACAAAGAGCTTTTTTTTTTTTTTTTAAACAGTCACTCTTCAGGAGATCTTTTCTGGTCGTGCTGCTCTAACCTTTGGAAACTTACGAATGAAGTTGGATATCTCTGGAAAATATAACTGCCATAAATCAACTCTATGCCAATTCCATATCATGACCCTGAAAATAGACGTCTCCTACTTGTAAGAGAACATTGTAGAGGTTTAAATTTAGAGAATTGGAATTAACCTATGCAGTTGTCATCCTAAAAATTAATGTATCCACCAAGCTAGTGCTTTAGTAGAAAATAGAGAAATGCAGATGTGAACTCTTATGGGAGATCACAGATGAAGATGATGATAATTCTGAGTTATATAGGACCTTAGAAAACTGTTAATGCAATGCCTTTGTTTAAGAAATGAGGAAACATAATTGCTAGGAAGTTAAGTCACATTGGAAATTAGTGACAAAGCAGTAACTAGGACTAATATTTAATTGTTTAAAGTCTGGTGTTCCTTTTTCCATGTTTCATTGCTTTTGAAATCCCTCGGAAGTCTTCCTATAGTCTCATACCTGTGAATCCAGGGAGACCTCAGAAGGAATCTGACTCGTTTTCACGGTCCTAGTTGTAGTCTCTAGTTGGACATCTATCTGGCGTCAAGGCTTTTCTTTAATGGAGAAGTCATCTTATCAAGACATCAGGAGGACACCAGGGCCTCTCACCTCTTTTTCTCTGCAAGCCCATCTTTGTACCTCCAGGAAATGAGGTCTGCTTCTCTGGTGCCTATGTACATTATGCTTTCTGAAGCTCTTCTATGACTCTGGTTCCCTTTTCTGGATAAATTTGCTTAAACAAGTTTAGCTTAAAAAGTGCCTCCTTCCTGTTTGCCTTCTTTAGTCTCTCTACTCACCTTATCTTTTGGTTTCTAGACCTCCTCTCTTTATATGTTAAAGACAGTGGACCCTGCTGTTTATTGAATCTGCATAAAAAGAGTGGGGACGGATGTATTGCTTATGCAAACATATGCCACTGATGCAGCCTGTAATACAGCAGGGTTCCTAGGATACCGCATTTCCATTTCTGCCACTCTGCATATTTCCCTTGGGGCCAGCCAGAAAGCTATGCTGTCTTTCGATATATGATAGACCTGGATTCTATACCGGGTACATAAAAATAAGAAATACTCTCCTGGGATTCGTTTATGTCCTCACTGTGCCACATTCTAAAAGGGAAATGGCACTTGATGTCCATCCCTTACAGACATCAGGGGAATTTATTTTTCGGGGGCAAATACCCTAGCTATGGGAAGTGATTATATCTAGATACAAGTGCTGTTAAGAGAACATTTATCTAGTAGATTACCGACCAAAACTCTTTCCTAGGCTTCCTATTATTTCC
Organism: Rhinolophus sinicus; assembly: GCF_057876585.1. Classification (NCBI taxonomy): domain Eukaryota; kingdom Metazoa; phylum Chordata; class Mammalia; order Chiroptera; family Rhinolophidae; genus Rhinolophus; species Rhinolophus sinicus. The sequence goes on along the minus strand of NC_142516.1, from coordinate 14,714,858 downwards.
TCTCCCGAAATGTTTTAACAGGTGGCATGGCCTGTGAGTAACAATGCCTCTTGCAGCTGTCATCTAGACACTCTTTCTTCCTATCCAGGCCCATACACTAGCCCATGCCTGATCAGTTTTCATGGTCATTCCATTGATTGGGGTGATTTGTCCAGATAAAATGGAAAATTGAAATGGAACTGTTGCTGGCTACAACATCATCCACTTTTTCTATTTTGTCAAAATGTCATGGCTGCTCATTTTTTTCATGGCCACGAGTTGAAATAAATTAAACTTCCCAGCGGCAACATTTCTGAGATCAGATTGGACTATATTGATTAGCTCTTTGAGGGCCTGATGGATTGAAGGTCCTTGCTTTATAAACACATTTACAAACACGCCCTAAGAAACAGTGGCTCAGCATTGGGTAGACTGATCGTGTTTATTTAAAACTGCAGGGAAGGGTGTACCTGCAGTCCCTGATTTTCACCTATCGCTGTGTTCATCACAGATCAATGCTGACAAGTGAAGTTGCTCCTTTGAGTGACTTCTAAGACCAGCTCGAGGCTGGCTTGCCTAGTGATGCGACAAGTAATACATCAAAGTCATAGGAACATCTTAGCTGACATGGGGTGCTAGAATGTTAGAGCTGGGAGGGGCTTAAGACGTCATCTCCTTCGGCCTATGGAACCAATTTCTCTAATGGTTTAATGTATTCAGTTTGCAACATAGATGTCTTTAGAGACAATTTTAGAGTTCGGAAGAATTTTGGCAATTTACTGCTCCAAGACTTAAACATGCAGATAACTATGGTCTCCCATAACATAACATAAGTGAACGAAGTGGGCAGAATTATGAGTGAGGGGCACAGGCTTTAATGAGGTAGTAGTTCCTTTATTCCAGGTGGTTATTTTCATGGAAGAATGTGGGCTCAATATTGCCAAATAAACTGATTAATATAAAAAATTACCCAGAAATATATATATATATATGTATGTATATATATATATATATATATATATATATATATATATATATATATACACACACATATATGTATATATATATGTGTGTGTGTGTATATATATACATATACATATATGTGTATATATATATACATATAGATATTATATGACTAATTAAATTTTAAACGTAAAACAAACAAATGAAACAAAACCTCTACAGCAACAAAACACAATTGCAGACTAAATGCAGTCCAAGAACCGCCAAAATACGATCTCTGATTTGTGCGAATGTACAATTTCATGCTGATGAGAAAAATGAGATTTAGAAAAATGAGTGCCATCAATTGCGAATGGCATCAGTGCGTAGGAACACAGATTTCCACATCCCCATGGGCTGTTTCACATGCTACCTGGACATGGAGAATGCGTGAGAATTATAGTCTTGTACAGCAATCTCTGTCTTGAGACAGAACTGTCAAAATTCAGGTCTAGAGCAAAACAATACCCAACTCCAAACTCAACTTTCCAGAGCTGAGAGCCCAGTCTCTGAATTGGTATTCCCTAGATCACACTGACCATGAGGAGAGCAGAGACTGGTCTTGTCTGGTGCTGTTTATGCTATGTGCTTTTCCAGGAAACTGGGTTTTATGATTTGTTGAAACTTTCCAGATCCTATATAAAGCCATGGTATTTAGAATAATGACTGCAAACACTGAAAGTCCTCAGATATTGAGCAAGATGTTTTCAAGCTAGTTCTACTTAGAAAGGCATGGGAGTTGTAACAGAAATACGTTTCATTATAATTAATAAAACAAATCAAACAGGTGATACACATGTCTAAAACAAAGTGGACTTGTTATTAAGTTATTACAAGAAGTAGGCAGTTGTTGACATTGGTTCAGCATCTCAACAATATCTAGGCTAGTGTCTCTGTGATAACCATGGTCTTTCCCTCATGGTTACTGACTGCCATTGTAGCTCCAGGTATCACAGAAACATTCAATTGGGGAAGGGTGGTTCCTTCCTAGTTGTGCTTTTTTTTTTTTTTTTTAATCCTTAATCAGGAAAGCAAACACTTTCCAAGGGAACCTAATAACAGATATTGACCTCTCTCTGGTCTTAACTGTGCATATCACTACCCCTAATTGCAAAGGAGGCTGGAGAAGACTATCGGCCTCTGTTTGAGTTGGGAAGTTGGCATGAGGCTAGAGAATAGTTGTGCAGTAAATCAAACTGCAGACTCTTTCAGGGGAAGGAGCCCAACCATTTTGGAAAATTTATAATCAGGTTTGAAAAAAGGAAGGTTTGGGGGTTCCCTTCACATTATAACCTGAATGCTCCATTCCTGCAAGAATTGGGAATAGTAAAGGTTGATTGTACAGCCTCCTGACCTTTGGTCTGTGCACTCTCATGCTATCATGTAACTACTTGCTAGATCATCTCTGGCTTTGTCCTGCTGAGCTGCCTCCTTCCACCCTTCACTGCAACATATCCCTTTTAATGGCTGGGAGATGGTTATTGGATTCAAAGAAGAGAGAATTATGAAGCACATGAGGAACACTGGGGGAAAGGAGATGTGATTCTGCTCAAATTCTATTAGTGTAGAAAACATGCTGGGTATCAAAGGGAAATTTATGTAATGTATTCCAGCATTGTTCCGAGTAGAGCATCATGTTTTATGCAGGCAGAGGCGGTCGGGGCAGGCAGTGTGAGGACTCTGCTACACACCGAAGCAAACAATAAAACAGTGAATGGGCAACGGGCAGAAAATAAACCCTGGTTTTTATGGGAAGCATTCACAATCCTCATTCTATACCCAGACTTCCAGTGTATCTCAGAAAGAGAGTCCTTTTAAAAGCCTATAAGAAATATTTCCTAATGTTTATTTAGATGGATTCTACGTGAATAAGTACTTATCTCTTTTAGGAATCAAGGCTGTATGACTTAAGCAAACAGGGTAGCTTTGAACAAATGCCTGGGAAGCAAGGAAAGAGACAGAGCGGTATTGTGTTCATCTCCTTTAGGAGGAAGTTCAGAGTGAGTCCAAAAACCACTAGGATTTCCAACTGAAAGCTGATGGGATTGAGTTGGGGAAACTAAAGGCAGGTAGGGAGATGTAATTCTTAGGAGGCTCACGGAAATTGTAAGTAGGCATTAACACCTGTAGCTGCCAGAGGACACTAACCTCGGGAGCTAGCAAAGCCAAGGATTTCTTCAGATAGCCTTCCCAGAAGGTTGTGTGCCACTGCTGGACTGACACAAGCGTTCGGAATTTTGATCTTTCATTGTTTGTGTGTTACTTTTATTCACACAAATGTGGTTTGTGTGAACTTCTCATGGTACTGTAGCTGGATTTCCAGTCAGATTTTAAGTGGATGCATTAGAGCATGTGTTAACGTAGACATAATCAGATATTAAGACAAATTAAAACATATATAATGCATGTAACACTACTTCTTTGCAAGAGTGAAGACATTATAACGTGCCCTTATCTGAATGTGCATCCCTGACTTTTAAGCCAACAACCAGTCCACTCATAAATTCAATCAATTAGAAATCAGAGATGCCCTAATCCGCCTGGGTCTTATGAAGAGTATTATATTTATATCACTGATCAGGAATGCCTGACAAGCTAATAATAGTGTTTAATGTGGCATATATGGAACAACACAGATCAATTTAAAAATTGAATTGAGTGACTAACACGACAAATATAACCTTGTATATGATACTCAATTATTATTACAAAAGGAAACACACATGAAAAAAAAAATGTGAATAGCTAACTATATCCCTAATAGTTTTCTAAGTAGACAAATGTATAACTCATTTAATCCTCACAACACCCCGTTATGGTGGATAATATTGTTATTCATATATTATAGATGAGGAATGTGAGAAGTAGAGATTTCATAACTTGCTCAATTCACATAGATTGTAGGTTGTGAAGTTGAGTTGAAATCCAGCCTTTGTGACCCCAGACCTTACGCCACTGTGCTCTGTCATAATTAATAAGGATATAAGAATACTGCATCGGCATATTTCAAAAGACAATTATAAATGGTTTTCCAGGAATTAATATTCTGTATGTGTAACTTTCATACAGCTTTCCCTCTTCTAAACCCGTCTCTTACGATTAAGAACAGATAAATATGAGTAAGAACACATGGAGCCTACAAGCCTTGAAGGTGTTTCCAAGTAGTAGTAATAATAATAATGGCTACTGTTAATTGAGTGTCTAGTGTGTACTCTGTCCTAAACTTCTTTATTATACTTCATTTAATCCTCAGTATACACCACCTATTATTTATCTACGTGATACACATAAGAAGAATAAAGGACAGATAAACTAAATAACTTAGCCTGAGTTATATGGTTTGTAATCGGTGGACTGGGAATTTAGTCCATCTCTACCTGATTCCAGAGTCACTATGTTTTGACCACAAATCTATGTACGAAACACTGTGCTGACTACTTTGCCTACATTGTTAGATTTAACACTCTGAATCCCATTATGAAATAAGGATCATAGTTCTTCATTTAGCAGGTACATACCTTGAGACATTAGGGGAAAGGGAAAAAAAATAAAATTTAGAGAAGTCTATAAATCCATTAAGCTAGTAGGAAAGTATAGATTAAGTATTTAACTTTGTTAATTATGCTTTTCTCCTTTTTCTAAATGGGAGGTATTTCTGAATTCATATGCCATGTATTAAATAATAATTAAAAAAAAAACAAAAAAAAAAAAACATTGGTGTGCTTTCACTTGATTTTGTTAATTAAGAAATATATATTTGGACCCTCATCCATGATTCCTTCCTGGCTTCCATCCAAGGGACGATTGTTACTAATCTTATCAAAATGTCCAAGAATTTCAATGGCCAACAGTCAGCAGTGGAGGGTTATACTGAACCTATTCAAGTTTATACTCTTTTGGTTTCTTTCCTTCCTTCCTTCCTTCCTTCCTTCCTTCCTTCCTTCCTTCCTTCCTTCCTTCCTTCCTTCCTTCCTTCCTTCCTTCCTTCTTTTTTTTTTTCTTTTTTTTTGTTTTCTCATCCTGAGCAGAGCCTTCCTCTTTGGACCTGTCAGGCAGGTACATTCTTGCCATGCCTACAGCTGGTTAGACAGTTAGACAAGCATTAACTCGGGTAGAACTAAGAGTATCATATTAAGTGAGGGGGTTGCAGAAAGCGTCATTTAGGCCTTGGACTTGGACTGCAGTTTTGAAAATACCTTTAGCCAGCGAACTCTTCGGTAGGGGTGGAGAGTGCTTATTTGGCTACTGACAAATGAGGCATTTTCATCATCATTTCACTTTGTTTCTTGTAGCTAGCTCTCAGTTCAGAATCCCACTGACAGGGCTTCATCTCATTATAATGATATCAAATTCTCAACAATAAATTTAGCAGTGAGCATTAAGAAAGGGCTTTATTCCATTGTCCATATGTTCAGTGAGTCTGTTAATAGTGTTTAATATTGCATTACAGGATTTTGTTGAGGCAGGTTCAAGAGAGGAAGCTATGGTACCTATAAAGGAATGGACATTTTCTCTATGCTTGCAACCTCCAAACTTGTTAGGGTAGAGGACTGAGAAGAAATGGAAATCTTTTTAAAGCTTTTTCTTGTTGTTGTTTTTGTAAACTCCAATTAGTTTAAGTGTAGAACCTTTACAGAAAGAAGAACCATCCCATAAGAGGATGAATTAAGATTTTGCATGGTATAAATCTATCAAATCAATATGGTGTATACCTTAAACTTACACAATGTTACATGTCTATTATATCCGAATAAATGGGGGGGGGGGGGATCTCATCACCAACCCCTTTCCTCCTAAAAAGATTCTAAAAGCCCTGCAATGGAGTCACAAGACCAAGAGGCAGCTAAGTCCTGGATGTCAGGTACCTTGCCCTGTTGTGCTAGTGATCTGAAAAAGATGGGTTTCTGTCTTAAAGGGGTGCCTAAGCAGATGCAGGAATCTTTCCTGTGGTGAATGGTAATCAGGAATTCCCTTTGTGGAGGTACATGTATGATTCATCAACATCTGACAGAAGTGATTGGCTTATCTTGCCCTCTCACTAGCCTTCCTGTGCCAGTTCCCTCTATTTCTTCCAATTTTTGCAAGCCAGGTAATTTAAGAGGTACTTAAAACTCTTCTTGACAAAACATTCTTTCTCCCTTCATATGCCTGAAAATAGTCTCAGAAATCTCCATGTTTCACACTTCGTTGGAGAAGTGTTTGTGGTCCTCCTTAAAATGCAAACAGACTCCCAAGTGGAACACTTATAAAACCATCATTATTCATTCACACCTTGGTGTGAATGAGCTCATCAGAGCCATTACCTAGCAACACTAGGATAGCCAGTGATTTATGATCTGAGATGAAGGAGAACTTTGTACTGATTAATGGTAATGGCCTGGAGAATGGAAGAATGTTGAGAAGGGCATTGGACCCCTCAGAGAGCAAGGACAAAGCAAAGATTTTACAACAGTGGCTAAGAACAAGGGCTCTGAAGCTAGCCTATTCAGATATGCATTTTGGTTTCATTGTTTATCTTATGTGATCACAATATGCAATGAAATTTTTGTTGTTGGGATTGAGATGGTCGTTAACATTGTTAGCTTAATATTATGAGCAATCTGCATATTAAGAAGACTCATTTCATGAAGTTCAAGGAAGGGAAGCAAGCATTTTGAATAGAGATATCTCAGATGGCCAGGCCCAACTACAACAATATCAACAAAAGATGACCAGACTTAGATTCAGAGACTTTATTCAAGACATCAAATTTCTGAAACTCAGTGTCTTCATGTGTTATTTGTAACTGGTAATTCCTACCCCAAATGGGTGGTTATGAAGATTTAACATTATAGTTTTTGTGAAAATTTGTATGAAACCAAAAAAATGTGTATGCTCTTAAATAATTTTCTAGAAAAAAATAATACTAAAATATAATCTGTTGACATGTATTCATGTTTTGAGGCTTAGTTGCTAATCATATTTGAGTAAAAGTGTACAAACAGGAATACTTTACAATTCTTCCTCATACTTAATCATTTATAATAAGTTGGCGGGTAATATGAAACAGAGTAGCTTTAATGGCTATATGTGTGCTTTTGCTTTTGTCCCTCCCATTGGTCCAGCAAGTTGTTTCAGGATGACCCTACTAATCTCTATCTTTTGTACCAGTGAACCTACTAATCTCTATATCTTGTGTTCATGTTAGATACTAGACTTCCCTCTGACCTATAAAATTAAAAGATTTAGGATTCTCAAGTTTGGACTCCAGGAAGTTTGAAATTGTTGGAAAGAGTCCCAACTCATAGCTACCTCAGGCTGTTTTAAAGCACATAATACTCCAAAAGAAAGGGAGATTAAAAACCAACCAACCAAACAAACAAATGAAAACCAAAAAACCCTAAAAACTTCTCCTTCTGTTAACTCTGGAAAGAAAAAGCACTCTGCGATTTACATGTACCTAGCTAAAAAAGAATCTACACCTCTAAGGTGTGCTTGAGAAGTCAAACCACTATCTTCTATGGAGGATATTAACTTCAGGAGAATAATACTATAATGCAATGTGCTTTGCTTTGCCTTTTTTCAGTGTTACCTTGAGGTTCTCCAGAGACTCTAGGACTAGGATTCTAAGCAAGGAGTCCATTAATCAGAAGGGGGAGGGGGAAATCACATTTATTTTTACTATCCTATAATTAAAATTTAGTATTCCCTTTATTAATGTAGAAAACAAACTACATTAGTAATTGCAGTAATTGCACATTCATGGTAACTTTATGTTAATAGAATCACAGATATTTTCATGTCATATTACAGTTATTGCAATATTTTGAAATATCATTTGTACTTATGACTATGGCAGTCAGGGTGGTTATTAGTTTCATGCGGATCTTCTGTTTAATACATTAATAAAAGCAATATATTACTATTATCACAAACTGATCTTTAAATATTTAGATAACTCTATTTCAATATAATGAACTCCCTTTGCAATTCAATGTTTTTATAGACATAAAAACATTATTGGACTTTATCAAATGGCCAAAGGTGTCCATGGAATTACATATATTTAAAAACTTCTACCCTAGAAAAAAGAGTCCTGGACTGCAAAATATTTTCTATAAACCTTTCACAATACATAGAAACATAAGGCAATTATTTTTATACAAGTAAATTTATGAGGATAGCAAAATAAACCAAAGTAATAAGGGAATCAAATTATCTGTCCCCACATTATATCCACATAGAGGATCAAAATGTAACCAATGGTCCAGGGATACCAGACTATGCTTCCTTTGGAGTTATGAAGAACTGTGAAGAGTCTGAGATTTCACCCTACTTGCAAGCTAACAAATTGGCTTGACACAATTTCATAGATGATGACAGAATACATGAAACTCCTGGGTCAGAGATAAAGGATTTTACTATTCACTGCAGAGCAAGCACATGAGCTTTAGTTTTAATTAACATCAATTCCTCTGGTACTTCAGTCCCATGAGACCGTCACAGAGCAGCCCAGTCAGATGCTTTGCACATAGTATGTTTGAATCACCATAGCTAAAGAATCCCAAGTTTAGGTTACCCTGATGGGTATAAATGGCTGCAAGCAAATGCAGAGGGTGCCAAAAAATTGTATACACGTTTTAAAAGAGGAAAACTTTTAAAATTGTTATACTCAATATATACTAATAACAAAAGATGAATACAAGTCACGTTTGACTTCTGCAATGACAAGAGGTGCTTTAAGTAACCACTTAAAGCACCATCAGTGTCCAGACACTTCTGATTACGGCAATCTACTGCTTGAGCAACGCTGACCAAAGTGTCCACTTAAGTACATTTTTTGGCACCCCCAGTATGTCCAGGCTTTCCTCTGACAGGAGTTTATTATCTTCATTATAACAGAGTCAACAAAATTGCCCTCTGCCTCAGGAAGAGACATTAGCTCTATTTGTTCATTATAAAAGAGCCTTAAAAAGATATTCTAGAAAAAAATTGGCCCATGTCTCTGCTCACAAGGTAGAAAGAAACATGAATTCTATAAACAATGGTCTCCCAGGAGGAACTTAAGCTGTCAAAGGTGCCATTTCCTCATTTGAGAATGATGATTCATCCTTCTGCTTTATGACGTAAGTTAAACACACACACACACACACACACACACACACACACACACACACACAGCCTCCAGTGATTTTTATACATGATTATAGCTAAGAATCACTCCCCTAAAACACTCCCAAATATAAAACACTGTGAAGTGTTCATGTCTGAGTAAGACTGTATATGCAGTCCTCAGATAAGTTGAATGCTGTCCTTCAGAGTTCTTTTGTCATCAGAAAGGTGAGGGAAGCCATACCTGGAAGGCCCTGATCACATCTACCATCACTGGACCTCGGTCGAGGATAAGGGCTGAAACATAGAGTACGCTGTCTGAACAGAAAAGAGATTTAAAGAAGAAATTAGTAGCAGAAGTCATAAAGAATCCAGGTGTCAATAAAGAAATCACAATGGAAACCAATAAAAGCTTTCAAATCGAATGGTAATTAAACCACAGCATATCAAGATATGCAGCTAAAGTACTGCACTACAGAAAAGAGATTAGGTTGGTGCAAAAGTCATTGCAGTTTTGCAACGATTTTTAACCTTTTAAACAGCAATTACTTCCGCACCAACCGAATAATTAACAGCTTCGTGCACCAAAGCAGGTGAATCATATCATGTAACTTTAGGAAAGTCAGATAGACACTGGTGAGAAAATAGCACTTCCAAAACAGGACAAACTAATCCAGGGAGATAGAAATCAAGACGGTAGTTACCTCCGTGTGAGGTTGGCTGGTCAGAACCACAGACGTACCTGGGATGTTGGTCATATTTTATGTCTTGGTATGACTGGCAGTTGTCTAAATGTGCTTGTGAAAATGTATTAAATCACCTGTCCATGATTTGCATACTTCCCTGTGTGTACGCTTACAGCAATAGAAACATTTAGATAATGTATCTGTGCAATAACATGCAAAACAGTTATGAAAAACAAAGAGCATGATTGAGAAAAGCAGCAGAACTGGCACGAGCTAGAAGACTATGTCAACCACTCCCAGGTACCCTTGACCCTCGTTTCTGTGCAGCTGGATGAAATAAGAGTCATGAACTCCGAGCTCTGATTTGGGATTCTGTAACTCATTATGTTACTGGCCTCCTCCTGAATCGTTTCTCACCTCATCTCCCAGGTTACATATATATGAATATAAATGTTTGCTTGGCAAAAAGGATGAACTCAATATTTATTGAAACTATGGTCAATCTGTAAATTCAGTGTCTGGTACATAGTTAGACAGTTGTAGGCATTGATTTATTTTTCCAGGTTGTCTTAGCTTTGTCTCAATTTTTCAATCTGTCTGCTGTTTGTCTTTATCAACATCTCATTCTCCTTCTATGAATGCTTAAAACAACTGAGCTAAAAACAAAAAACAAAAAAACAGCATACGTGATTGAAACATTCTAGACACAGGCTCTTAACAAACCTCTGCCCTTGTGGCCGTGGACGTCAGCCCACAATTTACACACCAGTCTGGCAGCCGGGTCTACAGAAACATCTCCACGATCCATAATTACCACTTTTTTGTTCATCAATTAAATTTAAGTTTAAAGTCATTTTTTTTCTGGGAAGTTTTCTTTTCTAGATTAGGTCTTCTAATTTATACTCAAATAAAGGTGTACTTCTCCTATAGACCAATGACTACAACCGTTTTTAAATATTTAATTGTGTATTTCTTTATTATTATCTTTGTTTCCTGCCAGACTAGGAGACCAATGAAGGCAGGACCCTCGGCTTTGTTGATTGTTGAATTTTTGGTACCTGATCCAGTGCCTGCCATTAAAAGGCATAATAATAATATTAATAATCAGTGAATGTGTGAATGAAGGCATGAGTGGATGCAGCTGGCCCATGGATTCCTGGATGTCTTTCCTTACCTACCTGGGTCCAGTTCTTCACATTTCCGGAATTTAAAATGAGTCTTTGAGCCCCTTCACTCTTATTCTACTGTCCCACTTGGATTCACTTTCCCAATCCAAACCCTAAAGGCAAATTTGTTTGTCATTGATTGACCCGCTGGCCCTGTGTTAGTAGCATTCCTGACATGAAAGGCTAATTTTCTCAAATTTGGTAGTAGTGGCATTTTAGGCCAGATAAGTCTTGTCATGGGTAGCTGTCATGAGCTTTGTGAAATGCTTAGCATACCTGCCCTCCCTCAGTGGATGGAGGTTGTGCAGTGTCATTGCCCTCTGTCATCTCTCTATTTGTCCCAACCCCCAAATGTCTCCAGCCCAGTGTCCTTTGGGGATCAAAATTGCCCTGTAGAAAATTATCGCTACAAGGGTAATCCCAGTTTTAAGCAATGACAGAAAAAAAAAAAAAAAAAGAGAGAGAGAAACTTTTATTACAACCTTCAAACTCTTGCCCTGTATATGGGAACAGAGCTGAGAGTGGTTGGTCAGCTGACATTGTTTCCTCTCGGTTTGATTTTTCTGGCTAAAGTGCCCAGTCCCTGGTCTTATACGCCAGAGAGTTTAGGTGGTATAATGTACTATGTTCTGTTTTCCTGAAATGCCTGTATTAAAAAAATAGTCTAAACACTAGGTTAATCCTTTCTCCAACCCCCATGTCGATACTCTATTTGATATGTCCCTTAAAAGGCTCAACACTCTCCCCAGGCTAGTGAGCTGTAGGAAATAGAAAAATAGCCAAGAGACTTCCGTCTTTTATTTTACTTTATTTATATTTTTTCAACCCTAACTACCTCTGTGTGAGTGTGAATACCTACATACAACAAAAGGAACTAACATTAGGAAACAAAAGGAAATTTCTGTTCTCAGAAAGTATCACAATGTAAAAAAAGCTTGAATTGCCATGGAAACAGCCTGGTCATATCCTACTGAATGGTTATTTTTCCAAAAGAGTCCTTGAGACATCTTTTGTTTCTTTACAATTGGGTGGAGATGGGTCATGAGTGTCAGAGAAATAGGGGATGTGAGATTTTTTTCATCACTGCCATTCAGGCAGCTGGCATATGCTGAGAAGGATATATTCAGCTGCTTCTTCACAAAGAACTTGGTACCCAAAAGTAATTTGAATAGGTGTTTACCAGGGAAGAATGGTTAAAGGTGGAAAAGTGAAGAATGTTTTTCAAAGTGAAGATATTTTGCGTCATGTACATCATTGCGTCATTGTGCATAAATAACAGAGGAAGGCAGAGAACCTTATGGCCTGAGAATGCATCCACCCTGTGCTGTGCCTTTAATTCAGGCCGTGCACTGTGTATCCGGGGCCCACTATCTGGACCACTGAAAAGAGCCTCCCCACTTAGATGCCCTGCGTCCAGACTCACCGCTCTCTTCTCTAATGATTCCAAAAGGGTCTTTTTAAACTGTAACTCTGATCAAATCACGGCCTGGGTTAAGGCTGCTCATAGACGGCCGTCTGTCCTCAGGATAAAGTCCCCATGTCCTGAGGCAGCTCACAATCTGGTTGCTGCTCATCTGCTCAGCTTCAGCCTCCTCTCTGCTTCCCTTCTTCTCTAAATTCCAACAGGACCAAACTTCCTTCATTTGCTGAAACTCATCATTCTCGCTCACCTTTTCCTCTCTATTTTCTCTCCCCTGTATTCTCACACTGAAAATACCTCATACATTTCTCAGCCCTGTCTCCATATGCTTTCTCTGGTTAGTGATGACTCTTCCTTGATGTCCATCCTGGGCTGTCACCTATTTCAGGTGAGACCTGCCCTAAGCAATGCCACCCCTTTCTAGGCACTCAGCTGTCCATGAACCAGATGCAAAGTCGAGTAAGGACCTCTCTGTGCTTTCATGATATCCAGGTACTTGTCCTCTGCAATACCGCCTTTATGTTTTACTTTTCCTTCTTCCACACTGAGAGTCCCTTCATGATAGAAACCTGCTTTATCCATCTCTGTCTTCAGTTTCGAGTATCACGATACCAAATTGATTCTCAGTAATTAACTGTAGAAAGAATGAGTAACTTAATGAATATATATATATGAATAAGTGAATGAACGCATGAATGACTGAATAACTAAGTTCATGGACAAAGCCCTGTATCATTTTACCTCACAACTTCTGTGATTCTTATCTATTCTATTCCAGCATTTAACCATCCCCTGACCCTTAGATTATCTTCTTGTTTTCTCCCTGCTGCCTCCCTCATTTCCTGCTTTCTCTCGTCCCTTCCTTTCTCTTTTCTTCCTTTGCAGTTTACACAGGAGGAAATAGATGCTCACTGGCATCGAGTGACTTACCTAATCACACAGGTACTAATTAAGTGGTGCAGGTCACCGAAGAGCAGGGGGATCCTGAAGCCAGTCTACTGCTTCACCCCACAAGGTGCCATTTCATTTCCCACTCTCATTTGTGTTGTTCTGGAACACAATGCCTTTGTCTTCCTCTCTTTTCCAAGCCTTTAATTAAGACATGTTTCTGACTCTCTGATTATATAGCATCCTGCCCCTCCCTCCATCTGTTTGCTTTTTCCAAACTCTCATTTATTTTTATTTTTATTTTTTTCATTTGGACTACTTTATTCTCCGGTTCCCTGAAAACAACCAAGCATAATGGGAAATGAGCTAACCCGGGAACCGAGAAGCCTGAATTCTGCCTCTCATTAGATGTGTAGCCCGTGAAACCTCTCTGATCCACACTCCCCTCACCCAAAGAGGAGGATTAGTGGCAGCACCTCTCTGGTCCTTTAGAGGACTGAGATGGTCCCGGGGAAAGCATTTTGTACATTTTAGAATTACTTACAGTTGGAAGTTTTATTAATTAGCATTATTGTGTTTTCCCAAGACCTCCTATGTCTTCATGGATAAGCCACAGCTCCTGCCAAGCAAGGAGGCGTCATTTCTTGGGCTCGGGTATCCTTCTCACTTCTACTATTTCCATCTCCGCTGGGTCTTCACCAGCACTAGGCAGATGAAGTCTGTAAACACAGCTCATTGTAGATTCAGACAGAGTGTTTTCTCTTGCCAGATAAATCCCAGCATGTCCATACTGCACAGTTCTCTGGATCTTGGATGTAGCAATTATGAATACACCAGAGTCACTGTGTAAAGGCAAGGAAGCTGCCTCCATTGAGTACCTCCCTGGGTAACCCTGTAGTAACCCAGACTCTGCGGGACCCAAAGGCTGATTTATTGAAATGGAGGCTGCAGGTGGTTCATGGATAAGCCTGTGTTTTTTAGACATGATTGGCGATCCCAGGGAAGAAGAGTCTCTTAGGTTTAATCTCATTTGGCTATTCCCAGAGAAGAATAAGAGTTCTTATACCTCCACACTTTTTCCCCCCTTTGCCCCAGTAAGGAAAGTAACCATAAGCAATCCTTATTTCTCTCTTTGACTAAAGGAAAGAAAAAAATGGGTATAGGGAGGACTAAATTATTGTTGCTGCCCTATTCAGTTATGAGACCTGGCTACATTCATACAGGGAGCTAGTGATTGGACTGCAAATACGGCTACGTGGCTGCCCAGGTTCCTATTACAGGTAATTAGACCTGCATTTGCAACTCAGAGGTGTGACTTTAGGCAAGCTACCGGACCCCATGTAGTCTCATCTCCTTACCTATAAAATGGGGATAATAATATATACATCACAGGATTACTGCAAAGATTAAACAGGACACCTTAGAAGATAGCATTGTCTTATTTAGTAAACATACAATAAATTGTAATGCTTATTAGAACTTTATATTTCAAATAAGTGAGCTCAGTTGAAGATGGTCATGATTCTTTTAAGTCTGGAATATGACCCATCTCATTTGCAAAGGAAAAAAATGTATAGATATGCAAAAATTTATTTAGCCTTACACTTTAGATTTGGGTGCTTAATTGTCTGTAAACTTATTTCAGTAATCATATAAAAAGCAAAATAAAACAAAACCCCCAAAATAGAAATGTATTATATCAGTTAATTATCTTAACAGTAATTTGATTTACTTATTGTGCAGATGATAAAGCAATCTAAATGTGAAATGACTTTCTCAAGGTCACTTCACAAACAGCAGAGCCAAGTCTGAAACTTAAGTGATCTTATTCTGTCACCAGGGGCTGGGCTAAATTTAATGATAAGGTTATCTTAGTTGATTTAATGAGAAGTGTTTCAAATGCCCCTATTAACAAATATATTTTCTTTTTGCTATCTCTTATCCGTGTTCCTTTGACTTAAAGAAAGCATTGAGCTGGGTAGAATACCTGGATTGATGACCCATTCATCAGCATCATCCTGTCAACCTTCACATTTCCCCTAGTGGTAGGTTATTTTGGAATCATCATAAAAGTTTTGCCTTAAAACATATGAATAGTTTGAGTTTAATGGGATATTTTCACACTGTTCATAAACATTCAGATTGGACGGTGATGGATAGGAGTTTGCTAGCTTGAAATGTGAAAGAGTAAAATGATATGAGAAGATGATTGGGGGGGGAATATATATATATATATATATATATATATATATATATATATATATATATATATATATATATATATATATATATATATGGCAGGAAGTCAAAGAATATGGCAGGTAAAAGTGGGGAAGTTTAGTTAGAGCCAATTGTGAAGGGTCTTGATGTCAGTGAAAGGAAACATGTTGCCAAAGGAATTTAAAGCTAGGAAACAGCATGAGCATAACACAAGACAGTATAAAGCGTATGGGTCAGAGATATCTGGATACATATCCTACCTCTGACCTCACTAAATGGAAAGGCTTGTAAAATATGTTTAAGCTCCTATCTCATTGGGGAAGAAATTAGCAAATGGTTGAAAGCATTGGTCCTTGAGTCTGTCTACCTGGGTCTGAAGCTTCACCTTATCATTTACCAAGTATGTGGCCAGGAGACATTTTGCTTAACATCTCTGAGTCTCAGTTTCTTCATCTGTAAAGTGAACACAAAGATTAAAAAACAAAACAAACAAACAAAACAACACTATAATACTTAGAGAGGATTAAACAAGGCAGGGAATGTGAAATCTCTGAACAAACGGGCTGCTTGGTAATACCAGTTAAATGTCTTTCCCTATTGAAATTGACTCTTCTTTGGGGCAGAAGATTGATTGGAAGGAGACAAAATTGGAGCTGGGAACACTAGTTAGGAGACATGAAAACCTAGATGAAAACAGGAAAGAGCACAGCATAGGGAGTCTAGCCAATGGCATTGCAATAGCTATGTCCGTGATCAGATGGGTGGTAGTCTTGTTTGGGTTATCACTTTGTGAGGGGTGTAAGTGTCTAATCATTATCTTGTTTTGTACACCTGAAACTACTACTAATAAAAAAAGAAAGAAACTACGGGAATCTACAAAGTCAAGAATGGATTTGAAAGGTAGAATAACCAGGACTTTTACCTGGTTTCATGGGAAACTTGGGGGAGGAAAGACTACTGATAACGGACAGAGGCTTTCTGCTGAAGTCACTAGTGTCTTACAGACAGTGTAGTTGGAGAAAGGTAGAGACTTACCATACTCTTACGTATATAAAAGAAAAACTTTGGAAGGATAATGGTGTCTCTCACATAATCCAAGGACAAGTTTAACAGCCAGGTAAGAGGAAGAAGGCAGGTCCAAGATGAAAGCAGCTGTTCATGGTACCTTTGGTTAGTGCTTTACTCCAAGTATGAGAGTTCCCCAGTCTCCAATGCTCTCATGTCTTGCTTGAAACTGTTAAACAAAGCTAGATGGATAGGCCATTGGCCAGGCTATTATGTGACTTCTTTGAGCCAGGTATCCGGCCCTATAAATGTAGGAAGAATGTTCAGAGAAGAGAGACACATCTCCTAAAGGTGGTGATGCTATTAATTTTGAATAAGCAAATGGTATAGAAGGAGAGAAATGAAAATGAAGCACTTTCCATTTCTAAAGTCCTACAAATCCATGAAAGTCCAGATTTAGTGCTTGATGGATGCCTTGGTTGTCACCTTTGACACTTCCCACATTACAAAAAATCATGTTTATTTGGTCCTGGCTTATTCAAGTCAGTCAACTCATGGAGACATCTCAGCATTCACGAATGTGAAGCTACAACCACATGGTGGTTGCATCTTCAATTGTTCTTACTGAGAGAATCAAAGAGATCTTCTGTACCTGCAGCTCACATCAGTATGGGTTGTGTCTTGTGCATAAAAACAATTGGCAGGTGTAGTTGCTTTCAAACCAATGTGTGACCTGTTAACATAACCCAGATATAAGAAAGAGTTAGTATAATTACCTGTGTTTATTGGCATTTCAGAAGTTAAAGCCACCGGGATAAAATACTGTGGTCAGGATTCCTGTTAGATTGGCTACCTTCTCATGGTTGGTTCTGAAGCAATCTGTTTAAACAAATGCACTTGCCCTTAGGTCATGGATTGATTTGGAAAGTATATGTAAGAATTACAGAGACAAGTAATTGCAAAGAGGATATGAGGATCACAGCCATTTACTTCTTCCTTCGGTCAACTTAATAATGCTCTGAAATGTGAGATCATATTGGCTGAGGCAGAACTTATCACAAGCACAGCTGGGATGGACCATGCTGTATAACTAAACCTTGACCAATGAAACAGTGAGAGTACCTTGTGAGGAAGTTTCTGTGATTTGTTCTGAGCTCCTCATATAAGGCAGCTGGAACCTTAAAAGGACTGGCGTTTTGTCATAAAGCAGAAGCTCCAATTCCAACCCTGCCATCAATATGCTTTGGTGATTATTTGCATGTTTCTGAACTTCAATATGCATAGCTGTTAAACGCTAACAGACATAAAGAACTCTCTCAGAAAGGAGATCTGAATACTACTTAAGATGATGTATGCCAAGGTCTTTTTGAAACTATAAAATGCTATGTAAGTGCAAAGTGTAACTAAGTCATATGCTAGAAGCTGTAGCTCAAATGAGTATACTTGTTGGCCAAGTAAGCCCTACACATTCCCACTCTTATGTCCATGCATGTCACCATCATCACCATCTCCACACATCCCAAACCTTCAATTTCATATCTTTTTTTTTTATACTGTGATTGACATTGTATGAACACTTTGCTAGTGTTTTCTCATTTTATCCCCACAAAATTCTAAGTAGTAGGCATTATTCCAATAATAAAGGCAAAGGAACTAAGGCTCAAACACATTAAATAACTTTTCTACAATAGATCTTTGGAAGATCTGGGACTCAAACCCAGGTCTATTTCAGGCCAAAAGTTATATAGTCCTCATGAGAATTCCATACCTTTTTCCTTGTTCAAATGCCACCCTTACCATAAACTCCTCTTTGATATTATAAACCAAAAGAAAATTGTTCTTCCTTTATGCCTCCTGAAAACTTTGCTTTGGACAATTATGTTTATTTGTCTTCTTGAATAGAAGTTTTATAAGCTCCGCCTTCTGTTGACAAACCACTGCCTAAGAGCATTGGCTACAAAGATTGTAAGAAATGCACAATTTAGTCAGCATAGGCTGTGCTGCACTGCGGTAACAAAAACGCCTGAAATTCTCAATGGCATTATCACAACAAAGAAGGTTTTTTCTTGTTCATGCTCCCTACCCAACCTGTGTGGGCTGAAGGGAAGCACGCAATAAATCAGAGCAGAGAGCAAACTAAAAAGTAACTGCTGATGGTCACTTTTGATGTGATCTTGATTGTCAAGGCTTCCTGTTCAATTGTGACCAAGAAAGCTATTTTGCTCCAATTTGGTTTTATTTCTGCCTCAGTTCCTGTTTCCGTGAGAATCCAGTTATATCTCCACTTTTCAAAATCAGATCTATTTAACATCTACCAGGGACCTATGACATTGTGTTCAGTTTCAAGTACCAGAACATTCCTCTCACTACACAAATTAAGGATTCATTTTTCTCTCATACAAAAGAAGTCCAGAGGTTGAGAGTCCTGGGCTCACAAAATCATCAGGCACCTAGGCGTTTTTCAGCTTTTGACTCTACCATCCTTAGATGTGTTGATAACAAAATAATCACCAGAACTCGAACCAAAAAGTCTGTTTTACAGAAAGAAGAAAGGATATAGCAAATAGATAGGGCTCCTTTAAAAGTGATTTTGAAAGCCTCTGTAATACTATCCACTTAAATTTCATGGACCACCATTAACCACATGGGAAGGTAGAAAATGTAATTTTAATTTAAGTTCTTCATTACTCTCCCCTTACCCCCAAATTAACATGTTTACTATTAGTAAGGAAAAATGGAAGGATGAATTTTGGGTGGGTCACCAGTAGTCTTTGCCACATGTAACTATATTCTCCATTCCCTGAGTCTGTAACCGTTTATTGACCATCTCCTATGTGATGGGCACTGTGCCAGGATGCAGAAATGACTGGGACAGACATCACCTGCCCCTTATTGTGAGCCAGAAATAGAGGACAGAGGGTCCAGCTTAGGTGTAGCAGGTTTAGGAGACATGTAATATGCATCCAGGATGTAAGTTCCCGTAGAGTCAGAAGCCAGTAACCAAGTTACTGCGGGAAGACAGGTGATCATGGGAAAGAGTACGGAGTTGAATGGGCAATGAAGAGTGTTACACCAAATTTCATACACGTTCCCTAATCTGAAATTCCCTATTCTAAATCCTGAAGTGGTTTTCCAAAGGGTGAATTACAATGACAAATCTAATATACATATATATTGTATTGCCAACTATGGTTTTGTTGTAGACTGTGTTATTGTTCCCAATTCTTCATTCCTTCTCTCTAGTAGAATTATACATGCACAGTCTTTTCCAAGTGAATTTTCAATGCCTCCCACCAGAGTAGGGAGAGTGTATTGTCTATCCTAGTGATGGGCTTGGCCATGGGACTTGATTTGCCTGTGGGATCTCAGCAGATATAATGTGAGTAGAGCCATTACGTGTGTTCGTGTGGTTTGCCTTATCCCCGTATGCTTCTGCCATCTGCCATAAGAAAGACATACCCTGGGTAGCTGTTGGTCACAGAATGAGGAAGCATGTTAAGCAGATGTGAACACGTATATAGAGAGCCAAGTCCAGTGAATCAGAGCAGAATCACAACCAACCCTCAGAGTTGAGAAATACACCTGTTGTAAGCCACTGAAATTTGACATTGTATATTACACAGGGTTATTACAACGATATACAATTCTCTTATTTTCTATATCTCATGTAATGCCTGTTATAATCATGCATGTCATACTTATTTTAGAGATAAGAAACTGAGGTTATTATAAGTTCTATAGATTAATTGAAAGCCCAGAGCTAAACAGTTTAGAAAATCAGAAATATGTTAATATCTGTTGGCCTCTAAAACTTATGTCTTTCTTTTTCCCCAAGTTACCTCTCCCAGAAATCCTGTCCATGTTTCCTCAAGGGGTTGTAATGATAATCACATAAAACAATACACTGAAAATATCTTTATCCAGCATAGGAAATGTGCTCCAATTTTCCATCTATGAGTTTGAGGTGTGCCTAAGTCTATGCATGGTTTGCATGGTTTAGGGGTGAGGTTATGACACAGGCCTGGCCAGTCGGAGTACTGAGAAATTCTGGTTAAAATGAGTGGTTCAGGAATGCAAATATAGCTGAAGCCAGATTAATCAAAAACCTGAAATCATCCCCAAAGAGCCAGTTCTTCTTTCTGAGATAGTGGGCACTCAGGCTCAGGTAAGCCTGAGGCTGCCAGTGGCCATCTTTGCCAGCACCTGAAGAAAATCTGCTCAAGAAGGAAGCTATACAGAAGAAACCAGCTGAGAGTGCATCCCAGATAGAAAAAAACTAAGTTGTGATGACGCCAGTTGAATCTCTTGATCTAGTCACACCTGGAATTACAACAGTCCTGCTATGGGAGATATTAGTATTGTAGATTTCTTATTTTTCTTGAAAGAAACTATATGTATAATATAAATGAAGGTATCATAAAAGCACAGATTTACAAATATATATAGTTTTTATTTTTAGCGAAGAAAGTGGGGGGAAGGAAGATATATGAGGTCGGACAATTATATTCACAAACTCATCCTACAAAAAGTGCTACATACCTCATTGCTGCATATCACTAGGTGACCTTCAAAGTACTCCCCTTGGGAAGTTATGCACTGCTGTCAATGCTTAGTCCACTCTTCAAAGCAATTTTGGAACTCTTTCTGGAATGGCCATTAGAGCTGTCGTCGTATTACACTTGATGTCCTGAATGTCATCAAAATGTCTTCTTTTCAATATTTCCTTTCTATTCAGGTAAAGAAAGAAATCATTGGGGACCAGATCAGGTGAGTAGGGAGGGTGTTCCAATACAGTTATTTGTTTACTGGCTAAAAACTCCCTTACAGACAGTGCCGTGTGAGCTGGTACATTGTCGTGATGCAAGAGCCATAAATTGTTGGCGAAAAATTCAGGTCGTCTAACTTTTTCACGCAACCTTTTCAGCATTTCCAAATAGTAAACTTGGTTAACTGTTTGTCCAGTTGGTACAAATTAATAATGAATACTCCTTCTGATATCAAAAAAGGTTAGGAACATTGTTGCAACAAGTTCACGAACTTAATTGTCATACCTCCTATGCTGTTAAGTGTATCAGAAGCATAGTGAGTCTAGGACCTTGCTTTTGAGTTAAAGAAAATGTCCTCCGGGATCACATATTTTAGCTCTCACTTACTACCACTGCCCACCTCTTAAAATTCTTTGTCCCATAGGTTGACCATGGGGTTGATATTGTTGGAGTCTGACTAACCAGAGTAATTTGTAATTGTTCCTCAATTTTGTTTACCTTCTGAAGGGCAACAGATTTCTTTGTGGAAAAATGAACCTCTAGGACACCGTCCCCTCTGTGCCACCCAAACAAAAATATCTGACTATCCTAGTTTTAGAACTTACAAAGATTTTTTTTCTACAGTATTTTAAACCCTTCTGCGCTGTGAAGCTTGGTGAACTTCTCTCATTCTTAAGTGAACCAAATATGGTTCTGAGTGTGAGGAAAGCACAGTGCATTGCTGGCGACACACTTCCTATTCGTTTCATTTCACATTATCATAGAGCTGGTTACGAAAGGATGGCGTGATGACTTGATGCCCTCTCCTTTCTGATGTGGAACAACCCGCTTCCACTCAGCTCCTGCCTCTCCAGGCCTGTTGTCCTATATGAAACCTCTTTATCCCACTGTCAGGTATCGCCAAGAAGTGCAAGCCATAGTGCAGGAAAGCAGGATGTGCTAATTACTAGAGAGAAGATACCAGTATCCTGCTAACATTATTTACTGGAACTGTTTTGGACCACTGAGAAAATTAGGCTGGAGTGTGTCTCTGTAACAAGAGTGAGCAGGCGGGCCTGGAAGAGAGCACAGAGTCCGCACAATGGGAGGGAGAGTGGTGATTCCAAATGTATGAAAATTTATACTTTGAGAAAGTGGAAAGAGTAAGATGTCTAAGGAGTGGTGCTTGGTTGAATACATTTGATTTATAACCCAAATCACATAGCTAGTAATTTGGGCAGTCAAGATTCAAAGTTGGGTTTGTCTGACACCAGAATATACTTACTTGATAGTTGAGTCCCATACATGTCCATATCCATTAGTACTAACTATGCTTTTGGAATTAAAATAATTACTCAGAAACCTTTTTTTTTCCCCCAAGTGAAAGCCATCCAGATATTTATGCTTAATTTTCATGTTCCGATGGTAGTCTCCAGACTATACCTCTCCAGTTCTGTACTAAATATCTTTGAAACTGTAGCTTGTATCGACACTATTATGAAGATATAATGATAAAAAATGATGATGACAGTAATGATATCCCATACTTCCATTCTATATTTGATTAAGTCAGTGCTATGCACAAGTTCTGTTGTTCCTGGGGGTTTTGTGAACACAATGGATAGAAATGTCTATACAGAGGTGAACACAATGGATAGAAATGTCTGCTGACACGGAGTTTATGTCTAGGCAGCTATTTCTTACAAAGGACATAGACAATAACAAAACAAATACGTAAATTGTGGTATGTTCTGATAGAATAATTTTATGGGGAAAAAAGAAACGCACAGCATGAGATCATGCTGTTCGCCAAATGCTTCTATGTTTTCCTACTCCTAGAACAAGTGGTAGGATTTTAACTTGCTGCCCTGTGCAATTCACGCTCATGAATGTGTTGCAGACGTGATGGGTGTTGCTTTCAGTTCAGCACATCGAAGTACCAGAAAGTGAGCGTCCTTCATCTTGCCCAGGAACCAGAAAAGTTTAAGGTGACTATTGCCCTGTCATCTTGGGTCCTTGAGTGACCATACTCAATCTTAATGGACAAATAGAATGAGGGAGAAACACAACTCATTTTTTTCTAATCCACTAACACTTGAGGATTTTTTTCAAAGGTAACTTTTATGACCAAGACTATCTTGATTGGTGCATGTTATATTACAGACAATAAAAACATATTAAGTACATTACAGAATTTAATCTCTATAACAATCCTGTGCGATATGCACCATTATTTCCATTTTATGTAGACATTAAGCATACTATAGAGAACTCAGGTTATCTATGGCGATATAACACACAATCCTAAAACCTAGTGACTGAAAACAATTTATTATCTCCCAAGCCTCTCATATCTCATCTCCTAGGTGTCTTGGGTATCAGGTGGGAATTTGTCAGTTGGGGTCTCTCATGTTACTGTCATCCGATGTTCACTGAGGCTGACGTCATCTATAGGCTTGACTTAGCTGAATATCCAAAACAGCTCATGCACATGGCTGGAAATTGATGCTAATTTGGGGCTGGGATATCAGCAGATGTTGTCAACTGAAAATCTCACATGTAGTTTCTTCATGTGATGTGGACTTTTTAAACATGGTGGCTGGGTTGTTGGAGGGGGCATTTCAAGATACATAGGCAGAAGCTTTAGGTTTTATTAAACCTATCCTTGAAAGTCCAGAAATATCACTTCTACCACATTCTATTAATAAAACAGGTGACTAAGGCCAGCTCAGGTTCAAGGGGAAGAGAATTAGACGTAGTCTTGATATAGCATACCATGCCTGTAAAAGGAAGGAAGTAATGCACTGTGGCCATCTTTGGAGTCTTATGTGTTATATCAATTTATAAGATATAATCCCATTCCTTGGTGATCTTGAAATATGTAGGAACTGAAAATACCTCATAAATACCTCATTTAGCTTATGAAGCATCCACTGGTGGGGAAGGGGATTAGAGCTGGATAGGGCATGGTGTTAGATATATTGTGAATGAATCAAGAAAGGCTATATTATGCGTAAAAGTAACCAGCCCCAAATCACTGAGATTTAACAAACTTACTTCTCTTTCACACGTCACGTACAAAATTGGTCAGAGGGGAGTATACTTATAGTAGCTGCTCAGGCATTCAGACTAATGGAGTTTCATCTCATTAGACGCTACCTGTCGAAGCATTTCCAATATTCGTGTAGCAGAAAAGGGAAACATAGTACATTGCATTCTGTATCGTAAAGCTTTCACCTGGGATTGACACACATCATTTTTTTTGCGTCTCACTGTGCAAAGCAAGTCATGTGGCCCTGCCTATATTCCTGCCGTCTGCCCAGAAGGAATATCAGAATATTTTGAAATAGTCCTAATACTTCTGTAACATGTCATGTAAATTCCTGTACAGTTGGGCCGGATTTAATTTAGAGAAAACAGAGAAATTGAAAACTACCTTTTTCTTCTGCGTTTCACAACTCGTTCAATGCTCATTATTTTTCAATGGCTGTTATCTTTGCTGAATGTATTAGGACAAATAATTGCATTCATATTTAATATCTTCTATAACTTTGCAGTGTATCTGAACCTTTCACATACCTATGTTTTCTGAAATTGTTTTCATTCAATTTAGGTAGAGGAGTTATTATTTACTCTGGTTTGTCAGTCAAAAAGTTAAGGGTCAGAAAATGAAATAATTGACTCAAGGTTGCATTGCACAGTTCTTTGACCTTCAAACTAGACACTTTCCTCTATAGCAAGGATTTTATACTAGAGATCCTAGTAAGGGGACAAGGTGTCCCGTAAAGCCCATAAAACTTCAGTGTCATGTGCGTGCATATGTGTTATGTATTTTACATGATTTATATTCACTTTACAAAGCCATGTTGTCAACAATTAATAGATAGATGGACATTTGAAATTGGAATGCTGTTGATTCACCTGGTTCCTACAGATGGAATCCGTCTTAATTCCAAAAGGTTGATGGAGGAGAGTTCAAAAGAGGACTTTGAAAACTTCCTACACTTGGTTGTTTACAGGTTTCATACCTAGACTCCTTGCTGACTCATTTTTCCTATCTCTTGCCCTGAGCTGTGAAAATTGAGGCTCCCTTCACAGGCAGCAGTGAACAAGAAATTTCATGTTTTTAGTGTCAAGTCCATCATTTCTAGTGTGACTCATATCTCAGTGGGTGGCAGAACTTCCCCAATGGCAAAGAAGCTTCAGAAAATACTCAGGCCCTCACCCACAAATTTCAGATCAGTAGCTCGTTTCCATTAAGAAATCCTTTTTTTTTTCTTCTTCAAATCTTTATTTACACTTATCATGGCCCTTTCAACTCAATTTGCAAAATGATGAATTGTCCAGATGTCGAAAACAGTACATCATAAGGTCCAGGTCACTTTCAATCTGCATTCAGATTGAAATACCTATTTTATGCAGTACAGCAATAGAAGAAAGTAGAAGCATAAGGCATCAGCCATGTTAGTCTTCTGTGTGCAAGCAAGTAATTTAAACATCAGCATACATAAATAAATATGGGACAGAGGAGTCAAAAAGGACCCATGTGAATTCTTTTCTTGCTAGGTCTGTGATCAAACTTCCACGAGTTTCAGTGACTCTGCTATTAACATGGGGAACTGAGACCTATTAGAGTTATTGTGATGATTTTATAAAATAATGCATGCAAAATATCTCCTAAAATTAGGGTTAACACAGTTAAAAATCACAAATTAGGGGAAGTACATGGCCTATTCAGGGAATGAATTTTGAGTATAGTAAAATAACTACAAGAAAATTTTATGAAAGAGTGAGTGAGACTAGAGAGCGAAACGACTGTTTCAAGTCTCAGGCTCATCCATTGAACTCTGTCCTGAAGTCAAAGGAAAGTCAATCAAAGGTTGAGAGAAGATGAAAGAACATACTCATTTTTTGAACAATTTATTCTGAAATACTTTCAGAGTTGATAAGACTATGCAAAAATAGTATAAAGTTTCCATACCTTTCATTGAGCTTCCTCCAATGGTAACATTTTTTGTAACTATAGTACAGTATCAAAACCAGGAAACTGGAGATTGGTATAATACTATTAAATAAACCACAGACCTTATTTGGGTCTCACTGACTTTTACAGGCAATCGTTTTGTTGGTGGTGGTGGTGTATATTACTATGCAATTTAATCACATGTATAGATTAGTATAACCATCACCAAAATCAGGATACACAACTGTTCTGTCACTATAAAGAAACTGCATAAGGCCCTTGAGATATATCTAAGTCAATACTTATATGAATGCTTCTTTCGTTTTATACCATGTTTCCCTGCAAATAAAACCTAACCGGAAAATAAGCCCTAGCATGATTTTTCAGGATGACATCTCCTGTACATAAGCCCTAATGTGTCTTTTGGAGCAAAAATTAATATAAGACCCGGTCTTAGTTTTTGGGGAAACATGGTAGTTGAGTGCTATTCTATAGTGTGGATGTACCATAGTTTGTTTATCCATTCTCCCACTGAAAGGAAGACATTTGGGTTGTTTCTAGTTTGGGGTACTTGAGAGTAAGAGAGGATTTTTGATGGGGAAAATATGAAGACTCAGAAGTGCCCCCAAATCAACATCATTCTTACCATGAAGAGTAGGAATGCTTTCATTTCTTCATGAAGTCATTCCTGAATCACTTACTGCATGTCTACCACATTCTAAAACATAAAAATGATTGTGTAACTTTTCTGGTCAAAACACTTTAATGACTGCCTATTAACCTCTGGATAAAGTGAGACTTTTTCATCATGACTTGTAGGGAAGGCCATTTCCGTTCTAGCCCATGTTGACCAAACCAGCCACGCTCTGGGACCAGCTCACCATGACATCGTTCCTCTTCTTCTTCCCGGAATTCCTTTCGCTGCCTTTTTACCGTACCCACCAGGACTTGGCTGTATGTTTCCCGTCTGCTTGAAGCTTACTTCTAAGGGACCCTTCTTTGCGTTCCTGTGCTAACCTTTATTTTCTCTAATAGAAAAATTATCACTACTTCTTCCACTTTCTTGTGTCGTTGTATAGGAACAGCTTTGGGTAGGAAACTCTGAGTACAGGGTCCATATGTATTGTACTCGTTGACCATCCTCTATTCTCTCTCTAGGTTTTAAAACAATGCTTGTAGGATTCGACCCACCTTTAGGAGTATGAAAGTAGAAGAGAGGTAGAGTCTTCCTTCAACTCATTTATAGTCTGTTGAGTAACTTTTTTAAAAGGAAAGTTTTTCCTTATTTATTAAATTCTTAGTGGAGTCTCAGCTTGAACTTTTGGCTTTCCTTAGAATAATTTGGGTGTTCTCTTAATGAATGGATCCATGTGGCCACTAGGTCACTGGGAAACTTGCTATTTCACCCGGTGAACCTCACAACCAAAATTAACTCTAGATACAAAGGGAGAGAGTTGAATGCCTGTGGTGGAGCCCAGCAATGACAGCCCAGATTTATGGGGTAGTGTTTACAATGAAGAGACACGACCCATTTTTATGTGATCTGCACCATCCAAAAAGAAAATTGAAATTGTAATTAAAGCAGAGGAAATGACAACTTAAGCATTGATTTTCCCATAAACGTGCCAAACCTCAGAATAGTGGCTGGTCTCTATGTTCCATATCCTGCTGTGTAACTTTAGATGAATGAAACCTTCACTTTCCATAACTAGACTTACACTGGAGTGTATAAATTTCAGCTTGTATGCCCTGATGACTTATCTTTATAGCTGAGCTACCTCTCAGGGTTTGGATTTAGGGAGGAGAACTTTAGAAAAATTGGGAAGAGGTATCCCATTGGGACTAGAAGTTTGCTATTAAAGACTCTTTATAGATCTGCCACTGATAAACATTCAGTCCCATCACTATTTTAGATTTCCCCAATGTCTTATGAAGATTAAACACAAAGGAATTACCATTTATCTGCAAAGGTAAAATTTACATCACCTTTAATCCTTTCATAAGAAGATATATCAGCCACCACATTAATACAAGAGTACAATCTGAAGGCAGAAAGCCATTATATTTGCTTACTGTCAGATATAAAGCTGCAGTTGCAAATCGTGCATGATTTTAATAAGGTTTGATAATATGCTATCAGCTGGTAGGAGCTATAGATTGAACTCTTATAGATTTTTGGCTTCAGCTTCCAAATAATCAATCATGTCGAAATATGAAAATCATTTCATTTCCTTCAATTGAAAAGAAGATGTGATTTAAAATGTCAGACCTTGGATATATGAGCACGATTCCTGTAATCAATCATGTGAAATAAAACATCTTATTTAGTAGCTCTAAAGAAGAAGGGAATATTTGGGGGGGGAATAACTTTTTCTTTTTCTTTTTTTTTTTTTTTTTTTTGGCATAATGTGGATGAAGCTCATGTAGCATACGCTTATGAATAACACAGATAAACCTAAATCTGGGTTTCATATTTGTTTCTTCTTTCCGCTCAGTAACTTCAGCAAGGAAGTGAATGGATTTTGAAGACCTCAAACCATAGGGCATGGGAGGACAGTATTATCTACTGTATCCAGCTGGTACAGGAATTAGGTACCAGATTCAGGTCACTTGGCTTTAAAAAAAAAATAAAATAAAATAACCTGGATTCAGTTTAACTCCATCACTGCCTGGCTATGTCACGTAGGACAAGTCTCTAAACTTGAGCCTCAGTTTCTCTATCTGTTAAAAGGTTATTTTCATCTATCCATACTCACATAAGGAATCATGCTAGAGGATGGATGTGAGAGTTCTTTACAGATGGAAACTCTATGAAGTTCTCTACAAACCTAAGTGTTGTCATCATGGCTAGACCAAAGAATGTTAAAAGGTACCGGATTTACTTCTTGGTAAACCTTAAGGACGCAGACCGATACCCTTGGAGTATGTCCAGCTAGACTGAACTCACACTAAGAGCTGAGGGACTCGACTAAGGAAACTGCCCTTACTCTTAATAAGTGAAACATAACTATAAATTTTGCTAACTTACTGTGTGACTTTAGACAAGTCGCTCAATCTCTTGAACTATAGTTTCCACCTAAGTAAAATAGAGTTTGGATTATATGATCTCTAAGGTTTTTCTCCAGCTCTAAAAATGTGTGCTTTTTTTTTTTAAATTAAAGTAAATATATGGTGATGAAAGGAGAACTGACTGACTCTGGGTGGGTTTTTTTGTTGTTGTTGTTTGTTTGTTTGTTTTTTAGATTTGACATTAACCTCAGTAGAAATGCAGATCAGAGCTGAAACACATTCCTTCCATACATAATACAAATTCGCAATTTGAGCCTTGTCTCTTTAACTTGCACAGAATTAGGAAAAATCCAATCACATTTTTGGCGATAAGTCTGTTATGCGGATAATGACGAGAAACAGTATATGAGAGTGCTTTTTAACAAATAAAATTATTTTAGTTATGTTTAACAAAAATTAGTTGTATCATCCATAGGCCCTTCCAAATATAAGCTTTTGTAGTTTCTGTTTAAATCAGCCTAACCAAGTGTGGTGGGATAGAAGCCCTTGGGGGACCTATTTTAATGATTCATTGTAAGCGCAAATAATTACTTTGTCAACCGTTATGTATTCCTGAATGCCTTAATGTGCTTTGGAATATTTGAAAATAGTAAATTATCTTGAGCTGTTTAATACTTTACACAGTTGATTTCTCTATTTAGGAAAATAAAAGGACTTTCTTAAATTAAGGGAGAGTTTACTGTAGTTGTTTTCTGAATGCTCTTGGTGCCAAAATTCATGGATGCTGAATGCAAACATGGTTGATAAAAGGTAATTTTATTTCTTAGAAACCAAAAGAAGCATGTGAAGGCACAGGCAAAGATAGCCAGTATAGAAAATGTGTTTGACATTTATTGAAACATCCAGAATATTATGTATATTTGTATATAACAGTTTACCTTCCCATCCTCAGCAAATCAACCTTGAAGCTCTAGTTTCTCCTATCTCACCCTGTGTGTGCAGAAGAGTCCGTGTGTGTTTTGCATATTTTCTCTTTCTTTTTGACTGGTTGCCAAAAGTTACTCATATTTTATGGAGCACGAAGAGTGGTATGATAAGAGTTCCTTGCTCCATCATTTTTCTCTACCAGAGACAGATGGGTTTCTCTTTTCCTTCTTGTTCATTAATCATGCTCAAACTGAGATTCTTTTTTAACTCTCTCTAGGTTTTTTCCTCTTGTTTTTCAGGAATTTCTCACATTACTTGACATGTATGGTTATATGATAAAGACTCGCTGGGGCTGTTTTATCCTGCTGGTTTACTTCCTGAGCAATCTTGGATCATCAGCTGGCTGGAAAAGCAGTCTCTTATCACTTTTGTAGAATGACCATTTTATCTTAAAAACAAAAACAAACAAACCGAAGAAAAAAAAAGGAAAAATGATTATATCCTGAACATGCACTAATCCTGATAAGGTTATTATTTTCTCTCCCTTCCAGAATGTGGGCTGCCAAATTAATAGAAAATCCTCTAGTGATTCATTGAGTCTGTGATGGAAGCAAGCTGGGACTGACGACCCCCCAGCTCCATTTCCCCTATGTTTGGAGATAGACTCAGCAGATTTGAGATCTAAAATCAGCCTTAACTACACTCGTGGTGTGATGTCCCACTATTCGCTCTCTCCTTCTTGAAACACTTTTTTCACTTGGCTTCCAGTTCACCCTAACCCTCGTCGTTTCTTCCAGGTTGCTCCTGCTCAGTCTCCTTTGCTTGTTTCTCTTCATCTCTGACACCTCCTATCACTGGAATGTGCGGGCGGTGAGACTTTGAAATTCTTCTTTCCCTCCTCTCACTCTCCTGGTGACCTCTTCCACTCCCACGCCTTTAAATGCAGTCTGTACTTTGGAGATTGCTCACATTTCTATGTCCAGTGCTGGACGCTCCTAAATTCCGGACTCATACATCCACCCGCATATTTGACATTGTCCACTAGTATACTAAATACCATCTCAAGATTGACGTTCCACAAACAAGCGGGGATCGCCCCACAGTATTTCCCATTACTATAAATCACAAATCTATCTTTTCAGTTCTTCAGCGCTTATGCTCTGGGATGAGTCTTGACTCTTTTCTTTCTCTTACAGCTCATAGTCAATCCATCATTAAACCCTGACATTCAATCATCAAAAAAGATCGAACTCCCAAACATTTCTCATCACATTTGCCAAACCATTATTATCACTTGCCTGCCTTAGTACAATAGCTCCGCACCTGGTCTCACCTTCTGCCCCCATCCTTCTAGGTCTAGTTTGAACTTAACAGGTGTCATCCTGTCAGAGGTAACACATCACGCTGCCCCTCTGTTCAAAGCCCCCCAAGATATCTGCAACTCATTTGAGGTAAAAGCCGAAGTCTTTCAATGACCGATAGAGCCCTATGCAATGGCCTCCCCTGACTGCTTCTCCGAGTTTATCTCTGAGGACGCTTCCTCTGACTCACGCCTTTCCAGCAACACAGGCCTTCTTATTCCTACAAAGTGCCAGGCACAGTTTTTCCTCAGGATTCTGCTGTTTCTTCTCCCTTTGCCTGAAATAGTACCCAGCAGAAAAGAGTTACTCCTTAAATATTTACTGAATTTCGGAGAAGGAAAGCTGGGCCAGCGATGGCCCCTCCCTTCTCTTAGCATTCCTTCTCTACTGCCTAGGATCTTTCTAACTCCTCTGAATCTTCTTTTACATCCTGAAATATGCTACTGTGTTTTTGTCCTCAAACCCTTTCACTTTGTACCCCTCTGCTCTTTTTGTGATTGGAATTGTTTTCAAGCCACAAGCAACAGAAATCACAACAGTGACTTCAACAAATAGAGATTTATTTTTCTCATCTGAATATATGTTGAATAATAAATGTTTGCTGGCACTGAGTTAGTAGTTCAGGAACATAAGGGCTGTGA
This sequence comes from Rhinolophus sinicus, assembly GCF_057876585.1. Taxonomy (NCBI): domain Eukaryota; kingdom Metazoa; phylum Chordata; class Mammalia; order Chiroptera; family Rhinolophidae; genus Rhinolophus; species Rhinolophus sinicus. The sequence goes on along the minus strand of NC_142516.1, from coordinate 14,682,755 downwards.
GAAGGCTGGTTTGATGGCTGTGTTGGCCCTTGCTTCCGTGGTCACAAGATAGTTACAGGAGCGTCTAGAGGTGTGGAACAGCTTTCTACATGTCAGGGAGGTTCTTTGTGTGTGCGTTTCTCTAAACAGGTAGCAAGAGACCTTTTTCAGAATGCCATCATCCCCATGGCAGACTGTGATATCTCCTAGTTCCAAAATCGCTGGACCAATAAAAAAGGAGGATAACTTTTTGGTAGGCAAAGGATAATATCAATCTCATCCCTTTCCCCTTACTAATGCTTACGTCTTTTTAACTTTTAGCTCAGATACTATTTCATGCTGGAGGACTATTTTGATCAACCTCCCCCTGTCACAACTGTGGCCTAAACGCCCTTCTTTCTGGGGCCTGTAGGCTTCTGAAGTTTTCTTACAACAGCACTTTCATGCTTCACTATGAATCAGTGTTCTTTGTATGCCCCATCCCCCAACACCACCCTCCAACACAAACACACACTCACAAACCCTGGTTAGAGAAGCCAGAATGAGAAAGGATTGAGACCCCAGGACAGAAAACACATTTTTCTCATTCACATTGGAATTCCCAGCATCTAACCTGTCTAATGATTAAGTCATACATGAATTATTTTTTTTAAATGGAGGGGCTTTCTCTTAATGACTTGTAAAATCAATTTTGCACTAAGTCAGTGTTTCCAGGATTATTAGAATCATTTTCTTATGGATCTATAGCCTAAGCCAATATTTAAACTTTCATTATCCCCAAACCTCCTCTCCTCATTTAAGGACTTGAAGTCTCATCAATTAAATGATTTAATGCACGTTACTAAATACTTAAGCGTTATTTGATCATTGTTTGGCGCAATTGGGGAAGCAAAGTATGACATCGGCACAACTCTCAGATGTAGGTAAGAAGATAAAAATAAGTAGCATAAGTTTTCAAGCTCTTCCAGCAGGCATATTCTGACCCCACTATGGATTTTCCTTTGGACTAAAGGTGGGCAGGGGTGAAGGATATTATCCCTACGTGTGCTCAAAGACATGAAAATACTAGTGTTGGAGAAATACAACACAGCTGCCCATAACACAGAATGGTTATTGCTAGAGCAGATAGAAAGCACTGCAGAGTGGGTTAAGGGTGAATGCGTTGGAAACGCTAGCCTGAGATCAACTTCCAGCTCTGTTTTACAAGTCAGGTGATAATAGGCACATTAGCTAATCAACTCAAACCTCAGTTTCTTCATCTTTGCAATGGGGATCCCAATACCTCCTCAGGGATGGTTGTAAGTTTCAAATTAGACAATGTGTGCAAAGTGATTAGTCCAGTGTTTGGGTTACTGTCTATTCCCAATAAGTCCTGAAATTTATTATTGTCATTATTATAAATGAGGTGCCGTTACATCATGAATATGGAGTAATTGACTATACAAAATTATGTGTTAAAGTAATTACGACAAATGACTTTAAATCGATATTTGCTTCTTTTAATGGTTGGGAACAATGTTCTATTTGTCCTACTTCTAAATTCAGCTATGCAAAGAGCTGGTCCACTACAAGGGGTAAAATCAACACAATTTTGCAATGGATCCCACTTTGCTGGTTCCTTATGATGTCATTACTTCACTTGCCCTGCTTCATCCCAGAGACACACACCAATTTTATTTCAGCCTCTTGTTCCTAGTAGCTATAACATTGATGTGAGGTTACAGGAACTTTACATCAGCGTGCCTTTAAATATAGAGGGTGTGTTTGAGTTCAATCGGCACATGCCTCCAATTGCATAGATGAGAAAATGACCCTGCTGTGATCAGTATCAGATTTTAGAGCCCTTTGGTACATACAGCTAAAGTTGAAATGCAGGTCACTGGAATCCATATTTACTCCTTACCGCTCGTTGCCTCAGACCCAATTATTCATGGACACAGGGAGTAGAAATGGGGATATAGTACTTTTCCTAAGAGTATTGCAGGACCAGGTCAATTTTAGATATTTTTGACACGTGGATGGTAAAGATAATATTGGGTGGGCAACCGGAGGCCTCAAATATTTTGCCATCAACTATTCTGCTTTCCACTTAAGATGGGATCTGTGTTTCTTAAAAAGGCCGTCTACAGGGGATGAGCTTACCTTCCAAGGGGAGATAAAAAATAAACAACACATGTAATAAATCAGTCAATTTTTATAGTAAGCTAGATAGAAGGTCATAAATATTATAACAAAGAAAGAAAAAATAGAGGAAAGGGGATTAAGAAAGCACGGGATGGGGAGGTCACAGGCAGCATTAAATAAAGTGCCATTCGTGGCCCACAGAGTCTAGGCAGGGTCCCTTGTCTCACAGATCTCCCATTTCAACATCTCCTTTAGCACCTTTTTCTGGACAGTGTATGTCTCAAAAATGTGTTGGAGCATACGAAGATGCATGAATGCTTGCAAATGTATATGTGTGTATAACTAACTCATGGTCATAGAAGAAAGACTTTAACAATACTCGATTTAATCCTCCAGCCAGCATTTGAGTATCTTCTATGGTAGCATGGTGAGCTCAAATCAAATAATAGGTGAGAACAATTAGAAAGTTCATGAGTCAATGATTTATTTACACATTTCTTACGAAGCCTAATTACTTGCTAGCTGAAACATGGCCTCTGTTTTAGTTAGAGAAGCAAGAGAAAGAAAGGATGGCTGAGCACCTGGAACCTTTCTAGCATAAGAAAACTGTCAGGTAACTACACGTAATGGTTAACATTCAAACCTTTTACATGTGGTCATACAAGGCTTTAATAACGGCAAACTTTTATTGAGAATCCCCTCACCTGTCTTTCACACACGCACGTGAGCGCACACACACACACACAAACACACACACAGAGAAAAACACACACACACACACACACACACACACACACACACACAGTTAAACAGATCTGTAAACAGTACTGAGTTTTTTGTTTCTTTGTTTGTTTTTTAATTACTACTCTCCTGTTATATTTATTAGTTCTTCATTTAAAAACAATAGGCTACACTGGTCCTTAGGGTTGCCATATAAAAGGCAGTAGCCCCAGGTGAATTCGTATTTCTGATAAATAATGACTGGTTTTCAGGACAAGCATATGCCAAATATTGCATGGGCCTACTTATACTAAAAACCATTTGTTGTTGATCTGAAATTCAAATTTAACTTGGCACCCTGTATTTTTATTTACAAAACCTGGCAAGCTTTTGGGTCTTAAGTTCCCCAGAGATTTTTGGTCAGATATGTGTTTTTTTTTTTCCTTCTTTGGGTTCTAAACTCTAGGTTTGTGTAAACCTGCTGTAGAATTGCTCACGCTTCAATCGTTAATTTATTCAATATTATTTTTGCATGCCTATTGGGTCAGGCAAAGTGCTACATAAGCTACATATCTGATACACTGGTAAGCTAAATAGGTCTGAACGTTTCCTTCATTTGGCTTACAGTCTCATAAATAAATAACTACTTATTAGGAAAACACCCTAACGTGTGCTAGTGATATGTAGATGGAGTATGTATCACTAATGCACAAATTTGTTAGTTCACAGTCTCGTCCAATAATCACTGTGCCAATATCCCCTGTGTGAATGAGGGAGGGGACAACCTCTAAAATAGTGGTTTCCTAATATCGATTTCACATCAGTGCTGACACATTGCAAAATAGTTTTGAACATTTGATATTTGTCAAACACCTTGTTTAACTCAGTGTTTTATTTAAAACTCAAAGCGGCACTGAGAGATACATCCAATTATCATCTCCATGTTACTAATAAGGAAGGTGGGGCTGAGAAAGTTAAATGAATTGCCCAAATCTATACAAAAAGGCTATGATAAAACTGGAATTCCAACAGATGTGTGACTACTTAGAATAGATAGTTTCAGGCCTTGTGCTCTGCTAATTGAGAATGACTTATATGATAGATCCCTGGAGTTTCTAAATCAGTAAGTCTGGAATAAGGGTTGCAGAACATATTTTGAACAAACTCCCTCGCTGACTCTTTTAGCAGCAAGATTTGGGCCCTGCTAATTTAGACCGTCATAACCTAATTTAGCCAAAACAATTTAGGGCACTGTTGCGTAAGCCTCATTTTTACAACCGTCAGTTCTTAAAACCTCAGCCATAGGGGTTTCCTGTTACGAGGTTGTGGGAGGCAGGAGCAGAGCTAATCAGAGTTTCCAGTACATAGGAACCATAGGTCTTTTTCCCAGACCAAATGTTTTTCTAGTTTGAGAAACCATTCCTCCTATGGTCTGGCCCCAGTGTCTCTTCCTCCTGATTGTGCACCCCTAAGATTTTGCCGGTTTAGTCAGGTTAGTGACAATTTAGCATTAAGCATGTATTCTTTTCCAGACATGGCTTTTCTATAGAAGATTAGAAGGGAACTAGTTTAAAACATCTGGGCTTGACCTGAGGCATTCATCACCTTGCCAGATACAGAGGCTACGGGCAAAGGAAGGCCCAGGAGAGGGGACTCATGTGACAGATACCGACACAGACTTCTAGGAGGAGTAGGTGAGAATTAAATGCAGACCTGGGTGGGCATAGTTTACGGTCAGGTTTTCGGTGAGGTGGTGAGAGTTCCAATAGTTTGATGAGAAATAGCAAAAGTGACTTTGTATTATTTTCTTTCCTTCCTTTAATTGTTTTCTTCTTTTCTCCTTCTCCCCTTCCTTTCTTCCTCCCTCTCTTCTTCCCCCTTCCTTTCTTCTCTCTTCTTTCTTTTCTCTTTTTGTTCCTTCATCAAAGAAATATTTGTTTAACTTTTTAATTTTTTTGCTGAAGTACATTTATATACAGGAAAGTGCAGAAATCTTGGCTGACACCTTGATGAATTGTCACAAAGACTGTGCCCCACATAGCCACTACCCAGATTAGGAAAGAATAATATCAACAAACTCAAATGCGACACTAGTCCCCTATCTGTTACTATGCTCACCCCCAAAGCTAACATTATCCTCATCCATGTGACCAAAAATTACTTCTATCTCCTTTTGATCTGGTACCAGGAACAATACTTTGTGTATTGTTTCACATAGGGTTTATTTTACCAAGCATTACACTAGAGGAAGTTATTTGAGTTGTTTGAATGTATTTGAGTTTGGTGTAGCAGTAATTTGTTCTTTTCTATTCCTGAATATTATTCCATTCTGTGCATGTATCAGCATTTATTAATTCTACTTTTTATAGACATTTATCTTATTTCAAATATGACTAGTGATAATACTAGTTGTACTAGTAATAATGCTCACAACTATTACCAACAATACTGCTATGAGTATCCTTGTAATGCATCTTGGGAAAACATTCACGCATTTTGCTGTGGGTGTATAACCATGAAAGAAATTGTGAGGTCATAGGATAAGTATGTCCCCTTATAGAAAATATTGCCAAGATGTTCACCACAGTGGCTGGGTTTATCTGTAGCCCACCAGCAGTAATTGAGAGTTGGAGACACTCTGCATCCTTTTCTTGTATAGGTATCCAATTAAACAACCCAGCACCACTGACGGAAAGACTTTCTTTTCCCTACTGAACTCCTGTTTCATGTTTCCTTAAACAAAGTGACAACATATATGCATGTTTAGCCAGTATCCGCTGATCTGGTTCTGTGTTGAGTCCTGGTAACTGAGATAAAATGTTTAGTGATCTCAGTCTTGTACTGCCCATGTGACAGAAACCGTGTTTTCTATCCTAGCCCACATTTTAATTGGGGTAACAAATAATAAATAAGTGACCCACCAATAAATACGGTAAATTTTCATGCAGTGAGAAGGAAATGAGAAGGAAAGAGAAAGGACAAAGGCTGCTGTGGCAGAGAACAGCAGGAAGGGCAGTCCAGTAGATGAGCTGGAGGAAGGACCCTCTGAGAAAGTAGAATAACAGTTAAACAGAGACCTGAAGGAAATACTTTTCCTGACATAAGAAAAATTAACCACACAGTAGCCGAGGCAGCATCTGGCTTGGCTCATTGTGGGAACTGGCAGGAGGTTGGGGGGGCAGAGAGGTATGACTGATGCAGCAAATGGTACGACACAGAGCAAGAAGGAAACACAGGATTATCTGGGGCCCACCCCCGAGGTAAAAGGTTTTCATCTTTTTCCCCCTAAGAGTACAATGGAAAGCCATTGGAGTTTTAATGGACAAAATGTCACAATCTGTGTTACATGGTTATATAGAAAATATGTTGGGAGTGGGGCGATTCATCGAAGCAAAACAAGGGGTGGGGTTCGGCTGCATTGGTCCCCAACACGTAGAGTAGGGACGCAGCAGTGGGCCCAAGGATCATTCTCTCATCATCACTGTGCTCAGTTGAGAGCTTTGTTTTCTATTTATTGAAGAGCCTGACTTTTTCCTTGTCCCTGAAGGATACAAGCATTTGCAGCCTTTCCCACCTAATCGGGTAAGTTGTTTCATGTGATCCCATCTTCTTACCTAATTGGTCCCTGTGCTTGAATCCTGGCTGCTCAATCAACTTACAGACTTTGTACAGGAAAGAGCACCTTTCATCTCTGTACTTTTCAGAATGGAAAGCAAGAGAGATCCTAAGGAAAAAAGAAAAATGGTAGAAGTATTGATTTTGATTCTGGCATTTGATTCTGGAACATTCTGGTGATGCCTCTGACGGGGGATGGTTTTACATACCCTGTGCTTGACAGAGTGTTTTTAGTGTGGCTGAGAGAACTATGAACTTGGTGTGAAAGAACAGAGCTGTTTAGGATTGATGTTTTGACCCCGCCATTTGTTCTACGTGACCTTGAATCACCTCTCTCTGGGACTCAACTTTTTCATGTACAAAATTAGAAGTGATTCTTCCCTTGTTGCCTGCTTCTCAAAGTTAATTTGATGGTGAAATGAGCTACTCAACATGTAAATCGTGGAGTGCTTTTCAATTGAAAGGAATTGTTAATACTTTCAGGATTCTTTGATCCAGTAGCAGGCTCCTGCCCACTTATCTCCGCCATTACCACCAGGGCTGTCACTTTGTGCTCATGCATGGTGGGGAGCTCATGGTTTACTTAATTCCCTGGGGAATGGCAATTAAAGAGTATTAAAGGCTTTCTTTTTAAATAAGCTGCTTCAGTGCCAGCCATCCTTGGTGACGACTGTTAGGATAAGAACCTTGTCTGGTGAACCACAAGATGGCGCCAGAATTCCTTTCTGCCTCTCCCTCCTCTCCATCACCCCGCCTCCAGCTCCCACCTAGTCCTCTTTTGCATCTGCGCAGGCTCCACTGGGGTTGTGATGAATTTGTTTGCTGGGAAAATCGTTTCTCCCTCAGGAATCTGTGGGACAAAAAAAAAAAAAAATACCTTGTAGGCTCGGCTATTGTGGAATTTTTTTCTTTCCTTGCTCTGGCACTGATTTACCTCCCCATAGCTTTCCGATTCACCCAAAACTCCGCTCTTCTTAAATTTAGAAGGAACAGAAAAAATGTATAGGGACAGTGGTTTATGGAAGTTTTCGTGTCTCTGAGAACCGTGTTCCTGAGGCCCACTCGCACACAACTTCTGTTTGTATACACAATGGCATGATGCACGCCAGGCTGTTCCTAATGAAGAGATTATCTGCCTGCGTCTTCTCCTCCCTCAGCACCAGCAGAGAATTCTCCCATATTGTCACTGCTTCCTTTCCAGGTGGCCAGAGGAGCCCTTCCCAGGATTTCCCCCCGTGGGATCTGTATTCATTAGTTAGGCCAGGTGACTCTCCGCGGAAGACCAGATTTATTCTCCAACCAGCTCTCTCATTCAACAACCACAAGATCACAGCACTTCACAGATGGCAGGTCAAAATAGATTTTTATATCTAGTCCAGTGGCTCTCAAACTTTAGCATCAGAATCATCTGGAAGTCTCCTTAAAGCACAGGTTGCTCCACCACCCCCATCCCACCCCCAGACTTTCCTGTGCAGTAGATCTGGGGCAGGGCCTGAGAATTTGTATTTCTTTCTGATTCCCTGCGGAGGCTGATGGCTCTGTTTGTCCCAGGGACCGCACTCAGAACCACGGGTGTAGTCCAGTCCTATTGTTTTACAGGTTTGGAAACTGAGGTTCAGTGAAGTGAAATGATTGTTCAAGGTCTCACACAAATTGAAATTAGCCAGAACTAGGAATTCGGGAGCCTTTTAAGCAAAAGTTTTCATTTCAATTGGAGCTGGTTAGAAATCTCCTTTTCTACTCTTTATGGAGAAAGGATTTGCTGAGCAAATTTGCAGAGGAAATCAGATTGTAGGTGAAATGTTTAATCTGCATTTAATCACTTGAAATAGAGTTCTAGTATTTTTGAGTTTAAATTACAGCATGAACTAAGAGGCACTTGTTTCTAAGTAAAGGGACTGACCGTTTGTGCTGCCTCTTCTTCATGGCTGTTGCCCTCGGGCAGAATTCCAGGGAAAGCTGTTCCGCTGACGGATGGTCCCCAGCATTCACCTTACCCTACCTCCATCCCAAACCAGGATTACTTCCTTGTAATAACTTGGGAATGTTACATTTGTTTAATAGCCAAATGAAAGTGAACTAATTTAAGCTTTATTTAAAGAAGTTTATTCTAATATTTTTTTTCCAAAAACATGGTTCACCTAGCACTTGTGGGAAGTGACAGGACTTTTAGATATGTGTGTATGAATAATTGATAATAATAGTTACAGCTGTGGATTTATTTGTACTGGTACCTTCGATTTGGGAAAACAGATACTGGTATTCAAGTAGTTGAATTCATGTGGTAAAAATGTTCCATTTTATACCCAGTGTATGAAAAATGGGAATCAATTTAAAGATAAATATCAAAAGAATAATAGGAAATATGGTATGCAAATGTAGCCAAACTCATTCAGATAATATTTGAATGAAGCAAGTTTGTTAAATACTATGGCAGTGACTAAAATAATTCAGCTATTAGTACACGTTCCCATTTGCAGATGTTCACAGGGAGGCTGAGTAAACTTGTGGGGAGATGATGGAAGCATCCTTATGGATTAGATGATTTCTAAGCCCCACCAGTTCTGTAAGTCTTGATTTTCCTCACCATTCCATTAATCTGTCAAATCATGTTAGCCTCCATGATTCTGGATATGGTATTCCATTTTGAGAGCAGGAGGGGCTATCTTCTGCGGGTACAAATCTACCTTTTACTCACAGTTGAGTCCATGTCGCATGAAACGTTCCCTGAAATTCTCATTTCTTCTTGTGCTTCCTCTGTTCTGTAACCATTTGGCTTCTATGCTCTGTAACAGTCATAGTCTAATTGATCCATCCAACATTGAATACCTACAATGTATGAGGTACTGGCCAACATATGAGAGCTCATCTTACCATTCGATAGATTAGCACACCACACAGAAAGGCTAACAAGCAAGCTAATGGTCTGAATTGTGTGCCTTCAAAAGTCCTATGTTGAAATCCTAATTCCCAGCACCTAGAATGTGACTGCCTTTAGAGAGAGGGCCTTTGAAGAGCTTCAGTGAAGTCCTGTGGAGGGACTCTAATCCAATAGGACTGGTGTCCTTATTCGCATGCAAACAACATAGAGATGAAGGGGTAAATGTGTGAGGACACAGAGCGAGGTGGCCATCTGCATACCAAGGAGAGAGGCCTTCAGAAGAAACCAAACTTGTGGACACCTTGATCTTGGACCTCCAGTCTCCATAACTCTGAGAAGATAAATTTCTCTTGTTCAAATCCCCCATTCTGTGGTATTTTGTTACAGTAGCTCTAGCAAACTGACACAGGCTTTAGGGTATGTGTGTTTAGAAAAGCCAATGGGTGGAAAACGTCTTCAGAGAGAAAGAGAATCTGAGGGATTCTCTCAAGAATGAAGGTGAATTTATTGGGTGCACATTAGAAAGGGCAATCCTAAAACGGAAACGTGCAAAAACCAGTTGTTGGGTTATCAACATTATTTTATACCAGTGCACAGGTAGGTGTAGGAGGACATTCTTGGAAGCATTGTTTATAAAATGAAAAAGTAGATAATAGAAGTCTATCAATGGGGAAAGATGAAAGAGAATTAATGAATCTATAGAAGATTACATGGAAAAAGCTCAAGACACATTTCCTGTGTACTCTTAAGTAAATGGGGTCTGACACTCTACAGGGAAAAATGCTAGCATTCTGTCAGGTGAATTTAGGTTTAAAATCAAACAAACAAAACTACGCAAATAATATTTACTAGACAATTATATTGTAAAATTCTCTCTAGTGATTGAAGTCATGCTTTGAAGTTGAAATGAGGGGATAATTGCAATTAGAAGGTGACGTTATGGAGAAGAAAGACTGTCCTAAATCTTGTACTTGACTGAAGCTCAGTGAGGGGATGGTCCATTTTTCTCCTACTTACTATTGAATTTCCTGTGCCCAGCATAGTCTTTAGGATATTGGGGATTCTAAATACATAGTTTTTGAATGAATGACTGTGTGTGAGTATATCAGAAACCTGAATTATAAAATAAGAAGACTTATGCTTCTGTTTTGGTTTTGGTATAATTTTTTGTAAGGTGGTAAGTAGGTTAGTGGATATTAGATTGTCATCTGCAAGATAAAGATATTTGAGCAGAAACATAACAGTCAAGACAATATAACGTTAAAGCAATAAATGTGTAATGGTTAAAAGTATAGATAGAATCAGGTTCTAAATCTGGCTCCTCTAGACCTACTCCATCTCTCTGACTGCATTCTCTCCTTTGCAAAATGAGGTCAGTCTGGTGGTTTTTTAAAAGTATACATATTTTTTTCTGATTATAAAAATGAGCACCCTTACTCTTAGTCAGTTTACAAATATAGGGATATGTAAAGAAGAGAATAAAATAACCCCTTTTCTCACCCAAGTAATAGCACACATAAAAATTTTTGATATATTTCCTTTCAAACTTTTCTCATATGTATTTATATATACTACATGTCTGGCATCATTCAGCATTAACAAATCAGTTTTGTCACCTTATTTACACTGTTTTGTCACCTTATATTATATAGAGGCTATTTTCTTATGCCATTAAATATTCCTCGTAGATACCATTTAAATGACTCTATAACATTCCAAAGTATGTATTTATCATGATTTATTTAATCATTCTCCTAATTTTGGACATTTGGCTTGCTTCCAATTTTCAGCATCAAGGGTTATATTGCAATGAATCTCTTGGCACATAGAGTCATGGAAGGGAATTTGTAAGTCAATAGTATCAACTAATTTTAAGGTTCCTGACATATATTGCTAAAATGTTTTTCATAAATGCTGTGCTGGTTATACTCCCGCTATATTTATTAGCTTTCGTGAGGTTATCCTGCAGGAAAAACAACATCAACATTTCAGTGGGTTCAAAAATCACTGCTGTTTTCTTTGCTCACAGTATCCACCAGCTGTGGGTTAGCTTCAGCTCTTGTTCATGTATTTCCTTCCTTCTGTAATCCAGGCAGCAGCAGCTCTATCTCGGACATGCTGATCTTAAAGCAGAGGGAAAAGAGGAATGGCGCCATCGACATGATACCTCTTAATGTGCTGCTCAGATAAAGTGCTTGCCACTTCTACTCACGTGCCCTTGGCTGAAGCAAGTCACATGCACAAGCTCAGTATAATAAAGTAAGAAAGATACTCCTCCTCAGAGGAGGGCATAGCCAGGAGCCCTATAAAGATGGAACTGGCAGAGAGAGTCAGCGAATATTTAGAACAAATAATACAATACACACATACTGCAGTAATTCTGATTATCCCACAGCTTTGCTGATATTGAATATGACAATCTAAATATTTGCAAATTTGATAGGGGAAGATGATAATATATCTTATTCAATTGCATGCATTTATTTGCTTGTGAGACTCAGAATATTTTCATTGTTTGTGTCATCTGGGTTTAGTTTATTCAGGATTCTTGCCTTATTTTTCTATCATATTTTGTCTTGTGTTTTTTTTATCTGTTTTTCTTTTTTCTTTTTGAACAGCAAGACTTTACTGATCAAGTTTAGTGTGTGTGTAAGTGTGTGTGTGTGTTTCCTGATTCCACCTTAAATTTATTTTGATAAGTGGCACATTAAAATTCACATGTAGTCAAATTTATCATTTTTCTTTGTAATTTATTTGCTGGCTTTCTGCTTAAAAAGTGTTTCCCTAAAATCAGACTCATTTGCACCTTCTTCTTCTTCTTCTTCTTCTTCTTCTTCTTCTTCTTCTTCTTCTTCTTCTTCTTCTTCTTCTTCTTCTTCTTCTTCTTCTTCTTCTTCTTCTATAATGTTTTCCTTTAACCCTTTAATCCATCTAAGGTTATTTTGCAGTTAGAATATTGAGGTGAGGATAAAACTTGACTTCACAATAGTGAAACAGCATATAAGTTGTGCCTTTCTGTATTTATCATTTTCTTGTTTACCTTCTTAGTTGGAAACAGAAGTGCAACGTAGAAAGCATACTGAATGGTGGGGTTGGGGAACAACCAATGGACTTGAATTCTAGAAACAGCTTTGCAATTAAATTGTTGCATGACTTTAAGCAAATCGAATAACTTTTCTGGGTCTCTACCACTTCATCTGTAAAATGCTTGTTGGCTACTGTCCAGGTCAGGCACATTTCTATTACATAGCCTATCACTGCCCAGTCCTGTGGCCACTGCAAACGTGGCTAATGCAATGGACCACATTTCCTTTCTGAGTTAAAATACCCCAAAATTCTTCCCACAGTAACCCAAGAAGTTACTCAATCATCGTGCCAACTAAACAGCATGTACCAGTAATGCTCTAAGTCAGAATGGTGGAGTCCTAATACAAATATCTATTCTAAGGTTATTCTGCCTATTCTGTTTAGAAATTGCCTTCCTAACATGCACTCTAAGGTCTATTTTGATCCTACTGGTGTCCAGTGTTCCAGTCAAACTGCCATTGATCCCATAATAATATATATACACCTATACATGTATATGTATAGGTGTATATATATGTATGTACATATATATTATATATGTATATATATGCATATATATGTATATATATGCATATATATACATATATAATATATACACATATAATATATTACATATATTATATGTATATACATATATAATATATATTATATATACATATATTATATATACACATATATGCATATGTATATAATACATATATATATATATATACATATATATCTATATATAATGAAGATTTGCTAAGATAATTGTGAGGTCATGAGATACGTATTGTTATACATATTTTCGGTATTTGCAGCCTTGTTGCCAATGGATCTTGCTATAACAGTTAACCTCAGCATTCTCACTTATTATAATATTAGTTCTGGCTCAAATTTTTAAAAAGTACAAAGTTAAGGGTCATAGTCTTTCAGAGTTGGAAAGGACCTTACATCATCTATCCCAACCTGTTCACTTCTGAACTGTTAGCATTCTATAGTTCAGAAATATCAACCAGCAATCATGACTTTCATAATGTAAAACAAAAACAGAAAGGCAACAAGTTTATTTTTTTACATTAAAAAATTTTTCAATTACAGTCAACATGCAATATTATACTAGTTTCAGGTGCACAACATAGTGATCAGACATTTATGTAACTCACAAAGTGATCATCCTGATAAGTCTTGTACCCATCTGACACCATCCATAGCTATTAAAACATTGTTGACTATATCCCCTATGCTGTACTTTATATCCTGGTGACTGTTTTTATAACTGACTGTTTGTACTTCTTAACCCCTTCCCCTTTTTTATCCATCGCCATCCATCCCCTTTCCCATCTGGCAACCAGGAAAATGTTCTCTGTATTTATGAGTTTGTTTCTGTTGAGTTTGGTCATTTATTTTGTTTATTAGATTCCACATATAAAGGAAATCATACGGTATTTGCCTTTCCCTGTCTGACTTATTTCATTTAGCGTAATACTGTCGAGGTCTATCCACGATTCAAGTGCCAAGCGCTAATAGAAATCTCCTATGGTAAAAGGTTTCATTGTCATTGGGAGAGTATCTCCAAGCTCACCTGTTTGCTACCTGAGGTCTGATGTTGTAGCTGCTAAAATTTTAAACAATATTTCAGTATCGTGCCATTCCGTACTTAGTAATATTACAGTTATTTAGTGTGTTTCTCTTATATTTACAGCCTATATTTTAGTGATGAGGCATTCCAGAATAGATTCCTTTTCTCCTAGCAGCAGATATGTACAATCTATTTGATTTGGGGGGTAAAAAAAGAAAAACAATACCTTCTAACCCATTGGGGCTAGGTGTGATTATCCAATTTAGTTCCTATCCCTTAGTGGTTATGGACAGACTTGATATGCCCAAAGATTACATAGAAAAAGTGGGGAAAAGTCCTCATAGAAAAAGCATTTTAAGGTTAAAAGCTTATTTATCTTATTTATACTGCTAATATTTTCTCTATTTTGCTCCTCCCACCCTCTGAAGTGAAAACTGCACAATGTTGACATTGGGTTGAGACGAGATCTAGGAAGTTATTGTATTGTCAGTATTTATACATTTTTGTTGTCTTCCTTTCCTTTTGCGTCAGATTTAGATGTAGACCTTACATTATCCCAATGACAGTGGGCTATGGACCCCGAGCTATGTGTTAATAAAGAACCTGTTTCCACTGGACTCTGTCGTATTGTAAATTATCTTAGAACTCAAAATACTCCCAATTACTCTATGTGTGTTGCTGCTCTTCCAACACTTTTAGTTGAAAGCTTAAAAAAAATAAAAGTAGCCAAAGATATTGCAGGTTGGTAATGACAGAGTAGAAATCAGCATCCATTATCTCTAGACGCTCAAGCACAGTGCTTCCTAATATATTAAATCCCTTCTCCTACAAAGTTAACCATAAATTCTCCCATTCCTCTCAAGGCCTGGAGCTATGACCATTCCCCTTCAGTTGGCCAAGAGGAGGAATGAAACATTGACTTTTGTTTGCAATTGCTAGTATCAAAAGAATATTGATATGGTCGAGATGAAGCATTAAAATCAAAATTATGTAGGGAATAAAAAGGCAGCATAAATTAGAAGCATTTGCTTTTACTGTGGTTTAAAAGAGTTAGCATTATGCCAGCCTCATATAACATTCTGGGGGTGAGTTTATGGCTGGATTGGGCAATATATCAAAAACAGCGTTAAAAACCAATGAGTTAGATATGGCAAACGGCCACTGCAGAGTAAATGAATGGGCATCAACAGAGGCTATCCTCAGGAAATACTGAATTGTTTTCCCTGGTGCATGGTAAGGTAGGACATGAACAATCAGTGTTGAACTTATAAGCATCCATTGTCACGCTCTGTTTCAATCCTTTTGTTAATTTAGAAGTTTCAAGTTACATCATTTACCCAACGACATTGAACGAGATAAAGGAATAGCAGATTAATTTACAAGTTGAAGGTTATGTCATCTACCCAATGTCATAGAGTGAACTAAAGGAATAGTTAGCTATTGTTGTATTACAAATTACCCTAAAACCTAATGGCTTAAAACAATAGTAAACCACATTGAATATCAATATATATATCTATATATATATCTATATATATCTATCTATCTATATATATATATATATATATCAATATATATATATATATATATATATATATATATATATATATATATTCATAGGATGTTATGTACAGCATAGGGAATATAGTCAGTGGTATAGTAACAGCTGTAGACAATGTCGGATGAGTGGTAGACTTGGAGGGGGGATTATCACTTTGTGAGGGGTGTAAACATCTAATCATCACGTTGTTTGTACATCTGAAATTAATATAAAATAATAAAAAAATAGTAAAAACAGCAAACCTTTAATATCTGTCACAGTTTCTGTGCATGAGAAATCTTGGAGATAGTTAGCTGGATTTTCTGTCTCAGAATCTCTCATGAGGTCACAGTCAATGTGGTGACTGGTACTAGTCATCTGAAATTGTGACTGGGCTGAAGGCTCTGCTTCCAAGGTGGCTAACTCATGTGGCCAACATATTGGTCATGGTCGTTGGCAGGAGGCCTCAGTTTCATCCCACATCGTCTTCTCCATAAGCTGATGGAATGGCTGACTTGACATGGCAGAATGAGTGGTCCAAAGGAGCTCAAGGCAAACTGTCCTCTAAGGCCTCACCTCAGACGTCACACACCATGATTTCTGCAGTGTCCTACTCCTCACAAGGTCAGCCCCATTAAATGTGGGAGGAGACTATATACAAGTGCATAAATATCAGAAGGTGAGGATCATTGGAGGTTGAAGAGCTTAGAGGAGTCCCCAGCATATAGTAATATTAATAAGCTTGTACTACATTAATATTAATAGTAATTAATATTACTATATTAGTATTTTATGCCATATCATAATTGTAAAGATTCATAATTTTCTTTTTTTTCTGTCATAGTCTAATTTTCATAGTTTATAGACAGGGTATAAAATATTGGTAATAAAAAGAATTATTTTTCTTTTTCAAGAATCTCAAGGCCTTGATTGTGGTCTTTATAACTAACTCAAGTTGTAAATTCGTCCTTAAAAAGTTTAGGTAAAATTAGTGAGATAACAGTGCTTTATTTCTATTTAGATATAAGGGGTGGATGAGTAAAATATATTGATAACTTTATAATACACACTATAAAATAACAAGAAGGGTGACAAGAAATGTTCCAAAAAGTTCTAGGAGAGTTTGGGTGTTTTGAGAACTCTGGAATAAGGAGAGATTTCATAAAGGAAGGTCATTGTAACAAATTATTTAAAGGTAATTAGAAAGAAAAAAAAAGAGTAGAAAAGAGGAAGCAGATGAGTTAAAATGTGCTGATGAGAAATCATACAGTATTCCCACAACAGCGAGAAAAATATCGTTTCATTTGGCTGGAACGTTGGATGGAGACAAGGAGGCTAAAGCAGGTAATGTAGAAACAGTGCAAGTGAAGAATGGCTTGATTGAGGAAAAATTCATCAGGCAGTTTTTACAAGTCAAACTAGAGGAATAAGAAAACGTACACAAGGAGATTCGTGAGGAAGCAATTGTACTAGGTAGTTGAGATTCAATGAGAATCTAAAATGGATGTTTCAGAGGATAAAAACAAGTTATTTTAAAGATAGAATTTACAGCCTGGGTCACTTATATGAGTGTGGGTTCTGAGGAAAAGCATTAACCAAAAACACTTTTTCTCCTGGAGCTCAATGGGTTGAATTTAGTTAACATTTTATCTGTTTTCTTTATTCATTCATTCTTTTTTGTTGACTACATTGTTCTAGCCGCTAATATATTCTGTGATGTAAAGATGAAGAAGGCTCAATTTATGCTCTATTTCTTTGTTCTCCTTCGGATAAAATATGCACAAAAAGTGGCTGATCATTATGGTCTTTGATTCCTCTCCTCCTATTTGCACTAAAACTTACTCCAGTGAGGTCTTTGCCTCCATTATTTTATTAAAGCTTTTAGTGTCAAGGTCACCAGTGATCTCTTCCATGTTACTAATGCCAACACTTAGTTTTCAGCTTACTTTTCTTTCTTTCTTTTTTTTTTTCATAGCTATTCATTCAGTTTTCCTCTTTTGGTCCCTCTTGTCACTTGGTTTTCTCTATCCCTCTACTGATTTTCCTCCTGCTATTGCTACATAACTTTCCACTGGCTACTATGGCATCATTTCTTTTGCTGGCTCTTTTTCTTCTTCCCTATTTCTTAATGGTTAGAGTGCCTGGGAACTCAGTTCTTGACCTTCTCTTCTGTATCAGTACCACTTTCTTGGTGGTCTCATCTAGTCACCTAGATGAAAATACTATCTTGGTGCTGAAGATGCCCAAGTTTATATTTTTGTTTTTCGCTTTTCTCTTGACTTTCTCAACCACATTTCTATCCATCTGCCTACTCAGCATAGCCATGTAGTTGTAGAACAGACATTTCCAACCAACAAATCCAAAGCAGAACTTATTTTTCTCCTGAAATCTGCTACTACTCCCACAGGCTTTCCCGTTTACGATGATGGCATCCCCTTCCTTCGGTTGAGCCTTGGCTCCCCTCTTTCTTTACGCCACCATGTTCAGTAACTATATCACAAATCCCATTGGTTTTATCATCACAATATGTCCAAAATCCATTCTGCCATCCTGGTCTGCATCACCACCATCACTTACCGGGATTACTGTCCCAGCCCGCTTGCTGCACTTGCCTTCCCTTCCCATCCTCAACCAATCTAATTCTACAATACAAGAATATTTTCAAATGTGAGTCATAGTGTGTCACATCATTGTTTAAAATGATGCATTGGTTCCATACTTCACTCACTGCAAAAGCCTAAGACATATCATCACCTACAAGGTCCCATTCAATCTTTCCACCATCATCACCATATTATTGCTCAAGATAATGTTTTATCATTCCCTACTACTTTTATCTTTGTTCATTGTTTCTCTGCACTGTCTGGCCTTTTAGCTATCTGGCAGCACACTAGGTAAATTTATAATTTAGGGTCTTTGTACATGTTGTTCTCTTTCCCTGGAATTCTCTTTCCACTGATAATTAGCAAGAGTGATTCTCTCATCTCCTTAAGTCTAATTAAATGTCACCTCCTCAAGGATACCTATCCTGTTGCCCTTATTTAAAACTGCAGACTGTCTCCTGCACTCTCTAGTACTTTTACTTTCCTCTATATCCTAGGTTATATTACCTTGTGGTACAATCTATATTTTTTATTCACTATGTTTATTATCTGTCCCTCCACATTAGAATGTATCCCTTATGAAGACAGTGATCTCTGTCTTTTTGTTCCTATAGGAATATCTGGCACAGAGTAGACCCTCAGTAAGTGAAAAATGAATTCACAATCCAGTGGAGGACAGATGCATAAATGTACTGTGTTTAGCTATGACCAAGTACTGCTGTCACCAGGAGAGAGAAGACCTATTCTGTTCTTGGGTGAAAAATCTCCTTTAGTAAAAGGCTTATCTCAGCGAATTGTGAGAGTGTCAATTTCAAAGACTTGATTATTATATTTTAATAAGGATGGAAAATCTCTGCTCTTTATATCTATCCTATAATGGAGTTTCTGGTGAAAAATAGAGGCAATGTTGAAGATTTTTCCTGTCACATGGGAGTATACAACTTGAGGTCCAAATAATCCCACTCAAATTAAATCTTAATTAAACATCCTGTGCACACAGATATTTCCTGTACACATCTGCCAAAAATCCTACTATTTCATCAAGATTCAGATCAAATGTATTACCCTCCAAGAAGCTCTACTTGCCTCACGCTAATCAGAAATATACACTCCCTCTTGCAATTATTGGCTGACGTCCAATTTTCCCTTCTAAGTTGTAAACTCTTTGTGATTACAGACCTATAGACCTGCCTCATGTTTCCTACAATTCATAGAAAAGGTCCCGGCATACAATTGTAGGTAAGAGGTTACACTAAATTTTTCCTTAGAATACTTCTAAACCTAATAATATATTGGTGTATATTAATCCAGTTTCATTGATGCATATAATTTTGCTGTACTGCCATAGGGCATACAGAAACTGAACTTTTGAATTTGGTTTCATGGGCCCCATCAACCATGGAGAAGAAAGAAAAATCATTCAACACCTCTTATGTTCCAGGAAATGTGCTGGAGCTTTTTACCTCTGTTATCGCATGTGATATTCAAAATAGAATCATGGAGCAGGTATAATTATCTTTCTTGTTTTGCAAACGAGAAAATTGAGTCTTTTAAATGTTAAATGACATCTTGAAGGTCACACATTCTAGTGACAGAGCTAGAATTCTAACCCAGTTATATATCATTCCACTAAATCACAGTCCACATGGCAAAGGAAATGAACAAACGAGAAGCAATGGCAAATTCAAAATGTTGAGAAAACAGTGGGCTGCAATAAAATGGATATGATGAATGTCACATCGGGGCATAGTTTGTGGAACTAATTCCGCAGTGCCGTAAACAATTGGTTCCTGGAAGAGTTCACACTAAAGCTCACAAGACAAGGAGCTATTCTTGACTCCATCTTAAGTAAAACCCCAGTGTCATCAGCAGTATTAAAAGGGGTTTCAGTGCTAAGGCATGATGATGGTTAGATAATTAAGTTTGACATCTTCACTGGAGATTGTATCAGGTACTGCTGGCTCAGTGAACTTTAAGGGAAAAAAAAAAAAAAAAAGACTGAGTTAAAAACTGCCTAAAGGGAAAGTTTTAAAATTAAAATCCATAGAATCCAAAAGAAATCAGTTTAAGAATAAATTATGAGAATCCCCAAAGGTTTGTCAGGTACAGAATAACAACAACAACAACAAAAAAGTAGAACTATTACCTGTGAGGCTAAGAGGTTGCAGCTATGGGAGGAATTGGAGCACAGAGGCAGAAAACCGTGGAGTGGCTGAAATGAGTTAATTAGTAGATAGGTTATTTATTCAAGGAAAACACCCTAAACTTGGGTATGGAATATAATTTTAGGGCATCAAAGGTTGTGGTTTCAGCCAGACTTCCAAAGTTAAAAGGATCAGTGGGAGTCACAAGTTAATACAAAATTGGCCTCTCTATAACTAAACCTACATAAGAATAACAATGGTGCCTTCACAAAACCACGCAATGACTTTGAATGTCTCTAACCAAATTGCAGATAGTCATTGCTTATTTAATCATTAGGCATGTTGAATGAATATTTTCTTTGTAAATTTACTAGGAGATGGTCATGAATACAAAATTATCAATATGATTTTAAACTGACAGAGACATAAAGAAATTAAACAAATACCAGAATCGTTTAAAATGAACATAAGACTAGAATTTAAGTAACATAGATCTTTATTCGGACTCCTTGATTGATTTGCTTAAGGTGGAAAAGCTCATTTAAATGTGTTTCCGTTTTTTTCATTTGTGAAATGGAAGTTATGATTGTTGGTTTCTAGATTGTATTGCAGGTCAAATAAATAGGCAACAAATGGGCTATATCAAAACACTGTAAATAGTACAATATAACAGGATTCCTACCTAAGCTCTATTATCAGTGAATAGATATTTTTCAAAGGGAAATAATATGCTTCTGTATTAAAAACACCAGATTTGGGCAAGACCTTGCTGAGAAGGACTTCAATTCTTTGGATGACTTTGATATGGAAAGTTCAGGAAATACACACACACACACACACACACACACACACACACACACACATACACACATACCAAAGTTTCGATTCCCTCTACATTTCCCAATAAATGCCATGTAATAAATAATCAGTTATTTTCTAGACAGTGTCACCCTTCTGACCAAAAGTAAGTCTTTTTTTCTATGACTATATCTGATCCTTCTATAAATATATTTTCTCTGCTATTTGTGTGTGGACACGGAGGGGAACTGCTTTCCTTGTGGCTAAATCTCTGCAGACTTTTATAAAGGGGGAGACATCCTCTGATCCCTTTATTGCCCTCTCCCAATAAGAATTTTGGCTAAAGGTGACATCAAATCATGACTTTCTTAGCTCATATACCAAGGGGCAAGTTTAAAAAGTGGTGATGGAAGGAGAACTCTGGGTAGTGAACACACAACACTATCTATAGGTGATGTTTTATATAAATGTGCACTTGAAATTTATATAATTTGGCTAACCAATGTCACCCCAATAAATTTAATAAAGCAAAAAAAAAGAAAAAAAGAAGCAAATGGTACCATCTTTGAACAAAAAGTCTTAAGTACAAGACTCAGCTGGTTTTATATTTGTTTTTCTTCTCTCTGTGTGCTCTTTTTTACTCTAGGAGAAAGTTTACACACAATGAAGCCCAGGCCAGTGCCTAGATAATAGTCACTCTCTGCTAATGCCACCTGCTTCCAATGGGAAAGGCAATAAACGGATAAGGTGATGTCCTAGTATGTCAGGTCCATACTAGGACCAGATCAAAGTCTCATAAAGAGAAGCCCATCACCAGGACATGTTATCATCTCTAACTTCCATCTATTCATTAATAAGTAGAGGTCAGGAGACTAGAGAACATATTGGTGCTATCGATCCTGGGAGGTAGAGATCTGGAGATGATCTAATCCAAGTAGTGTGAAGGCAATTAGTTCTGACAAAACCAGGAACATGTTTAAGAGTTCCAAGAGACTCCGTAATGCAATAGAAGATGGGATTCTGGATAGATGAGAAAATGTGCTGACTGGTTGAAGTTCTGGTTTCAAAGACTTTACCTGCGATTGGGTGCTGAGTGAATTGGAAGTGTTTTATGAAAGAGATGGACAAATCACGGCAGGAAGCGCGATACAGACTTCAGAGATGGGTGTGCCCTGACTACTGGCAAAGTGAGTTTTAGAAAAGAGAGAATATTTAGCTGCTACGTAAGTCACGTTCATAGGTTATGTTTTCAGGTTTAACACTGAAGAGGAGATATAAAAATAGTTTTAGAACAATAATGTGACAGTATCAGGATACCAAGGACATTTAAGTTCTAAAAATTTTGTTGTAAATAACCACGGAATGAAAAGAATGATGGAAAAGTTGATCAGCTAAAATATGTCTACAGGTTTGTCATTATAGGAAAGGGCGCCGAAGCCGTGTCACACAGTAGAAGTGGAGGAAGAATATGGCTATATTTTTCCATAAGAAGAGAAAAATACCAAGGCAGCAGGTATCCATATTCAAATATTATAGGACTTCCTTTGAGAAAAACTTTGTTAGAAGGTACTAAAACCTGTATTATATGTTGAGCAGTGTGTTGTAGCCTTTAATTGATTGTCCCTTCCCCTCCTCAGCATACCCATTGGAAAATGTTATTTTTCCTTGTTTTATAGATGAAGATACGAAATTCCAAGATGTAAGTAAATAACTAGTGTGTGAAACCATGGGTCAGTCTTTCCATTTAAATGCCTGAAGATCCCTAGGGTCCTTTACAAAATTAGTGAATGGTCATCTTTCTTTAGATAAATATAAATCTCTGAAGTATAACTATTAAGGAAGTTACAAGACTGCGCGCTATTTTCAGAGAGAGATATTTCCCATGTTGCAATAAATAGAATATGTGATGCTTGAAATTTTCCAAAAGATGTGTGTTTAAAAATTGTACCAGCTTGCTTTTTAAAAACCTTATCTTAAACAGTTTATTTACTATTTCTTCTTATATTTCAGTCTTAAATATTTTTTCATATATCGTCATGCATACATATATATTTTTGAGTCTCTGGTTTTTATCCAGATATTCATATCCTGAATCAGATCAAAGATATCTATCTGTACATATGCAGAAAACACACCAGGCACATAAGCACATAAAAGTTTGTATTCTCTCTCTCTCTGTCTCTCTCTCTCTCTGTCTCTCTCTCTGTCTCTCTCTCTCTCTCTCTCTGTCTCTCTCTCTGTCTCTCTCTCTCTCTGTCTGTCTGTCTCTCTCTGTCTCTCTGTCTCTCTGTCTCTCTCTCTGTCTCTCTCTCTGTCTCTCTCTCTCTGTCTCTCTCTCTCTGTCTCTCTCTCTCTCTCTCTCTCTCTCTCTCTCTCTGTCTGTCTCTCTCTCTCTGTCTCTTTCTCTGTCTCTCCCCTCTCCCTCTTTCCATCTACCCTTACTGACTTTCTTCCCTCATCTGAAGAGAGGCAAATTTCTATTAGCTGTCTTGAGTGTATAATTAATTCCTGAGAGAGCCTATGGAAATGCACAATTTATTCTACTGTTTCCCTATTGATGTATAGCCAGACACTGTTGATCCACTGGTTTTACAACTGTGACTACAGAGAATATCTTGAAATTCAGTAATTTAGAAGTATATGTCTGAGCATTGATTATTTTGTATTCATATTTCCCGATGTAATTCTTCAATCAATGATTTATGGTCTCTGATTTTTGTAAATTATCTTAGCTTTATTGATTGCTCCAGAAGTAGAATCAGGGTCTCACTGTCTTCTTTATATCCCACTCTCCTTTCTCAACTCCGGGCTACCTCAAAAATAGACGTACTTTGTATTGCTCTGAAAGGCACGACTAGAATAAAAGCTTCAAATCACCGTAAAGAAGTGCTTTCTAATGAAAGCAGTAGTGACAGTTGGAGGTAAGTTCTATTTCCATACTTACCATTTCTAATGACCGCTCTCGTGAGCTACCGTATGAGGCAGTGAATTCTTCAGCATTGCAAATATTTCAAGAGAACCAGGAATGACCCATAAATATGTTGAGGAAGAGCTTGTCAATGTTTGATTGGGGTGACCTACAATGTTTTTAAGATTCCCCCTACGTCCAACATCCTCTTTTGTCTGTGTTGGAACTTTTGGGTTAAGAATTTAGTTAACATCCTAATAACTTACTGAGAAAGGATGGAAAAGTCACTGGGCTGTTAGTTTTCTACACTATAAAAAAAGTGAATGGAATAGTCATGTCAGAAGGATACCACGCCGATGAATTAGCTGATGTTTGCAGTGTCATAAAGATTACGCAATACGAGGTCTACCTAATAATCAAGGCTGTAGAAAGGGCCAGCTGGACTTTTCCCATTTAACCAGCACTTCGTAATGGTAAAGTGGAGGGCAAAGGGTGAAATGACCAAAAAGAATAAAAGAATAAAAAGAGGGCCTTGCACACAAATGCAAATGCTTAAAAAACACACACATAACAACAACTTAATTAACCTGTGGAGACCTCTGCCACCTAATGGTCTCAAAGCAGATAAATTAAACAGAGTATTTTAAAGGGATTATAGTTTGTAATGAGAAAAGTATCAGCAGTTAAGCAGCATATCCTGGTTTGGGCTTTTAAAATGACCTAATCTTGCACTTTTAAACATAAACTTTATTATTTTTAGAATAGCTTTAGATTTATAGAAAAATTCTGAAGATCGTTCACAAAATTTCCATATGTCCCACAGCCACTCTCCCCTATTAATAACATTGTACATTAATGTGGTGTACTTGTCATAATTAATGAATGGATATTTATGTATTACTATTATGTACTGTACAGACTTCATTCAGATTTCCGTACTTTTTTCCTAATTTCCTTTTTCTGTTCCAAGATCCCATCCCGGGTTCTAGATTACATTTATATATCATTTTCCCTTAGGCTCCTCTTGACTATGACAGTTTATCTAATTTTTCTTCTTTTCCATAGCTGCTATGAAGTGAATTAATAAGTATGTCCCTCCCAAAACTTCATGTTAAAGCCCTAACGCTCACTGTTATGATCATTTGGAGATGAAACCTTCGGGAGGTAATTAGGTCTAGAGGAGGTTATAAGAGAGAGATCCTCGTGATGTGATTAGTGTCTTAAAAGAAGAGACACCAGAGAGTTTGCACGCCCCGACCCCTCACTGCCCCCCTGTGTGAGGCCGTAGTGAGAGGATGGCCATCTGCAATCCGGTCTCACCAGAACCCCATCTGCAGGGACCCTGATCCTAGATGTCCATCCTTCAGAGAAAATAATCTCCATTGTTTAAGCCACCCATTCGATGGCACTGTGTTATGGCCCCCCAAGCTGACTCAGGCAATGACCCTAGCTGTTCTGAGCAGTATTGATCAGGCATTTTATAGAATATCTCTCTATTTGGATTTCTCTCATGTTTTTCTAATGATTACACTGGGGTTATATGTTTCGGCGGGGAGCAAGATCACAGAAGTAAAGTGCCGTTTTCATTACATAGCAAAGTTACATACTATCAACATGACTTATCACAAGACCTTGATCAATTGGCTGAGGTCAAGTTTGTCAGGTTTCTCCACTGTAAAGCTGCAATATTTTTTCCATTCCATAATTTACTTTGTTCTATCAATTCTATCACTTATTTTGTATCACTGTTGACTCATGAGTATTAATTTTACACATTGAGGAATAATCCAATATGATTTTATTTGCTGCTAAAAGTTTTCCAGCTTTAACCAGTGGGAGCCTTCAGTTGGCTACTCTGTATTTTTAACATATTCTCTTAATTTTTCTTTTCTTAAGCACTTGTTATTTTCTGCCACTACAAGGTGCTCTAGACTCATCTTGTATATACCCTGCCTCACAGGAAGGATCAGCCATTTCTCCAAGGAGTCTCTTCTCTTTTAATTGGTGAACGATAATAGAGACCAAGACGTGGGCACTAAGTGTGCTAGGGCCTTACACTTTTGCAGCAACTTTATTTTTCATCTTCCCTGCAGTTATTTGTGGCAATTTTCTGTTGCTAATGAGAATAAAACCACTTATTGCTCACAATAGCCAAGATGGCATATGTGATGGACTTGGGTGAGCTGTAAAGTACCATAGATATGCAAAGGACTGTACTATGCATCTATACCACAGGTCATCCACGTAGGCTGAGTGACCTCATTGGTATTATGTACACAAGGACAGTGACCAAAGAAGTAAGGGAAACTGTTACATACATACACACACACACACACACACACACATACACACACACACACATACACACATGTATATCTTCTCAGTCATTTTCACTCCCTAGGTTTGTTGGTTTCCAAGTTCTAAAAAAATAACAGTATCTGGTATACTGTGATACTGTGCTCTTTTCAATGGAATCTTAATTCTTCTGTTTTTTTCTGTTTTCATTTTTGCCTTTTTTTTCTATACTCCTACGTCTTCAGCGTGTATTTATCAAAATATGGATATCTCTATAAGTACCTTCTGCTGGGTCTCAAGGTTTTTTGTTTGTTTGTTTTTGCGTTATTTTCTTTACTGAAGGAGTCTTAACATTATTAGTTTTAATCATCTAATTTTGAACTGTGTAATCATTTAATTGGTTCTGAAAATACTCTCATAGTAGGCTAAATGGGATGAGCACGTTTGCCAAGGTTTTCATGCAAAACGAAAATAAAGAACAGCCTGTCACTGTAGAGCAGTGGATATGATGGACACCAAGGGTTTGTTGTTCAGGTTTTTTAGTGGCATAAAGGAAGCTGACTAAAATCTCTAAGTATAACAAAATCTGAAACGCACTGCTATTCAAGTGGGATTGACAGGTGACACTCTTCTGGGTAAGCCTGTGAAAAAGCAGGTCATGTGGTCTGAAGAAGCTTACTCAGTGTTGTAATAGTATATCTGCCTCAGTAAATATAATTCTTAAAAACTCAAAATGTTAAGCCTGATAAAATAGTTTTGTTTCATTAGGCCTGAGTTTAAAAGACAGTTTCATTTGTAAATGGCAGGGGAGAGGGGACGTTTCATTTCTTAAAATCTCTCTTACGGTCACGTTATACAACTTTTATGATTTTATGTACATAAAACCTTCCCACTACACTGAGCATCTCAAATTCATCTTCTTATCCTGCTTCACAGGACCTGCACTGTCTGACCCGTGTCTTTCCCTCCACCCTATCTTCTGTTCTCTCCTATTTCTCTACACATAAACCATCCTGGACTTCTTTCTGCCCCTCAAGCATATCGAGCTTACCACCTCCCCACTTAGGTTTTCAACAAGCTCTCTTCCCCCATATGGAATGTTCTGCTCCCGTTTCTTCCCAAGGCTGGCCCCTCATCATCGTTCAGGCCTCATCTCAAATGCTCCAAAAGACCTTTCCTTCACGCCACATCTAATGCCCAACTGTTTTTCGTATGACTGCTCTTTTGTTTTCTTCGGAGCACATATCATCATTTGGACTTATCTCATTGGTTTATTTATTTATATGCATCATTTTATTCAACAGATATCAAAAAGTACCTACTGGGCGCCAAAAACCATTGGAGGCTCTGTGCATACAACAGTAAACAGAACAGACAACTCCCCTAACTTTGTGATACCTACCATTATAGTGGGGTACAATGGCCAATAAGAAAATAGCAAAGGTCATCTATCATGTGTCAAATGGGTGTAAGTACTAGAGAGACTAATAAAACAAAGGAAGGGGACTAGGGGTATCATGTGGTGGCGATGGTCAGGGTACCTTTTCTTAATAAGATGATACATAAGCAGACTTTAAGGACTCCTGGAGTTAGTCATGGGAATATCCTGAGGCAGGAATGTACTTGTTGTATCTGAGGAATAACATCAAACTCTAGGTGACTTGAGTGGACTAGATGAAGCATGGAGTGGTCCAAAAGGTGACGCTTATGTAAGGGCTTGAGGCCACTGATTTCTTTTAGATATGAAGGCACCTCTTCTGTAGGCATTTGAAGTAGGAGACATGTCCAACCTTCTTTTTCCTCCCACTCTACAGAAGTTGAGGACAAGGAACTCTTGAGTATTATTTCAAAGCCTGTGATCACAGTAGGTCCAAGAGTAATGATGACAGTAAATTATCAGAGCTAAATTACTGGGAGACTGATTGCTACATCTAATCCGTCAAGTCTAGTTCAATGGTTATTTAAATACATTCCAAGTAGTCTTTAGGTTTAAAAAACAAAACACAAAAAAAATAACACACTGGAATATCTCTCCACAGAGCTATTTTTTTTCTTGAATAGTAGCCATCATCATTTACATTTAGTATGCTAGACGTTTAAAATACTTTTAAAATCAAAGCTAGCATTTTAATAAGTAGCATTTAATATTGTTAGTGAAGGCTTAAATCACATAAACTGATCTCATAATGAAAAACTACACACACACACACACACACACACACACACACACAGGCACCCACGCAGAGTTGGCCCTCCATATCTGCAGGTTTTGCATCTGTGAATTCAACCAATCGCAGATTGAAAATATTAAAAAAAAAAAAAAAAAGCCGGAAATTCCAGAAAATAAAACTTGAAGTTGCTATGTCGTGAGCACTTTACTGAATTCACATGAATGAAGTGATATGTAGGCAGACCCCATAGTGGCCTATGTGCAGATAGAGGTTATATGCAAATACTATGCCATTTTGTATAAGGGACTTGAGCATCCAAGGATTTTGGTATCCAGAGGGATCCTGAAACCAATCAGCTGTGGATACCGACGTAGGACTGTATATACTTATAAAAATTAGCAGACCTATATTCTCCAAGAAATTCTGTGTTTGGCCATGCTTTTATTCTTTAACACTCATTCTTGGTTTTCTCTTTAAAGTTAGCACCTGCTCTGGAAAGGTGTGCTAGCCCTGTCAATGGATTACTGTATTTTATATGGAAACTGTAAAAATGGATGATGTTTGTCAAGAATAATTTTCTGGGATACTGTTCTAACATATTATTTTGAGTAAAAATAATTATTCCAAAATGGTGTTCCATCCCCTTTTACCACAAATATGGTACTTAATTATGATAACGGAACCGATGTCATTAATCTAGAGTAGTTATATATACGTGTGTGAGTGTGTGTGTGTGTGTGTGTGTGTGTGTGTGTATGATTTCCTTTGACTTATATCCTTCTTTAGTGAAAATCAAACCTTGTTTTACTATCTCAATTTTACAGATAAGAAAACAGAATTGTCCATGACTACCTGGCAAGTTAAATCAATAGATTTCAACAGAAACCTTTGAAAGACCAAAGGGCTGTGTATTCCTACTTAATATTAATGATTAACTGAGCCTTTGATTTCTACTTATTTTTTTTCCTTTTTGGGATGCCTGCAGTTGTAGACTGAGGAAGTTATGAGTGGGTTGTTCAGCAGATTTTTGTCTGTAATACAGAATTGAGCTGCAATGGATTCATCTTTCCTCCATTACTGATGTCTGCATACCAGGTCACAGTGTTTCTGGATTGGGCAAGCATGCAGACTGGTGTCCCAGGCCAATTTTAAAGCCTTAACAGTGAGACACAAATAAGTATCACAAAGGGTAACCCATCATCCCTCCAACCGATTTGTGCATTTTTGAAAATGAAAGCAGAATTGCCAGGAGGTATAAAATAATGCATCTAGGACAAATTTGGACCTCCGTTTTCTTTCCAACCTGGCCATTTTGTCTCCATAGCAAACCACTATCTTTCCTTATGCAATAAAGTTGAGATCTGTGCCCGGTTCACAAGGGCACTGTGCAGCTTATTAAATATAGGTAATATGTTTTGGAAGTGCCCTTGGAATGAATGAGATGGATGCAAAACAAGATTAACCTCTGTTTCGTGGCTTTTCTGAGTCTGATCAAATGCATAGCACATCTTTTTCAAAATGTACATAGGAAAACCTACACTATATGCAAATGTTAATAAACCTCCCTTAGCTTTTATGATCCCTGTTAGGACACGGCATAGTTTAGTTGTATTGTCAAATGTGTTTAAGAGCCCCATTTGGTTGTGCATAATATACATAGGAGAGAAAGGTATGTTCCCCAGTGAGGAAAATTCATTTTATCACACTGAACGATCAATGTCATGACTGGAGAAAGAGAGGTGCAGTCAGCATGAAATTGATTCAATTTACTCACTTACAGCAGATACTACAAGAGTCTACTAACTCCACTAATAGTAATAATAATTACAATTATGATTGAGGTTATTAAAATGTTCTAAAAGCTATATAACCCTTTTTACATCTAAACAAACAAACAAACAAAACAAAAACAAAAACCCTAAGGATCAGGGAGTAATCCCAGACAAGTTTTAGTCTTCCTGTTAAATACTCTATTCATTCATTTGTCCATATCTGCTTTTGATAAATATTTATCAAATATCTACAGTGTGCCAAACCCTATGCCATTATTTTTAGGCACAGCAGCAAACGGCAACAGGCGAAGACTGCTCTCCTCATTGAGCAAGCATTTATAGTTATTAGTTTACCATATTATTTATTAATTTACGTAAAATATGTCAGGGGGTGTTAACTGACTTGGGGGGAAATAGTGCAAGGGATGGGTGGTGATTGTGGGAAGAGTGTTGTGTTTTTAAATAGTGTGGTTGTGGTGGGACATGCAGAAATAGTGAAATTAGAGCAGAGGTATGAGGGAGGGCAAAGATAGCTCCATGCAGATTCCTCAGGTAAGAGCATTTCTAGCCGAGGACAAGCAAGTGCATTGAACCCAATACAGGGGAGCAGGTGTAGCAGTGTCCGATCGTGTGATCAGAGCCTCAGTGAAAAAGAGAGTAATGAGAGGTAAGGTGAAAGCTAATGGGGGCCAGATCTTAGGACTTTTTAGATCATTGTAAATGTCTTTCGTGTTTGCAAATAACGAAGAGGTCAATAAGTTAAGGGGGGAATGAAAAGATCACAGCCTTCTAGGAGCCAAGAGAAGAGAGAGTTTCAAGGAGAACTTTAATAGTGTTCTGTGCTATCATTTATAATAAAAAATGGTCAGTGTTTGTTACCTGTGATATTCACAAAACTGTGCCATTTATGGGAGTAGCTGCTATATTTGTCTTATTCTCCATTGTCTGCTGCAATCAGCCCAGTCCCTGAAACATAGAAACACCAATACATGTCTATTTTTTAACAGATAAATAAATTTCATACTTTAATAATCACAGCATAATGTTTTATTAGCATTCCATTTTACAGATGAGGGAGAAAAGACCAAGAGAGGGTAAGACTCCAAGAGGCACCCTCAAATTATCTCAGCCTCCAATCAGTGGTCTTTCTGGTCTTGATACTAGAACTCAAATTTTCAGAGCAACTGCCTGTGATCTGGGTTTTGCTTCTCCTCTTGAATATTAGAAAAATCTGAACCTTACCTGCTGCTCATTGCTGGCTGTGAGTACATCTCTTGGTGCCAATTTTGCCTCCCCGCTCTCAGATGTCACCAGCTACCCTGCTGAATTCTCATCTTTCCAGCCACAGCCTAGCTTGGGCATTAAATGGCCAGGATAAACAAATAAGAAATTATCACTTGGAGCAAACATCTGATTATCTCAGCAGCAATTGCAATGAAAACAGAACACAGGAAAGGGCAGCTGCTTACTTCACTGCTTTCATTCCAGGCTCTGATTGTTATGGAATGAGGTGGCCTTTCCACCTGGCAGTGGATCATAGGGCCAGGTGGTGCCAGGTGGCATGGACTGTGGGGAAGAAGTTGGAACATCTGTGACTCACCCATTCAGGCTGTGATGAATCTCTTCAAATCTCTGGGGTGCCCTAATCTGGAAAAAATAAAAATAAAAGAACGAAGGATCCTAGGGAAATGGTTTGGGATCCAGGCTCTACAACTCATGTGCTGGTGCAAGAGCTCACTTTCTGAGATACTATTGCATCAGTGGGAAAATGCTAATAATGCCCAACTCACAATGTTGTGGTGAGACTTAGCGGAAGAGTATGTGGAAAGCACGAGCTATGCCGGACACCACAAAGTGTTGGTTGACTCTCATGCAAAATGGCACTTGAATTGTCCAGCTTACTAGCGTTCTTAATAGTGATTTGGTGCACGAGTATACTCAGTTAATAAAATATTTGGTTGCATTATATTGTTAAAAGATAAACTGAGGCATGTTAGAAATTGTAAGAGTTTATTTGAGCAAAAATTGATTTGAATTGGGCAGTATTCAATCTAGCAGATAGAAAAGAGGTCCGTGGAATGGTACACAATGAATGAGTTTTATGGGCAGGAGGGAGCCAGAACGAGGAACTTATAGGAAGCAAATAAGCAGGTTGGTTACTGCAAAGTTCTCTTCCTTTAGGGGCTGGCAGGTTTCTATCAGGGAAGTGAGCTAATTAGTACTGATCCTGTGATTCCTGGTTGACAAGACTAAGATTCCATTTCTGGAAGAGCTGAAACTGTCATTAAGTTTTGGTTTGGTGGAGTAACTCGATTTTGGGCTTGTTGTCTTATTTTTAAGAGTATGGATCTCACACAGGGAGATATTTCTGTGCTGGAGGGCAGAATTTTGGAATTGCTGGGTCCCTGAGTCTTCTGCTATCCAATTATATGCTATAATTGATGTGATTATAGATCTTTTGGCTTCATACTAGAGGTAAGTTTCGGGAAATCTTTCATATCTTAGTTGTGTTGGGTCTTAACTTGTTAAGAGAGATTGATCCCATACTGAACTATGGTTAAGGAGTGTTTTTCAAGAACTGAGTGGGGTAAAGTGAGGTGACTAGTAGAAGTGAAGTCGTTAAATTTGCCTTGATTTATGAGGAAAAAAATAAAGATGGATACTTGATTAATAAGAGACTTAGAAACAATTTTTCTTGTGTCTCTGAAGATAGACAAGGAGCCAAGAGAGAAAAAAAGGCTAGGCAAGACACTTATAGAGCTGTACAACCCCCTGGGAATTATGCCTAGGGGGTTTGGTAAAGCACTGATGCTAATCCAAAGGATCTTTGTTGCAAATCAGAAAAAAGGTAGGTCTCATGCTACACAGTTTACTGCTACCTGCTTCATAACTGTGATGAATATACAATTTGGTGAGAACTATGTGGTGACTGCCAGGTGTGCACTTAGCTCAATTTGCACTGTGATGTGTTACAGCCCTTAAAATCGGACTTTTAATTTGGAAATTTGGTTATACTTGGTTACTAAATGCTTAGAAGAAAGAGGAACTTTTCTGTGAGTCATGCTTTTCTCTTCCCTTTAATATCTGGTAACGTTTGATGGAGTTTTCTGGCAATTCTGTTCATCATTAGTTTCACCCAAATGTAGTAAGAAAAATGAAGACGATTTTAGGAAAACATATACTATGGGCCAGACACGACGCCAATCACTTTCTATGTGCAATACTTCCTCATTCGATTCTTATAAAAACTAGCTGAGGTAGAAGGGTCATTAAGTCCATTTTATGGATGAAGAGACTGAGAGGCTAAAACTTGCCTGTATGTGGTAGGTCGGTGTTTGTACTTGGACTTGTCTAACTCCAAAGGTAGTGCTAGTGAGAATAATACAACATACAAGTAAAACCAAACAAAAGCCCACTGTCATTTCTTTCAGTCTAGTCCAGCTCTGTAGCAGAGCACATGGGGACCTTGTCATCCTTTTCCTGCATATATGTACTGGGGGTCCCAAAACAATGCATACACATGACTTGTATTCATCTTTTGTTATCCGTATATATTGAGTATTACAATTTTGATACAGTTTTGTCCTGTCTTAAAATGTGTATACATTTTTTTGTCTCTCTGTCTCTCTGTCTCTCTGTCTCTCTCCCTCTCTCTCT
Organism: Rhinolophus sinicus; assembly: GCF_057876585.1. Lineage (NCBI taxonomy): Eukaryota > Metazoa > Chordata > Mammalia > Chiroptera > Rhinolophidae > Rhinolophus > Rhinolophus sinicus. The sequence continues at coordinate 14,648,900 of NC_142516.1, read as the reverse complement.
CTGTATGTATATACATTAGGTTGAGGCAAAAGTAATTACAGTTTAAAAGGTTAAAAACAATTGCAAAAACCACAGTTGCATTTGCACCAGCCTAATGTATAGTTGTCATACGATACTATATGAATGTTTAATCACTATGTTGTTTACCTGAAACTGCCATCCTTCTTCTTGAATACTTCTTCACATCGCATTCACAGAAGGATGGAAACAGTTTAGGTCTTCACTGTTTATAGTGTGGTCTGTAGATGAGTAGAATCAACAGCACCTGGGAGTTTGTTAGAAATGTACAATCTTATCTGCAGCTACCGGATCAGAATCTGCATTTTTAACAGTATCCATAGGTAATTTGTTTGCACATTAAAGTTTGAGAAATACTACTTTTGGTCCTCAAGGTCTTCAAATCTAACATTCTTCAAGCCTCAGGCAATATTTTCCTGCAGTTCTTCATTCAAATAAGGCAGTGTGTTACCATAGAAAGTGGAAAAATCCTGGTTGCTATCTAAGCTACCCAAAGTCACCTAAGTCAGGGTGGTCTGTTATCTTCTCTGGGAAACTTGAAAGTGGCTTGAGTCAGCAGCCAAATCCTTATGTCCTACTGATAGGAAGATACAGCCTGCCTTCCTGACTGCAAGGTCAGAGGTAGAGTTTAGAGTCATATGTGTTCACATTTCAGGAAGACGCAAGCCCTTTTGAGTCATACGCCTCACCGCAAGTCATAGAACCCATCCTGCCCTCTCTTCTAACCCTGAACTCAATTGTTGTGTAGCTCCAACAAATTTGCTTTAATGTCCCTGCTCTCCGGCTATAGCTCAAGGATGCTCTGATTAGCTGCGCCCTAAGGGATGACAAATGGATGCATGAGCTATTTCTATCTTTATGATGATGCTGCTCTGTGATTAGATTCCAGAAGGAGGGTGAGCCTGCTGGGGATGTCTGAGTAAACTCACCCCAACCCTTTGGCAAATAAAATGAAATGCTAAAGTCACCAGTGCTTTGAGGCCATCTATTCTGGGTTTGGGCCACCCCTGCTTTTCAAATCCTGTTTTAAACTTTCCTCTGTAGCTAGCAAGCTGGGATAAATATGTCGTTTCCTTGTCATTACTCATCCTCCTCTGTGTCCACCTCTCTTCCTGGGCTCATATCTGGAGACCAAAGGTAAACTGAGACAACTGTTCACTCATAGGGGTGTTTATCCCAGACTTTACCGTATGTGATACAGATGGAAATGCTGGGACTAGGGCAGAGATGGAAATAAGAAGCAGAAAGGAGGAAATGTAGGAGGGAGATAGAATGGAGAGAGAGAGAGAGAGAGAGAGAGAGAGAGAGAGAGAGAGAGAGAGAGAGAGAGAGAGAGAGAGAGGTGGAAGAACAACAACAAAAAAAGAGATTGAGAAGGAATGAAGAACAAGAAATGGGAACAGCTATTCGATAGGAGAAAGGTGTGAAGAGAATAAGGAAGAGAAAGAAAAAGAAAATAAAGTTCCTAAGTAAAGGGAAGACATCAAAGAAATAAAGGAACTGCAATACAGTGAGATTAAAATGCATGATAGAAAAAAGAGTGAGCGAGAGAGAGATCAAAAAAGGATGAAAGCATAAAGGGACAGATACCAAAAAAGTGCAAAGGATAGGATGGTCATACAATTTCTCACCCAAACTTTGAGAGTGAAAGCGGAATAAATTAATAATGATACAAAGACCATAGATGAAAACAGGATTGTCCCAGGCAAACTGGGATATGTGGTCAGTCTACTAAGTAGCTCTTAAAATTCTGATTAACTTATTCTCTACTTCCCATGTATCACTTGCTCTTAGTTGAGGTTCTGTGTGGATCTATTGCAAGACAAAGTGACTGCAGAGTAGGGTACACTGTGTATAGTACAGGGCCTATATTGGAGGGAAAGAAAAAAGGTGAGCTTGGGGCTGGGAGCTGTTTTCCAGGAAATAAAGCCCATAAGTCTAGTGAAGTTATTTGACAGAAAACCATTTTGTGGTCTCTGCTATAGCCACTTATTTCCTCACGCTCTTTCATTATGTTTTAGAACAACATTGTGAGTTAGGCATTATTATCAAAATATCACCCCTGATGGGGAAAAATATATGAATGCCTGAAAAGGCACTCTTAGAATAAGCTAAGGTAGGTCCAATTCTGCAATGACTCTTTATTCTGCCAGCGAAATTTGTCTCTAATACATATACATCTTCATTTCTAATACTGCTCTCATCATTTTTCTGGTATAACTTCATTTCTGCCCCTCCCAGCCCTTTTCTCTACACCCTCCCACCTTGCTCTATACTTCTCACAGGAAAAGCAATCCCAACCTCACTATGCCTCTCTTCTCATGAAATCCTTCACTGCCAGTAGACACAAGCTGGCAAAAATTGCAGCCGTTAATAAATTCAATATGAAACAGGCTTAATAGCAATACTTAATTTTTTACTTACATGGGAAATAGTGCCTAAGTCAAGTAGTTGTTTAGAATATAATTTAGTTATTATTTGATAAGTATTTTACGGTCATTTCATATAGAGCATGTTGTATGATTATTTACATTATTTAAAGCTGATGTAAGATAGTGGGTCATCCGATTCATATTCTTAGAAGGGAGCTATACAGGGATGAGTGATGGGGATGATAGCCTTCAGTCAATGTAGTCCAGCAAAGCCAGCCACATACTGGGAGCCTACGAAACAGGAAAGAGACAAGCGCTAGTCTCAGCTTCAGTACAAGTTGTGAAAACTGAAACCCCAGAATTCACTTGGTCTCTCTGGTCTCAGTTACCGGCCTGTAAAATAAGCGTTTGACAGGCAGAGTGTATTTGGAAATCCCTGCAGCCATTCATCCTTCCTACACCCATGATAGCCATCAGTAATTAATTGATCAGTACACATTTCCCTTTCCATGTTGTATCTTCAGAATCTTAACAGATTGCTGCAGGCAACCACGGCCAACCCAATGGTGATTGGACTTAATTGTCTTGTAGGAGCTAATTGGTTTTGACTCTTGTTTTTCAATTATAAAAGGCAACTATTCTTTAATGTCTCTTACACATGACTCATCTGTTCCTTTCCATCATCGTAGGAAATATCTAGTCCGAGTTTGTATTACTTCATTCCTCAACAATTATAAGGGTTTCCTGAATGGTTTAACCTGCTTTCGGTCCTTTCTCCTACCCCATAATTAGAAGGAGAAATTCTAAAAGCCTAACCAACTGGTGGTATGATTTTAGATGATGTGACTGCTAACCCATTGTTAGCAGAGCCACAAAAGCACTCACACAACAGTGGTGTGCAGTGGCAACATACTTCTTCAGCACCCACATAAGCAGTTAAATTGTTAACATAGGCTATAAACTATGCGTAATCTGGCCCCTGCCGACCCCATCCTCATTTCCCTTAACTACCCTCTCTGCCTTCTAAGTACACACGCCTTCTTTCAGATCCTCACTCCTGAGCTGTGCCTCTAGCCTCAAGCCCTTTAGGTAGCCTGTTCCCTCTGCTTATAACTTCTCCTTTTCTACCATTTTGTCTGGGTTACTCCTAGTCATATTTCAGACGTCAGATTCAAAGTCACTTCCTCAGAGGAGTGTTTCCTGACATTGTAGCCTGAGATAAACATCCCTGCTATGGCGATTTTTTTTTTTTTTTTAACTTTCCTAGTGTAGATTTATCACAACAATAAAAACAAAATCCTTGAATTTTTAGATTTTAATATCTCTCTCACAATAAAATTAAAGTTCCATGACAGCAATTGCTATGTCTCTCTTGTCTTTAAATAGGTTCTCCAGAAATATTGGGGAAATGAATAGATTAATAAATTATGAAACAAATATCCAGAGTAATTAAATGACTTGTGCCAATTAAATGTGCTTACTAATGGCAGAGATCGGGCATCAATCAATTCTTCTGATTCCACATCCAGGGTATATTTTGAGGAATCATATTTACTGCAAGTATAACACTGTCTCTCGGAATCTCAGTTCATTATTTGAAAGAAGGGAAGGGAGGAAAAAAGAGAAAAAGAAAAAGGACAAAGAAAAGAAAAAAGGAAAAAATGGGAAGGGAAGAGAAGGAATGGGAAGGGAAGGGAAGGGAAGGGAAGGGAAGGGAAGGGAAGGGAAGGGAAGAGAGGAAGGGAAAGACTAGGTGCTTGGCTAGTTACAGAGGAAATTATTAGAGACAAGGCATTTTTTCTTGTAGTTCCCTTTAATCATATCTTTAGTTTTGCGACCATGATCAGGAAAACCTCTATTTGATAAACAATAAATAAACTTGGAAGCAGCTGGAATGAGAAGTATTCATGTTCACTAAGAATTTGCAAGGGTTTTTAAGTGGAAGGTACTTTGGTTTCTGAGCTGAAGGTTATTCTTCTTGAAGATTTCAATTATAATAATAATAAAGAAAAACTCTATTAAGCTGTTTTTTTATATTAGGTACTGTTCTAAGTATTTGACACATTTTATTCTCAAAACAGCTTAAATGGTAAATATTATTCCTATCTTAATTTTATAGGTGGTATAAGTTAAGGCACAAATAAGTTACAATAACTGGTGAAATACTCCATAGCTCTCATGTGCAAAAATTGGTACTATCCGTTGTTAGTGAGACTATCAAGAAAGGGCACTGTCATATACTGATGTGAGAGCATAATTGTATACAATCATTTTATAGAGCAATGTGTCAAAAATTTAAATGCATGTATCCTTGGCTCACAAATATATTTCTGGAATCTGTCACAGAAGAATCTGTAAGATTGTATATAACAACAAACAAACACAATAACAACACTAAATGTATATCAATTTTAAAATGCCTAAAAATATACCCATTGTTAGATTCTCAGGGCAGTGGAAACAAATTACCAGAAACTAAGAGGCTTAAAACAATATAAATATGTTGCCTCACAGTTCTGAAGGCTAGAAATCCAAAATCCAGGTGTTGGCAGGGTCCTGCTCCCTTTGAAGGCACTAGGGGAGAACCCTTCCTTGCCTCTTCCAGTTTTGGGTGGTTGCTGGCTATGCCTGCCTTGCAGACAGGTGCGTTCCTCCTGTTTCTACCTCCAACATCTTGTGGTGTTCTCCCTGTCTCTTTCTTTTGTATGTGTCTCTGTGTCCAAATTCCCCTATTCTTCTATGGACAGTAGTCGTTGGATTAGAACCCACCCTAATCTAGTATGAGCTTGTCTTCACTAATTATATCGCCAAATTAATTTCAAATAAGGTCACAGTCTGAGGTTTTGGGTGGACATTAATTTTGAGGGAATTTGAAATTCAACTATTCAACCCAGCATATCAGTGCTGCAGAATATTTCACTGTGCAAGTAATGACATTGATTATTATAGTGAACACCTGTGCAGTTCCTATGTGCCAGGTACTGCGCTATATACTTTATGGAGATTATCTTCAGTATTCTTCACTATGTTATTAGGAAGCTATAGTTATTATTGCTGTTGACTGATGAAGAAAGTAAAGCTCACAGGGTGAGTTAATTGTGCAAGATGACATAGGTGGTGAATCAAACCTGTATCTGCCTGAATGCAGAACCCATACTCTCCTCTGTGGCATTCTTTACTTACGAGCACATAGGAGGGTCTCAAAAAATATTTAAAACCAGCACAATAAATTATTTTTTCAAATTAAGAAAGCAAGCTATTTATAGTAAAATATGTAGAGTGTGATGCCACTCCTCTTATAACTTATATCTATGATTATAATTATGTGATAAATATATTAAATTGTAATGCAAAAGTAATCATTGATACATAGAAAAAATGGAAGTCTATTTGTAAAATGCCAGTAATAGACATGAGATCAGGGTGGGGTAAAAAGTGACAATCATGTAAAAATTTTACATAACACTGATTGTTTTAATCTTTTTTTTTTTCTTTTTTGCAAGCAGCGTATTCTTACAATTTCAAAAACATAAAACAGAGGAAAAGAAATTCAGATTTCACCAATTTTAACCATGCTTTCTTATCTTTACATTAAAAGACTGTAAGTGCAAGGGGGCAGAGATAGAAAGTAGCTAATTTATACTCATACAAGAGATTTTGCTACTAAAATATAATAGAAAATGTTCAACCTTGTCATTGGGGTCTTTGAATAACAGGCATCTCCTTTCTTCCTTCATTCAGCTCATTAGTTAATCCAAAATATTTAAGTATTTACCCTGTATTTCTTTTCCTGCTTCTTCCAGATCTAATATTCTATGATTGTGTTTCTATGTATATTAGAAAGAAATCAGAGTAGATTATTAATATACAGTATTTAGACAAAAAGAGGGTAGGGAATTGTGAGAAGTTTATGGTGTTTATAAGAAAATAGAATGTGCTTAATTTAATATTTATGGAAATGTGGAATTGTAAAAGAACTAAACGAAAGGTGGAAGAACTGCTTAATACTTTTCTTTCTGCAGTTATGCTTTTTTAATACTTGCAAAGTGTAAGCCCCCAAACACAATTTTCTTGTGGGTTTTATTCATTTTTGTATTCCCAGAACCCAGCAAATTTCTTATGATAGAGTAAATAATCTACATAAACCAGTTAATTGCCTTAGTAAAAATAAGATAAACGTGAGACGTTGTCAGCAGCCTAATGTACTACACAGCAGGCCACACTCTGTGGTGACAAGAGCCTGGGACTCGGAGTCAGCCTCTTTGGGTTCAAAATCGTCTGTTTCTTGTATTGGTCAGCTAACCCCCCGGAAGTCGCTCCAGTTCTCTGAGCTTCAAGGTCCCCATCAGTCAGCAGCAGGTCTTAATATTTTGCCTAAATACTTTACATGATTACTTTCAGAATCAATAGATCTTCTGGGTTTTAAAAGTTGTTGAGTTTTCTATAAATATTAGCAATGATTAAAATTACCAATGCAAAGAAATTCACTTATCCATCACTCCCTCAGCTAGATACCTATAGCCAATGTTAGTACTTGTTTATAGTTTATTCATTAGGGTCATGTCTTGTCAGCACAAGAGGTTGACTTTTTTTGAAAGAGTCTATTTTATACATTTTGAACTCAAAGGACTTAGTAAATTGCTATCTGTATGGTTTTTAAAAAAAGTTTAATACTTATTAATTAAAATTAAGTAAATTTGATTTGTAATAATAATTTGAGTTACTAAAATGATATGGTAGGTGTTGGATTAAAAATGTTTATTTTAATATTTCTTAATAGAAATGTCATGTATTTGTTTGACTTACAATGATTTGAGTTACTAAAGTAGTATGTTAATAGTATTATCACTTCTGTTATAACAAAAATTTAAAAAAATCCTTACAAGCCAAGGAGAAATAACTGAAACAAAGAAAACACACCCAATACCACCTTTTCATAGACAGCGGGTCTTAACATCTTAGGGTATAGCTTGCTTTCATGGCCTTTCTCTGTGGATATTTGAGGCCTGCATAGCACAACGAGAGTCAGTCCGGGCTCTCATCTATGAGGTGATTGAAACACTGAACTGCTTAGCTAACACTTCTAAGCTTGATCTTTCTCATCATCAAAATGGGGGTAATAGTACCTACCTCAGGAAGTAATTGGGGATTAAGGAGATAGCAGATGTGAACTGCTCAGTGCGCTGCCATTTTTTTTCCTATATCTGAGCATCTTCACATTTCAATGAGCATACATCTCCAACGCTGTATTAAATAATTCCAGTGGATTTTATATAAATGGATGTGCAGGCAGTGTGGGATTCCTCGTAAATCTACCGCTTGCCGATTACTCTGTCTGCTTTCTTTCTGCTGGGTGATTGCTCAGCCGGATTTTGCTTTGGAGCTCCCCTTGCACAGCTGCTGCTTCAGGAGGACTCCTCTCCAGTTCAGAGCCCATTTCCCCCAGTGCTTCCTTGCGACAACATAGCTACAATGATAACAAACTCTGGGCCAGGAATTTAGGCTCACCAAGCAAAATCTGTCTGCTGGCATAGCTCCTGGGCTGCCATCACCCCTGCTCTGTTGGGCTGATAAAATAGACAACAGAAGGTGAAGATTTTTTTTTTTTTCTCTATCCGTTTCAAATCGCCCCGTGTTCTGCTTGGGAAGGGGGTATAGGAGGTAAGAAATTCAATATCCCAGTGGCAACTCTCAACCTTTAAGTCTTCCAGAATGATGTGCTCCTGATAAGTAGGGACAAAGTTCCCTGTGTGGACTGTGAGGAGACAATTCGTACATTCACGAGTACTGGTTGAAGTCCTAAGAAGCTGTTATTCAAGACAGTGGTTGTCACTTAAAAGGATGACATGTTCCAGTTCTAAAATTAGTGCATGAAATCTGATGTTGGTCTAGCTGAATGTGATTCCTGACTTTGCAGCTTACTAGATAGAAATCTAGTGATCCTGGGAAAGTGCGCCACCTTCTCTTAGCCATAATTTCTTCAAATATGGCATGGTTCCAGTAAGAACACCCACCCAATGCACTCTTGGGAATGTTGTGAGGAGTAAGGATAGAATCAGATTTGGGATGTGATTACGCGTTAGTAAATGCTTACCACATGCCAGTTTCCTTAATCTTCTAGTAGCAACGTGTTGATTTTTGGAGAACAGTCCACTTCCAGTGAGTCAGTATAGTTTAGGTGGTTCTCCAGTCCACCTCTCTATGGGATGAAGCACAACCTAGTCACAGCCAGTCAGTATATTGGATCCTTTGTGCTACTGTGATTGAGGTCTGCTGGGCTGATTTTGGATCACCCTATCTCAGGATGATTATTGAACCTATTGGGAAAAAATGCTTTTTTTTTTTTGGTCACTGGAGTTGCTCTGGCCAGTAGAATGTAAGCCTGTGGCTGCCATGCACACATCTATTGGGACCCTACCTAGAGTGAAGCCAACCCAGAGAAAACATAGTGTTGAAAGATGACATTGACTGAGTCTCTGGTCCCAAACAAATTACATAAATCAATATTTTCCCTTTTGTTCTTAACCAGCGGGTGTTGTTTTCTACCACTTGTAACGAAACCAATCTAATTTAGTTACTAACAGAAATATGGTCCTGGTTTCTTTTAGATAAAGAAAACGAGTCTATAAGAAATTAGGTTAGTTACAGCTAGAAAGTGGGGCTTCTAAGCAGGTTGGCAGAGAGTTTCAAAGGCTAGTTCAAGGCTAGTTCCCTTGCTGATTAGCTGTAGGATCTTGGACAAGTTGCTTACATTTTTCGAGTTACAGTTTCTTTGTTTGTAAAACGTTCCCTACTTCGTAGGCGTGTGAGCATATGTAATAATATGTAATATATAATATATAACACATATAATTATAATTATGACATGTAATAATTACCTAATTATTAGTCATAATAATAATAATAATAGTTAACAGTTATTTAATAACACTAACAGTTATGTAATGATGATAGTTAGTATTTGGGATCCAAATCCGTGTCTCTGATTTCTAATCTTGTATTTTTCCCACGTGACTTGTATTAGGATGGGTGATGCAAAGGGGATTCAGGGATCTGAGCCAATGAATGGAAGGAAGAAGGACGAGATTAAAGCCTCCTCAGTGGCAAGGCTCTCATTGCTATAATCCAGGCCTGAGGTCCCAGGAATCACAACTGGGTGATGGCAATGTGACTGGAGTACAGCAAGGCAAGAGACGGTCCAGGATTCTGTAGCTTCACTGGTTTGCTGGCAGCCATTCAGAAACACTGCCATAAATTCCCTGTGCTTCAGCACCACTGGCACAACCACCTCCCATGAGAGCTCATCTACTCCCCACTTACGTGAATTCCTCTGAGGGCAGAGTGGCAGCATGAAATGGAGCAGATACCACCTTAAATCACCGGCTTCCTGCCCAAGCCCAGCTGCTTTCCTATTTCAGAGGCAGCTTGAAACACTGCATCACTGTCTCTGAGCAGCTTGGGAGACGATCGATGACAGGATCTCAGTCAGGCAGCTGCTGGGACCTGTGTTTGTTTCTTCTCTGTGGAAGCTGGGTTCTCCTGGTGATATCTCATTTCTTAAGAAAAGAAGAGCCACCTGGAGAGCAATTCTACATAAAAAGAGGTGGGATCTGAATGATGAATCTCAAAGTGATCACCAACTCCTGTTTCAATTCCCCAATCTAAAGCTACAAGCCAAGATTGATTGTAATTAGTAGAATTAATGGTTAGAAGCATAGGGTGTGTGGTCAGGCAGACCGAAGTTTAAAATGCCCTCTCTTACAACTTACTAACTCGTGATCACGAATGAATTTCTCTACCATCTACACTTCAGTCCCCTGCTATCTAATGATCAACTCTTGCCACAATAATTTTGCATAGAAGGCCAACCCAAAATTCAGTGGTTTAAAACAAAATCACTTATTCTTATAAATACAGGGGTTTGGCTGATGGAGGCTGGGTTGAACTGGGAAGTTCGTCTCCAGGCTGTAGCATCAGAGGGAGCTCTGCTTCTCCCTTGGTTGTTGGCTTGTGTGACTCTTGTCCACTGGTCTCATCTTCCTTAGATCGTCAGGTTAACTGGGATTCATTGTTCCCTGGGGTGGCAGAGGCAAAGGAAATAATGAACACCATATGAAGCTTCTTGAAGCTGAGGTCTGGAGCTGGCACATTGTTACAACCAGTCCAGATCATTGGCCAAAGAAAATCAGACGGTTGAGCCTTGAAGCCAGGGATGGGGAGGGGACCTTCACCCAGGCTGAGGATATGGAGGAGTGCGGAGGCAAGAGAGGGGTGAAGAACTGGGCCAACCTAACTCAGGATTGTTGAGACAGTTGCAGGAGATATGCATGTAAAGTGTATGACGCAGTACTTCGCAAATAGACACGTACTAGATGGCACCTAAATGATTGTCTATAAACGCTATACTGAAAACTCTGTGCTAGTAATTTAACTTCTTGTTCTCAAATCCATTCCTTGTCCTCTGCTTCCTTTGTTCAGAATCACAGGAATAACATTATGGTATTTTGGAGGAGCTCTATGTTTTTAGCCCCTGGTAGATTAGTCAATGAGAAGAATTAATGGACAATTGGAGGGCAGAAGAAGGGGAGACTTCAGAGTGGTTCTCTCTCTCTCTGTCTTCAGTGCCTTCCACAGTGTCTTCATATTCTCTGTGGCTCCATTTCCCACCAGTCTGTTCCTGCCATCATTCTAACTCTGTTCTCTGGCAACTTTACTGCCTCCCATTGCACCTGCAGTCCAAGAGGCGATAGTGGTTTCCTGTTCTAGAAATCCTTAAGTTGACTCAGATTCACTTGTTTAGAATCTTAGCTTTTGTTTATCTACATTTTATATGCTTGACAAAATAAATTAAATCCCCTCTGTCTGTAAATCTCAGCATTGTTTTCTGACCACACACAGACTGCATTAGTTTTCTATTGCTGCATGAAAAATAACCATAAACTTGCAATTTGCTATTAAAGTTTCTGTTGGTCAAAAACCCAGGTGGGCTTGGCTGGGTGCTCTGCTTCAGAGCTCGCAAGACTGAAATCAAGATGTTGTCTAGACATCGCTTTTACCTGGAGGCCCTGGGGAATAATCTACTTCCAAGCTCATTCTGATTGCCGTAATAATTCATTTCCTTGAGGTTGCAGGACTGAAGTCCCAGTTATTTGCTGGCTGTCAGCCAGGGTCCACTGTCTGCTCCTTAAAGTTGCTCACATTCCTTTCCCATGGTCTCTTTTCCATATTGACAGCAGCAACCACACAATAAGTCTTTCTCACACTTCAAATTTCTCTGACTCCTCTTCTGATACACCAGAAGAAAGCTCTCTGCTTTTAGGGATTCATACAATTGCAATAGACATACACTTGTCTATCAGATAATCTTCTGGATTATCTAATCTAGAAGAATCTTCCTATTTTCATGGTCAGCTATGCCATATCACATAACATAATCACGAGAGTGATATGTCATCATAATCACAAGTTCTAGGGATTAGGGTAGGACAGGATATTTTGCGTGGCCATTGTATCCCACTGACTAATGCAAGAAGGGACTACATTTCCTTAATCCACAATACTCTTGCATCGTATAGGATTACTATACTTGGCAAATGTTAGGTTCTAAGTAAATATTGTGAATTATTGAATAGATAGACAGATATTCCAAAGTGCTGTTTGAGGCTTCCCAAGACTCATAACATTCAGCATATTATGTATATTCTTTAATCTTGTCAGAGGCCCTGAAAGATACAACCTGATGATAACATTTGAAACTCACTTGAATCAGGCTAATTAAATTGTAAAATCAGATCTCAAAAGATCTAAGTACGTTGAAAAAAAATTGCTTTGAACAAATTTAAAAAAGGATGAATGTGAAGTCCTGAATTTAGATTCCGAAAACATCTTTATACCTAAGGAAATAAGACTTACCAGTCGCACATATGAAAAATTAGTTGTCAAGTTCAATATGTAGAAGTAGTGTAAAACAGCCTCTCTCAAAACTAAAGCAATTTAAGGCTAAATTAAAGAAATACAATGTCAGACTCCAGGCAGGAGATAACTCCACTTTTGCTTCCTAGCAAAACCATGCCACGTTTCAGAGAACACAATTTAAGGGGGGATTTAGATGAATAGAAACAGTTCGAGAGGAGAAAAATCACGATATATGTAGTCTCCAAATCATGCCATATGGGTAAATGTAGTCTCATATGATTAGGTTCAGGGGACAAACAGGAAATATAAACATTAGCAAGAGATAAATAGGCTTGGGTGGGACAAGCAGGTGTCTCAGAGCTGGGAAAGGAGGAAATGGGGAGTGACCAATGGGTACAAGTTTCCTTTTGGGGGAGTGAAAAGACGGAAACTGCATAGTGGTGATGAGTGTATGACCTTGTGAGTGTGCTTAACGCTACGGGTTGTACATTTTGAAACGGTTAAAAAGTTTACGTTACGTACAGTTGGCCACAATAAATTAATCTAATCACATCAGCTGCTCAAACCTGATTCTACGTCAGAATCACCTGAAAGGACTTGTTAAAATATATACTTGTTTCACTTAACATAAGTATATATTTTAACAAGTCCTTCCAGGTGAAGAATTGTACACCTGAAACTGTGTAACTTTACTAACAATTGTCACCCCAATAAACTTTACTTAAAAAATTTATACATATACATATATATATATATGGCACTTTACACTGGAGATACATATTCAGAAAGTCTAGAGTGATGCTTAGTAATTAATTTATTTAACAGGTATTTATTAAACACCTAATTGTCCCTGACATTCTGCTACCACTGACCTGGAACATGGACCAGCTTTTGGGAACCTCTAATCTCAAAGCTTTAGTTTTCTATTCATGCAGGCATTCAGGCAGTGACATTGGCGATGAAATTCTAGATTAAAAAGTGAGTCAGCCTAGAAGACCTATTATTTCTTGCCCAACTCTCACAATTATTTGAATTGATAACATTGCAAGAAATCAATCACAGGTTTGTATGTGTGTGTGTCTTGACTCCAATAAGAAAGTGACAAATTCTTCCATTTCCTCTTTGTGCACATGATATGATGCCCCAATTGATCTTGGATTTTAGGGTAAACAGACATGCTCATTTTCCAAATTTTCCATTTGTGATGCTTGAGTAGCTCATGAGGGTTGCTCAAGGGTCAGTGTAGAGTCGAGAGTTAGGGGGTAAGTTCAAATACTATGTCTACTTTTACTACCTCTGTGAACTGGGTCATGATTCCTTTCTCTTTTTTTTTTCTTTCATTTCCTATAGTAGATAAGTTTCCCTAAGAAAGAGACCCACTCTGAAATTAACATGTAGGAGGTTTGCTAGGAGTGATTTTGAGAACAACACTAATGTGTGTGTGTGTGTGTGTGTGTGTGTGTGTGTGTGGAGGGGGGAATAGAGGATGAGGGAAGCAAGATTGGGAAGAAGGAGAAGTCAAACTGCAATGCCTTTACAACGAAGACCTCAGCAGAGCCTTGAGGACTTCTGGGGCAGAAGTGTCCTGTCTCAAGGCCAGAGCCCTTATACCCGATTCCAGTCAGTGGGTGTAAGCTGTCCTTGGAGAGGAAGCATGGCCTTGAGTGAGGCAATTCTCTTTCGCCAGTGACACTTCCTGGAGAGGGACTTAGCTAAGAGCAGCTCCCAGCAGTTGGGAGAAGAGGGTTTCAATCCTGAAGCCAGGATGAAGGATGGTACCACATGGACGGTAACATTAACTGTCATTTCTAGGTCTCAGGTTTTTTCTAGGTTTAAGAAAAGGATAGAAACATCTGCCTCACACATGGTTATGCTGTACAAGATCATATATATGCAATGCTTATCACAGTGCTTGCATTATGGCAACTATTCAAAAGGGACACACGCAGTGGCCAGAATTCTAAAGTGGCCTCGCCTCCGTATGATCCGCTTCCCTTTATGTATGGGTGGAGCCTGGGAATATGGCGAGATAACACTCCAGTCATTATGTTACACTATGTATGTTACACTAGAAGGGAGGTTATCCTGGGTGGGCCTGACCTAACCATATAATCCCTTTAAAAGCAGAGAGTTTCCTATGGTTGGTTGTAGAAAAGGAAGCCACAGACATGTGTTTGGCGGCCCTGAAAGAAAGCAGACATCACTCTTGTGAGCTATGGAAGGGGCCTATGGTAAAGACCTGAAATCAGCCTTTGGGAGCAGAGCGAGCTGCTCAGCTGACAGCTAACAGAAACATGGGATGTCAGTCCTGTAGCCACAAAGAAAGGATTTCTACCAACAACAAGCCAGCTTGGAAGAGGACGGAGAACCCCAAATGAGAACCACAACCTTAGCTGACACCTTGGGTCTGGTGAGATCCTGAGCATAGAATCCAATCACTTCCCACCTGACCTTCTGATCTCCTGAAAGTGTGCAATAGATAATAAGTTTGTTTTGTTCGAAGCCACTATGTTTGTAGTACTTCGTAATGCAGCAATCAAAAATAAATAAGATATTATTATTACTATTATCATTATTGATTTACCTCATCCTAGACTCTCTGGCAACTTTTTGTATTTAATTGCCAGAGAGTCTAAGATAAGGTAAATCCTCATCTTAGAAGTTCCTCCAAACCTTTTGCAGAATAGATGATCAAGATGGTGGAGGAAGCATCAAGAATTGGGCTCTAAAGAGTTATCTTTCGGATGCCTCTTTTGTCTCCTGTAAAATTTTGCTTTAAACCAGGCTAAGTACAAACAGTAGTCGAGACCAGCTGTAACATAAAACCCTAGTTTGCCAGGAAAGTCCCATTTATTTTCATTATCACAATAATTGCACCCCCTTTTAGCCTTAAGAATATTACACTTAGGATGATAAATCATATGACCGCCTCAGAGCTGATCCACAGAGTCCTGGCTCAGGTCACGTTGGGAGAACTCCCTTCTTCCTTTTCAGCCAATCAGTTAATCAGTCAATACTTAACTGGAGATCCACCATGTGCTCATGATGTGGGTACAGCAATGAATAATATCAGACTAGTACCCTCCCCCCTCCACACACTCTTCATGGGGTTTAGAGTCTAATAAGAAATATAGACAACTGGTCAGGATTATACAATATTGAAAAGCTTATGGTTGAGAGAGATGGGGACTGTGGAAATGCTAAAGAAGGTGAAGTTTGCAGTCGGAGGTATGGGAGGTCTCTCAGCGGAATAAGTGAAGAACAGCTGGTCATATGAAGAGAGAAAAAGAGAGTCTTATCTTCCAGGTCATGCTAATGTATTTGGACATTTTCCTAAAGGAAGTGTTGAGATGGTGAAGCATTTAAAGCAGAGTAGTTAAATATCCCATTGTTTCTCTACATTTATGACTTATTCATGTCATACCTGCCAACTGACATGCCTACTACCCCTCTCTGCACATCAACACCTCCTTCTACTTCTTAAGTTCCACCTCCTTGTGGTAATTTTAATTCCTGGTAAATATGAATGAATCCTATGTAAGCCTTTATTTGAACATAATACATCCTAACTTTCTTTATTTTCTTGAGATGAGAACTTTTTTATTATTATTATTAAATTTATTGGGGAGACAATGGTTGGTAAAATTACATAGCTTTCAAGTGTATATTTCTTTCTGTATCTTTTAATTAAAGTTCATTGGGGTGACAGTGGTTAGTAAAGTTACATAGGTTTCAGGTATATAACTCTGTAACACATCATCTACATATCATGTTGTATGTTCCCCACCCAGAGTCAGTTCTCCTTCCATCACCATATATTTGACCCCCTTTACCCTCTTCTACCATCTCCCCCTCCCCCATCACCCTCTGGTAACCACTAAAATGTTGTCTGTGTCTATCAGTTTTTGTTTCTTTGCTTGTCTTGTCCCTTCGATGCTTTCAGTTATATATGTTACCTGGATGCGTGTCTTCCTTTTCCGAGGTGAGATTTGACAGTGAGCTCACTGAGAACAGTGATCATCCCTAGAAGGTTTGTTCATGTAGTAAATTTCTAATCACCATTTAAAAACTCACAGGCATGATTGTATCAGATATGTATTAGGTATTTACTCTGTGCCTCATACAAAGTAGGCTACAGAATAGAGCAGAATACTCCCCTCTTCTTAGGGGCTCACGCTGCCTGCAATGGGTGAGGCAGACAAGACAAAGACAAACACAGATGGGGCCTAGGGACTTTAAATGTCAATTTCATTCTTATTCAGGTATTATGAGGCCACCAGATCATGACATAACTGCCAATGAAAAAGTAGTCTATTCCAGTTCCCAAGAGGAGGGGACATGCCACACATATGCACGGCCACATGGGAATGCCCCCGGGTTGGTCAGGAGGCCGAAGCAGTGGGAGGAAAGCATGGGCAACAGCCTGTATTGTGGTTTACATGGGAAAGAACAGGTGAGGCAAGGTGAAAAAGGTTAGAATTGGTTAGTCTGAATAATTTCCACAGGCTCTGAGATGTAGGGACTGTCTTGAGTTGTCAGGTATCTGAACATGGGGTGACAGAAGCAGGGGAATATTGGCTTGAAGTGTAAGAGTCAGATAGAGGAGATGTGGGGGTGGGAGTAAAGGGTGCGGGATGGGCTTTGAATTGGTTAGTTTTCATATGAAAGGCAGGATCACATGAGTTGTTCACTCTAGGAATTGGCTAGCCAGTTTCCCCAGGGTCAGTAACCCGGATGTCAAAACATCAGAATAAAAAGATATGTTTCATACAACAAGCAAGAAACCCCAGGAAAGCAGAGAGGCAGCCTTTAATTCTGGATGGAATGAGTTTATTATGAACAAAGTACGGGATCAAGACTTGATTTCGGGCGTCATTATGTCACTGAAAAGCTATGGGGCCTTGACAAGTCACTTCATCTCTCTGAGTTTACGTTTCCCAGCATGAAAAATGAGAGTGATAGATCAATAGTTTCTAACTGCACCGCCTTCCCGCCCCAACCCCACTCCCAGAATTCAAGAAAAGCCACTAGGGAGGACCTAGCAGGGCCAGCCGAAACGATTTGACTTTTAAGCATTTACCGCAGGTTCAATCAAAGCAGCAAGGCCTTTAGCCATTTTACATGCTTGGACCGGATGTTGCTAAGTGTGAGCTCAGGCATGTACCACTGCCTCTAGGCAGAGCCAAGTCTGAGAACAATTGGAGGAGGAGATAGCTCTTTCTCTCCTTGGTTGTCCTTCCACTATTGCTTAGGAAAACATCCTGAGAGTCTGGATGGTAGAGGAAAGGCTATCTCAGGCTGGAGCAAATGGTCAGAGGTAAGCAAACTTGTCTATTATGGCTGCAGTGAGCTCCACGAGTGTCCTATGAGTAAACCAACCACATGCTGCAGTTCAGCAGGCTACAGAGCACTCTCCATACATCCATCTCTCATTACCGTGCCTCACCCCTCCTCTCTTGCATCATTCATGCATCTCCACCAGCAGTAAATCCCAGTAAATTCCTGCCCTGTAGAGTAACAACCGTCTGACCTACCAAGAACTCGACCACGGGACTGGATTGCTCTGAGTCCACAACGAAGCACTTCTTTTCCCCCTGCCACATCTTTGTAGTCTCTCCCCATTCTCCATTCCTATTTTTGCAGCTCTAGTTCATACCTCGAAACCTCTCCTCTGGCCTATTTCAGCAACCTTCTGAAGGTCTGCCCACCTCCATTCTCATTCTCCTCCAAATCATCTTGCACTTACTAATTATGTGCTATTCTCTTTTTAATAATACTTTCCTGGCTCCCCATTTACATCACCATAAATTCCATAGCACCTAAATCTTTCATGTGTTGACTTTAATCGTCCTCTTTAAACCTTACCAACTTATGCATTAGGTGTACGGGATGACGTTCCCACTGCTCTTTCTCAGTTACTTAGCCAAGTGTCAGTCATTCTTCTTTTCTCAAGTCTTATAAATATTGACTTTCCCCATAAAACTGCTCCTGTTAGTCAAAACAACTTACCCTATCCTAGAGTTTCATTTCTATTTCAGCTACTTGCTTACACATTGGTTGGTCCTCTTTGGATATAAGATTTTCATACTTTTGTAAAACTTGTGTATTGTTTAGATTGGAGCTGGGCCTATAATGAGATTATTTCAAATTTAATGAAATTTGAGTATCACTGCAATTTCTCCATTTCAGCAAATGCACTGTTATTATATCTCTTTTATTCATTTCTCCATGACATTTTTAAGCAAACTAACTGTAGTTAGACGGCTTCTGAAAGGCCACCTTCTCCAGAATACATTCTTTCCCTAAACATATGGCTGGGAGCAGAGTATTAGTGCACATTTCCCCCTCTGTTATCTCCTTAACCCATTTCTAGTTAGGCTTGTATCCCCAACCACCCTTTGAAATGGTATGATCATCAATTATCCCCATGTTGTTACATCAAATGGTCACTTCTGTCCCTCATATTCAGACTCTCGAAACATTCAACACAACTGACCATTTTTTATTTTCTTAAGCCCCCCCCTTTTTTTTTTCTCTTGGCTTCTTATATAACACACTCTCCTTGTTTTCATCCTACCTCATTGACTTCTCTTTGTCAGTTACCTTTGTGGGTCACTCTTCCTCAGACTGATTTCTAATTTTTGGTGTGGTCAACCAATCGATTCTCCGATGTCTTCTCTGAACTCTTTCCCTAGATAAACTTGTCCAGCCATACAATCCCATGGCTTTCATCACCACCTGCAGATAACCACCATCTTTTTGTTTTGTTTTGTTTTGTTTTTGATCTCTGGTACTTCTTTGAACATCACACTCATACACAAAAGATAGTCTAAATATCTTCCTTGGGTATGAAATACCACGAATTCTCAAAAACAGATATTTTGAGCCTTCACCCACTTCACAACCTGTTCTTACAGTAGTCATTCTCAACTGAGCATGTGACCCTCTGACCCTAAAATCTATAAGTCATCCTGGATTTCCCCCCCTTTGGATGCCATCATTCTATCATTAAGTTCTATCAATTCAATATTCAAAATTCATGTACTTTTTTCATCTCCACTATTATTGCCTTAGCCCATCATCATTTATTGGGATTATTTTAATATTCCTTATTGACCTCACAGCTTACACTCTTATCTCATAAAAATGCATTCTCCATGCAGAAGCCAGGGTGATATTTTAAAAAATATATATAGTTTATATAATTTACCTTCCAATTATTTCCACTGTAACTAGAGTAAAATCTAAACTGTTCACCATGATGTGCAAATAGATGATAAGGCCCCTTAAAGAATCAAGTGTCTGATTTTTTAAAAATTTATTAAATTCGTTGGGAATGACATTGGTTATGATGATGATCTTTTCAGCATCTTTTGCTCATTTTTGCATTCCTCACTGTGTTCCAGCCCCATCCTGTGTCCCTCCAATGTCTAATGTTATTGTCGTCTTATGATCTGTGGTCTTCTTTTCAAAGACTCATGTTTGAGTACAAGAAGCCTAAGCTCTGAGGAACTAAGAAGTGTGGCCCGTGCAGATCAAGCCTTAGGAGGACTATACCCATCTGTTCACTCCTCTGCATCCCACTGTGCCCTCAGTAAGTTCAGGTTTTCCTAGAGGAAAGGTCAAACGACCCCCACACATTATGAACAACGCCCAACCCAGATTTATTTTTGTTGCATCATTCAGTTGGTTAGTTGTTGGTATATAATAAACCACTCCAAAACTTAGTGCCTTAAAACAGCAACCACCTAATTAGCTCCTGGTTCTATGGGTTGGCAATTTGGGCTTGACTCAGTTGGTGGATCTTCTGTTGTTCTTGGCTGGGTTCATTCATGAGTTTGTGGTCAGTGCTGGTTAGATATATAGCTTTGTCTCTAGGACTTGACTGGTTGTCAGTTGGGGGTGTTAGGGGCACTTGGGTTCCATACCTCCCATGTTCTGGTATGTAGGCCTGGGTTTATTCATATGCTGATAGCAAGTTATAAGACCAATAAGATCAGAAGCTGTGAAACTTTTAAATCCTAGGCTTCTAACTAGTACAGTGTCTCTTCGTCTACATTCTGTTGGTCAAAACTAGTGACAAGGGCAGCCCAGATTCAAAGGATGGGCAAATCTACTTTACTCCTTAATGGAAGTTGATCCAAAGTCTAGTGGCTATTTTTGCAACCTACTACAATCAGATCACCTGAGGAAAATATGATAGATGTAAGCAAATGCAGCAGTCAGCTGCGAGCAGCCTGGAGTAATCAGATACCCCCATTTCCCAAGTGGTGCCAGAGAGCTCACACCCTACTCATTACATCTTAGCTGAAGTCCTTCTATAGAGCTTTCGAACACGTGCCTTTCCACATTTGACTTTTGCTTCACTGGCTTGTGTTCTGCTCTTTCACCCAGTGGCTAATTTCCTTATTTTCCTTTGTTCTTAATTCTTGTTCTATCAGAGATGTAAAAACTGTCATGTTCCATTATCCCATCCTTTATGATACTATCACCTGTCAGTTTATTCCTTCAAGACTCAACTAGAAAGCCACTAATTAATTAATAATTCATTCAACTACATTGTAATTTTATTTTGGCCTTCAATTTCAAAAGTGTGCAAAAGGATAGAATTTCACGCAAAGTGACTAGGACAGGGGAAGACAAATGTGAGACAAAAAAGATGATGTTTTTAACTTGAGAAATGAGTAACATTTTCTTTTTATGCATAAAGTTTATTGTATTTCCCAGGTTCTAGCAGTTGTGGTGGCGGTGTTAAGACTTTAGCAATAAGGGCATGTGTTACAAAAAGCTTTTGCCATCTTCCCAAATTGCTGTGGGGAAACAAGCGATGCTCCCCATATGAACTACATGCTTATACCATGTTTTCCAAAAAATAAGACCTAGCCGGACAATGAGCTCTAATGCATCTTTTGAAGCAAAAATTAATATAGCATCCCGTCTTATTTTACTATAATATAAGACCGGGCCTTATATAACGTAATATAATATAATATAATATAATATAATATAATATAATATAATATAATATAATGTAATGTAATGTAACATAACATGATATGATATGATATGATATGATATGATACAATATAATATAAAATAATATAGTATAATATAATATAATATAATACCGGGTCTTATATTAATTTTTGCTCCAAAAGACCAATAAGTGCTGATTGTCCGGTTATGTCTTATTTTTTGGGAAACATGGTATATAATAGCCAAGTACGCCTGATGAATCCAGTACCCAAACTAGTCAAACCAATGATTTAGTATCCTATAGACCAAGTATCTAAACAATCAACAAAACAGATGGAAATTACTAGGGTCTAGGATGTAATACGAAGAGACCAGCTGGGCTAGAAGATGCTAGGTTGACAGGTTGGAACTGTCTGGCTGGCTGCCTGAAGCAGATGGGGACCCCACTGGCATGTGACCTTCTTCCTGAAGGCGATAGTGCATGCAGTGGCTGTGGACAGAGGCCTAGTTTTCCATGATCCAGTCAGTGTCAGCTGGCTGACTTCAAGTTGCCAAAGCGACATTCTATGTAAGCATAAGCTGTACCCCCAGAGGGTTCACCAGAAGGGTTCCTAGTAAGTGGACAGTCATTCTTGTCACGAATGTAACACACTTTGTAAAGCACTTTCACGTTCACTGTCTCATTATAATGGAGTACTATCTTGTTTTATCAACACATCACAAGTGAGGAAATTGATGAGAGTTTACTGATTTGCTGAAGGTCACTCAGAAAATCGCTGATCCAGGTCAAACATCTGGATAGTCTGAGTGCAGATATGAGGGGGGTTAGCTCTAGCAGTGACAATAGTGAATAAATGGGGAATGCAATTCTTGATATTCAACACAGAAACAGTTAGGAGAGGGTGATTAGAGAAGACACCAAAACAGTTGTCCACAGTCCGTTGAAGTGGGGATTATATTACGTATAATTTTTCTTCAGAATGAGAGATTTTTCCCACTTTGATGGTTATAACCACCAAGAAGTGAGGAAGAGCAAGTTATACCAACCATGTTTATAACTTAAGCAAACTTGTCAAAAATAATGCTAACAAAGTTATGCTTTCTTGGTTCCTGAAATGTTTTTCTCCCATGAAACAGGGTGAACTCTCTTTGTCTTATGGATGGCCACACATTCTTTTTCATGCTTTCCTTAAGAATTGGAGATGATTCTCCCTTACGCTGTATCTATGTTGGCCCTGTGACTAGTTGACACAAGAATGAGGAAGTAATATTGTACCAATTACAGACATATGCTTTAAGAGGGCAGGAAATGTTTACTACTTTCCTCTTAGAACACTTGTTCTTGGCATGCTATCCCTTGGAACCCAGCTGATGTGGCATGAGAAGCCCAAGCCGTAGAGATTAGTCATGTGTTGCCACAATGACCCAACCGAGCTCCTAGCAAACCATACATTTGACTCTTGAACAACAAGGCTTGGAACTGCATGGGTCCATTTATGTGTGGATTGTTTTCAATGAATATACAATTGGCCCTCCATGTCCCATATTTTGCATCTGCAGATTCAACCAACCACAGATCAAAACTACTATTTTTGGTCCACAGTTGGGAAACCATGGATGTGGAGAGCTGACTGCATGCATTGTTCTGTCCCTTTTTATAAGGGACTTAAGCATCCACAGATTTATGTATCCATGGAGAGTCCTGGAACAAATCCACCCCAGATACCAAGGGGCAACCATAGTTAAGTTTTTGGAGAGTCAAAAGTTATATGCAGATTTTCAACTGCATGGGGGTTGGTGTGTCTAACAGTTGTTCAACGGTCAACTCTGTGTAGCAATGGCTTTGGAACTAAGTGGTAGGCAGAATGTCATAGCACTTCAAGGAAGTGCTATGAAAGAAAGGAAGGACAGGAGACATTGTATTTGAGTCTGAGAAAATGGTGTCTCATGTCATATAATGGTGAAAGTTTGACACACGGTCACCTAAGGTAACATGTAAAGTAGAACATATAGCTAATGAACTTGTGGATTAGCTGAGTATATTTACAGGCAGAATGTTAAAGGGGCCACCTATTTCTTTCAGCTATATGCGATAATGTCCAGATAGAAAGAAGTAACTTACAGAAGAGGGTTTTCAATTTGCAAGTGGAATCTAGTGAAATATCTTTAACTAGGACTTGCTGGGTTCAAAAAGAAGTGATTTTCTTCCCTGTTCCTCCCAGAAAAATCTCCCAAAGTTAAAAAAGAAAAAGAAAAAAAAAGTACTTAGTGCAAAGATCAAACCCAGGGCGCTATGTGGTCTCAATGTCAAATCTCTAGAGTGCAGCTGTTAGACTCTTTATAGGATCTTAGGATGATTTGAAGCAGTGCCTCTCATCCAGGAAGTGAGGCTACTAATATTTTGAAGGGCAATTGTCTTAGATTATTTCTTCTAGAAATGACAGGTTCTAAGAATCTTAATGGTATCATTCCGCAGCATTCTGACTCCCAGGCCTAGGTAAGAAGGACCCAATCTCAAAATAATTTCTGGGTCCAGATTTTTGGATTCATGTAGTTTATGTAGTCTACATTAATGGATTAATGTGGACTTTGACTTATGGAGAAAATTACAAATTGCTACACAGGAAACTCACAGAATTTTTAAAGGGATATTATAAGCTTAGAATTAAAGGAACAAAGACATTAGAATTAACTGAAAAGGCATTTTTGGATTTTCAACCTCCTATATACAGGAAGAAGGCTGAAGATGCTAATTAGATGCAAATATAGGGCATTTGTTGTAGAAAGGGAAGGATGACATAGAAGGCAGAGTCAGTAGCTCAGAGAGTAGAGGTAAGAACCTCTACTAAATAAAATAATTGTCGACACGTACACAGCTTGATTTCAGAATTGCTGTGAACCGTTGATATGCCTCCTATTTTCTAACACACTTTTCTTGGATGAGACACCGTGTTGTACAAGAGCCAATAGTTAAATTCTCAAGAATGTTTCAAGCTATTTGACAGCATGTTGATGCATTGAAATTGGCCATAGTGGGAATATTTGTACCATAGAAGTCGGCAAACACTGCACATCAGCACTCTTCCTGTCCCTGCCTCACCGTTTCCTGTTCGGTATGTGGGGGACAGATTAGTCTCTTTAGTTCATTGGGTTTCATATTAAGAGAAACCACATCTGAAAAGTTTGGATCTTATTTAGATGACAAGACCCTGATGTAGGGGTCATGTCAAATTATAAAATGAGATTTATGGAAGCCTGCGGGAGAGAGGGAGGATATTTTGCAAGTGAATGGATTATAAGTAATTTATAACCAGAGAGCAACATATGGGTCACTTAAAGATGTCCACAATGTCATTGGTTCTCTCCCTAGTAGAATTTAAATTTCTTCCTCTTCTTTAGTCTGGCTAACTCTGTGACTGTTCAACTACTAGAATATGGATGGCAGCAGTGATGCTGTGCCATTCAAAGCTTGACATTTAAGGTGACTGGTGACTTTCACTTCCTCCCTATTGGAACCCTTATGTTTGGGACCCTCTATCTTAGAAAGTAGCTGCCATGCAGTGAGAAGTCCAAGCCATAGGTTAGGCTATGTGAAGATGCTCTGGTTGACAGCCCTAGCTGAGCTTCCAGCCAAGAGCCAGCAACATCCACTCGCTGTGTGGATAAGTCATCTTAGATTTTCCAACCACTCAATCCCCTAGATCAGTGCAACATCAGCTAACATTACATAGAGCAGAAGAACTGCTTGGCTGAGCCCAGTCGCTCCAAGGAATTGCAGTTATTTTTAGTCATAAGATTTTGGGAGGGTTCTAATGCAGTAGCAGACAACCAAGACAACAAATAATTTGCATATTAAACTATTTCAGCTTATACTGATAGGGGACGGGAGAAACTCATGCTCCAGGTAGATGTTATAAATTATATCCCTAGTTTTAGATAAATATATTGACATCCTAAAGTGGATGAATTGGCTTATAAAAGGTTACAGATCTTAGTGATTGAACTCACCCTGTAACTCATGTTTTTGTTTTTGCTTTGTTTTTTAACTCCTATTTAACACAATCCTTTTTATCTGCCTTTTTTACCATTCTCTGATTCTTAGTAAAGTTTACAGTGTATTAGCATACCTTACCCTAATTCTACTTTCCTACCTCAGGCTTGTCCTACAAATCATGAAATCTCAACCTCTCCTGATTCTACAACCCAGAAAAAGTGGTAGGACTCAAATATTTATATTGATCACCTCTACCTATAGCGTTTAACTCATTATTAGGAACTTAGGAACCTGACTTGAATTAAATGCTTACTAAATCATTCTGTCTCTTTTCCTCTATCTCCAGCAACGTATGTCCAGAAAGCCTATTTCATGACATGGTGTTCAGCAAGTATTTATTGGCTTTCTTTGATATGCAAGGCATTTTGTTAATCAGAAAGTTGAAGTAGAAATATGGAGTATATTGAAATTCAGTTAAAGCTCTTGGAAAAAAAGAACGTATACGTTTGAATCACACATGAAAACAGAAACATGTTTGTTTATGCAAACAACAAATACAATGCAATTTATAAACCGTGACACAACATAAATGTATCAAATACCCTTTATACGAAGTATTGCCAAAAGTTTACCAGCAAAAACATATAAACACCATGTAAGCCCATGCACATGTGTGCACACACACACGTACACATCATTACAAGATTTTCTGAATTATGAGAGAGTGACTAAAGAGTTCTTTTTCAAGCTGAAAAAGCTGAGGAAAATTTAGCTCATCAATAACTCAGAACTGAAATGGAAAAAAATCATATTTCAGAGTTGACAGCTGACTGGAACTCCATGAGGGATTGTCTCCTACTAAAGCCCCAAGATGGAAAAGAAGGGGAAAGGAATATAAATTGCACCAGCCCAGGAAAAATTGCTTCTGAATTGTAGTTGTTAACTCCATCATGTTGTGTGATAGTTCACATCTATATTCAAGCAGGCTTTTCTAGTTCCAAATAATCTTAACATATTGAGCAAAAGCTTACCCCCACCATAAATTTCTAGACAATTCAGTTCAAATTTTGTTTAAGAAGTTTTCTTGACTCACCTCAATCTATTTGAAGTGTTCCTTATTTTAAACCTCAATAATCCATGCATGTGTGTGAACTTTACTTAATTTAATAGTAATAAATTATAATAATGCTTATTAAATGATTACTGTATGCCAGGCACCATTGACACATGTTAGTTAACTTTATCAGAAATCCTCACAGGATCGGCTGAAGTCTTTGTTGCAGATTCATCGCAGTTCAACTTGTTCTTCCCAATCCTGCTAACTAAAAGTACTACTAAATGTCCTTTACTTGTTTCCTCATTGGTCAAAACAATAATATTTCTTTATTAAAGTTTAAATCCTCTCTGAGGAGGTGACATTTAACATAGAAATGATAGATATAATGTTTTATCATTTCTTACATTTTATTTTAAAATTAAGACCTTTTATACCTTTTGAAAAAGGAACTTAAAGTATCAATTTTTATGATGTTTATTCTCTAAAAAACCTTAGTGATCTTTTTAAAGATAGAGATTTCTGTATTTCTTTAAAGATAATAAATATTTTGCTTCAAATTAAAACAAAAACAAAAACAACAACTATAGCATTTAGGTGAAGATTAGATAAGTTACATATAAAAGTAGTCTTCACTAAGTGGATTCTCAGTAAACGATTATTGCTGTAATCCTTATTAAAATTTCCTCAGATAGATTCCTTACCTTCCTAAATTCTTTACACAGATTATCTCAGGTAATCCTGCCATAATCCTATGAGGTGGAGATGAATATATTTGTGGCATAAAAAACCAGCTGTCCAACCAAATATGTTCTCCTCTTGCATAGAATACGTATGAGTTTCCTATAGGTGCTATAACAAATTATCACACTTTTGGTGACTTAAAACAAGCTAAATGTATTTTCTCACATTTCTTCAGACCAGAAGTCAGAAATCAGAAATTCATTGAATGGCAATCAAGGTATTATCAGGGCCATGCTCGCTCTGGAGGCTGTAAGTGAGAATCTGTTCATTGCCCCTTTCAGCTTCTGGTGTTTCACTAGATGGTCAGGCTGTGCTGCTGGATAGTAAATAGCATGAGTGTGTCTAAGGTCGGAAGGTAGGCAAGTATCACCCAGAGAAGAGACCAGTGCATGACTGGAGGTTGCTGAGAACAGACAGCACACACACTAGGCTCAAGAATAGTGAGAGAACACAGAATAGCCATCCTATGCCCCATGTTGGGTTTTTTTTTTTACTGCTAATAGATCCATTCTGCAGCCTACGCACCTTGCTTCCTGCTGCAGTACAAGAGCCCCTAACCTTGCCCTGAAATAAACAAAGCTGAGGGCATGCCTGAGGGTCATTGACACACATAGCTAAGCATTTCCAAGAAAAGTTTACGCGTGCCCCACACAGAGGGAAAAGAATTGTACTACAGACTGTCTTGCTCTGAGCTCTTTGCATGCAATGTGATTTGTGAGCTGTCAGAGGGTCCTGGACTGAGTACGAGGTTCTTAGGAACACAGGGGAGATGTGAGACTGCACTTAGACCCTTCCCCCAAAGCTGGCATTTTTTTTTTTTTTTAATTCATCTGTATTTGTCACAACCTTTTAAAGCAGAATGAGCACTACACTTCTATTCACAAAACTTGCTCTGGTTACTTTCAAACAGCTTTACAACATGCCTAGGTCGGCTTAACATTTTGCTACTCTAAACAATACTTTTCTTTGGTAAACAAGATCTATGGATAGTTACTCCCATCAAGTTAGTTCAGCTTAACATACTAATTTCTAGAGGCTGGTATGTGCAGTTAATAACTATGGGGGGTGGAAGGTTTAAAAAACACCGTAGGAGATTAAAGTTGATTTAACCAATATTTTCCTTTTAAACATCGGTATATCTCAGAACACTTCAGTGACAAAAGATTTGGTCTACTAAGGAATCCACTTGATAGCTAAGTACTTTAGATCACAATGTTAACATTAGGTTACATACATCTTACAACTCACATAACCTCAATCTGTTAAAATACACTAACATGAAATGAGAAAGGAAAAACTAGCTCTGCTTTAGTGCCTAAGGGATCTATCATATACTTAAAAGTAGAAGGAAATCTTATCATTTTCTTTAAGGAGTTATCACGCCATATGGATTTTTAAAATGTTAACAACAACAAAAAATCCTTGGAAGCATGTGTATCCGACACATGTACAAGCCGTTCTTTAGGCAGAGCTTAATCTACTTCTTCCACATGTGCTGTGTCGTCATCCCCTTCGAGGGGCGGCATCTCTTCAGTTCCGGCTGCAAGCTGTCATCCGCAGGGCCATCATCTTCATCGATACCAAGACCAAGTTTGATCATCCTATACATCCTGTGAGCGTGTGTCTGGGATGTTCCAGACTGGAGCCGGAAGACAGGAGCACAGTTTCCTAGAGCAGGACGGACCAGAACCTTCCCAGACTTGTTGTGTTTGTCAGTTTTTGTCTTTTGCCTGAAGGTCTCAATGATGGAATGGTCAGGGTATGTCCCCAGGTGATTCTTTGCTGCCATGCAGCCCATTGCTGAGTTGTCTCTTTAGGACTTGAGCCTTCATAATTCTTTCCCATGTTTGCTGTCCAGCTATATGTGCTTGTGACAACGTGGCATGGGATTGCCACCAATCAGTTCGACACAAACACCTTTCCTGCTTTTTTTCTCCAAGATGTCCTTCATGATTTTACAGCGGTTTTTTAAACTTTTTATTTTATCTTCCTGTTTCTTTTTCTCTTCATCTTCTGAAAATTCCAAGCCCTCTTTGGTGACTGACACTAACATCTTCCCCTCAAATGCCTTCAGCTGTTGGATACAGTGCTCACCAATAGGCTTGATCAGATCCATCACTTCTAGGCCGTGCTTGCGAAGACGGTTCACAAAGACCAAGTTAGCTACCAAGTTAGCGCCCCTGTGATGTAATAGATGTTTCTGGTTCTCCTTCATTCTTGTGCAGTAGTCCTTGAGAGAAACCATCTCATCACCAGAAGCAAACGTGTAGTATCTTAAGAGCCCAAAAAGCTTCTTCCGATTTTGAGAGTCTTCTTGGAGTCCAAGCTTCATATTTTTACAGAACTGCTCATAAAACTTTTTGTAGTTGTCTTTATTTTCTGCCAGTTCAGTGAAGAGTTCTAAGCATTTCTTTTTGACCAAATGCTTTCTGATCAGTTGCAAAATTTTGTTTTGTTGCCACTTCTCCTGTGAAATATTGAGAGGGAGAGTCGCAGCGTCCACGACACCTCTCATGAAATTAAGATATTCAGGGATTAGCTCCTCACAGTTATCCATGATGAAAACTCTGTGAACATACAACTTAGTGTTGTCCTCTTTCTTTCCGTTTTCAAATAGGTCAAAGAGAGCATGTCTTGGGGCAAAAAGAAGGGCTCTAAATTGCAATTGTCCTTCAACTGAAAAATGCTGCAGTTGATGTTCCCAGTCATTAGTCAGGCTCTTGTAGAAGTCCCCACATTTTTCATCTGTAATATCAACAGGATTTCTGGTCCAAATAGGCTTTGTTTTATTCAGTTCTTCCTGCTCAATGTACTTCTCAATTTTCTTCTTCTTGTTGTCACCATCCTTCTCTTCTTCTCTTCTGCATCGGAACCAACATCATCTGTCTCCAGTTTGTCATTGGACTTTTTTTCTTCTTTTTCATTCTCTTTCTCTTTGTCTTTCTTTTCTTCAGCCTCATCTTCACTGACTTCTTTATCATGTTCCTCCTCCACACAAAAAGTAATGGGGTGGCCAATAAATTGAGAGTGTTTTTTTTCCCAATCTCCTTTATTCTCTCCTCCAAGTACTCAGCTTGGTCTTCTTTCAGATGCAGGACAACCTTTGTTCCATGACCCAGAGCTTCCCCTGTGTCAGTCCTGACTGTAAATGATCCTTTTGCAGAAGACTCTCAGCCACACTGCTCATCATTATGTTTGGTGATCACGGTCACTTTTTTCAGTCACCAGTGAGGCCGAGTGGAACCCAACACCAAAATGGCTGATCGTAGAGATGTCTGCACCAGTCTGCAAAGCTTCCATGAATGCTCTGGTACCAAACTTGGCAATAGTACTAGGGTTATTGATCAAATCGCCCTTGGTCATTCCAATTCCAGTACCCACAATAGTGAGGATTCGATCTTATTTGTTTGGAATGAGATTTATGTGTAGTTTTGTCCAGATTCTCGTTTACTGGGGTATCTCAAGCTTTTATACATGATTTTGTCCAGAGCATCTGATGTATTTGCAATAAGCTCCCTCAGAAAGATCTCTTTATTAGAGTAGAAAGTATTGATGATCAGTGACATCAACTGGGCAATTTCTGCCTGAAAGCCAAATGTCTCAACCTCATCCTCAATTGGCTGGTTTTCAGTCGGGGTTTCCTTAGACATCTTGGCTAAAGCACCACACAAGCTCCACAGCAATGCAGCACCGGGATGTAGAAGCCACTAAAGCTGGCATTATTTGACCTGTGGTCATATCACTTCAATCCCTTCCTCCTGATTACATTGTCTCCTCTTCTGTTTGTATCAAATCTCTGTCCTCTCTTTTAGGGTCTAGTGGATAATCCAACATAATTTCTCCATGTCCAGTTTCTTATTTTAATAGCATTAGCAAAGACTCCTTTTCTTTATGAGATAAAAGTGATAGGTTCCAGAGATTAGAGCCCGATATCTTTGGGGAGCCATTATTCAGTTTACTACAGAATAGAACCATCCCTGGGAAACAGGGGTTCAGTCAGATTTCACATTTCTCTGATCTCCTTATATCTAGGTTTAAGCATATGACTATTGTCAATGGAATGTAAGCAAAAGTAAGGCTTTTCAACAGGGCAGCCTCCTCCAAGTTCCTTTCCCTTTGAGCTGGGTGGTTGCAAATTATTATGAGGTCCTAGAGTGTGGTGGAACCATGGGTAATTGGGATCCTTATTTACTGAATCACTATGGAAGAGAGGTGTCTGATGACCAAAACAACACATTTGATGTGTTATATAAATGAGAGAGAAAGCAAGAGAGAGAGAGAGAGAGAGAGAGAGAGAGAGAGAGAGAGAGAGAGAGAGAGAGAAGAAAGAAATCTTCTACTGTGTGTTTGAGCCATTTTTAAATTTCTTATAGCAATTTATACTATACTAATTTATATGACCTCCATTATGGCTCTAAAGAAACTGAACCCCATAAAAGTTAAATAGCCTTCTTATGTTTACACAATTAATAGCTGGCAGTGCTGAGATTTGAACCAGAAAAGCCACATTTCTGTGCCTGAAATTTTAACCACTTTGTCTTAACTATTATATCAGAAATTCCACATTCAATGCCCATTCTGAAAGACTGGGTACTCATGGATCCTAGGTCAAAACTTCTGATCACATACCCTGTCCACTGAATGTCATGGAGCAGATAACACCTAAGTTGCAAGTCGTGAAGTCATGATAGGTCACACACACACACGCACACACACACACACACACACACACACACACACAAACACAGGCAGACCATGGTTTCCCTCCCATATGGCTAAAGAAACAATAAATATTACATTATTATATTTGCAGCCATGGCTGACCTTGGTTTGTCACTTGAGTTTTAATCCCAGTCTACCTGTGAGTTCTCCACCAGCATCCTTGCTTGAGCATGTGTCTCCGCAGCTGCTTCTCACTGACTCTGGACCTTGTCAGCCTGCCTTTCTTTCTCCTTTGGATGAATTTCTGGGGCATGACTTCTGGCCCTGCTGATTTCCACAATCTCCCCGTTCATTCTCTCTTATTCAAGTTTCAAGTCTGGCCTATTATGCTCCACCTCAGTCTATTGGATGTGGAGGGCCTGGAACACATCTGTGCATAAAGCCCCACCTTTGCAATACTGGATTAAAGTGACTGGGGAAAGCTGGAGGACAAAGCAAGTATTTAGTGTCCAGTGTTGATTAAAAAACCCAACTCATATTATGTCTCTTGAACAGGGACCAAGCATGAGCTGCACACTTTAAGTCTTGACAGGAGATGGATATTCAGATGATGTCCTGAAAATAACACCCAGCTGCCACTGCTTGCCACTGCTTGCCATTAAATTTCAGTGAGTTCACCTAATCAACGCATGCAAGATATCTTTCCCAAACATTTACAGATGTCTCCTCACAAATAAGTCAAGGTAGGCACTCCTTGCAATTGGAAATGTATCAGAAGTTGGCAGTGAAAACCTTTGTCCCCTGATTGTCATTAGCTTTCAGAACCTTTGGGAAATGTGGAAATGTACATGCCACTAACAAAAGAAACACCCTCATATTAACTTGGAAACAAGGCCAACTGAAGTAGAGAATAAAGAAAAAACAAAGTCTAAACTCATAAACTAATCTCAATAATTTTGTTCCCCAGTTGGTTCTTCAACTCTAACAGTACTCCATAAGCATTGATTTTTTAAAATTTTATTTTAAAAGTAATATACTGACATCAATAAAGGTAGTTATTTTTATATTAAATGAAGATTACCCCTCTAGTCTAAGACAGCAGCTGTGATCGCATTTATCTAAATTGATTCAACCAATGCTATAAAAGTATCAGTCCCAAGAAAACTTTAGAGTTAAAAAATAGGTCAACCCTCATCCATAATTCCCTAATGCATAATCACTTCCCTAGCATCCCCTTTAATTCATAGTCAGACTCACCCTGATATAGGTTCTTTGTTTACTAGGAAGTACACAGAGGGGACTACTAGACATGAATCTAGTTAATCTGTCTTCTAAGCTTGCTTGTTTCTCAACTTGTTTTATGACCTTGGATAAATACCTTTCACTCTCTTTCCTCAGTGACTGCTAAGAATCCTTATAGCTATAAAATAGTACAACAAAGTAACAAACACATATACAAGTATGGATAAATCCTATGCTTTATCTATGACTGAAATACATTAATCAGTATATCATCACTGATATTGTATATTGTGAAGATTCCAGAGTGATGGTGAGAGGGATTCAAATGAGACCCAGCCAAAGTGAAATATTATCAAATCAAAATCTTCTGTGGTTTGTTTGTTGCTTTCAGTTTTATATCCCATATATGAGTGAAGTCATATTGTTCTCGACTTTTTCTGTCTGACTTATTTCGCTTAGCTTGATAATCTCAAAGTCCATCCATGTTGTTGCAAATGGCAGTATTTCATGTTTCCATATCTTGGCCACTGTGAATAATGCTGCAACAAAATCTCATAGACACAGACAACAGTTTATTCGTTACCAGTGGGTATGGGGGCAGGGGAGTAGGTAAAAAAGGGTAAAGGGGGTCAAATATATGGCGACAGAAGATTTGACTTTGAGTGTTGAACACAATGCAATATACAGATGGTATGTTATAGAATGGTATACTTGAAACCTATAAAATTTTTTTAATCAGTGTCACCCCAATAAAAATAAAAAAATCTTCTGTGCTTAGTGACTAACTGTGATATATTCTCTGCTCCCAGCTCTGGTATTGCATTTGTACCTTCTGATTTAGATATGGACACACCCCTTCCTGGGATGTGATATTCTCAACCTATCACCTTAGCACTATACCTTGGAGTCTCCAGAACTCTACTTAGTCTGAATAGCATCTCTTCGATGCTATTTAGACTAAAATTTATCTGTGGCTTTCCGTTCCTATTCTGGTACTCACAGAAGAAAAAGGCATTATCAGACTACTTAGTCGGAGGAAAACCACCTCCCCTTTGAGTCTTCTAGTGTTAGCACTCTCACAACTTTTCCTGGCAGTTCCTATATTTTGAACTACTTGGTTGATGATGTGCGGTGAAGGATAGGGGAAGAGACAAGTCTAGTTTGACTTACTTATATTTGTTTGAAGGAGGGAGAAGAGCTAACTTAATCTCCACACCAACCATGGTTATTGGGGATTATTACCCCACTTCTGTTCCTGCAATCAGACCAAACAGTGAACAAACATTGTTTAGAGCCAATTTTTCATCAGCACTAAGTCACTTGGCTGATGGAATATTGTTTTTTGGAGATAAATTATGCTTTTAATTTTGCAAATGCTTCTGGAGCTGCAAAGGCACACACATCTAGAAGTAAAATTAAGAGCAATGCTTTATATTAGAGGCATCCTGATTTGCATTCTGCTGAGCAGGACCAATGGGCAGGGAGTGGTCTGTGTCCCTTATTTTCTGGTGTTTAACATTCTATGTCTCAGTGACTATGCTGTTACGTTTTATTTTCCAAAGTCTCAGTAGGAACATGTTTATTTGCCTTTAATTTAAAAATATACTTTAATCAATAATATAAAGGAATGTTGCTCAAGAGCTTTTTATTCTGCAAATGTGTGTGGTGATAGGAAAAAGGGCTATGGGGAGATTTTAGTGGCAGCACATTTCTCCAAAATTGTACACTTGGTTTTCCTGAAGGTCCACCAATAGCAGAAAATAAAGTATCAACTTTAAATTCTTCTCATTTTTTGGTTGCTATTAAAAATAAACTAAACCATTTAAAATGACAAAAAACGACCTTGGTATAATATGATTGGAAATGGATAGAAGTCTATTCTCTGCTTCTCTGAGGGCCTCTAACTTTTTCCTCTTTGAATGAAAGTCAAGATGAAAAATAAAAATAATAGCCATGCTTATCTATGCACACTCATACATTTATGCAAAATTAACCATCTTTACACTGACACACGTAGACATCCATACATACACAACTGTACAGAGGGTGCCAAAAATGTACACACATTTCAAGAAAGAAAAAAAACTGTATTAAAATTGTAATACTCAATATACTAGTATACCGACAACAAAAGATGCATACAAGTTACGTTTGATTTCTACAATTACAAGACGTGCTTAAAGTGGTTACCATCAGCATAGTTTTAGTACAGTTATTTTTTTCCTTTCTTAAAATGAGTATACATTTTTCGGGCACCCTCTCTATAGTCACATACACAGGGATATGTACCATAACTACATACTTGTATGTATCCCTAGTCCCCACACACATAGAAACACATAGACATTTAGTTATATATAGACATTTGTATATATAAACCATGAAACATTCTTCTCCACGCAAATGCCGAAACCCAAGTCCAGAGGACCCATTGGTGGGAATTCTAAGACAAATCCAGTCATTCTTACTGTAACATTACTCACAAAATGCCCTGTCTTCCCACTTGGCTTGACCTCTATTTCTTCTTCCTGGGATTGATATATGTCATTTGTTATCTAAATTCAAGTGGGCATGTGACTTGTCAGAAATCCATTTTTCATTAACACGAGTGACCAGTTGTATGACAGCGTCTCTAGATGCACAATGAAAGTCAGTTAAACACTGTCTAGCAAATCATAAATCATTATTTTATTAAATAATTTTTTTCTCAGAATAGCAGAAATCTAATATCTGTCTCTAGGTTTTTAATTGAAGAAAACAAATGATGAAACTCTAGATGTGTTCAATTCCTTTTCGGTGCTGATTAAAAATGATCTAGAGTCTTTGCTGGTCTGGCACCCTTTGATTTTTCCTCTTGCTGGTTTACATTAAGGGGATTTGTGAACATCCGAAGAATTGTACTTGATGGTGTCTTGAAGTAGAAGGGTTGTAGGAGAAGAAACTGGGAAGTTTGTTTTCATAATAAAAATGGACCTTATTTATTTCTATCACCCATCAAGTTCATTTAGTCAATGAATGCTTATTAAAGTTTCCATTCTCTGCTAGGCACTGCACAGTTAGACCCTGACGATACAATATAAGCACAATAGTCATAACTCCTGCCCTCATCTGGTACATAGTCTATGGGAAGAAGAAAAATGAAGGAAATAATCTCAGAAGTAAATGTAATACTACAACAGGGATAAGTGTTTTGTAAAAACTTAAATCTGAAAGGATTTGAACAATCGAGGTTTTAAAATGACGTATCTTGAGGAAGTTGCATTAAAACTAAAATATGAGGAATGAGTAGGGTATGAGGTGATCTGAAAATAGAGAACACAGAGGTTTTCCCATAATGGTTTATTTTGACTAGATGTTATTTTCATTTTTATTCAATGCTTATATCACATGTCCCCACCAGAATGTAAGCTTCATGTGATAAGGAACTTTGTTTTGTTTCCTGTTTACCCCCAACAGAGTCTGGCCTAGTGTGCATTGGATGTTTGATAATATTTTCTGTAAGCATGAATTTGTCAATACTTCTAACAACCCAAAGAGATTGGTACTATCATACATAATCTCTGTCTTATCATGAAAAATGTTAAGGCGTGGGATGGATAAGTGACTGTCCCAAAGTCAATTGGATTTAACCCAAGTCCATTGACTCTTAATTACTCTTCTCTCTTGTCTTTGAATTGACACCAGTATTCATAATAGGGTAAAATATGGAAATGGAAGACAGTCTTACCACTAGGAGAATGGTCGAGCAAAAGTATACTGTAATGATGTAATATATGATATAATACCATATAGTAATGACGTAATTACATGGTTTCTAAATAAAGCCCTAAATGAACATCATATATATGTGGACATATTATACAAAATGATATAGTCTTCTAAAAATATGTATTAATGTATCTGACATGCATGGACCATACTAACTATAATGGAATATATGAAAATTGTGACGTGAATCCTATCTTCAGATTTCTTTTCTTTTTTTCTTTTTATTTAAAGATTTTATTGGGGAAGGGGAACAGACCCCTTTGGTGAACTTCCAGGACTTCCAGTGTGTACTTCCAGGACTTTTTTTTCCCCAAGTCAAGTCGTTGTCCTTTCAATCCCAGCCAAGGAGGGTGCCATTCAGCTTCAAGTTGTTTGCCTTTCAGTCTTAGTTGTGGAGGGCGCAGCTCAGCTCCAGGTCCAGTTGCTGTTGCTAGGTTCACGGGGCACAGCCCACCATCCCTTGCGGGACTTGAGGTATTGAACTGGCAACCTTGTGGTTGAGAGCCCACCTACCCATGTGGGAATCGAACCAGCAGCCTTCGGAGTTAGGAGCATGGAGCTCTAACCGCCTGAGCCACCGGGCCGGCCCCTATCTTTAGATTTCTTATTATCTACTTGCAATCACAGTAGAGTCCACGGAACTAAATCTTTATTACCTACTAACAGAATTTTGGGCAAGTTAGTAAATTTTTCTGGGAATTAGCTTTCTTCTTCGTGAAATATATGGGAATAGTAACTGCCTCTCTAGAGTTTTGTAAGCATTGGAAATAATGTTTGTAAAATATATGGT
Organism: Rhinolophus sinicus; assembly: GCF_057876585.1. NCBI lineage: Eukaryota > Metazoa > Chordata > Mammalia > Chiroptera > Rhinolophidae > Rhinolophus > Rhinolophus sinicus. The sequence continues at coordinate 14,611,365 of NC_142516.1, read as the reverse complement.
TTACGGTTACTGGTGACTGCTCAATGAATGCCTTCAACAGTGACGATGACAACAATGACAGTGGCGAAGAAAGCAGCATTGGTGATGAATTCGGGAAGTGCAGCTTGTATAGATGGCAATAAGAAAATGCAGGGGGACATTCTGAATACCTTCCAAGAAGCTTATATATTTCACAAGGGAAGTTCAAAAGAGGAATATATGTGTTTGTTTATAATAAGGGAAGTGTTATGCTAATTAAGAAATGAGAGCATAAAATAATAAATGCATGCCCTGATTACAAATATGTGGAAGCATACAGATATGTAAAAGAGCACCTAAAAGGAGTTGAAGTAATTTCTATGTTTTTTCTATAGAGTAACTTTAGTCCATAATAATACACACACACACACATACTCACCCAGTGGGTTTTTTTCTTTGTCAAGGAGACCTTTTAATCTCAGTGACCTTGCCCTCTAGAGTCCAGAACTCATTACCAGTGAAGGCGTCTTTGGGAACTGACAAATCAGTTTATGGCTTTGATCCAGTTTCTCACAGACACCTGTCCCAGTGACAAACACCCTCTTTCACGACTGTCATATCTGGATCCCTTGTCAGACCAGGCAAAGAGCATCAGTCAAATATCCACCCTTTCTTAGAAAACTCAGACAGTCTTTGTGCTCCAGTGCTCCACTTCTATCAACTGGCCTCAGAAAGTGCACATGTCTTGAGAATGGATGGGAACTCAGGTGAGGAGGTTCAGAAATTCCCAGATGGCAGAAAGAAATTATAGCTATGGGGGAAATTTGATGTGTGCGTTTGAAATGCCCCAAATTCCTTGCAGCTCTTCTATCAGATGATAGAGCCTCTTGAATCTGGGTTGGTCTTGTGCCTCCCTTTTACTAATAAAAAGTGGCAAATGTGTAGTTGTGGGGGTTCTACAGCTTAGGCCTCAATATACTTTCAGTTGCAGTGTTTTCACTTTTAGAAAGGTTTTCTGAGACCACCATGCAAAAAAGCTACACTAGCATACTAGAAAATGAGAGTCCATCAGAAAGAGAACCAAGGAACTCCAAGAGACAGCTTACATCAACGGCCAAACATGTAAGTGTGACCATTTTAGACCTTCCAGCCCAACTGAATACAACTCATGAGTAAACCAGGTGAAACCAGTCCAGCCAACCCTTTGTGTTGTGAGAAATAATAAATCACTGTTCTTTTAAGTCACTTAGATAAACAGTAGTTTGTTACAGGGAAATATATAAATGAAGGATACATTTGGTTATGAGCATTAAAGAAATCCCATAAGTACCTTTCCTTTTTTTCTCCCTACCAAGTAGTATAGTAAAAAGATTCGGTTGGTGACACCTTTAAATATGATATTAAGAAGAGGAAATGACCAATGGTTGTGGGTTCTGCAATTAAAACAGATTTATGCTTTTAATAGTTACATGGGAACATGGCCAACAATTGCAGTCCCTCTCTACTCTGAAGCTCAGTCCATCTTATTTGCTGCGTCTTCCTCACCCCATCTCTCCTCAACTATTCTCTCCCACTTTGACCGTGGAACTGCAGAATTTTGCTCTCTACTTTGTAGAGTAGCTCACTCTCTCCTGCCTATACTTATTCATTTATTCACCAATCCATTCAGGTACTCACTCATCAAATATTTATTGAGTATTTACTCTATGCAAGATACTATGTAAGAAATATAATGGTATGTTAAAAACATACCATGTCACAGTTGCATATTCTAAATCCAACAATGTGCCCTGAAGGGAAAAGGAATAAAAGAACTGCCCATTTCAAAGTACTTACCCTACTAAAAAGAAAGAGCTGGTGTTATAAAATTGGTGTTTTCTTTTACATATATATGTCTATGTGTATGCACACACGTTTAAGTATATGTAGTAGACAGCATATGTGAGTTGTGTGCATTTTTGTATGGGTTTATGTGTGTTTCATGGGTATCCATGAATGTGCATAGGAGTGAACACGTATGCTTTAGTTGCTGTATGTGAAAATATTCATCTTGATGAATGGCTATCGCATATGTGTTTTAGCATGTGTGTGTTTGCGTGCATGTATCCTTACAAGCAGATTACAGTGCATGCAGAAAATATGAATACAATATGGATACATTTATTCTTTGCATGTACCTACATGTGTGTATTTGAACATGTTTGTATGATGAGGAGAAGAGAAAAACATACGTTGTAAGGAGCTGATGAAACAAAAATTGGTTTAGTCTCTATCTGTTCGTAATGAAGGAGAGACTTCTCGTGTCTTTAATTTAAGCATCCTTGCCTTGATATTCCTGAAGGCATCAAAAATGGGAAGAGACAAGATGGTCCTCAAACTTCCCACACCCTCCAAGATTCATCATTCTACTTGTTCATCTGCAACCTTCACTCCTGGGCACTAATAGCCGTAACAGGCAGAACCCAGTCTGTTTAAATAAACAAATCAGTCCCATCAGCATCATTATGAAATAATCAACATGAAAATATTGGTAAGGATGTGAATAAATATTTAACAAAACTGAGCACTGATATTATGTGGCCTGTATAGAAACAGTAAGATCACCAATTAAGGGCCTTGGTTACACAAGTTGACCTCTGAAAGGCCATCAGCTCCACTAATTAAAGACCAGGGAATTTCACTAACCCCACTGATGATGTGGATTGCAGGCAGAGTCCCCTGTCTACACTGGTAAATGAGTAAGACCTCAGTTAGCAGTCATCACCTGTTTGGAATGAATGCCTTCTTTCTCTTCCACACTGCACCCTTAGGAAGCCGTAATGGGCAATGTGTTTTATTTTTCTAGATTTAGCGATCATACGGGATAATGATGCAGTGAACTTCCCATCGCGTTACCTAAGAGAAACTTACCATCCAATATGTTCAACAGTTATGTTTGGGAGGTTGGGACCTCCCACGCCTCATCAAGAAATTCCAACCACAAACAAACCCAAAGAACCATTATGTAATTTGTTATTTTACCCTCGAAGCAAACTTTTAAGTATCTGGAACATCAGAAACCTCCCACTTTATTAACTAGCCTTGTTACAAATAATGTATAATGCAGCATTTGAAATAGACCTGTAAATACACAGCGTTTTCTGTTCACCATTGACATGCATGCATAATTTTATTTCCCCTCTACCGTATCTGTAATGAATCATTATTATTATCCCATTCTTATTATTATCTATTTCAAAGATGAGGAAATGGAGGCTCAGAGAGGATTAAGAGACTCGCAATGGTCTACAATAAGATGGTGGAAAAAATCTGGATTAAAATTCAGGTCGGCCTTATGTACATTTATTCATTCACTAAGCATTCACTTAGCATTGTCCATATACTAAGACTTACTCTAGCCGTTTGGAATATGGCACTGAATAAAAACAGACACAGATCCCTTCCACAAAACTTGATTATTAAAGTTCACAATGTGGAAATCATTGATGACCTTGTTAAGAGCAGTTTTAGTGGCCATGAATTATTGGAATACTTCAAGAGAGAATGGGAGGAAAGGATTGGAAATAGGGTGTCAGATAACAATTTGAAGAAATTTTTCAATAAAGGGCAACAAGCAAATAAGGTAGAAAGTTGAAAGACATAAGACGTCAAGAGATTTATTTTTCTTACTTACTTGTATCTACTAAGCATATTTGTGTGGTGATAAGAATAATCTAGAAGAGAAGAGGAATGAATGATAGCAGAGAAAGGGAAGGAATGATTAGTAGCACAGTGTCTGAGTAGGTGAGAAAGGATGGAAACTACTAGACAAGTGGAGTTGTTGGCTTTAGACAGGAGCATAAGCAGTAAAAGAAACACTGGAGACTAAAGTTAAGGTTGAAATATTAATTTAGATGGGGGACTCTGAGTATATGGACCCATAGTTGACAGGGAGGTGGGAGCTTACGGAAAGTCTCTTCTAATTGCTGTCATTTTCTCAATGAAATAGGATACAGAATCATTGTGTGAGACTAAACATGGCTGTGGACAGGTTGGAGGGTTGAGGGGAACATGCCAGCTAGAGAAAGTCATGCGGAGGCGTAGCGAGGGCTAGATCCAGCACCTGTGACAAGACTCCAGACAGCGACAAAGCCCGGCTCTGCTTGTAACCATCACACTATATCGCTTCTTTTAATGCTATTTTCTTCTCTCTTTTTCAGTTGTCCTATTTCTTAATCTCTTTTGCACAGAAGAGAAATATAAATTTCTGGCTACTTCCTTTGTCTAAACCTGGAAATGTTAGATCCCAATAGCAAATTAGCCCTTTAATAGCATTAAGAATTTAAGTTTATTAAGCTTAAACCTCGGCTTCCTCTTTTTTAACGTGGAGTTAATTTTATGCATGAACTATTGTAAAGTTCAGAAAATTACTCTGTTAAAAAGCTTTGTTTACTTTCAAGCGCCACACTGACAGAAGTTTTTTCCTATGTTTTCATTTGAAGTCTGTATAACATTTTGTATTTTATAATATGTATTTGCATAGATTAATTTCTTTTTTTTTTTTTCTCTCTACCATTATCTTGTGCGTAAACCAGGGCAGCTAATATTATTCCCATTTTGTAGAGGAGACGATAAATGTTCAGATAGCTTTGAATGATACACCAAAGTCTCCAAGTCCATCCTGGCTTCTATAAAAACACATGGCAGCTGATTTACATTTTAGCCTTGGTCAAAGAACAAGAACAGATATATTAAAATACGAAGAAAGAAAATTATTGACATTCAGAACTTTAACATTATTCCCCACTGTTTCTTTGACAATTTAAGTCTGATGACTTTTGAAGATGCTTGAGTTCAGGGTCCTGTGCTTGAAGAACTGTCAGCAGCTAGAGCTAAAGATAGAGATTTTTAGGGCACGCTGAGGTCCCATGCAGAGTAACAAAGGGAAGGAAAGAACTGCATAAAGGGGAATCAACTCCAGGTAATATGAGTGTTTTTCTGAACCACCTAAGTAATTGCAGACAAGCAGAGGAAGACGTTGAGTCTTTCTTTAGAAGACAAGTTAGAGAAAAAGGGGTGGAATAATAGACACCTCTTTAAACCTTGACTCTCACGTTTAAGTATGTACAGCACATTTTAATTATCATCACTGTTATATCATTCATCACCATGCTGCATTGTAATAAGAGGTAATAGGATGCATTGTCCCTTTCTTACATTAACGCATCAAGTACCCTAAATAGGACAATTGACATAATTGCTATAAATCCCAGGGTGTGTATGTGTGTAGGTGGTAGTGGGGAAAATGATCACCCAACCCTCACTCATAATATTCTGAGATGAATTTACATAATTGTATCTAAAAACGGTATGTCACTATTAAAGCACTCACAGTTCTTGCCTCTGGCTCCCCACCATTCCCAGCCCCTTTCCTGGGGAAGAGGGGTAGCCAGAGTTTAATCTATGGGCCTGTTGGAAACACAAAATAGGGCTAAGAGTATTGGAAATGTTCATTAGCTCATTAAAATAACCTTAGTTAATTGTCTTGAATGAGGAAGGGGAATAAGAGATTTTACATTTTCATGAGAAATATACAAACAGAAATCAAACAACCACATCTAAAATATGTATATTCCAGAACACAGGATGAAGGACAGAATCAGCCATCTAACAGAGGCTTCAGATATAGTTTATCTAGATAAAACATTGTGAACTTGTTATAGTATCTTAATTCTTTTAGAAAATCACCCTGAAACAACCATAATGGGAGATCTAAGTGGTAGGAATACTACTTTTCCTCCCTTCAAGAAATAAGGTAAAAGATGGGAGATTTTTGGAATTTTTTATGATGGAGAAGCATAACCGAAGCCCCTAAGAGTTGAGAGCCCTGGTAAATTCCTGGGCTCAATCTTATAATCCCATAAAGAAAATCTAAACAGACCGCTAATCTGTAAAATGACAGAGACTGGTCATACACACTCATATCTTGTGTTTTGCATAGCACTGAAGAATTTCACCTTTTATTTTTTCCTTAATATTTCTACCAGAACAGTCTTTGCATGAAAACTGTGTTAACATCTCATTAGGTTAAGCTTTATCCTAAATATTGTTCTCTCTTAAAGGGGTGAGTGTTTTCCAAAGGGCACCGTTTGGAACACATTTGGAATACACAGTCTTAATCTTTTTTTTCTTATTCTTGTGTTCACGTTAATTCATTTTTCATAAAACATTTAGAGGGATTCTCTAAAAAGTTTAGATGAACCCTGCCATCCGCATGCTTAAGAATCTTTAATGTCTTCCCATTGCCATTAGGATAAAATCCACACTTGGAAGCATGTTTCAAAAGCCTATTTGATTTGGCTCCTAATGTACCGGCCTCATTGTTCATCACTCTTCCCATCCCCACCCCTACCCCAGACTCCTTCTGCCTCCCACTTTTCTACTTATCGCTGTAGGGGATATACTCAGCCTCCATCACGTTTTCCAAGTTACCATATTTTCTGCCATCAGGCCAAGAGACTCAGGCTCTTAAAACTGTCAGGGGCACCCTCTCCAGACTCATAAATTGCAACATCTCCAGGCTAACTCCTTCTTCTTCTTCGGCTGGATCTTAAATATCACTTCCCCTGAGAGGTCCTCAGTGACAATTGCTCAAGTCATATATAGGCATTCAGATAACCCAACTAAGGGCTTCCATAACTTCTGGTTCTACTACCTTAGCCTTCTTTCCCATCTCACTATATGATACTCTCCTCTGTACTTAAGTCAGAAGCCTGGGAATCATTCCTGATATTTCCTTTTCCCTTGCTATCCCATCCTGTTTCCAATACAGTCCTTCATCAGGTTATCTTGCCTTTATTTACACATGTGTCCTGAATTCATCCACTTTTCTCTGCTTCTGCCATGACTATTTCACCCAAGCAACCATTTTCTTTCCGATGACCACTGCTTTGCCTCTCAACTGAAATCCCTTTTTCTTTCCTGGCCACCTATAATCCATTCTTGATAGGCAGGGATAATTATTTAAAAACATGCATCGGATTCTGTTACTCTCCCTACTTAAAATATCTTAGTGGTTTCCCATTAAACACTGAGGAAATGCCAAATTCCTTATCACGTTTTTCAAGACATTATATAAACTGGACCATGATCACCTTCTGGCTCCCTGAACTAGTGTTTGATGTGGCTAGCTACTTCTTATCACGTAGGAATAAATTTAATTGTCACCTCCTCATTGCAATCTTTGTGACTACCCTCCCCCCACCTAGCTATTTCTTCTCCTCTATTCCTGATCCTTTTCACTCCTATAAAGCATACATTTTATAATTTTGTTATTTTGTTTCTGTCTGTCCACCAGTATATATGCTCCATCAGGGCAGGAATCTTTTTTCTGATTTATTGACCACGGTTCTTGTAGTCTAGCCGAGTGCTTGACGCAGAGTAAATGCTCAGTAAGTATTCACCGAATCAATAAATAGCACACATTGCACATAATGATAATCACTTGTTTCACAGATTCCCGCCCAGATACTCCTTGGGGACAGAATCAGAGTAGACTCAACACTGTCTTGACCCACTATGTGGCAGATTGTAAATGTTTACTATTTATTGACTAACTCAATTGCTTATAATATGAATCTTATCCATTTTTTATCCCCCAATTCAGATTATATAACGATTGTTTGATAAATATTTTTGATGAATGAATAAACACAGGTGGCTTTAAATCTCTGTAAAGATTAAATAAAGAAGAAAGAAAGAGAACACTGTTGAAAAATCTGTTATGAGGTTATACATTCTATATTTCCATCTTGGAATCTCTCAGTTCAGAAAATTATAATTAAGCCTATCTAGTTTGGAGTAGCATAGTTTCCCGAACTTATTTTATCCAGAATCTCTTTTCGTATAACATTTAAGTTAAGAAAGATGCTTTGGAAAAGCTGAAGAAAAAAGAACAAGGGGCTCAAAGTAAGAAGGTTGTCATTTAAGTATTAACTCCGCCATTTAGTGTTTGTAAGACTTTAAACAAGTTACTTAACCCATCTTTCCCTTACTATTCTCATCTTTAAATGGGCATAACCATGCCTTTCTGTCAAGCTCATCATGATAATGTGATGCTGTTAATTCCTATAACATGGCAGGCACTCAGTAGAGTTGTTTTTCTCTTAATAGTTCCCATCCAACCTTTTCTCATCCAAGATGGGATTATGGTATTGTATTTTGTCATTTTTGGTGTTTTCTTTTACAGCAATGGATGAGATTTGACTTTAACTCTGAGTTTCCTTGTTTGAGAGAGTTGTCTTCACTAGATCAAGTCAGAGACCATTTAATAGTTGATTTTGACCATATACATATTAGCAACACTTCAGAAACAACTCTTCAGTCTTCTTTGGAACTACAGATGGCCATGGAACCATTCTGTGCCTTGGGGACTGAGTCATTCTCTGAGACAATGTGGAAGGAAACTGCCATTTTCTATCTAATATCCAGTTTATGCTGTGGGAAATACTGGATCCTTCCCAATATTTGTTTGTTCTTTATGGGTATTTCTAACATTTGTTGTTGTTGTTGTTGTTCAATGTTCTAAAAAGGAGAGCACCTTCATGATGTTTTCAACATAATAATAACTTATATTCACATAGCACTGTATGCTATTTCTACTACAGAACTTTCATTAATTCAACTGACATTTATAACCACCAATTATGTGTCGGTCCCTGAGGATAAAAGAGAGATTTTGATGAAGAATCTGCTCTCAAAGAAATCATATAAAATATGTGGTCGCATAAACAATGATTCAGACCAGCTCCTGTTTATCTCTGTAAGGCACATTAGATATATACTATGATCTCCATTTTAAAACTGAGAAAACTGAGGTACAGAGTAGTTAAATAACTAATTAAAATTGATTCATAATTTGTCCTCTATAATGATTTCAATTATCAAATCTCACTGACCCAGACTAACAGGAGAAAATTAATCTAAAGAAATATAACATAAAAAAAAACGTTCAGTTGTTAAGATAAGGTCTGAGGATCTAATACATAACATGGTGACTATAATAGATAACACTGAACTGCATAATTAAAATTTGCTAAGAGAGTAGAACTTAAATGTTCTCACAAAAAATGATAAATATATGGGGTGTGATGGATGTGTTAACTCGATGAGAAGAAAATTTTCACAATGTATGTGTATATCAAACCATTATGTTGTACACTTTAAATATCTTACAATGTTATTTTAAGATAACAACAGTCATACTTCAATAAAACTCAGAAAAATGTTAAAAGATCAAAACAAAGCAATAGTTACATGGTCTACTCTTTTCTCTTTCGGTTAACATGGTGACAATATGTCCCTACTCTCATATTTTTTTTTAAAAAGAAAGGAAATGAAACATCTAAACTGATGAGTCTTTTCAAATAAATATACTTGTTTTATGTCATCTGGAGACAATACATAAATTCATTGGTAGCAATGCTACCAAGGCGTAAAATAATTTTTAATGAATAGACAGGATGTATGATTAACACAGTTCACAGGGTTTTAAAATTATTGTATTAGGATTTTTTTAAAGCATCCTGAGTGCTTTGACCCTAAGGAGAAAAAAGTGTGTTCGTTAATGTATTCACTAACTTTTACCTCTTGCCTCTTTATTAAAATTTTATCTTTATGATAACCCTTTTCTTAATGACATCAGAACATTGTATTTTCCAGAATAATGCATATTCTTTACTGTGTCTTAAACACCAAGGAAAGAATACTCCTTCTCCCAGACTCCTCAGATAGCAATTCCTCTCCTGAGTTCTTCAGACAGAATTAATTGGAAAGTAATTTATGATCTCACAACACATGTAAATATTTCTACTACAGCAATTTACTCTATGATACCACAATTATTTCCTTCTAATTCTGTGTTAAATATATTCCTACTCCCTGATTTATTCATCATCATCATTATTGACAAGAGTATTAAAAATAAGTATATGTTAAATGCTTATCACATGCTTGTATTATGACTTTATAAGAATTATCTTATAACAACTCAGTCATTATTATATCCATTTTACAAGTTAAAAAAAACCCTGAGGTTTAGCCAAGCTCACACAAATATGCACATGGCACTTACAGCATTTTAATCCAGGTAAGCCTTTCTTTATAGCTAAGAGACTCTTTACCACATCAGAGCCTAGCTACTATTAGACACCAGCTTTTACCAACTATTTTCTCAATTTCATTACAAATCAAACTCGGAGATTATATGGGGGAGAACTTTGGTCTAACTGTTGTCAAATAAGTACACATTGCAAATTAGTGAGGCCTAGACAGGGTTCTGTTAGCAGATGCTGTTATGATCTATTATTACAGCTTATAATAATCATAATTATAGTCTGAATTATGTTTCTAGGTTACATAATTTTCTCTGACTCGGCCCAGAGCACTACACTTGACTAAAATAGGTCTAATCTGTTGCTTATAGTTGCAAATATTTTTAACCAATCGAATTGTCGAGGGAAAAATAAAAATCTTACACCCAACTAAGTCTATTTTCATTTTGTTACTTTAAAGGAAATAAAACCAATAAGGAGGATGTCATTTTAGTAAATGTTAAGCCTTCCTTTAGGGTCATGCTATCTAGAAGAAGGCAAATTTACATTTATGAAGCACCTACTATGTGCTCAACAAGGTAACACATTGATAGGTAAATGACTTATCTCTTACTTCTCTAAGAGATTAGGACGGCTAGCAATTATTAAGGTATAAAATTAAGAAACTGGAATTAAAAGTAAACAAACGTAAGGTCAGCTGTGGGGGGATACAAAATGGATGCGGAAATGAGAGGAGAACACTGGCAATGGCCTGGACTGGAGAGCCTGCCCCTGCCCCCTTTATGAGAGCACAGAGCAACACTACGGGGACAGATCACTGGACTCAGAATGAGTCAGCCTTGTTTGCTAGTGGGCGGGATCACTGGGGATCCAAGGTCCATTGCTCTCTTTTGCGTTTCTGGGGCTAAGACCTGCATACTTGATGTTTAGATGCCGTTTTCCATTTCCTTTTACTCACATACTCCAAGATGTTCTTCTCTTTGAGTGATTTCCAGTGGTGGGGGAAAAAACGTGTACTTGGGGGCGAGGGGAAGACCTTATTTTGGGTTTGAAGCTAAGTGATATGCTATTGCTATTTATAAAAGAGTTCTACATTGAGGATTATTGTCAACAGGCTAATAACTACATTGTTGTTCAACTTCCCATTTCTACACACATGCACACATGCGCACACACTATGCTTTGGCATTATTATGGAGAGAGGTTACTGTTTCAAAATCAACTGTGCATGTCCCTGGATCCTCCAGGAAAATAACATTTAATTGTACAGTCATTCTCACCTCACCCTCTAACACAGTCACTCTTCTCCAACCAGAAATACCACACTCTAGTGAAGTCAAACTACATACTCTTAAATAATAATAATGATGATGATGATGGTGATGATGGTAATGCCAAACTTCCTACTCTTCTAATAATAAGAAGAAAAACAATAACAATTTATTTATATTTGGGGTGTTACTCCCATGTAGAGTCATTCAGTTTTCAAAAGCCTATTTAGATAAGGGGTTGCTATTTCTGTCTTTGGAGTGAGGAAGTCATTTTAGAAATGTGTTAGTTGGAATTCTTTTGGTTGCAAAAGACAGAAGCTCATCTTGTGCTAACGTAGGCAAATGGAGGACTTACTGGAAGGATCTCAAAGAATCAAACAAAAGTATGGGCACATGAACCCCAAGGAAGAAAGAGATAAATCTAGGCTTCAGAATCAACAAAACCAGTGACGTCACTCCCACTCCTTTGCTGTCTTTATACCTCTTGTCTTTGCTTCTTTCTGTATGTTTATTCTCTGTCATTGCAGAACAGCTACTTTAATATTGTAAAAACACAAGTGCTGACAGCTTTCTAGTTTTACATCTTGTAACTCACATCACAAAGGAAGACAAACCCTCTTTCCTTGATGCAATTTGAATATCAATTTCCTGAAAAGGACTCTGGTTAGCCCAGCTCGGTCCGAATCTCATCACCGTAGCAATCATTGTGGCTAATGGTTGAAGTCATTCTGCAAACATATAGTTTGAATGGGTAAAGAAAGAAACCCTACAAGAAGGGGATGATTGCTAAAGCAGATAAAACAATAGGTATCTATTCTGGGGAGGGGTAGAGGATTTGCCTCTAAGACACATAGTAAACGGCAGATAAGAAGGTCCAATCTAAGATTTTTCTTCCAAAATAAATGCATTCTCTTCTACTTTTTGATGATTACCCCTACCCCAAGAATCACCCCACCATTTAACCAGGCCAAGTTCTCCAATTTGTCCTTTGCTTGATAGACTATCCCAGGCCCACGCTGTCATTCATATGCAGCCCTCATACCTCTTCACTTCCAACTTACTCTTCTTGGTCTCTGTGTATTTTAAGATGTCATCCATGAAAACTAAAACCATTAGGGGTCTCCTTCTTCTCTAATATTCTACAACAAGTATTTTTGCCACTACCGTTTTTTAAAATATAGTTTGATATGAATTCAGATCCCTTAATTTTGAGTTTTGTGAATGCACCTTTTCTTCTTTCTCTTTCTTTCTCTAAGTAAATTATAAGCTTCTTAAAGTCAGGGAACATATTAAATGCCCATATTAATAACAGGATCTTTAGTATGAGTCTGATATATAAGATTTGCAGAGTTAACAAAATTTAATAAATATTCACTTATTATGAACAAGTCACTGTTCTAAGCCCTAATTGCTTGTTTTTCTCCTTGTTTGTTACACAGTATACACAGTATATGTCAATAGCTTATGGAAGAGTAGGTGACAGACCTACTCATCTCTTCGTAACAGCCTTCCAACTCTGCGTTTACTCCCCAACTTGCACACTATGACCTAGTCACACCAAATTGCTTATTACTTCAGGAATATGCAGTGCTTCTTTAAGCTTCTTTCAAGTAATGGGCACTCATTTTCCTCCATGTCTGAAATGTTTTTCATTTCTTCTTAAAATTAACATTAACTTTAATCAACCCCCCAAAATCAGATCAGGGATCTTTCCCCTAGAAAGCTTCGCTGATCACCACTTTGGCACTAAGTAGACTCCCATTATGCTGTATATGTATGTGTCTATCCCATCCCACCCTTTTACTGTTACTATTTGGAAAAGAGTGGCTATAGAAACAAAGGTTTATTTTCCCAGCATGTGTAAAAATTGGGCAAGGAGATAGCAGCCAGCTGCAGATATGCCCAGAATGCTTTCAGCTGCCATCTCATAATTGAAAAGTGTCACTCTAAGGGGAAATGGCCACTCAAGGCAGAGGCTCTGGCAGACTGGTGTTTGTCAAGCTACGTCTTGCTATTTTTTAGTCTAGTTCCTGCTGAACTTTTCCCCTTCCTTCTGATTGCTTCTCTGCTGCTTACCAGCATTGTAAAGAATCGATGTGAGTATGTTATTATTGAAATATGTTGGCTAGGCTTTCTTCCTTTTTGCCTTCACTTTTTTTGGGGGAGACAAAAATGATCATGGATTAGACAACATAGAATTTGATCCAATCAAAATATTCCCTAGATAGCAATAATCTGTTTTTAAGCACAGAGCCACAGGTATTTTATTTTTAATAACAACCAGGAATATAGCTGTTGACTGTTTTTGTTTTTGTTTTTCTGAGTTTTGTTTTTTGCTTGTTGCCCTGGTGATAGAGATTATCGTAACCACCTTGTTGAAATGGGTAAGGGAGGCAGGAAAGCTTAAATTTGTGACTTTAGTATTTCAAAGCCCAGGCATGCTTTTCAATCAGTAAAGACCATTGTCTGATTTGCTTAGAATCCACTTTGACTCTCCCTTTCTCACATCTTATCCTGAAACATAGTATCTGTTTCTTGGGTGCTCCTAACTGAAGCCTGCAGACCTGGATTCAAGTCCGGCTCCTCTACTTCCTCGGGGGATGGCCCTGAGTAAAGCCTTTAATAGTTCTGTTTTCTCATTTTCTCATTCCTAAAATGATACCTAGCGCACAGGGAAATCAACGATATTTATTTCAGTGAACTGTTCAATTATCATATGAAATGATGAATATTAAAATGTTTAGTCTGACCAAGTATTATAGAATTTTAGGATGCTTTTGCTTCTTGTTGACCAGTTTTTCATCAGACTGTTAATGCTCCTTACTACAAGTTACACATCTGTTCAGGGCCAGGGAGAGAACATCTAGCCAAATACTCATTGTACTTTCTGAATGGACTCTGGTGTAAAGGATGCCTATACTACCGTATTTCCCTGAAAATAAGACCTAGCTGGACAATCAGCTCTAATGTGTCTTTTGGAGCAAAAACTAATATAAGACCCAGTATTATATTATATTATATTGTATTATATTACACCTGGTCTTATTTTACTATAAGACTCTGTCTTATTTTTGCTCCAAAATTTTGCTCCAAAAGATGCATTAGAGCTGGTTGTCCGGCTAGGTCTTATTTTCAGGGAAACACGGTATTACAGCATAGACTGTCGAAGAGAGAAATCAGAGGAACCAAGTAGAAGAGGTGCTAGACACATGAGTCTGATTATGGGGCCGATACCTACAATAAACCTGGAATGAGAAGTTAGGTAATTTGAGATAGCCCGTTTTAGCTTCAAGGTGATAAGCATGGATTTGTGAAGTAAACTGAACTATGTCAGATCCTAGTTTGGTTACTTACTGCCTCTCAGTGTGTGTTTCTTCTGTTTAGTGGAGTAATACGTCTCAGAGTTGCTGTACAGATTAAAGCATTAATGTTGGTAAAGTGCTTCTCACAGTGCTTGGCACATTGTGAATATCCAATTATGGTAGACAAATATCTAAGGACAATTCAGTGGACATCCTGCAGCTGATGCTGCTAGAGAAACAGGCAGCAGAGCTTCTTTGTGGAGGGAGCCACTGGCTGATAGAAGGATGTCAAGGAATGAGGAGGCTCAGGTACAACCATCTACCAATGGCTCACAGGGTGTCAGTACCATAATCGAATGGGCTGAGACAGAGAGTAGGAATACAGATGCATCATTGGATTGGAATGCCTGATAGGGAAACTGAGGCACAATCCCAGGCATGCAAATGAGACTAAGACAGCAGGGAAAATCATAAAAAAGTAATAAAATAAATAAAAAATGACTGTGCATACAGGTTTTGTGAGTATGTCCTAAGCCCCAGAAATGAGGTGATAGTTAAGGCATACCACACACTCTGGTGGCCCCGAGCCTACTGTACAATCTGCCCTAGTCAGGCTGGCTCAGGAACGAGACAAGGGCAAATTTATAAGCCAAAGGTAACCATGACTCCACCTGTGATGCCCAAGGATGATGGAAGTATCCAACTGAATGAGGAAAATCATCCAGCTGTGTAGTCAAAATAGCAAAGTAAACCTGTGCTCTGAGACTTGGGCCAGATATGAAGGCCCTGGAGGAAGAGAATGCAAATATATACCATGGAAGATGTACATGAGGACGATATACTTCAGACATTCTAGTGGATTTTTGGGTCTCGTGTCCAATTCTGATCATTATTGGCTGTGCAATCTTGAGAAAGCAGTTTTAACCTTCTAGACCCATTTTGTCTTTACCTATAATACTAACAATGATAACTGCCATTTATTGAGCAGTGACCAGGTGCCAAGCTTATACTAGTAAGCATCTTACTGTGTTTCCCTGAAAATAAGACCTAGCTGTACCATCAGCTCTAATGTGTCTTTTGGAGCAAAAATTAATATAAGATCCAGTAGTATATTATATTATACCTGGTTTTATATTATAGTAAAATAAGAGTGTGTCTTAAATGAATTTTGCTCCAAAAGACTCATTAGAGGTGATGTTCTGGCTACATCTTATTTTCGGAGAAACACGGTACATGCACTAATATATTTCAACCCCATGACAACTTATGAGGAGAAAACCTTCTTTTTCTTTTCTTTTTTTTTTTAATCATCAGAGGGGACCAGGGAGGGTTCAAAGAGATATATCACTGATCGACTGTCATGGTATCACAGTGCTTGTGTTCCCTTATTTTACTTAATAATGGCCCCAAAGCACAATAGTAGTGATGCTGGCGATTCAGATACGCCAATGAGAAGCCATAAGGTGCTTCCTTTAAGTGAAAATGTGAGTATAATACGGTAAGATATTTGGGGAGAGAGAGAAAGGGAGACCACATTCACATAACTTTTACTGTGGTATATTGTTATAATTGTTCTGCTTTATTAGTTATTGGTGCTAATCTCTTAGTATGCCTAATTTATACATTAAATTTTATCATAGATATATATGCATAGGAAAAAGCATAGTATATATGTGGTTTAGTACTATCCATGGTTTCAGGTGTTCACTGGGGTCTTTGAATCCATCCTTCATGGATAAGGGGCAACTTCTATAACCAATTTTGAACAGGGGCCATGTCCAGACTGTTTACTGCTGAGTCTCCAACACCTAGGCAGTGCCTAGAACATAATAGGTGCTCAGTAAATATTTGAGTAAGTAATAAAGGGATTGAACAACAAAGAGGGACTTAAAGCAATATTCTAAAAAGTCCCAAATGCTGTCAGTATCATTAAGCCTTCATTAGTTCCAGAATACTGGCTATAACATGGGTGACTGTCAGTGAGTGTAATGGGAGGAAACACAATACATATTTTATTGTATCCTGACTAAGGAAAAGATAGAATCCATATACTAGTTAGTTTTCAAAAGGTAATTTAAATGTAAAAGTTGATTTGTCTGGCCTTCCTCTTATCTAAACAGAATGCAGATCTTAATTGAAACTTACACCTCCAGGAACAGAGGGATAATGAGTTGCTTGTGGAAATGTCACTCCCGTGAAAGAAATCAAAGGTGGTCCATGAGGGATAACTTTCTTCCTTGGACAGAGTGGACTCAGTTGTATTGACCAGGAGAGGAGAACTAACAAAGTGATGGGGGCAGGAGGAGGGTCAGGGAAAGGAAAGGAATGCAGACATGTGAAAAAATAATGCTCAATTTCACTAGCTATTCAGGAAATGCAAAATCAAAACCACAATGAGCTATATCAGCTCACACCTATTAGAATGGCTATTATCAACTAGAATAATAATGAGTATTGGAGAGGCTGTGGAGAAAAAGGAACCCTCATACACTGCTAGTAGGAATGTAAATTGGTACAGCCACTATGGAAAACAGTATGGAAGTTCCTCAAAAAATTAAGAATAGAATTACCATATGACCCAGCAAACCCTCTTCTGGGTATCTACCCCCAAAATTTGGAAACATTTATTCCTAAAGATGCATGCACCCTAATGTTTATTGCAGCATTATTCACAGTGGCCGAGACATAGAAACAACCAAAGTGTCCTTCAATAGATAATTGGATAAAGAAGACGTGATACATATATACAATGAAATATTATTTGGCCACAAGAAAAGATGAAATACTGCCATTTATGACAATGTGGATGGATCTTGAGATTATCATGCAAAGTGAAATAAGTCGGACAGAAAAAGTTCAGAACCATATGACTTCACTCATAAGTGGGATATACACCTGAAACTGGGAAAAAAAAGAAAAAAGAAAAAAAAGGGGGGTCGG
Source organism: Rhinolophus sinicus (assembly GCF_057876585.1). Lineage (NCBI taxonomy): Eukaryota > Metazoa > Chordata > Mammalia > Chiroptera > Rhinolophidae > Rhinolophus > Rhinolophus sinicus. The sequence continues at coordinate 14,593,803 of NC_142516.1, read as the reverse complement.
CTGATGGCTCAGTTGGTTACAGTGCAAGCTCTGAAAAACAGGGTTGCCAGTTCAATTCCCATATGGGCCAGTGAGGTGCACCCTCCACAACTAGATTGAACACAATGAGCTGCTGCTGAGCTGCTGTAGGGGCAGCCGGATGGCTCAGTTGGTTAGAGCAGGAGCTCTCAACAACAAGGTTGCCGGTTCAATTCCCGCATGGGATGGTGGGCTGTGTGCCCCCCTGCAACTAAAGATTGAAAACGGCAACTGGACTTAGAGCTCAGCTGCACCTTCCAGAACAAGATTGAAGGACAACTACTTGGAGGTGATGGGCCCTGGAGAAACACACTGTCCCCAAAAATTCCCCAATAAAATGAAAAACAACAACAACAACAACAAACAAAAAACTGAAGGCAGCAAAGGAACAAAACAAACAAACAAAGAAACAAAAACCTATAGACAGACAATAGGTTAGTGCTTACCAGAGGATAAATTGGGAGGGGAGGTGGTAGAAAAGGGAAAAGAGGGTCAAATAGATTGTGCTGGAAGGAGAGCTGACTGTAGGTGGAAAACACATAATGCAATATATAGATGATGTACTGTAGAAGTGTACACTTGAAACCTACATAATTTTAACCGATGTCACCCCAATAAATGTAATAAAAATTAAAAAAGAAAAGAAATGATTCTATCAGTGGAGATCTGAGCAGGCTTTGCAGGGAAGGTGGCATCTAACCTGGGCTTTCACCACGGTTGAGCGAGAGATGCACGTAGGTAGGAGCAGAGAGACGGCCTGGTGATTACACTTACATACCGGGGGTGACAAAACAATGTATACTCATGACTTGTATTCATCTTTTGTTATCGGTATATACTGAGTATTACAATTTTAATACAGTGTTTTCCTTTCTTAAAATGTGTTTACGTTTTTTTGGCACCCTCTATATTTATACCTCTATACTTATAACACACAACAATTAGAAATCATACTTCTGCGACCGACTTCCTAGGTGTATGGTGTTATTTTTATTTTACTTTGTATTTAACCTCTTTAAACTCCAGTTGTCTTATCTAACAGATGGGGAAAATAATACTATATCCTTCATAAGATCATTGTGAGCATTACATGCGCTAAATGCATCAAATCATTTGGCATGGTTTCTGGCTGCTGTTGTTACTGATGTTATTATTATACTTGTGTTTGCATCCCAGGGGACAAAGAAGCATAAACTAGGGGTGTAAAGAGGCTATAAAATGGAAAAGTTAGAAGCCAACTGTTTTGGAGAAAATGCAGAGGGAGGTTTGGATGGAAAAGTAGGTATGAATCAGATTGATGAGGACGTGGAATGTGGTTCTAAAGATTTGGGGCTTTAATGACAAGAGTGAGAAAATAGAGATATATTTTTTTCTGTCCGTCAGAGGGCTTATTTAGACATGAAGTGGTTTTTTAACCCCGGTAAATCAATTCCTATAGGTGACCTGGCCCAAATTCTCTGTCTGAGAAGGAAACGTTGCTTGTGACAGGATTTATTCCCGAGCCAATCTTCTCCATTTTCCTGCCAAAATGGGGACCTCTTTCATTGTGTGATAGAGAATGCCACATGTAATTAGAGGGAATGAGCAGAGAGGAAGGGAAAAGGCAGTGAGCATGCCACTGTGTTGGCGGAAGTCTCCCAGGAACAGAAGGTGATGCATTGTGACAGATGCCTTTGTTATGTTGTTTGTTAAACACTGTGTGGCTACATCCAAACATTTTCGAATATGCCCCTGTGTTCCCTGGGCATTCTGGCAGCTGGGCATGGAAACTACTAGGGCTGAGGAGAGGGAGTGGGGGATGGGAGTCCCACGCAAGGAGGAACTAGATGTAGTGAGGTTTACGCACAGTGTCAGCTTCACCTAAATATACCACCCTCACACAATCCCTGCCTGACTGGGGTCTGAGAGTCATTGCTTAAGAGATATATTCATTGTGTCCAATTATATCCAAATCAAATGAATATTTGAGGTCTTCGCTATGCTAGGTTTTGGAGATAGAAATACAATAAAACACTATCCCCACGTGCACACATACATATACCTACATGCACACACAGAAAGGAAGGTGCAAAGAGGTTTTAAAAGTGTCAGGATTTATTCAAGTTTGATGGAAAGGACTATATAGCATAGTTACCATAGGCCACATTCTCTCATGATAATCTAATTTGAAATATTAAGAAATGTTAAGGTGGCATAACCACAAAAATAAATGTGGTCAAGAGATCACTGAATACATTCTATGGTGAAATTTTGAAAACCTCAAGCAAAACTGATTTCTCAGGAATCTGTAAGTCATTATAATTGACCTCAAAGAAATAGAAAATATTAATATGAATAAACTAAGTCCAATGAAAGAGATTAAGTCCAATAAAAGATACAACAAACTCCAATAAAATAAGAATAAACTAAGAAAATAAGAATAAACTAAGTCCAATAAAAGATAATTTTGAAAACCTCAAGCAAAAATTATTTCCTAGGACTCTGTAAGTCATTATAATTGACCTCAAAGAAATACAAAATATTAATATGAATAAACTAAGTCCAATTAAAGAGACAAGAGATATGATTAAGTAGCTACCATTAAAATAGGCACCAGAAAAAATAGGTTCACAAGTGAGTCTATCTCTAACCCTGGAAGAAAATAATTTCAATATTATTAAATATGCTGTTCTGCAGAAAATGCATCACCTAAGTTTATTTTATAAAGCCACTAGGGCTTTAAAGCCAAAAGCTGGTCTAATGTTAACTAGGAAATTCTGGACTAAATATACATACACACACACACACACTCACACTCAAGCAATGAAGACAAAAAAAAAAAAGAATACCGAATACATCCCTAGAATTTCATAGGTGGTTCAAAGTACTGGTTAATCCATCATGCCAACAAATAAAAGGGTAAAAACCATATAATCGCATCAACATATGTTGAAAAGTCCTTTCATATGTAATTTTACTAACAATTGTCACCCCAATAAATTTAATAAAATAAAATTTAAAAAACAAAGAAGAAAAAAGAAAAGGCCTTTCATAAAAATTAGAAGCCTTACTAAATAAAGTTAGCATAAAGTAAAATAACTTAGATTTTTATAAAGGCTAGCTTCAAAACACTACAGCACATATGATCCTAAAGGGTTAAAAATACAAAACTATTTAACTTTAAGTAATATATTGGTAAGAATAACCAGTATTGTCATTATCTTGGTAAAGTACACAAGTGAGACTTCTAGGGTGATGTAATTATATATATATATATATATATATATATATATATGCTATACATAAACACATAAATATAGTTCTAACATGAGTGATTTCATTTACGAAAATTACTCAAACTATACACTTAGGATTTATGTTCATTTCATATTTCAATAAAATGCCTTTTAATTCTCATAAGTCATATATATTGGGATCCATCTCTAGATTCTTTATATGTATTCTCTGATCTATTTTATAAATTAACTCAGTCAATATTTCTTGGGCACTTTTCTATGTGCTTGGAATATACAAGCAAACCAGAAGTGACCCCTGCTCTCCAAGAGCTCACATTCCATCTCTATTCCTACACAACATCAGAGCGGTTTGATTACACTGGTTTTACAGTATGTTCTGAGATGTATTGGACTATCTCCCTCTCTCTGATACTCTTGCAGAAACTGGTGACTCTTCTTCTTTGTAAACTTTAAAATTATGTAGTTTTATTCCTAAATCGCTATTGGTTTTCCAAGTGGAATTGCATAATTTTAAACATGTGAATTAAAATATTAATTAGTTAAATATTACTTAAAATTCGGTTTTAATAATTAATATATTGATTTTACAGTTTTATGTAGAAATTGTGATTTTATGGTTACAATTATTTTTGAATTCTGTATCATTTTTGTACTTGATATTGATGGAAATTTACTCCTTTCTAAATGGTGTTTATTGTGTAAAGAAAGTATGTTGACCTGTGAATATTTTATCTTGTATCCAACCATCTTACCCAAGTTTCTTATTGATTCTATTAAGTTTGTTTTTCCTCCTCTTAATGTTAACCAATTATCTTGACTTTTTTCATACTGAATATGTCAGAACATTTAAGCAGATGTGGATAATGACAATACTGGTTATCCTTACCTAATATATTTCTTAAAGTAGTTTTGTATTTTTAGCCTCTTACCCTTAAATCAGATAATGATTTAATAAAGCTTATAACATACAAACTGTTCCAAAATATGTGCTTCAGAAACATAATTACAATAGTAATTCCAAAGTCATTCAGTTGATGATGTTGCCAGGTAGGTTTATTAACTTCAAGTATATGGTTGAGGAAAACCAAGGCTTGCGGGGAGAGGGGGGTATTAAGTTACCTGCTGAGTTTACACAGCTCTGTGCTAATGGCCAAGTCACCCGCAGCCATTTCTCTCCGAAGCCTGTCTGCTTCATCACTGTACAGGACTGCATTCTCCCCCAGCTACAGTGCAGCCTGAAGCAATCCATCTAACCTCTCTGTGCCTGGACTGAGCCATAAGCACAGCCTTATTTCTGGGAGAATGTGTTAGAAAGGTGAAGGAGCTTTGAAATAAGAACAGCATACTGCAGAAGAGGATTGTTTTATGTTTTCCCTGGCAATCCACAAGGTGGCAGATGTAACAGCCGGGTCATCATTACCTCCAACAAATAGTCATTTCAGACTAAGAGAGCTATATGCGTTGACACATCCGCTCCTAAAGGTTTCATAGGATGTTTAATTTTACTGAAAATGGGCTTTTACCTGCCTGGCAAATGGTTCTTATTTCTGTATTTTCACAGCACGAATGACAAAAAAGCAGAGCAAGCTATTTTTTGTTATTTGGGAGGCTAGGTGTGGGGTGGATAACTGAGACAGAGAAAATGGACATCTTCATGATTCCACTGTAAGCAATCATTTAAACAAAAGTAAGAATCTATATCTACCCATCTGGGACTTCATGAGTCCTTGATGGAGAAAGGGGAAAAGTCACAAGATCCCAAGTCATATCACATTACTATATCTGCCAAGGGAGGGATTTCTACAACCCTGTTTCCCTGAAAATAAGACCTAGACAGGTAATCAGCTCTAATACTCCTTTTGGAGCAAAAATTAATATAAGATCCTGTCTTATTTTAGTATAATATAAGACCGGGTCTTATCTAACATAATATAAGACCGGGTCTTGTGTTAATTTTTGCTCCAAAAGACACATTAGAGCTGATTGTCCAGCTGGGTCTTATTTTTGGGGAAACACAGTAGCAACCAGACCACGTAGCTCTCTTGTGCCATCGGGTGCCAGTTCATCCCAAACTCCCTTTAAATGCTTCTTCATGCCTATTTTTTCCTGCCTCTATAATTCTGTCCCCTAAGTACCCACCTTGATGTATCTCACTGACTTCTCCCGCTTGTATGTATATTCACTCTACGTATCTGGAACCACTTCAGAAGCCACAGCTTCCCAAGACTTCCTCCGTTCTTCTTGATTGAGTCTGCTCTTCCTCACTTCCTTCAACTGTACTTTATTTTCATTAATGACCTTTTTTTGTTTTGCATTGTAAAATCACCTTTTTCCCATTTTAAAAAGGCAGCAATAAAATATGCCCATTTAAAAATATGTAAGAAATGTACAAATGCATTACAAATGAAAGGGCTATTAATGCTTTTTTCTCATCCCACTCCCCTCTGCCAAAGTACCCGATTTCTATTTTTTAGTTTATAGTTTTCCAAAATTTTTATATGCATTTAAATGTTCCACTTAGTCAGAAGGCACTTTGAAATGAAAACCACTGTTCTGGCTGTGGATCTATTTTTGGGTAATAACAACAACTATAAAGAAAAATAAAGCAAGGGAAATGGGATCGACTAGATAAGAACAGACACTACCTGGGGAGACAACACCCACGTAATGAAAGCAGGTATATTCCCAGGAAGTGAGTTACAGAAGTTCAGAGAAAGAAAAGTTTCGGCTTTAAGGAATCAAAAAACTTGCTTCATCAGACAGTCACCTGTTGAGACCAGCATTGCAGAGGGACATACTGTGTTAAATGTTGGCCATACAGATAGGAGTGTACAGTAAGCAAAGATGGGAAAGTGGAAATGAACAGAGTGAAGGGAAGATAGCGAGGAAATTCTTTCCATCTCTTCCCCATTTCATCTGCTGCCAAGCCCTGACTCTCTAATTCAGTGGTGCTTCTTGTTCTCTGTATTCCCTCGATTACCTCTGGGTGGTCATTTCCTGACTCCATCTGCATCATTGAAAAATCAATATCCATCTGTGTGTCTTGCCGGTGTTTACTTCTGAAAACTGCCCAAAGCGTGCCACTTTCTTAACACACACACACACACACACAAACACACACACAGGAAATGAATGCATAAGTATGTATTTATTTAAAATTCTTTGATATTTACATTAATTTAAAAATAATATGCTCTTAGAGCATTTCATTGATTTAGGTAGTTAGTTGGTTATTTCTTTATTTCTGGTAAAAGCTATTGACTCTATTAAGGAGGCTGTGGACTTAACTCTTTACAGCCCTACCAAAACCCGCCTCACTACTCTCCCAATAAAACATATACTTCTCCTATACTCATATAGCTGCCTTACAAGGTAGACATATATTATTTGACTGTATATACAGTGTTCACGACTGTGTCATATAGTTTACTATAATTGCATTTCTTTTTTTTTTTCCTGGAATTGATAATTGCTTTATTTTTAACATTTGCTTGTTTTTCAGGCATTATTTCATTCTGAAATTTCTCAACACAACTAACCACAGAACTTCTCTTGTTATAAATACCACAGTATGTATACACTTAGAAACATCTCCTTCTGTGTCTCTGACCTGCTCAGTTCCAGACTTAGTTATTCTCTTGCAGGAATTCATGGAATTATCTGAGAATCTCTTTTATCATACTGTTGAAATTCCCTTATTATCTTTCCTGAATCGATTCTTTAGTTCAAGATTGTGTTGTTCTTCTCTTTCTTGGTTTATATTCTTGTATTTTTGGAGCATGTCTTCCACTCTCTTCTTTCATGGGAGGTATATTTTTGAGACCTTCCCTGTCTGAAAATGTCTTTATTCTACCCTGATCCATAATGGTGGACTATCTGTGTTTAAAATTTTTGTATTGCTGGAAATAATTTCTCCCCTGAAATTTGATGGAATTGTCCCAAGGTCTTCTAATTTCTGTGCTGCTGATGCCATTTGATCATTATATACGGTGATGGGAATACATTGGGCAGAAGCATGTTGCTTCTCTTTATAGATGATGTTAGAGACTTTTCTTTTTCCCTGCATCCTCAAAATTTGCTTGGATGTGCCTTGGTGTGGGTATTTTTTCATTCTTTCTGATGAGAACTTAGAATCCTTCAATCTCAGATCTAATGTCCTTCATTTAATAGATATTTTATATAATTTCCTTTTCTAAATCTTCTATATTCTCTTTCTTTCCATTCTATTACCAATATTTACATATTGGGTCTCCTAGATTTGTCCTCTAATGTTATTCTCTTATGTCTTCTGTTTTCTATATCTGTCCTTTTGTTCAATTTTTAAAGAGGTTTCTTCAAATTTATCTTCCAACCCATCTATTGTTTCTTTTTAAAAAAATTTTACTTTAAACAATACTTAAGATTTATTATTTTTTAATTCTCTGAATTTTTTTTTTTTTTTTTTTTTTGAAATTTTTAATGGAACATATTCCTATGCCACTGAGGCTACTAATCAAATGTGCAGAACGTGTGCTGGTCATTTCTGTTTCCTCTGTGATAGCCTCCAAACCGGTTTCTCTGTATCAACCCTTGCCCACTTAGAGTCATTTCTCAATGTAGCAGCCAGAAGGATTCTTAGAAATTGATTTATATCTTTAGAAAACTGATTTCTTAAGTCATCAAACGATAATTACAAAAATAAAAAGTAAGCAATGCACAAGCGCGTAGAGTAGAAAGTGAGAAGTCACCTAAAATCCCACCACCCAGCAACAACTCTCATTACCATCTGATGGTTATCACTCCGTTTGTCTCTCTAAGAATGTACTTTTCTAAGGACCACCTAGAAATATACAGATTAGTAGGGAGACAAATAGATGCAAATGTAATGCTATTATAAGGGAAATTTTTTTTTTCCTTTTGTCATCTGCTGAAGTTGTATTGGATTTATGGGTTCATATGGAGAGAAATGTATCTTACATTATTTTTTAACCATAAAAGAGTATAGAGCATCTTTCATTATATTCAAACAGTCTCTTTTGTTCTTCAGTAAAGTTTGTTGTTGTTGTTGTTGTTTTGTTTTGTAATTAAAGTTTATTGGGGTGACAATTTTAAAATAAAATGACAAATGTAGTTCCACTTGAATTTAACACTAAGAAAAATTTATTGAAGGAAACATGAAAAAATGACTGTCAAGCACATTTCTTTTTTTTTAACCACAAGAAGATATTAGCATGTAAAATATCTCTAGAGTTGCGGGGGGGGGGGGGGGCAGTAAGAAGAAAGTTTAAGCTTTTAAGTATTAAAGAAATGTATGTTTTCATTTTAGACCTATCTATTGACTTGCTGCTATGAGGCAACTAGTACCCTCATATCCTCTCTTTTTTTTTTTTTTTTTCTCTGTCTCTGGTCCCCCCACTCTCATATTCTATTATTAGTAGTAAGGTTTACAACATTTACACATTCTGGTCTGAAACCACAGTTTTCACTGTTGTTTCCTTTTAATCGTATATGGTATAGGGATCTGTGTTCACCCCTGATCCTGTTCCCATGGCTTCCTCATTTCTAATTCCATTATCATCACTTATCATTTTGTTTACCTGATTTCATTTTTCAGAAGGCTTTTGGGTTTTTTTTCCCAAAGTTTAATAATATATTTTTATTCAGCTCTTCAAGATATCATTTCAACATCGAATCAATGCAAAACTGTTACTGAGATTATTTTTACAGACTGTTTTCCCTACTAAGTCTTCAAACTGTGGTGTGTATTTTATGCTTACAGCACATTTCGATCACAGTAGCCATATTCAGGTGCTCAGTAGCTGCACGTGGTTAGAACTGCAGTGCTGAAGAGCTCAGCTCTAGACCTTCTCCTTCCCTTTGTCTGCCTCGTCCATTTCCGGTTAAGTTGTGATTCCACCCCAGCAGTTCATCCTAATTGTGGGGTTCTGTCCTAAAAGGGTTCCTTGGGGTGTCAACAGTTTGATTATCCATTTTTCCTATTTATTTTGTTTTCTTTTTATTTTTGAGATAATTGTAGATATGCATGGAGTTATAAGAAATAATACAGAAGTGTTCCAAAAAAGAGATTAGGGGTCCTCTATTTCTTGAGTTTGTACATGCTTCAGAATATCTGTGTTCTACCTTTACAGCTGAAACTTCCTTTTTAAAGTGAGATCATGTCCTTCTTATGTTTAAAATCCTGCCACAGTTCCCCATTTCACTGAATAAACGCCAGTGTCCTCATGGGGGCCAACACACCATACGTGTTCTGACCGTTGGACACTATTCTCTTTTCTTCCTCTCCTCTAACTGCTGCTCATTCTGTTCTGGCCACACGGGAGCCATTGCCATCCCCACTTGGAAGGCCTATGACTCTTCCCTCCATCGGCATTGTCTTCTATGAGATATGCACACGGCCCACCTTCAAGATTTTGCTCAAACATTACCTTTTCAATGAGGCCTATCCTGACAACCCTGTTGAAAATTAATTACCTCTCCTCTCCCATTCAACATTCCCAGTTCCTTGTCACGGTGCTCACTTTATTTTCTTCTTGCCCAAGATGCTGTGCGCTTTCTAACATGCTATATAACTTACTTGTTTATGTTTTTGTTTGTTTAGTTCCATAGCCAGAAAAAAGTTCTACCAATAAGTTTCTATTGACCATGAGAGTTGCTCAACATCTCTGTGCCAGTTTCCCCAACTGTAACATTTAAATAAGAATCATCGTTCTCTTTTACTGAGTGGCTACTATGTCTAATGCACTGCAGTGTATTCCCTTTACATGTAATTCGTCATGCAAGCATTATAACCTCCTTCTGGTGGATTGTCTACCTCTAGCAAATGAGACAACAAATTTGAGAAGGTTATGTGATTTGCCCAAGGCCTCATAGGTAATAAATGGAGTAGACTTGACAACATTATAGGAGATAAGCTAGTCACCCACTTCCCTTATGTTTACATAAAATCATCTTCAATTTTTCATTATGCCTATTGTAATAATTGCTTGTACGATCATTCCCATTTTTCTGATGAAGAAACAGAGCTTTCTAGAGTTGAAAAGATTTGCTCATAAGATTGGTGATTAGTGAAACAGGATTTCGCCTCAGATTCTTCTGGCTCCAAAGCCCACGTTCTTTTGATTCTTCTAAAATGCATTCAGAGTTTGCTGGATAATAGACAAATGGAACTTCCATTTTCTCCTGCTAAATCTCAAATGTCTTCTGCTATACTTCTTAACACATATAATTTTCTTCTGCATGTAATTCTAATGAATTTACACAGTGAGGAATCAACACCATTTCAATAAACGAGACATTGACATTTTTGAATTGCTGTCTACTTTACTCCAATTTATTGGTAATCACCACTCTATCCCATAACGCTGTGAGGTTTCCCACTGGTATCCATCATTCTTCCTCTGTTCATTGTATTGTAGCCTCCATTTGGGGTCCCCAACTGCCAAATAAGAGGTCATTTAATGGGTCTTTACTCATTTGAACACCATCCAAAGCTTTCTCTTCAGTCAGCTTCTCAGGGAGAGATGCAGGTGGGAGCAAAGAGGCAGGAGGCTTCAACTCTGTTTCCACGGTGATTCATGCATGACTGTGATCTTCGCCCACAACTTTGGACATAATGACCCCTACTCACATTCTCTATACCCTTCAGGACTCAGTAACTCCTACGGCAATTTCCTGTGACTGGCTTTGGTGGCATGGCTTTCAAAAAGGTATACTTCCTACGTCAAGCAGGCAGGGCCAACCAACAATTACTTCAGGGCAGAAGCTTAGAACAGAAGGGGTCTTTCCGGGAATGCTACAACAGCGGTAGATCAAATGTTACTGAGATCCTAGATGCCAAATAGACCCCCCCTTGTTAGAGTGTTTCAGCTCCTAATTAACCCTGACTGAATTCAGTTTGACCCAGGTCATGTTGAAACCCCATACAAAGATAATGTGGGTGAAGGAAATTATGTCTAATAAAAAAAAAAAAAAAATGAAGGAACAAAGAATGTTGAGAAAGAGGACACACTATAAGGTAAAAGTTAACTATCTTCAAAGATGTCAGATGTTGACATGAGAAAGAAAATTTAAGCTTGGACTGATGTCTAGAAGTAAAATCACCAGGAGACAGTTATTGGCAGGCATTTCTCTTTGGGAGACTTGTGTATTATGGCAGTCAAGCTCCCCGACTGCTGAGCCAAGAGGAGATTTCGATAATAACACTTCTCCCAACTGTGTGACATGCAGATGTTGGTTTTTCCTATACTGGTATTTCCTTCGTTGTAAAATAGGGGTACTACTGGCGTTCCTTCATTCAACATTTATTGAAGCTCCATTGTCTATCTTCACAGGGCTACTGTAAGGATTAAATACGCAAGTTCATAAAGAGCACTTTAGCTTACTGCCTGGCACATGGCGTGTGTCCTAAAAGTGATCGTCTCTGTTGTCATCATCATTGTTATCCAGTCCATTACCAGAAATAAATGCCTGAAAGTCAGAGAGCTAGAGAGGGTTGCCCCAGAAGGTATTGAGTTCTCTGTCAGAGCCAAACCCTGAGAGAGACCTTATGGGAATGGCATGTGGGAGTGCTGGTCCGTAGTAGAGGTTTAAGTATTAGGAAATTAGTTAAACTCTAGATTTTGAAGGCTTCTTCTAATTGAAATGTGATGTTTAGACTTTTCTCACTATGGACAATGGTCACAGTGAGACTCTGCTCCCTTTTTCTTCGTGTCAGTAAGTATGCAGTAGAATCATCAGATGTCACCAAAGCAAACTAGTAGGAAAATCACAGGCCTCCTTTTTATGTCATGCCTAAGCCTGCCATCGGAGACCCCTAAATTCTATCCAGTGCAATTTTTAATTTATTTTTCTTACATAGGTCACTGCCAGTCCACTATATCCCCACATATGCCCTTAATGTACTTCCTTCATTGTTTTCTTTACCCTATACCCATGTCTCATAAAACAGAACAAAAAACAGATTGTGAATGTCAAAGCTTGGATGCTATCTTGTCTTCTCACAATTCTTATCTGAATTTAATGTCTTGATCCCTTGTGGGCATGTTCACTCTGTCAGCACGTAGTCACCTAGCCTTTATCCCATCCCAGGTACCGTACAGGACACAGAGTACAGAGATGAAGACAGTCTACTTTGAGGCAATGTCGCAATTGGCTCTAGTGCAAGAGGAAAATATATTAAAATTTACATAAACAACCTATTTTCCCATATTAAATACCATGCACAGTAAAAGTGCACTAAAGTTATGCCGAGCAATGTTGCTACGTCTCAAAGATTTACATGAGTAGACAAGGGAAGTGTGATATTAGTACACTCTGTTATCTTATTATGGGTTTTGTAAGTATAGGCAAATAATACAAGTAACCAAATTCAGGATAGTGCTTATCTCAGGGTGGGATTAAAAACTAGAGAGAGGAGCGCAATCCAGCAAAAACATATGTTTCAACATTTTAGGGGAATTTTATTCCTTACTTTGGAAGGTGAGTATATGAAATATGTATTTCTTAAAGTAAAATATCCCTACAAAAGATATTACAGGCCATAGAAGTGTTTTAAACAATACCATGTTAAAGCAAAATTAGGAGTACTTGATTTGAAAGGGAGCGTATAACAGGATTGGCCTCTCAGCATCTCTGTGGAAATAACCCTTCAGTAGGAATTAACCAATTAAAGTGAGGGAGTGAAAAGTAGAAAGGAAAAGTGCTCCACTAAATTGATCTATTCCTTATTAACCTCCATGTTTGTATTTTGATATAAATTTCCAACCTGAAACCTATTATATCTCCTCAATTGAACAAGGAGTCAATCAAATGACGGAGTCCTATTGGCCTTTACATTCACTAAAGCACTGGGCAAATTTATTATGTTGAATTGAGCACTTAATAAAAGTAGAGGTCTAGGGACAACCTAAATATACATTGATAGAGGAATGGATACAAATATATGGCGTGTATGTATATGTATATATGTACTCATATATACACAAATATGTATATATGTATATGTATGTGTATATGTATATATATATTTACATTTATATATCTGTGCGTATGTATATTACTCAGCCATAAAAAAAGATGAAACCTTGACATTTGCAGCAATATGGATGGACCTTGAGGGTATTATGCTAAGTGAAATAAGTCAGATGGAGAAAGACAAATACCATATGATTTCATGCACATGTATAATACTTAAAAACAAACAAGCAACAAAAACAAACTTATAGATATAGACAACACACATTGGCAGCTACCAGTCATGAAGGGAGTAGGGAAAGGGCAAAACGGATAAAGGCAGTCGACTGTGTGGCGATAGAGGGAAACTAGACCGTTGGTGGTTAGCATGCTGTAGTGTATATAGATGTCGAATTATAATGCCTCAACCTGAAACTTCTATAATTATATAAACCAATGTATACATAATGAAAATGTAGATGTCTAGGACCTCATGTAACTTGAGAGTCACAAATATGCCAAATGCTGAATGCATGTTTAATTTTTATTTATATTTTATTGGCAACTAATCCAGGCTTTCAATGTCTTAAAAGGTATCCTTATTTGGCAATTCTCCACCCTATTGGTACCACCTAATATTTCATCTGGTTTTCCAACCAAGTAATGGAGGATATCTTTGGGTTGTGCCCTTCCCTCTGTGGGAAATACATTTTCTTCCTCATCATTCACCTGTCAAATTCACTCTACTCTTCTGTAAGACCTGCTCATCTGCTTCTGTCTCTCTGAAGTTTTCACTCATCAGTGCAGTACAAAGACGGATCTCTCTCTCTCATAAACTCCTTTGTAACTAGCTCTGTGGCATCCCTTGCCTTGAGTGTCCTGGATACAAATTGGTTAGCAATGTTCCTGGACCATCGTAGAGAACTTATACATTATAGCCATTATCAATATTAAAGGATGTCCCCTGCCCTCAAAAATGCACGCCCCCTGAGGAGAAATGGCAAAGGCACAGGTGCAACACAATATAATTTAATCTAATTCTGTATGTCCCACAGCCTAACACATCAGTTATGAAAGAATGAAACAAATAAATAAATTTATGAAATCACCAACACATGAATCGTGTTTGTCGAGCCCATTGGAGATCTCAGCCTTGTAAGCATCCACGTTATACCCCACGGGGTAGAGTCATTTGTTGTTTGCATAGGATAGCTCTTTGACAAATGAACAAAAGTCTAAGCTGGCTCCGTTAAAAAGGATGGATATAAAGCGGCAACATGTCTGTACTGAGCCGTTGCAAGTGAAATGGGATAATTGCCGTGGTTACAATGAGGCTGATCAAGCTGAGAGAAACAAGTTTCAAATTGTTCCAATCAGACCTAATCCAGCAGAGTTATTAACAGTGCTCTACCCTGGTGCGACTGCATCTGCTAACTCGAGATAATGATTTATATCACAGTTTATGAAAGTTCCAATTTGTCCTAATTCAATAAGTGAAACCCAGCAAGGCAGGCAGCAGACAGACATTGTGCTATGACTGGAACCCCCATGTCCTTCTCCTTTTCCCACCACCCTCAGACCATGATGGCTACGTGTACACCTGCTTGCCGAACACTTTCCTGCATGGACCTAAGCTGAGGGAGACAGAGTGACAGGTTTGAGTAGAAGTTCGCAGTCACGTCCTCAGGCTGAAAGATCCAGCAGGAAAGAATGTTTTGAACAAAACTGACAACATAGAATTATACAGGTAGGAGTGTCTTGGAGACCCCTGCGTCTAGGAGTTCTTAATCTAAAAAGCATGGCTCCTAGGTTAGAAAGCGGTAATCTCATAAATGCTGCAAAATTATGAGAGAGAGAGAGAGAGAGAGAGAGAGAGAGAGAGAGAGAGGCAATTTTGCCTCTGGGGGAGAAAATCCACAGCTTTCATTAGATCTCTAATTGTTCTTGTGATCTCTAATTGTTCGTAACAAAGTTATGAACCGTTGATTGGCTTCTCTAATCCACTATAAAGATTTGGAAGCAGAAAGTAGGATAAGATAATTTCACTCAATCACTACTAGTGAGAAAGAACTGGGGATAGAGTACTAGAATCACTAAACCAGCCAAGAAGTAATTTACATGTTTGACCCCAGAGCAAAATATGACTTCAGCCAAGTGCGATTTCTTGGACACCATTTTTCCTCACCCAATTTTCCTTTCTGTGGCAATGCTGTCACCCTACTCCTCCCCCTTCTGGCAGCCATGCATCTCCTTCATATCGAAATGTGCCCACTGGAAAAGGTCCATTGATAGGCATAGAGACAATATGTACCATGGAAAGAACCCTTTACTAGCTCTGGTTTCTCATGCAGTCCAGCACACAGTGACACAAAGTACATTTCTATTGAATGAACGAATGAGCTGAAAGTCATAAAGCTTTTCAGTATACTTCCTCTGAAAAGTGAAGAGATTGGTGTTTATAGTGTCTCAGATTCCTTTGCTTTAATATTTAATGATCGTAACAGCCATTTACCTGAGACCTCATTTCCCACTTTTAAAGGAAAGATATATCCCTTTCAAGGGATTCCTTGAGAGACCTCTAATCAGGCCAGATTCTAGGTTCTGAAGATATAAAGGTAAATGAAAATGGGATCTTTACTGAAAGGATCTTACAGTCTGCAGAAAAAGACAAAAATATGTAGGCAAATGTCAAGAATCCAGCTTATAACTACAGAAGTCATGGATTGAGCAGAGTGTTAAGAGGGTATGGGAAAGAAGCTAGGAGAAATTTTTAGGGCAGCAATAGAGTTGGGAGGAAAGCATTAATTCAGTCATGAGAGTAAATAAGTATGTATTTACCAGACAGAGAAGTAGGAAGGATAATTCCTAAAATTTGAATGTAAGGGGGGTGGGGGTGGGAGATGAGGGTAAGGGGGATCAAATATATGGTGATGGAAGGAGAACTGACTCTGGGTGGTGAACACACAATGGGATTTATAGATGATGTAATACAGAATTGTACACCTGAAGTCTATGTAATTTTACTAACAACTGTCACCCCAATAAATTTAAAAAATAAATTAAAAAAAAAATTTGAATGGCTCAGCAAAGTCATGACACTGCAAAAGTACATGATATATTTCTGGAAGGTTGATTACTGTAGTATCAGCCCAGGATAGTGCCTGGCATTTAATGAGAGCTCAATAAATATTTATTGAATTAATGAGGAAATAAATGGCTAAGTAATTATAATTATTAACAATGATAGCTAACATTCATTGAACTGAAATGTGTCAGACTTAGTATTAAACATTTCCCATGTGTTATGCCATTAGTTTCCCACAACAGCCATATGAGATAAGCATTGTTATGATTCCCCTTTATAAATCAATTTATTAAATCTCAGAGAGGCAGAGGGATTTGCCCAGTCACACAGCCAGTATCAGGCCCAAAATTTGATTATTGTATGACTTTAGGACTTTAAATTCCATGTGCATAATTCTTTTACTACAAAGTATAGTATGTATTGAAATAGAAGAGTGGATGAGGACATGGAAAGATACATTATGTTACATATTTTGAAGGAAATTGAATGCCATAATACGGAATTTGGATCTCACACTGTTAGCTAAGGAATGCCACCTAGAGTTTTCTAGGCATGGGTGAGGAAATATCTAACCTGTGTTTTAGAAAGACAGTTAGAGGTTTGTGAGATATAGACTGAAATGTCAAGAGTCTACATGGAGCAGAAGCATTTGGGAGACGTATAAATAATTCATCGACATATTATTCTGTAGCCTTCTTTTATTTTAGTAAATAATGCAGCATACATATATTTCCATATGAACACATCACATCAGCATCAATCATCAGTTTTTGATAAAATTATTTTTATTATAAACAATTTTAAATGTAAAAAAGTATAGAAAATAAAATTCTAGCCCCACATGCTCATGTAATTTCCACAATTATCAAGTCATGTCAACTTTTTTCCATTTATACCCTTCACTCTCTACCTTGTTTTGAAGCAAACTCTGTTCCTGATGCTATATAATTTACTCAAGAAATATTTCTATATATGTTTCTAAAATACAATAGTTTTGAAATAATTATTTCAAAATAACTTTAATTCTTTAATATAATCCAATATCCACTTTGGTGTTCAAATGTTCCTGCCTCAATCATTTTTAATGACGATGGATGTTTATACAATATTTAATGTAACCAACCCATCTTAATGGATATTTATGGTGTTTACAATGCTCCAATGCTCAAAAGAGACAACTCTGAAACATTATAAATATGAAATTCACAGTTTCTTTAACAGCAGGACTCGGGCAGTTTATTGGTATTCTTGGGACATTTTGATATTGACTAACGGAAGTTTCACAGTGTCTGTTTGTGTCCTCATCTTACCTCACCCAATAAAGTCTGAAAAGTAGGATTCCTTAAACTATAGCCCAGGCCAAATCCTGCCTACTCATTTTTGTGTGCCAATGAGTAGTAATGGTTTTGGTTTTTATAATTTTGACATACGTAAATCAAAAGACTAGTATCTTGACACAAGTGAAAATTATATGAAATTCACATTTCTGTGTGCATTAATAAAGTTTTATTGCAACACAATACGTTCATTTTTTTTTCTTTAATTAAAGTTTACTAAGGTGACAATTGTTACTACAGTTACATAGGTTTCAGGTGTACAATTCTGTAATACCGGAAACAACCAAAATGCCCTTTGATAGATGATTGGATAAAGAAGATGCAGTATATATACACAATTAAACACTACTTTGCCATAAGAAAAGAAATTCATTCTTTTATGTATTGTTCAGGGTTGTTTTCTTGTCATGCTGGTTGAGTAGTTGCGACAGAGACCTTATACAAGTACCTACATGATACCCTTGATTTTGTCTTTTGGCCCACGGAGCTTAAAATCTTTTGTGATGGTGAGAATCAACTAGAAAACTTCTAAGGGCGGATGGGTGGCTCAGTTTGTTAGAGCACAGTGCTCATAATACCAAGGTCACCGGTGTCCACATGGGCCAGTGAGCTGTGCCCTCCACAACTAGATTGAGAACAACTTGACTTGGAGCTGATGGGTCCTTGGAAAAACACACTGTTCCCCAATAAAAAATTTAAAAAAGAAGTCTTCTAAAACTGCCAATTCTTGGGCTCCTCCTAAAGATTCTGATTATATCTGGGATGTGGCCATGAATTTGAATATCTTATACGCTCTAAGATGGTTCTGATACCACTGGTCATGGGGCCACGTTTTCTCTGACCTAATAAGAAAATTGAGAAGGGATTCGAGGCAGGGGAAGTAATGAGATGGTACTGATCAGTCCCTCACTGAATTCCTTTCATACTTCCTCGTCTGAGGGTCTTAGCCTCACCCCTTGTCCACTCAGCAGTTGCACCTTGACCCTGACTGATATTTCGCCTGTCATTGCTTCTTGGAGAACACGAGGAACACAACCTGACATAAGCGAATCACATTAACCAGGCAGATATGTATTCATTAGATGCATATCACACCTTTACTGAGAGTCTGGATCCGAAGCTTAAAATATAGATAATTATCCAGTCACAGAAATAACCAGTCTGCTTTGAGCCTTTAAACAAAACGAGGGAGGAGGGCCTGATGAACATCGAGAGTCGGAGAGGAAAAGACTAAGAAAAAGTTAAATAACGGAAGCCTCTGTTTTAGAAAACTTGAATGTCAATGTTCTAAAATAGAACGTTTTCCCCCCATCTCCTTCCTGATCTGAATCAAATGTGCTTTTACTTCTGCGTTGTTCTGGGCAACACCACCGTCTTTCCCTTAAGTATCAGTGTGGTGTGTGGAGACGTGCGGGCTATACCGAGAGAGTGGGAATTTGGCCAAGAGAGGTAAACACTGAGCTCAGGTGCTGGACTGACCACCTGGTTCCCATGGGCTGGGCATTTCTCTGATTTTAGCCTGAAAGCCCCGTGGCTCGGGCATCCTTTAGCCCTGGGAAAACTGGAGTGTTCATTCACTCTGGTTGCCACATCTTCTAAGAAACAAAAACAAAGCAAAAAATCAAAGAAGGCTCATATTTGCTAGTTTATAGGGTTATTGTGAGGGTTAAGCAACATAGCACCAAGTACTAAGCAGGCAATTATGGGAGATAGGCGTACTCCCCCCTGTGTCCTCAGGTACCCACAAATTCTGTCATCTGACTTGAATCCTCCCCCTCAGGTACAACCCACAGCCCTCATAGTCTAACCTCTGTAGACTTTTCCATTTAGCTCCTAGCGCCTTTGGTTCCCACCTCTTCTGCCTCAATTCAGAGCCTCACGTCACTTTGGCCTAGGCCCTCGTGTGAGGTTTTGAGCTATTCTGCCCACATACATCCTCTCCCTCTCCAAAACATCTTAGAGCTCCTTCTGAAGTGTCAGTCAAACTGTATTATTTTAGAGTTGCACCTCGTTCCATGACTCTTTTGTTCCTACCTGTCTGAAACCAAAGCCCTAACTGCTCTATAAGCCATACAAAGCCCTCTGTAAGTTAGAGGTCACCTTCTTGAATGTCCTAAACTCCTGCTAGCAGCCTACACTTCATTCTTAGTGATTTATTTGCTGTTTCCTGAACAGCCTCAGCATTTAAATAAATGCACCTATGTATATTTCTAAATTTGCAGAGCTTGGGCTTACCGGCATCTTCTTAAGACCAAAAAGATTGAGTAAATAAAGGTTTACCTATCTCCTCCAATCCTCCTTTACATTCTCTCTTTCTGTTTTTCCTTGACCTTGCTTTTTCAAGCCTGGTCCTATTTTATTTTACCTGCAGCTTCAGCCTGTGCTTAGCTTGCAAGGCTATAATTGCTGTGTTAGACAGTTACACAGTCACATTTACTTTTCTTTCTATCTTGTCTCTTCTAATCAGCTGCTCCACTAGCTGGTGGTTGGCATAAAGAAGTCGTGCTAAGTGCACATCTGTTCACATCTGGCACATAAAGGGCTGTAGGTCACATTTATGCAGGCAGCACAGCTGACTTCACAGCAGTCTGGGGAAAGAAAAAACAAAACTCCGGCCTAAAAGTTCTCTGTATTTGATCGACCACAGTAATTGGGGCATTTCCAGCTGGCATTCAGCTTGACACAGGGAACAAAGCATGAGGCAGGTTAGGATCAGGGAGCTGGCTATTGCCAAGACTTTATCTCCTTTTGGTACCTTCTGGAGTTGAGCATAAGCTAGTGAAAGAAGCTAGTCCATCCTATTGTCTTATAGTGCGCCCTCTCAGTTTGCTGAGACCAGTCAGTATAAAGCCATTGTTTCTAAGCAGTGACCCTAACTGTCTCCAGTTTGCAAGCATTAGCAAAAGCAGAAAATGTTTTTTTGGTTTTTTTTTACAAATAAGAGGCATTTTGATTGGATTTCCTTACTCTGGCCCCAGATCTGAAGTAACAGATTGGAGAATGGAAGCCACAGCTCTGGGTCCTGTTGGGAGGGTCAGAGCCTCCCTCTGGTTTATTGGGGGCTGCCTGCTGGGACAAAAAGGCAAGGTGATACCTTGGGAAAGAGCCAAGAAAGCACAGGCTGGTGTAAATGGAATCCCAAATGGGAGGTTGTATATTCTCACTGTATGAGATTTTTGCATACAAAAATGCAAATGAAAGTTGCCTGTAAATGCTTTTCTGGGACAAATTATTGAAGGGACCAAAGAAGCATTTATTGGGGGGAGTGGGGGCTCAAATAGGCATTTTCTAAGCCACATTTTAACCTTGACAGTTCCACAATGTAATTTGTTTTTCTACCCCCCGCCCCCAATTCTATTGTTCTTTAATTTGTATCTGGTAGCACTTTCTACCCACTCTTCCCTCTGCCACTTCTCCCAGCTGGACTTTTCAGTAGACAGAGATAGCTGAACTCCATAGAATATGATTTGAACAGTAACAGACAGGACCTGAAATTCTTCCTCAGGCAGTTACAGGATCTGGCATTTCACCATTAAGGAAGTTTTCCTTTTTACTTGGAAAGTTTTCGTCCTTGGAAAATCCTGTCATCTAGTAGGATTCACACACCAAATTCAGTGGGTTTTTTCATCATTTTATCTTTCCAACTACACCAAAAGTTTGAACACTCAAGAATATTCAGAGGCGTTGGAGGTTGGTGACCTCAATGGATAAAGATGCCATATGCCATCCTCTTGTTTGTTTAGATATGATGATAAAAGTTATTTGAACCATAGCCATGGAAGAAACAAATCAATGAAAGACATGACCTTTGTCCTCAGGGTCTACTTGGGGAGATAGAATATTCATGCACTAAAATCTCACAAATGATTTAATTTGAAAGAATAATATAATGAGTGGTTACCAGAGAGTAAGGGGGGAGGTGGATGGTAGATGAGGGTAAAAGGGATCAAATA
This sequence comes from Rhinolophus sinicus, assembly GCF_057876585.1. Taxonomy (NCBI): domain Eukaryota; kingdom Metazoa; phylum Chordata; class Mammalia; order Chiroptera; family Rhinolophidae; genus Rhinolophus; species Rhinolophus sinicus. The sequence goes on along the minus strand of NC_142516.1, from coordinate 14,572,223 downwards.
TATGGTGATGGAAGGAGAACTGACTCTGGGTGGTGAACACACGATGTGATACATAAATGATGTATTACAGAATTGTACACCTGAAACCTATGTAAATTTACTAACGATTGTCATCTCAATAAACTTTAATTAAAAAAATAATAATAATAATTTTAAAAATATTTTTTTAAAAATTAAAGAATAATGTAATGGTTATACAGAATTCCAGAGGAGAACGGGGAAAGGTCAGAAAATACCTCTAGGAGAAGGTGGGATGAGTCTGGGTCCCATTTAAGTAGTAAGCAAGAAGCTTCACAGAGGCTATCATATACTCAAGAATTTACCAAGCAGCATGTAAGGAAATCACCTACTTTATATGACACCAAAAACACAAGTAACAAAAGCAAAAATAGACAAGAAGGACTACATCAAACTGAAAAGCTCTTGCACAGCAAAGGAAGTAACAGAAGGAAAAAGCAACCTAAGAAATGGAGGAAAATATTGACAAACCACATACCTGATAAGGGATTAATATCCAAAATATATAAGGAACTCCCTACAACTCAATAGCAAAACAATAAATAAATAAATAAATAAATAAATAAATAAATAAATAAATACATACACACATACATACATACATACATAATTACATACATAAATAAGAAAGACCTGATTTTAAAATAGGTAAAGGACTTGAATAGACAGTTTCCAAAGGATATGCAAATGGCCAACAGGTACATGAAAAAGTCGTCCACATTATGAATCACTGGGGAAATGCAAATCAAAACCACAATGAGATTCTGCCTCACACCTGTCTTGCACACCATTGGTGGGAATGTGAAATGGTGCAGCCATAATGGAAAACAGTATGGAGGGTCCTCAAAAAAATAAAATGAGAGCTATCATGATCCAGCAATCCCACTTCTGGGTACATATCCTAAAGAATTGAAACCAGGATCTCCAAAAGATATTAGCACTCCCAGATTAATATAAGCATTACTCACGATAGCCAAGTTATGGAAACAAACTAATATAATATATATATACAATGGAAGATTATTCCACCTCAAAAAAAAAAAAAAAAGAAAGAAAGAAAAAAGGAAACCCTACCATATTAGCAAAGATGTTGAGAAATTGGAACTTGCCTCCATTTGATGAGCATGTCTACCCACTCACTTCCAGCTCTGCTCGTGGAGTGCGACCCAGGTGTGAAACCTTCCATCTCTAGCCATAAGAGAGCTGTGAAAGCAGAGGATATTAAATATTTATCAGGATCGTCGAGCTTGACCTTCATTTTTCTTGCAAATTATTTTGGGGCAGCAAGGGAATGCAAAGTGTGATGCCGTGCAAGTGGCTGTAGAACGGCATGCTGACTTTGGAGTCAGACAGAACTGGCTTCGTTCCTGGCCATGACCATTGACCTGATTATATGGGTCAAGTCACTTAAACTCTCTAAACCTCACATTGTTTGTCTGTAAAATGAGCATCATAATAGCAGCACCTACTTCTTAGAGTTGTCATGAGAATTGAATGAGAACGTACATTTAAAGCATTGCACAGTTCTTGACGTATATATTCAGTAAATGGTAATTTTTATTTCTGTTTCCTTCTATTCTCAGTCCTGACTATGTTCTTTTTTCTTAAATCGAGATATAATTCAGATACCATGAAGTTTGTCATTTTAAAGTGTGTGATTCAGTGGTTTTTGGTATATTCACAAGGTTGTACACTCATCACTGTATCTATTTCCAGAACATTTTAATCACCCTCACCCCCCAAAAAAACAACAACAACAAAAACCCTCATACCTCCCTCATTCTCACTCCTTTCAGCCCCTGACAACCACAAATCTACTCTTTGTCTTTATAGACTTGCCTATTCTGGATATTTTGCAGACATGGACTATACAATATGTGTCCTTATGTATCTGGCTTCTTTCTCATAGCATAATGTTTTCTAGGTTCACCCATGATATAGCATGGAACAGTACTTCATTCTTTGTTAACGTCTGAATAATATTTCATTGTGTGGATACATCACGTTTTTCATATGCCTGAGTATATTCTTAAGGAAAATTTGGAATTAGCTTAGAAGAATGGGTAACATTTAAACATTTTTTTAAAAATCACAGAAAACCTCTTGTATCCAGGTTCCCAAAGTAGAAGACTGCATTAGACCTAACAGTGAGAGATGTTGTTGCATGATATTTAAGGTCACAGACTCTGAAGCCAGATGCCTGAGCTTAAAAGCCTGCTTCATCACTTTTGATCTGCATGATTTTAGGCAAGTAATATAATTTCCTTCTGCTCGGTTTCCTCATCTGAAAAATGGGAATAATAGTACCTTTTATGTAGATTTTTAGGAGGAAAATACTAGACTTTTTCCTCCCCGTCCAGGGTTGCATTGGTGTCTCCTCATTTTCTGTGTGAGAAACCTTGCTTGGGCTCTTCAGATTTTCTGGGAACCATTCCTTTCCACCTCAATGAAAAAGGACTTTCCCATTAACCTCAATTGTTAATCTTTGCCATTTGACCAGCACAGGTAAATATCAGTGCCAGGTATCATGTGAGCGTAACTGTGAGAGAGAAGAAAATAGTTCTTTTTTGAGGATGACTATCTACCGAGGGCTATGCTGACAAATTCAGATGGACTTGGCTCTTAAATATTGACTAACATGCCTGCACTGGCCCCATGTCAGCCTCAGACAATTAAAATCAATAAAGCCATTTTAAAGTAGTCCAAGAGGACAACTATTAATGATAAACAAGTAAGATAGTATAATGACCAAACATAGCTGTATCTATACCACCTGTATCTATACTTATACCTATATATCTATGTCTGTTTCTATATCTACATCTGTATCTATCCATCCACCTATTTTTCTGCCACCACACTTTAAATTGGAACCGGTCATCAAAATCTGCTGAATCAATTGAAAACATCATTATGCAGGAGTACAAGAGTTGTGTAGAAGCCCTTATACATAATCGATTCTAAAGTGGGCGCCATCATCCCTTCTTTTCAGCAGCTTGTTCTATTGGTCCAGATTACCAGACTGGGAGTAGGTATCCTGAAGATCCATTGACTGCCATCAGCCATGGAGGAATCAGTCACCTGTTAAATTTAGGTTTCCTGAATCTGCCAAGAGTCTGACACAATGATAAACAGCCACCATTTCTAGTAAAGGTTGGGAAAGCTCACTCATTCACTGTTAATTGCTTTGTGGTACTGAACCATAAGAATGGCAGCAAATCAGTCCATAGCAACACCCAGTGGTGTAGAGATGACCACCCATCTTGATGACATTAAGGTCACTTCATCCATCTCTAGACTATTGGCTAATTGGCCACTATCAGGCTTTGGATACAGCTTTTTGAGGAACTGAGGGTCTGCGAGAACTTCTTGGAAAATCACAAGGAGAATTTATTGTCTTCCTCACTGTTGTTGGTGTCCTACAGCAAAGGGAGGCACTAAGATTCTTTCTTTTTACCTTCAGGTTCTCTGTTTTCACCCAATCTATGCTCTTCTCAAGGAGAAGAAATTCCAGTGTAGTTGATCAGATGTCAGGACCCTGATTGGGCCATATTGACTAGGGGGTGTGAAGACTCATTGCCATTAAAATATCAAAAAAAGGTTCATTCTCTCTCTTTCTCCTTCTCTGTGTCTCTCTTTCTTGTCTCTGTGCCTCTGTCTCTCTCTGTTCCTATCTCTCTCCTCCCCCTACCTTTCAAGGCCTGGAACTATATTGGTAAGATAAAAGACCTGAGATTGGATTTTGGAGGGCAAAATAGAGAAATAGTAATCTTTGACCTGGAAATGGTGCGCCATATGTTCAAGTCTTGTCTATTAGAAATGTTGTGATCAGAGCTCCAGCTGAAAATAAAGTGTTATATTGCTTGCCATTTGAAAATATTTCATATAGAGGTATGTTCTTAAGAACGTCATTGTAAAGAATTTCCATGATATCGGACATATTGAATTATTTCCAAATGCTTTGGCATAAAACCATTAAATGGCGCCTCTGCCACCTCACATTCTCAACATTTTACCCTTATTTCTAAAACTACCCTCGTGGGAGGTGTCCTTAGGATATTTTCCAGTGAGATTTTGTAATTTTCTTTGATGTGGATTGAAAAGGCTTATGCCATAAGAAAACATGAATGTCATTTAAAATAGTTAAATAAGAGTAATATAATGGAGAAAAAACACCTGAGTACCTACTTTGTGCTAGTTGTTGTTTTAGAAATAGGGTGATAGCAGTAAACAAAACTAATGATCTCTGCCCTCACAGAGTTTAATTTTTGGTGGGGTAGGTAGGTAAGTAATTACATAAGTAAAACATGTAGCAGGTTAGATAATAAGGTCTATGGAGAAAAGTGGAGAAATGAGCTACGACGTTTTGGGTTAAGGAGGGAATTGAACATTTTAGATAGGGTTCTCAGGCAAGACCTCAATCCAAAGATAACATTTGAATAAAGTCCTAAAGGAAGTAAAAAAAGAGAGGCACATGCTATCTGTGGCAGAGGTAACCGCAAATTAAAAGACCTTCAGGCAGAAGTGCTCCTGGCACGTCTGAGAAATTGTAGGCAGGTGTGGCCACCACAGGGTGTGTAGAAGAGCAGAGGATGGGGTTAGAGAGGAAACAGGAGATTCGATGGTAAAGGGAGCAGAGGTACGATCTAGTTCAGATGTTTTTCATTCAACTTTATTGAAGCCTATCTTGCACGCGCACGCACCTCTTTTAAATTCATAATTCTACGGTTTTGACAAACGTATGCATTCACGTAACCTCCAGCATAATATGACATGAAACATTTCCATCATCCCCGAATGTCTCTTGTGTCCCTTCCCCCAATGGCAGCACATCTGATCTGCTTTCTGTCACAATAGTTTTGCCTTTTCTAGAATGCATGCTACAGTGTAGTCATTTGTGTCAGGCTCTTTTCACTTAGCAATAAAAAGCAATGAACACCCAACAAAGTGGATGAATGTCCAGTGTGTCATGCCGGGTGGTATTTTATGGGAAGACGGTGCTGAAGTTTGTGGATCCATGCACCTGTTGATGGACCTTTGACTTGTTTCCACTTTGGGCCTATTAGAAATAAAAATGCAATGAACCATTTTTATAAAAGTTTTGTAGAGACATATATTTTAATTTTTCTGAGGTAAATACCTAGAAGTGGAATTGCTACATGATATACTGTGTATGTGTTTAGCTATATGGAAAACTACTATCCAACTGTTTTCCAAAATGGATGTACCATTTTGCATTCCCACCAGCAACGAATAACTACCAGTTGCTCCACCTCCTTAAGAACATCTGACGTTGTCAATGTTTTGTAATGTAGCCATTCTAGTGAGGTTCCAGCGATGTCTCGTTATTTATGTCTGCGATGACTCACATGTTAAAAATCTTTTCATACACCTATAGGTAATTTGTATATTTACTTTCTGAAGAGTGTGTTCAAATCCTTTTTCTAAAGTTTTTAATGGGTTATCTTTTTTATTATAAAATTAGAAGAGTTCTATATGTATTCTAGATATTAGTCATTTCTCAGGGCGTGTACCAAATTTTATTTCCTTAATGGCAACTTTTGAAGAAGAGAAGTTTTTAATTTTGATGAAGTCTGATTTATCGATATGTTTTCTACGGTTTGTGCATTTTTGTCTTATTTGTGAATTTTTATTTTTTTCCTACTGTAAATTGGAAATATTTTTTTCCCTAGAAGTTAATAATATTAGCTTTTGTATTTAGGACTATGATCCATTTCAAGTTTTTTGTTGGTGGTTTTTTTTTGTGTGTGTATATGATATGACGTAAGGGTAAGGATTTATTTTTTCCATATTAATATTCAGTGGTTCAAACAGTGTTTATTGAAAATAATATACTTTCTTCATTTAAATGCTTTAGCAATTTTTGGAAAATCACTCGACCATGTATGTTTGTCTCTTTCTGATCCAAGCTCTAAACTCTATATCTTTGTGTATGAGAATGTCACACCATTTTATTTATTGTAATGTAAGAATAAGTCTTAAAATCAGGTAGTGTTCAGTCTTGAAATTTTGCTTTTAATTTTCAGAATTATTTCAGCTGTTTTTGTCTTTATCTTCTAATATAAAATTTTAAATTAGTTTGTCAATTTTTACAAAAGGCGTACTGAGATTTCAATCGAGATTGCACGAAAACTACAGATATTAGGTTGGTGCAAAAGTAATTGCGGTTTTTGCAATTATTTTTATCCTTTTAAACTGCAATTTCTTTTGCACCAAGTTAATAAACTGTGCATTGTTAACTTCTTAGCAGTATTGAGTCTTCCAACCCATTAACATTGTATATATCTCCATTTATTTAAATATACTTTCTCTCAAAAATGTTCTATAGTTTTTATTGTATTGGTCTTATACATGTTTAATTAAATGGATCTCAAATTGTTTAAAAATCTACATAGTATTGCAATATGGTAATTTTTCAATTTCAAATATTTTTTAATTAGTGCACAGAATACTTCTGGTGTTATATGCTGATTTTGTATCCTGCTGTTTGCTTAAATCCCTCAATGTTTCTAGTAGCTTTTAAAATATTTTTCTTCTTTTATTGCACATGTTAAGACCATTGACACAATGCTGAATAGAAGTAGTAAGAGCAAAGAGTTTATATGTTATAAACCTCATAATAGGTTATTATTTTTGCTTCAAAATTAATTATATTTAAATTAAGTATATATATATATATACTTAAAATTAAAAATTAAGTATATATATATATTTAAAATTTATATATATATATATATATATATATATATTGTACATTTCTGTGCTCCTCACTTCTTTTTACTGTTCCATTTTCCATTTTCCCATCTGATAGCCTTTCTCTTCTGTCTGAGGAACTACCTTTAACAATTCTATGGAGCGCTTTTGCTGCTGGCAAATTCTCTCAGCTTTTGCTGAAAGAAGTCTTTGTTTTCCATAAGATATAGAATTCTAGGTTAATTTTTGTTTTCTTTCATACTTGAAAGATACCATTGTTCTGTCCTCTGGCTTCCATAATTTTGCAGACATTCTTATTCCTGTTCTTCTTGTATTTAATGTGTCATTTTCTTTGTGGTTTTTAAGATTTTTTTCTTCACTACTGGGTTTCAATAATTTGTGATATGCCTCGGTATGCTTCTCTTTGTTTTTTTGTTTTTTAACATTTGTGGATTTATTATTCCCTCCATCAGTTTTCTTCTCCTTCCTCTTTCCTTCAACTTCTTGAATTTTAATTGCCATGCTTGCTATTGCTCTATGGAATACCGATGCTCTGTTTATTTTTTTCAACCTTTTTGCTGTTTGTGTTTTGATTTGGACGGTTTCTCTTGCTATGTCTTTTAATTCACTTATTTGTCTTCTGGTGTTAAGCCAAATTGATGAACATTTTATTTCAGGTGATGATTATCTTTTTATTATGTCTGCATATTCTTTTAGTTCCTTGAGCATATTTATGTAATTTGTACTAGCTAAATAAGACTTCTTGACTTCTACTATCATCTCTTATCATTCTGAGTCATTCTGTTGTTGTTGTTGATCATTTTCTTTGCTCTGATCATGTGTCACATTTTTCTGCTTATTTTCATATTTAATAAGTTTTGATTGCCTACCAAACATGGTGGATTTTACATTGCTGAGGTTTGAATTCTGTTTTCCTTAAAGAATGTTGAATATAGTTTGTTACAGTGGTTAATTTATTTGTGGATCAACTTGATAATTATTTTTTAAGCTCATTTAAACCTTTTTTGGGGGGAGGGGACAGGTCTAGAGTAGTCTTTACTCGAGAGCTATGTGTGCCTTTCTTGGGTTCTTTACTGAATAGTCCTGTATTCACTGAATCCTCTCCATTCAAGCTGGTGGAATATGAAATGATCTCTATAGCCGTATACGAGCTTTGAAAAATTTTAAGCTTATAGCTCTCAGGTTTTTTTTCTGGCAGTTGCTCTTGTCACGTGGCTTTCTGGAATTTCATTCTGCACATGTACAGAGCAATATCCAGCCAAGACTAAGGGTCTTCTCTACTCACTATTGGAGTTCTTGCTTTGTTTAGCTTTCTCCTCTCCTAATTCCCTCCTAGAAATTCTTGCAATCTCAGTCTCCCTGAACTCTGATTTCTGTCTCCTCAAATCAGTGGATTCAGTAGATTTAGCTTGCATATTGGCCTGAAAATTTCCTCCAGACAGAAAGTCTGGATGATCATAGATCACGCCTTATTGGTTTATCTTCTCAGGTGCCATAACCTGTACCATTTGTCTGTCCAATATCTGAAAAAAAATGTTTCATATATTTTGTCCAGTTTTCTGGTAGTTTAGAGTGAGAGGGAAAATCCTATAGCAGTTACTCCCTCATGAGTGAAAGTAGAAATCCCTCAATCTAGTTCAGATTTTATCGCAGAGAAAGTCACTTGAACCAGCAAGCATTTAGCTCGACATTTGTAGGGTATGATTGATCGTTTTAATGTTCTCATCCTATCCCGACATGCTATCTTTATAACCCCTTCCCATGGTTCAATGCACAAACAGAACAGAAATGTGATGAGCAATGTAGTGGAGTTACTACCAGCTTGGTTGATTTGAGAGTAGAGATATTCCCCAATATGGGGGTGAAATGCTGCTAGAGAAAGCAGGAGACCATAAGGCAGTTAGTTCATGCAAATGAACTAGTAAGGCAGTGCTAAAGTTTTCGACAATTTGGAGAGGAATCCGTTACAATTTGTAGGTATAAACTTGATCTTCAAATGCTTGGTTATGATTGCCAACCCCAATACTCCAAGAATATTAAGGAAGTCTTGTAGACTGTGTTTTTGTTATGTTCTAGCCTCAGCTGGATAGCCAACATCACTTCCCATTATGTGTCAGTACTATCTTGGCATATATAATAGTGATTAGAATTGGACAAAGTATGAGGAAGTGTGAAAACTACTCTTAGTTTTGCTCAAAACTAGCTGTTACCATGGATAAGCCTGTTTACTTTCTTACCCTTTTTTCTCCATCTGTGTTAAGATACATAAAATTACTTTCCTTAACTAACTTCAAATTTGTTTAATTAAAAAAATGACAAGAATAAGTAATTCTTATGAGCTATAAAGGGATGTGTAGAATACTTGCACAATATTAAAATATGGTAATATAAGTAAGTACATGGTGCTTTAAAATCTGTATGTTTAATCTATTAATAGTTATTCTACTTTGGAATATTTCTCTTGCTCTCCAAATGTTTATCTATAAACTTAGGGTAGCTAACTGTGGTTCCTGAAGATGTCATATTGAGTTGTTGAGTCTAAAACTTGACAATGTAACTGGAACACAAACGTGTACATACATGTGCCTGTGTGTGTGTGTGTGTGTGTGTGTGTGTGTGTGTGTGTGTGTGTATCTATGGGAATTTCCTGAGTCGGACTAACTGAGCCTCCAATAAAATAAATCTTCATGACGATCAGCAAATTCTCTAAAAACAGTAAAATTATTAGGTGAAAAATAGTCAAAATATATTTACAGCTAATCTAAAATTAGAACTGCTTGCTTAGAAAGAGACCTGTTCCAACAGAAATATCCTGGGGAAATGAGTTAATGATTTTTAACTGCCTTGATTCTCCAGGTGTTTTGTAGGGGAGTAAAAGAGAAACTTTAAGTATCAGTATTCACTTCTTAGGATCTGGGGCACAGATGTGGCTATTTTTCCAATGCATGAATATATTATAGTGAGAACAAGGGAAAATTGCTTCCCACTGGGACACTTTCTGTGTGGCCACTGGATTGTGAAGACTGATGATCAGTACAACATGACAAGGAAAGGATAATGTAGAGTCACTAGAACTGAGTCAGATGCCAATTCTGTCACTTGTTAGTCTTGTGACTGTGGTCAGGATTGCCCCTGCTTCTGGATTAATTTCCTTGTCTGGAAATTAGAAAAGATGTTCTAGATAGTTCAACCTCGAATCCTATTTAAGATTCTGCTATCCCCAAGTCAAACCTTATGAGGGGATGACTTGGGTATAGCAGAATCTTAAATTATTTTCCAAGAGTTTGGGAAAGCACTCACTCAAAAGAATCTACCCCAGTGCAGCTAATATTTTGAGGTGTTAGTTATTCCTCTGGATTTAACACTGACGATGCACACACCTTTGAAATTTAAATATTCCAGGAATGCCCAAACAGTACTACTCACACCTTAGTGTATATATGTTAATCAGACCCCTTTACTTTATAACAAAGAATACAGAATAATACAAATACTGTGTGAGCTCCACGTTACCGTATATTTGCAATAGTCTGCCTCTCTCACTAATATAGTACATATAGTACAAATCCTGGGTTTATATACCACTAGAATTGCATTCACAGAGTTGGTTTTACTTCACTCCCATGAAATTCACACCCAGGGATTTCATGAAATTCCCATGAAAAACTCTCATTAAGGAAAATGTGCTTTGGATAGGAGGGACCCCTGACAGAATAGCTGTCAGGAAACAGGGGGACTGGTAGGACAATTGTCAAGATGGGACAAGGTGAAACTGCTTCCGGGATCAAATCAATTAGGGCTCTGGAATGCTTAGGCTAGCACTAAATCAACAGTTATGATGCTTTACTAAGTGGTAAAGAAGAACCAATATAACCTGGCTCCTGACCAGTCATGATTAGATATCAGTGACATAGAATGTATCATTAAACTTATTTTGTAAATGTCTTACTATTAGACTGTGACTCTGATTCATATGTCTAAACCATTATTAAAAAATCTAACTGTTGAATGAAAAACAAAAAAGAACATGACTGGTGTGCTCATAGGCTAAAACCTATAATCTATAAATATACCTCACCTAAGAGAAGGGCAATTTCCTGTTAATGTTCACACCTTGAGTACTTAGTAGTTTGTAATATCCAGTGTATCTGAGTAACTGAAGGAAGTCAAGTTGTCTAGTTAATATCGGGTAAAAAGAAAATCTTCAAAATACATTTAAAATTGTATCATCTATCCTCCCCTTCACAGTTCCAACCCTGGCCTATGCCTTCATCGTTTCTAGTCTGGATTAGAGCAGTCTATTGCAGCAGCCCCCCCAAACAGGCTGCTCTTTTTACAGCAGCCAGAGTGAGCCTATTAAAACAAAAACCGGAAGCCCTCCAGTGGCTTCCCTTTCCACTCCAAGGAAAACTAACAGCCTGGAAGCCATGCATAATCTGGCTGCCAGTTTCTCCGACCTCTCCTGCACCTTCTCTCTCCTTAACCACTCTGTGCCAGCAACGAGTCTGCCCTGCTGCCTGGCCCTTGACCATACCAGACACAGGTCACCACTTCCACGTGGTTGTAACTCTACCTGGAATGCTCTTCCCCTAAATGACCTCCTGTCTCACTCACCTCCTGTGGGGGTCCTGATTCACCCCACAGAGGCTTTCTCTGACCATTCTTTTAGAATTCCCAACACTCCCGGTCCCCTTCCCTGGTTAATTTTTCCCCGTAGCACCTATTGCCTTCTAAAATATGTATTTTATTCAGTTTTTTAAAAATTATTGATCTTCCTCCCAATAGACTGTAAACTGCATAAGAACATGGATTTCTATTTTTATTCAGTGGAGGCCCTAGTACTAGAAAAATGACTAGCCTATGAATGATACATGATACATATATTTTGAATAAATAGATCAGTGGAAGGAAAAAAGGAAGGAGCAGAAGGAGGGAGAAAGGAAGGACAGCTCGTGCCTGGAAGTAGCACTCTGAATTTCTGTAAGGGGAGTATGTTTTGCCTAGGCGCATAAATTGAAGTTTTTTGGGCCAGCGCCCTGCAAGGGCACAGCCAGTTCCTCAAGTCAGAGGTTAAGCGACTTGCTGGAGATTGCTTCGTGTTTTAGTGGGAGAACTGGGCCTACAGCCAACGCGCATGCTCCTTTACCAGCACGCCAACCCCGCCCGGCGACTGCGACAGGTGCGCTGACTTAATAACCAACAATCAATCTTAGGCAGCTTCTGTGTATTTTTTCCTGATTGTGAGTTTGCATTTTAAAGTTAGAAAGTTATAGAAATTCAGGTTACAGAGGTTTATGAGTATAAAGTAACAATTAAAGCAAACTTTTCTATGCACACATTTAACTCTTTGTGCCTAATGATAAAAGGGGCCTTTTGATGCCCTCTCCCTGTTAGTAACCACATTCAGTAGGAAAGTGGCAGAACAATTCAGGTACTACAGCTCATGTGGCCACAACTCTAAGGCACTAAGAAGGATACAGAGTAAGTGTATGGCATGTTTCTTGGTTTTATTATCTCACCAATGGAGTAAAAATGATAAGAAATGAAAAACTTGAAAAAAAAAAATCTTTGTTTTTTTATACCCCTCCTGCAAAACAATTCTAGCATATATTTTCTCAAAAGTGCTTTGAGGATGAGTACTGTTCTGAGAGGGGGAGTGGTGGGCGAGAACTCTATTTTTGTGTGATCTAGAGAGGGAGTAGGGGTGGGGGGAAGAAGTGAAAATAAAACATTTTTAGAACCATCAGCGATTAATTATAAAAGGGACCATGGAGTACCCCTCTCCTCCCACCAGCACTCCGTTTTAGAAATGCAAAAATAGAAACATGGAACCGCGCATCTATTATCACACATTCTATGACCAAATTGGAGTAGGAACCCGAATCACATGATTATCAATTCGGAACCATTCCCCTGTTTTGTACTATTTCCATACACTACGAGGTGAAGATATGGTGAATGTTTAAATAAAAATGTACTCATATTACTGTAAAAGACACATTGCCATTTAATCTCCCTTAAAATACTCTCCCTCGCTTTGAACACACTTATCCCATCGTTCCTGCCACTTTCTGAAGCAGTTCTGGAAGTCCTCTTTCGTGAGTGTCTGTACTTCATTCTCCATCATGACAATGCTCTGTGTCACACATCGCTTCTGGTACAGCAGTTTCTATCAAATAAAAACATCACACTGTGTCCTTATCCACCTTATTCACTGGATCTGGCACCATGTGACTTCTGGCTCTTCCTTACGGTCAAAATGACCATGAAAGGTAAATGTTTTGAATCGATTCAGGACATCAAGGCAGCCACAACAGCACAACTAAAGACACTCACAAAAGAGGACTTCCAGAACTGCTTCAGAAAGTGGCAAGATCCATGGGATAAGTGTGTTCACAGCAGGGGGTGGCGGTAGTATTTGGGATTAATGGCAAAGTGTTTTTTACTGTAATAATTCTTTTTTAATTTAAACATTCACCGTAGTTTTGGATCACACCTCATAAGCTGCACTTACCGAAAAATAAAAATGCAATGTTACAGTCAAATAAAATCCAGAAGTGCCACAGAGAAGAGCTAAATTTATGTTTTCAGTGATATAATGGTATATGCTGAAGTTGAAGAAGGTCAAGCTGTAAAAAGGATACATTGGTCAAGAGAATTTACCCAGGTTGTTTGACTCCAGACACTATCTTTTTCTCATTAACCATATTACCTCTAAACCTAGAATTTACAAAAATCATGGACATTGATATTTCATTAGGGATAACTGGATTTAAATATCTCCATGAAGGTGATGTTGAGTGGGTTTGAAATCCGGTGGGAGCATTTGGTCCTTCCATTTTGCAGATGAGGAAACTGAGTCTCACAATGTTACAAAACTACAAAGGGGTGGACCTGGATTGGAATCCAAATCTGACTCCAAAGCTCAGCCTCTGTGAAGAGGGGTCCTGGTTGCCTTAGACAGGATACACTGGAGAATAGGGAAGACCTATATAAAGAATCACCCAAAGCATCCTTCACAATTTGGCTGGGATCCTACTTTATATTACCTAAGTCTAATGCAGGCAGAGCCTTCCACAGGCAGGAGGGTAACCCGAGAATCCTGCATATATGAAGTTCTCAATGAATGTTTGTTAAATTGAATTATAACTATGGTATAATTGTATAAGTATCACCATAATAATTACTTATAATAACATAATACATAACTTTCACTTAGTCTCAAAATATTATCTTTAGAAGCTAAAAGGTGCTATTAATGTTATTTATTTGCATATGTGTCTCTCTTACTAAACTTGAAGCCTCAAGGGGAGACAGAAGTTCGTATTTCTCTCTAAATCTGATTCTAGTGTATTCACTCATGTAGCAAACATTTAAGGGACAAACGAGTTCATGTGTCCAAAAGAGATTCAGGGCAAATACTATTTTTAGAAAACCGAGGCTCTGGGGTTGCATTTTCTGCCAAGCTAGCAAGTGGCAAAGTTAGTCTTTGAATTAGAGTTCTCATTAATTAATTATTCTTCCATTATTTGTATTTCATATTCCAAAGTACCTTACATCACCTCTCTAATAGACATGAGGACATGTTCCCCTCTATTTCTTACCGGGCCATTCCAACTTCCAGTCACCTGGATCCCTCTCTGTCCCTTTTCCAAGTCTCCCAGGTCAAAGATTTTGCAAAACCCCTTTAATTGTCAGATAAATAAAATCACATTGCTCATAATTACCAGGGACAATTTCGTGTAATTAGATGTTAACTTCAGTGTCCCCTTTCTTTTATGACTCCACATAAATACCTGTTCCTGTCTCAGTCTGAGAGGAAGCTCGGTTGGAAATGTACCTGCTTTGTTGCTCTCTGTGTAATTAACTACCATTAAAAGCCACTAATTAGATCGTAAGTTTTAAATATGTTGCCCTAATTACCTTTGGTACATGGTGCATTGAGTTGGGAGGGCAAGTCCTTGGCTGTGTCACTAAGAAAATTAACAGAGCTATTGGGTTTCTTCTTCTTTCCGCCCACCCTCCTCCATTCATAAACGGTAAAATGAGAACTTAGGGGATGGGGTTGGATAGAGGCAGGGGAAAGATTGTGGACAAAATATGTGTCCTTGGGCAAAGCCAAGCCAGGGATATCTCAAACAGTCTCTGTAATCTGCTCACTAGTGTGCAAGATGGAATGGTAACAAACTTTGCCTTAGCATAGAACCTGCCACATACTAAGTGCTTATGAGTTATTGAATGAGTGATTGGCTGAATAAATGGGTGAATAAAAAAATAGATTAGAAGCAACATAGCACGATCATTAAGAACTTCAATTTTGAAATAAAAGCAATTTATAGATTTGAAGTCTAGCTCAGGTAATTACTAGCTTAGTTAGAGAAACTCTGATGCTATGCTTTCTCTTTTGTAGTGGGGAAATAATGATTCCTAACACCCAAGTTGTGATGAACTATTAATAACGTGAGTTTCTATTTCCACATACTAAGCTCTCAATAAATCTTAGCAGTGATGATGATGTGGCTATGAAATGTGCAGTTTAGAAATTCTCAAATGAGCCCCAGTACTGAAGCTATCCTGTGATCCTTTTTTTGTTTCTATTTTCATATTTTTGTCCCAACACACCATTAGGCACTCTGAGGCCTAATGGTGTGTTGGGACAAAATATAAAACTATCATGTGTTATATAAAAGCAATAACACTGTCGTGATATTAGCACCCATTCACAAGCAGGACTAAACTATTTCAGGACATTTGTTAGGCCCCTGGTTAGTCCCAGAGTAACTGAGGGAGAAAATACAGTCCTTCATCTAAAAAGGACACAATCTGATTAAGCTACAAGTGTGTAAAAATAACACCATCTGTGCTATAGCAAAGGCCTTTACAAAGTACTAGGTGGAAGGAAGCCCAGTAGAACTTCACAGCGGGGCAATATCAATGAGCCACTTATTGAATCATTTCTATTTTCATCAAAGTACTTAAAAGATGGCTTCTGTCACAGGGAGCTATAACAATAATGATAATAATAGTAAGAACAATAGTAGCATTAATTGAGAAAGTATTACTTGCCAGAATCCAAATGTTTTTTCAATAGTTATTGATAAGTATAACAAACCTACATGTAGAGACAAAAAAATGGAGGTTTGTAGAGATTTCATAACGTGCCCATGTTTGCATATGAAAGTTTGCAAATGGCAAAGCTGAGGTTCTCCTAACAAAACTGGAGTTCTTAAACCCTACCCAATTACTTCCATGGTTAGTAAGGGAAATAACTGGGGTTTCTTTTATTTTTTGTTGAAAAATCAGCAGAGCCAGGTGTCCCTACAGGTATTTCCGCTTCATTCTCTGTCTCTGGGCATCAGCTTCTTTGTCCCATGAAAGCCAGTGAAGAGCTGGATGACCTCTCAGGAGCCTTCCAACTGCTCATTTTTCTACTTGATGTTTTCTATTGCTCTAAGAATTGAGTGAGTATGCCAAGCCATCCCAAGCATACTATGGTTTCCCTAAAGTCAAGGCAAGTCTTCTTACACCTTTCAAAACACCTGGCAATGTGCCAAATGGAAAAGTGTACCTCTCTGTGTCTGTCCATCTCTCTCTCTCTCTCTCTCTCTCTCTCTCTCTCTCTCTCTATATATATATATATATATATATATATACACATACAACACAAATGTGTATATACACATGTATACACATATATATGCATACACATGTGTATACTTAGTGAGATTGAGCCCCAGTTCTTTTTCAAGATGTGTGTGTATTGCCCTTGACATTGTTCTCTGTCCACTTGGTTTTTGTATATCCCATATAGCAGACCTATAGTTGAAGGTTAGGTTTATGTGCACAACCCCTAGACCATTGCCAGGATCAAATAGGTTTGTATCTACCTTGTCTGTACAGAGATGAAAGGGTGCCTTTTCCTATCTCCACTGCCTGCCTCTAACATTCTAAACAGATGGAGGGCACTGAAAACTTGCAATCATCAGAAATGCCTGTTAGCAGATCTCCTGCCCAATGGCCATTCCATTTCCATGTGGCATAACAATGTCTGCCTCTGCCTGGGCTCTATGTGTCTGTTCAGTTCAGATACTCGATAGAATCTAGGTAGGACCCATGAGACTAGATTTGCATTTCTCATGGGATATGATGTAATTGCCTCACATGTGACCAGAGATCCATTCCCAAGCTAATGGCATTTATGTTCTTGTGTAATTCCTTCCCCTTGAGTGTAAGCTCGACCTAGTTCCTGGCTTCTAATAAATAGCCTCATGGCCCAGTATTAGCTCTTTGCGAAGGAATCCTAGGAAAGACACGGCATTTTTCCTAGCAGATTAGTTTTAAAACCTAGTCATACATCTCATCTTTGTTCACTCACTTATTCAACACATATGTAATGAGCTTATATTATGAGTAAGGCAATAAGCTAAGTGCCAATAATTTACAGATGAAAGGCACAGCTTCTACTTTCAATATATAATTAGTGTGCACTTTGATAACTTGAGATTGGTGTGTGCCCAGGTTTCCAGTATAGGACGTTCAGGATACTCAGTCTGATCAAGTGTGGGGCATGGGCAAGAAAGGTTTTATGAAAGAAATAAATACTAAGCTAAGCTAATCTTTAAATAAAAGAAAGAAAGAGAAAAGAAAAGAAAAAAAAGCTATCTAGGCAGAGAAGCTATAGGGAAGATACTTCAGACAGTGGGAGAAGTGTGAGCAAAAGATGCTAGCTGATTGTTGCTTTTGAAAATATTGTCTGAACTAGGCAAGAACATTGGAAACTTTGAAAGAGAGTCGAACATCAACTTTTCTGATACCAATACTTAACTAAATTCTTACTGTTCTACTTAAAACTATGAATGGGCAGCAAATTTGCTTTGTCCTTGGCATGTAGTCATGTAATGATAGGAGAGGAATTCTGAAATGAGATGGAGGTTTTGGATAGCTCTGAATCTTGGTTTGGGCTAAACATACAAAATCACTTTAAGCTTTAAATATAAGGAGATGCATGTGGCATATAAGAATGCAGTGTTAAAATAACCAAAAGGTTATTTGTTCAAAAAAATCTTAAGACTATTCTTGAGAAACTACCCATTCCTGTCCAAAGCTTACTCTCTTATTTCTGTCCAGTGTGAGGCACTGGGTGGTTTCTATTTCCCAATTTTTCCCTTCCTTCAGGGACTTGGAGCAAAACCATGGGGATATTTGCAGGGGTCTATCTGTCTCTCTTCAAGGTCTGAATGATAAGCCAAGCGGAGAAATTGAATTTTTCACTTCTCTAAACACTTTTGGCCCCTAGGAACACTGGAAAAGGTCAAGAATTTTGAAGCACGTTCTTCCCCAGCCTACGGAATCGAAACTTCTTTTTTAAAAGGTTGTGCAAGGCCCAGTGAGACAGTCAGTCGTGATGGAGCATAGGAACCACAGTTTGTGTCCTGTGTGATGGCCTGTGTTCCTCTTGGCAGGTTTACTCTGAAGGCAGTTTCTCTAGAGAGATTTGTTTCTCTCATTAGTGCAACTGCAGGAGGGAAAAGACAAAAGTTTAAAGTAAACTGGGAATCGGGTGAGGACTCTTGCTTTTCATATTTCCTTCCCCCTTTTTTAAATTTTTAAATTTTTACTATCTTCTTTTTTTTTTTTCTTTAAGTTGTGTGTTCCCACTAGCTCCTTTTTCCTTCCTTTTAGTTTTTTTAACCAGTCTCATCATCAGTTTTTCCCCTTTCCGTTGTTGACCCACATGATAGGCATCCTGTAAAATAGCTCCCAACGATCCTTACCTCTGGTATTCATGCCCTTGTGTAGTCACCTCCCCATGAGTGTAAGTTGGGCCTAATGACTCACTTCTCATAAGTAGATTATGACAAAAATTATGGGATGCCACTTCTAAGGTGAGTTGATGAAAAGAGCATGACTTCTATCTTGCTCTCTCTGGGAGCCATCCCTCTGACTATGAAGAAGCCCACGTGTCAGGGAACTGACGTCTCCAGCCAGGAGCTGGAGACCTGAGACCGTCCAACAGCCATGTGACTGGGCTTGGAAAAAGATCCTTCCCCACTTGAGTCTTGAGATAACTGATCCCTTATTTCTGCCTGGTGATTGCAGCCCCATGAGAAACCTTGTGGCAAAGGACATAGCTCTAAGCACACCTGGATACCTGACCCCAGAAACTATGAGATAGTGTTTAGCGTTTTAAGCCACTCAGTTTGGGGGTGATTTGTTCTACAGCAATAGATCGTTAATGCTAGCCACACCCTTTCTTGTCACTCCTCTTCATGACTTCCTTTATTGAACCTCTTTCTGATTTTACTTCTTTTTCTCTATGTCTTACTTCTCAAGTACACAGATTTCAAATTCGAATGTGACTCTGAAAACTATAAGAATCAGAATGCTTTTCTTTCAGTAGCAGTCAAACCAAATCATGTATCTGCTAACATAATCTACATAATGGAAAGGTCAGCTTCCCTGGCCTCCTTTTTATTTATTTGTCTGTTTGTTTGCTTGTTCGTTTATTTAGCCTATTTATTTTTATTATTAATTTTTAAAGATTTTTACTAAAATATAGCTAACATACAATATTATAATCAGTTTCAGGTGTACACCATAGTTATTCAACATTTATATACCTAAAGAAGTGATCACCATGATAAGTCCAGCAAACATCTGACACTGTACCACGTTATCACAATATTATTGACTATATTTCCTATGCTGTATATAACATCCCCATGACTTGTTTTGTACTTGGAAATTTGAACCTCTTATTCCCTTTCACCTTATCTCCCCTTTTTCAAATTTTTCAAAAGCAGTTGGTATTCAATATTATTTTATATCAATGTCAGGTATACAGCATAGTTGTTAAACATTTGTATAATTTAAGAAGTGATTCCCTGACTAGTACCCACCTAGCACTATACATAGTTATTACATGTTGATTATATTCCCTGTGCCGTACTGTACATCCCCATGACTTTTTTGTAACGACCAATTTGTATTTCTTAATCCCTTCACCCTGCCTCCCAACCCCCCTACCATCTATCACCCTGATAATCTAGGACCCATCTGACCCCATCCGTAGTTATTACAATATCATTGACTGTAATCCTTATGCTGTACCCTACATCCCCATGACTACTGTGTAACAACCAATTTGTACTTCTTAATCCCTTCCCCCTTTTCACTCACCCCCAAACCCCCTCCCATCTGCAACCATGAAAATATTCTCTGTATCTATGAGCTTGTTTCTGTTTCGTTTGTTCATTTATCTTGTTCTTTAGATTCCACTTAGAAATGAAATTATATGACATCGGTCTTTCTCTGTCTGACTTACTCCACTCAGCACCATACCCTCTAGGTCCATCCATGATGTCGCCCTGGCAGCCTTTTAATTGTAATCTGTGGTAATTTTTTGTTCATTTATTTCAGTAAAACTATTTATTGGGGAGCTATTATAATTAAATGTCAGCTGTCATGTGAATAGAAACATGAATATTCCTCCTGCCATCAAAGATATTGTCCTTTGGAAAAAAATTAAAATGTTGAAAATGAAGCGGACCATGAAAGGGATACCCTTAGGGGTCTTTGTTAAGAGGAGAGAGAGACCACTTTCTACTTGGAGGATCCATGAAGGCTGATAAAGGAACAACTCTGTGCTGAGTGTTGTGGGATACACTGGATTTGCATATGCCCATTCAGGCTTCTGCGAGTGTCCCCCCCACTGAGAGCCCATCTGTCTTACACTGGTCCTAGGATCATCTCCTACTTAACATGCAGGAACCGATCTGAATTCTACTTTCTGGGGCCTCCCTCCACAACCTGTCTAGATAATTGATTGTTTACCTTTTCAGTGTTTCCCCAGCCCTCACCAACTTTGTCTACTCCAGCATTTCTCAAATCACTGCTTATCTGGCTCTTCCGTTCATCAAGGGAAAAAGTAGAGTTTGAGAGGAAAGGAACAATTGACTATTTTCAAGGCTAAGATGGTGGCAGACAGACAGGGTAGGAAGGCACCGTGTTTCCCCAAAAAGAAGACCTAGCAGGACAATCAGCTCTAATGCATCTTTTGGAGCAAAAGTTAATATAAGACCCAGTATTATATTATATTATATTTATTATATTATATATTATATTATATTATATTATATTATATTATATTATATTATATTATATTATATTATATTATATTATATTATATTATACCCGGTCTTATATTATAGTAAAATAAGACTGGGTCTTATATTAATTTTTGCTCCAAAAGACGCATTAGAGTTGATTGGCTAGGTCTCATTTTTTGGGAAACACGGCATAAGATAATACAATGTTAGACCATCAAAAAGTTGTTTGTTTCAGAGAGAGAGAGAGAAAGAGAGAGAGAGAGAGAAAGAGAGAATGATTGTTGAGGAAAAAAGTGATTTCTGACCATAAACCACTCTCATCAGTTACTTCCAACATGGGGCAGTGGGGTGGTTTCTATTTCCCATTTCTTTTCTTCCCTGGGACTTGGAGCAAAGCTGTGGGGGTATTCAAAAAGTGTCATAGATTATTGTGCTTGGTTGTGATTTTTCAATGAACTTTGTAATATACAGAGGGTGCCAAAAAGCTATGCACATTTTAAGAAAGGAAAAAAAAACTATTAATTGTAATACTCAATATACATTGATAACAAAAGATGAATACAAGTCACATTTGACGTCTGCAATTACAAGAGGTGCTCAAAGTGGTTACCATCAGCGTCCAGACACTTCTGATTACAGCAAACTACTGCTTGAGCATAGATAACATCTCTTAAAATGTGTGTACATTTTTTTTGGCATCCCCGGTATATGTTTCTTTGGAAAATGATGGATGAGGGACCAAGGGCTTGGAGTTATCCTCTTTTTGTCTTGGAAGTCAACATATTTCTAGAGATTAAAAAAGGTAAATTATCTGTGTCTTTTGGCATTATTCTTCCAAATTGCATTTTCAGTGAGATACACAAAAGTTAAATAACTAAATTTGAGCTACATCATTGCCAGGCATTACTTTTGTTATTATATACAGGACGCTTAGTACATTTTAATTTGTTTTCTAGTTTTATTGAAATGTAGCTGACATATAACATTGTATGAGTTTAAGGTAAACACAATGTTGATTTGATACATTTATGTCTTGTAAAATACTTCTAAGTGACCTTGGTCATTTATAAAATATCCCAGCTTACAATACTAACTGTAGAATCTTTAGAAAAACAAAGCCTTAAAAATACTCATATTGTAGACAGAGTAATTTATATCCCTGAAAGTTTCATGATAACAAATCATTTACTATAGGGGATATATTGGAAACTGCCTAAATGATCAGCAATAGGAAAATAGTATTAAATATCACGGTACATCAACCCAGTGGATTCTTATGCAGCCATAAAATTGGTAAAGAAGACATGAGCATTATATGAAAGTGTTTATTTATTATTTATTTATTTGTAAATTTTATTGGGGAACAGTGTGTTTCTCCAGGGCCCATCAGCTCCAAGTCATTGTCCTTCAGTCTAGTTGTGGAGAGCGCAGCTCAGCTCCAAGTCCGGTTGCTGTTTTTAATCTTTAGTTTCAGGGGGCACAGCCCTCCATCCCACATGGGAATTGAACGGGCAACCTTGTTAAGAGCTCGCGCTCTAAACAACTGAGCCATCTGGCTGCCCCTCCGGCAGCCCTTCTGGCAGCTCAGTGGCAGCTCATTGTCTTCAATCTAGTTGTGGAGGGCGCAGCTCACTGGCCCATGTGGGAACCGAACCGGCAACCCTGTTGTTCAGAGCTCACACTCTGACCAACTGAGACATCCGGCTGCCTGTATATAAAAGCGTTTATAATGTGATATTAATAAAAAGAAGAAAATGCTAAATTTTATGTAAACCAAGATTACAATATACAATTTATATTTCCTTATGAAAGAAAAGAATCATAGAAAATAAAAACAGCTGCTCTGTTGGGGGGGGGGAAATATATATATATATATATATATATATATATATATATATATATATAAACACATAATTTTATATAAAAACTACATATATATAGTTTTTAATTATAATGCAGTTTTTCAACTCTAAATTTTGGATCTGATAATTCCTTGGGAAGGGAAATCTTGTGCATTATAGAATGTTTAACAGCATCCCTCACTTCTACCCATTAGATTCAAGTAGAATTTCCCCAGTTGTGACAACCAAAATTGTCGCCAGACATTGCAAATGAGAAGCAAAATCACCCCTGGTTGAGAACCCCTGTTTAAATAACCTATTTCATTATTTTAAATATATTTTTAAAAGAAATAATATCTTAAAAAATGAGAAGAATCTTTACCCTTGACCTAGTGTTCTCTTCAGCAACTTACCAAAGAACAGTGGAAATCAGAAATGTACTGAATGTAACAGACAAAAGAGTGAAGTATTAATGCGTGATGACCTGCTTGGGGATGTCAGCAAACTCCACCATTCCTCTGAGTTCTTGCAAAATGGGGGAAGAAATCGGTACATGTTATATAAGATTATCTTCTACTGACAGTGCAGAGTATTTTTATCCCGGTGGAAGTTGCCTCTGGGCTCTGAAACCTTCTGTCAGGGAGTAAAGAAAACTAATTGCAGTGAAACATCTTTTCAGGCAACCTGTCCATCACCAAATTCTATATGTAGGGGGAATGCACATTTCCTTTAGAAAACGTTTCAGTGGAACTCAAACCCCATAGGGATTCCTTTTTAGGGCCAGGGAAACTCTACACAGTGTAGGAACTTTAGTTCAGTTCAGAAGATGTTACAGTTTCAAGGTGCTATTAAGGAGTCCTCCATCACCTGGCTTGACCCCTTCTTTTATATTCAAGGTAACTGGAAACCAGAGAAGTTAAGTTACTTGCCAGTTCAACACAGCTAATTAGTTGCACATCATAATATTAAGCCTGAGTTGACCTGAAGTTTATCCTTTAGGCAAACTATGTCTTTAAAAAACATCTCCAATGTCTGCAATTGTATATCATTGGAAAGGACTTTATTCCTAGATGATGATGTCCTCCACAGTGATTGACATATATGTTGGTCTTCAAATAGAATGTAAATTTCAAACATTTAGTGAATAAACATTTATTGGGTATTGTCCATGTGCCCAGTTCTGAGCTACTCAGTGGGTTTGTAATATTAGAATAAACATGTTTTGTACTTGTTCTTCTATTGTCCTAGCCCCACACAATCTGCTGTACAAATGAAAGACATTCAGTCAATATTGATGCTGGCTAAGGTTCTAGGATAGAGTTAGCTTGGATCTGGATTCTTGAGGCTCTCCATCTGTACTCCTAGGAACGTTTCCTCCATTCTTCCCCTTCAGCTGACATTTCCAGCTTCCCACATCATCATCACAGGTAAATATGTATGTTAATGTATATGCAATAACCCTGTCACAAAAAAAACCCACAAAAAACAATACGAGGAGCACTTGAATTTAGGAAAAGGAAACTCCAGCAGCCTATGTAAGAAGTGTAACAAAAGACACCAACCCCAACTCTGTGCAACAGAGAAAAGTGTGGACCTAACAATGGGCTAAATGCCAGAAATTCTTGAATCTTATTAGGATTTTCATTGGATAAAGGTTTGATCACAGGACTTTTGTGGGGTTTTTTTGGTTGGTTTGTTTTCCTACTTCCAGGGGCCATTTGCATTGTGATCATTGCCCATAGAAAGGAGGCTTTTGAAGGTGTCCTGCCACTTGGGTCTTTCCATAATGAATCTGGGGGGACATATCTACACTACCTGATTCATTGGTGTAGCCAAGTAGGGACCAAAATTCCTTCTCATTAGAAAGACATGATAGCAAAATATGAAAACAGACAAAGAGGTATTCATGGACACTGGGCATCGTCGTCTACACTGGAGTAATTGGAGTTTTATGGGGCTGAGAATCAGGAAACTCCAATTTTAATTCTGGTTCTGTGACTCTGTGTTGTAAGACTCTTAACCTCTAAATACCCCTGGTGTCCTCATCTGTTTATTAGGGAAAGGAGCACTGGGCCCAGTATTAAATGTGCAAGTGGAGAGGTGCTGATTGTAAGTGAATACAATGGAGTATTTGTTGGAATGTGTACCATAAGAACATTGCAAATCATTAATATAAGAAGATTTTAAAGGAAATGTTATATATATATATATATATATATATATATATATATATATATATATACATAATATATATTATATATATATATATATATTTTAAAAAGTCAGTATCCATCCATTTTTTGTTTTCTTTAAGATAGATGCAATCAGAACAAATAATTATTGTGTCTGCATGATAAGGAAGCTATGATGTATGCATCCTAGGTGAACAGTTCTTTGTTTTAATCAGCACAGACTAATTTTTATGGCTGTGAAAAATAACTGGATTTAAGAAAGAAAACATTAAAAAAAAAAAATGGGGTCAGTAATGTCTTACGTTGAGTTTCTTAGAAGCAGAGCCTTAGTTGAAAATGGTTGCACCAGTGACTTATTGAAGGAGATGTCAGGGGAGAAACCTGTAGGGAGTGGGGGAAGCAGGCAAGGGCCTGGGATAAAGCTCAGCAAAGGTGTGATTTCAGTTGGAGTCTAACTTCAACCTGACCCCAGGAGATCTCTGAGATATGAACTACATCACAGAACTGGTTTTACCTGGTGGCAAGAGTGCTGGCCTTTTTATCCCGAATCAGGCAAACAGTCCTTGTTTTCAGGCCATCCTCTGAGAAGGTGTAACTTCCTAGGTTTCTTCAGGCACACTGACTTCCATTGGCTGAGGGAAATAAATTGGTGAGTGATTGGCAGCCAACATTTATAGCATCTGAAGAACAAGTTCACCTACCAGGTCCTAGGGACCTGGGTTTGACACTAGTGGCATTTATTACATATAATAAAGGAGGCTTCCCGGAGCTACTAATTGAGTTAAACCTAACTCTTGTTCTCCAAAATAATATACGTTCCTGGAAGCCAGGGCGTTTCTCTGTCTTGTCCTCAGTACTTAGAAAACTACCTGGCTCATAGAATGTGCTCAGCAAACGTGTGTTGAATGAAGGAAGGAATCCCGGACAAATATTTTCAACCTAGTCTATCCTCCATATTTTGGTGCACACTTCCCCTGGGGTTTCTACTGAATGAATGCTCTCCTTTCTCCTCTCCATCTTTCTCGTGTTTTTCAAAGTTTACCAGATAATCAAAGTTTATCTATGAAGCACTCTTTGACTACGGGCCACAGGAAGCTCTGTGGTGTGTGTGTGTGTGTGTGTGTGTGTGTGTGTGTGTGTGTGTGTGTGTATGAGCGAGAGACTGAGAGACATTGAGAGATTGCATGTGTGTGGATGATATTGCGTGTGTGTGGGTACATGCCTCCATGTATGTGTTCTGCCTAGTTATGAACTCAAATTAAACATGCCTTTTCCTGGCCCCACAACCACCAACTAACCCCCCTCTTCTGAAATATCTCCATAATTATGCACATGTTACTCAGATTATCAGTCAATACCCCGTTCACCATTACCCACACTTAATAATACTAAGAACTAGAGTAATAATAAATCGTATTTATTGAGTACTTACTATGTTCCAGGAACTATACTTACCATGGGATGTGCCTGTGTTATTTGATATGATAATCTCATAATGCAGGTACTTTATTATCTATTTTTTCTGGGTGAAGGGACAAGAGCTTAGCAAGTTTAAGTAGCTTGTCCAAAGCCACACAGCTAACAAGAGAAGAACTAGGACTTAAACATAATCAGCAGATGCCACAACCTGGTCTTAGTCTCAACGTTATAATATCTTACTGACTCAAATATTTCAATAGCTTGCTAACAAATCTCCCTTCTTCAATGTATTCTACACACTGCAGCCAGGATTATCTTTACAAAACATCAATCTGGTGATGTCACTCCTCTCTGAAAACTCATCAGTGGCTTTCCATCAAGCTCAAGAAAAAGCCCAAACCCTTAACATAGTTTTATAAAACCCACCCTGACTCTCCCCTTAAATACATCTCTATCTGCATCCCTTGTCTTCCTTTACATTGCTCAGATATTGAACTTCCTTCAGATTCTTAAAGACACCCTCTCCCTCCCTTCTGGACCACAACATGGGCTGAAAGTAAAAAGGATCTCTTCTACTCCTGTTCCCCTCATTTGAATATACAATCTTCAAAACACAGCCCTTGACTTCCTAAAATTGTTGTAACTGTCCTTCTTTGAGACCTGTGCCTGGTTTAT
Organism: Rhinolophus sinicus; assembly: GCF_057876585.1. Lineage (NCBI taxonomy): Eukaryota > Metazoa > Chordata > Mammalia > Chiroptera > Rhinolophidae > Rhinolophus > Rhinolophus sinicus. The sequence goes on along the minus strand of NC_142516.1, from coordinate 14,545,235 downwards.
TCATTGTTTTATCCCCACAGACTAGAAACGAGCTTGGAAGATAGTTGACAGTCAATCGTCTGCTATATAATAGGTTCCTGGTAACTACTTATTTATTAGTTGTTATTGTTACTAATTTTTACATTGACTTCAGTCACAATGTTCACATTTTTCAGCCAGGAAATTTAATGTTTGACTAATTGCTCTTAATTCAACCCAGAGTATAAAATGACGGATTTGTTGGGTTGAAGGTTATCAAAATAGGGCTACTCCCTAATGAACAAATCCCCACGATAGTTTATCCCCACGATGGTTTAGTAATTATGGAGTGTAATTGTACAGTGTCTATGTGAATCTCTCCAGCTATGGGGAACTCACTACTACCTAGGAGAAGTTTCTCTGTCCTGAAAGGGTCATGGATTTTAGCATGTTTTTCTCATATTGAATCAATACTTTCCCCCTATCTCGTGGAGCTTGTTAGACAGGAAACCCAGAATGCCATTAGCAACGCAGTAGAGAGCAAGCTGGCTTTCTCCTTCTTTTATGCATCTGGGCTCTCCTCCCTGGAATTCTAACTGAGGGACCATTTGAACACCCCTGAACTGGGGAGTGAGTGGGGGGGCATGGAGAGAGTCTTAATGCCTGGGTTGAAGCTGTCCCTCAGAGCAATCATTGCCCAGTGTTCTTGGCTTTAGCTCAACCTGCCTATGTGACAGTCCCTTCTCCCTGACTCAGCTTTTTGTGTCCAGACAAATGATTCACAGCCAGTGCATTTTTCTGCTCCTACTAAATAGGCCCTCTAACCATCACTGTATCTTTCAATTCCAGCTAACAGCTTGGACAGCAGTTTTTTTTTAAATGTTCCTAAGCAGGCATGCTCTGTCAGAGATATCATGTGGAATCCTCTGTGAATGCTTCCTGTATCACTCGGGCTCACGGGATCGCTGCTGTCTCTAGACCCAGGGTGAAGTCCGTTCCACTTATTGTATTCATTTATCCATTGACAAATTGTTTACCAGTCTCTGTCATTTCTTGAATCTTAGCTAAAACTGACTAAGCACTAACTATAAGCCAAGCATTGAGCTAAATGATTTGTACAAATGATCTCATTTCATTTTCACCAAAATGCTTTGAGATTGGTACTATTACTATTCTCGTCTTACAAGAGGGGAAAACTGAGGTACAAAGAACTTAAATGGCTTGCCCAAAAGCAGATAGCAAGTTAGCGGAAGAGAAGGATTTGACCCCAGAAATATGATTTCAGGATTAAGCACCTATCCTATCCTTATGTTCCTATGCTAGAGTTTCATGGATGGTATAAGCTGATGTTGACCTTTAATTTATTTTGTGACCTTTGATATCTCATCTCAACTCTCTGGGCCTGTTTTCCTTCATAGTAAAAAAGGCATAGCTGAGTTGAGTGTTTCTATGATTAATTAGATATAGTAAAGCTATATCCTTTACCATAATCATATATGGTAGGAAGATAAAGAGATAGGATATGAACAAACATTTCCCTCCAATGGAGGATATGAGGAAATCACAGGGCCTGTTCATGGTACCAGCTGCATCCTTCTTATATATCTATAGTTAGAAAGCCCAGGAATAACTCAGAAAACTTGTTCTCACTTATCTGTAGGTATCACCTACCTCGATGGTGACTTAAAGAGTTTAGATTCTTTAATAGTCTGGATTTACAAATAAAATGAGCATATTTCAAATTCTTAAATGTATTGGGAAGTAAGAGAAAGGGGAAAGAAAGAAAACAGTGTTGTGCCAGTGTGTGTGTGTGTGTGTATGTGTGCGCGCGCGCGCGCACGCATGAGCTATAACTTAAAAGATGACTCCGAAACCTGGCCATGACAGAGACGCGTGGTCGTCTACTCCAGCAGTCATATCATATTTCTTTGTTATTGTCTCCTGAAACAGAGATGTGATGTTGGAATTCCATCAGTCCTTTTGGTCCGTGGTAATGGGGGTTCACTCTGCCACAAAGCATGCATGGCAGGGTGTGGAGGCAGCAGAATCCCTGACGACGTTATGGACGTGCCATGCCAATCCTGGACAGGCTACCTTCTGACATACACGACAGGATGAACTTTCAATCTGTGTAACCCACTAAGCCATCCTTATTTGGATTCTGTTTTTCCTTTAGGCTGCTAAATTGGCTAAGGAAAGGCAAACAAAAGGAACTTAAAACTCAATTTCAGTTTCCTAGTTGCCAAAGTAAAGAGTGAACCCTAGGACTATCAGAGGATAAAACCTGGATTAGAGGGACCTGATCCAAATTAATACATCTTATTTCTTAAGTGAAAAATATTAATGAGGGATTATATGGCAGCCACAGAAGAAGATCCCAGCGATCAGTGATATCCAAACGTATAATCCATATCTCCATCAGTGGAGATTTTCACATTTAAATTCAATGACTACATATTGGGTAGCACAGGAAAATTATTTGTTAGGAAAGGGGTTTGTTTACCCCTACAACCTCTCATAATTATGCCTTTATTTTTGGTTTGTCTCAGAGACCACCATCTGACTCTCCTATGACCGGCAAGACCACAGGCTCACTGTCCTCTCACCACTCCCAATTAGTTATTCTTTCAATTAGAAATTGTGTCCTTCCATGGAAAGGAGATGAACATTTAGAAATCAGAAAGACAGGTCTTCCAGCAGCAGGGCTGATGAGTTATGGATTGTGGCTGCAGCCACAATTGTCCAACGTCTGGACCATCCTTCAGAAATAAAGGGAAACATTCTTGGAACTGAGGAAGAGTATGGGTGTGTTTCTGATAATCACAACATGATTTATTTATCCAAAATGCTTCTCCCTTTTCTCAGCAGGAGGAAAGTGTTATCTGCTTCTAGAAACTCATGTTCATAAAATTCTGAAATTTTAGAGCTGTGAGGACACTTAGAGATTATCTTAATCACATCCTACACTTAAAAGTGCAGAAACTGAGAACTGGGAATGGGAAAAGCCAGCTTCTAGGAAATACATAAATCAATTAGGGAGTCAAAATTAAGAATCAGGTCTCCTGAATCCTGACTTTGAAAGGGCTGATATAAAAGGGTCTTCCTATGATATGGATAAGTTTGTTTATTTATTAAATCTATTGGGGTGACATTGGTTAATAAGATTATGTAGGCTTCATGTGTACATCTCTATAATGCATCATCTATAAATTGCATTGTGTGTTCACGACCCAGAGTCAGTTCTTTTTCCATCACCATATATTTGACCCCGTTTACGCTCTTCTACCAACCCCCCTCCCCTCTTAACCCTCTGGTAACCACTAAAATGTTGTCTGTGTCTCTGACTTTTTGTTTGTCTTGTTCCTTTGTTGATTTCACTTTTGTATCCCACATGTGAGTGAAGTCATATGGCTCTTGACTTTTTCTGTCTGACTTATTTCACTTAGCATGATAAGCTCAAGGTCCATCCGTTAGTATTTTCCCCCCCTGCCACTTTGCCTAATCAGCCTCACTGAATTCCATTCTAGATTTTATATTCATTTGAACTTCTCTTTTCTTAAAGTTTAGGAAAATATCAAAGAAGTGAATATTTCTCCTTGGTGATTAAACTAGAAGTCGTAGAGCAGGTTTGGTTCCATAGGCAGTCATAGACATTGCCTCCCATGAAAGGAAATCACACTCCCATTGAGAAAACAGGATATCTGAAATTAATATAGCATCGTGCTTTAGAGTGGGGACTCTGAAGTTAACAAGTTAAATTTAAATTCTGGTTTTCCTATTTACTGCTCACTAACTAAAGAATCTTGGTCACATTATTAAATTCTTTAGAACTTCAGTGCCCCAATATGTTAAAAAATGGATAAAGAATATCCTATATGAGATTTCTTAGATGACCTGTTGATTGTCGCCAGCAAAAGCTCATGTTTTTGTTTTGTTTTGTTTGGTTTTAACAGAGCACATTTTTTAATATTCCCAGGTAACTGCTGCATGAGTTAGATTAAGCTTGGCATTGATTAATCTTTCTGACCTGAGCCATGGCCACTTTCTATAGACCTTTTGCCCCCCATTTCTATACCTATTGTAAAATGTTTATCCAATTGAGTATTTCTCCACCTACCCCCTTCTACATTAACCTTATGGATTAACTTTGATGTACATTGTATCAAAAGCCCACTAGAAGACCAAGTGAATTATATTGACGGTGACTGTCACCTTTTTTGAAAAAATTAATCAACATTGTCAAGCCTGAGCTCCCTTTGGACATCTATTATTACAGGTCTCTGAAAACCAAGATACTGAGAGGAAACAGACTGCTATTATGAAAAGACTTCTGGCCTGAGAATCCAGATTCCTGTGTTCTAGATTTAGTTCAGCCCTAGCTAGAACTGTGACCTTGAGCAACCTGCTCAGAATCTTGGTGAGGCTAAACAATAGAATACAGTGAGTAAAAATGCATGTTTTGAAATCACAAAGACCATGAAGCGCCTATGAGATGTGAGACTTTGACCAGTTTCTTTCATTTGCCAAAACCTCAGGATTTTCATCAGTAAAATGAGGATAATAGTAACTCTGTTTTACTTTTAGGGTACACGCTGAATTTTTGTGTGAAGAAACTCCTAAAATACCATGATTTAAATGCATATGTATGCTACACAGTGGAAAGTCCACGAACTTAACTGTCCGACCTCATATCTGTGTGTGTGTGTGTGTGTGTACCCAGCTAAAGTATATATATATATATATATATATATATATATATATATATATATATATATATACTTTCATCTTTGCATTAAATTACATTTTTTTGCATTATGTTTTTAGTAGTTACTTTTTATGTATTGAGTCGTGTCCTACAAAAAGATGTTGAAGTCCTAATCACAAATACCTGTAAGTGTGACCTTCTTTTATTATAGGGTCTTTGAAGATAATCAAGTTAAGAGGCAGTCATTAGGGTGGGCCCTAAACCAATATGACTAGTGTCCTTATAAAAACAGGGACATTTGGGTACACAGAGAGAAACATTTACAGAGAGAAGATGATGGTGCGACAACACAGGGAGAATGCCATCTACGAGAAATGAAGGAATATCAGAGGCTACCAGAAGCTGGAAAAGGCAAGGAAGGATCCTTCCCCTACCTTGGTCTCTGCTGTCTAGCCTCCAAAATGTGAGACAATGCATTTCTGTTATTTTAAGCCACCCAGTCTGTAGAACTTTGTTGCTAGACTAGTTGATGCATGGTGCTAAAATTTGCAATATATATTCTTAAATGTTCACTTAAAGTTTTACTTTTAGAGTTGTTCACTTACAAAGTTATCATGATATACAAATATTAATATAAGAAACTTGAAACAGTATAAACCCCTTTATCCTGCTCCCATCCTTTGTGATGTACTTCTTATGTATATTAGATTTAACACACATTATAGATCACTCATTATAGTGTTATAGTTTTGCCCTTAAATATGCATATTTTATTAAATTAAGAGAAAAAATAGTATTCTGTAATTATCCATGTAATTTTCATTTTCACTGCTATTCTTTCCTCCTAAAGATTCATATTTCCATCTGCTTTATTTCCTTTTAGCCTTTAGAGTTCCTTGTAGTATAGACTTGCTGGCGTCAAATACTCTGAGCTTTCCTCTAGCGTGCTAATTCTTTGTTTCACTTTTGTTTTTGACAGTTTTATTGAATATAGAGTTTAGGTTTCATGGATCTTTTTCTTTCAGTACTTTAAAAGTACCATTACATTGTTTCTGATGAGAAGTCAGAGATCATTCAAATTCCCGTCTTTCTCTATGCTGTGTCTTTTTTTTTCTTTTTTTTTTCTTTTTCCATTTTCAGCCTTGAATTATTTTTGGTTTTAATCACAGTCACTACCATTGTGCTTAGGTATGATTTCCTTTCTGCTTATTCTGCTTTGCATTCACTGGATTTCTTAATTCTATAAATGTATGTCTTCAATTAATTTGAATAAATAAACTATTATTCCTTCAGACTTCAGATACTTTTGCTGCCCCAATTTATCTCCTCTTCTTATTGGACTCCAATTATCTGTATGTTAGATCGTTAGAGATTCCCCAAGAGGACCCAGAGAGTCTATTTTCTTAATCTTTTTTCCCCCCACATTGGATGATTTTATCTTCTATTTCATTGACTCTTTCTTCTGGTGTCTCAAATAAGTTCTTTTGCCTATCCTTTTATTATCAATTTTATTTCAGATTTTGCCAATTTTTTGGTTACACAATTCCCACTTGGAACTTTTTATAGTTTCTATTTTTCTGTTGAAATATCCTACTTTTGCATTTGTTGTAAGGATATTTTACCTTATGCCCTTGAGCACTTACAGTATCTCCTCAAGGTTAGTCTCCATTAATTGCCTTTTTCTTTAATGTGAGTCACAATTTTTTTTTTTGTTTCTTCATCTGACTGGCAATACTAAATTGAATCCTAAACTTTTCCAATAATATGTAGTACATCATCTGAATTTTCTTGCATTTATTTAAAATATATTGTTTTTGTTATTGGCTTTCTTATGTTTTAGCAGGCAGCTGATTTGTTTGAACTCAAACTCCAAACTCTGTAATCCCAGTTTATAGTTTTGTTATCTTCCATTGGACTGCTAGAATTCTGCTCAACACATTCATATTTCAGGGGTCAGCGAACCATTTTGGAAAATTTTCCAACACAGAATCGGTAGCTCCTTCTTCCTAGTCCATTCATGTCTAGAGCTTCTCTCCACACTTTCCAACTGTATGATTGCTCCAAACTCTGCTCTCTAGTCCTTCTAGCCAGTAACCTGTGCGTTTCTATGAAAGTCTTAGCCTCCCCATGGGGTGACATCTGGGAAGAGTCTGTAAGCTAAAAGCCATTACAACAGGAAATTCACCTACTCACTCATTACTTTCTCCCAAGATTCAACGCTTCACACCAACGCTTCACACACTGTGTTTCACTCAGCAGTGTCTTCATGTAATTGATTTTTATAATTGTTTCTAGCGTTTATAATTGTCATCTGTGGGAGGACTGGTCTAATAGGAATGACATAGTGTTCACCAGAATCTAATTTCTGTCTTTTCCCAGTGGTTTAAATCAGATAAAGTTTATGTCTCTCTGACTTAATAGTCCAGAGATTTCCACGTGGTTCTTCCTTATGAGGTTATTCAGAATCTAGATGGGTTTATTGGATCTGCTGTCTTCAAAATATGAATTGAATCTCTGAATTCAAGGCTCAAATCATTGTCGTTTCCCAACCGGCAAAAAGGTAGGAGGAGTCAGGACCAACAGCTTCATTTTTTTTTAATTAAATTTATTGGGGTGACAATTGTTAGTAAAATTACATAGATTTCAGGTGTACAATTCTGTATTACATCATCTATAAATCCCATTGTGTGTTCATCACCTAGAGTCAGTTCTCCTTCCATCACCATATATTCGATCCCCTTACCCTCATCTCCCATCCCCCACCCCCCCGCAACAGCTTCATTTTTAAGGAGGTAAATGGGAATTGTGCCAGTTACTGCCAATGGCCTTCCATTAGACCAAACTTATTTACATGGTGACACCTAGCTAGAAGTGAGTTTAGGAAGAAAAATGTCTCGAAAGACAGCCATATATCCATCTAAACCATGACAGGGAGAAGAAAGGTAATATTAAAAGTAGCTGAATATATTCTGGGAGAATTGTGTGTTCTATGCCACAGTCCACTCCTCTAGCCACTCAGGTATCTGTGTATACGCTGTATAATCACTGTCTACCTGTGGGGAACTTATTTTAGTCACATCTAGCTCAAAGCCCAGGATCCCTTTCCATCTATCTTGGTGGCTTCTGTAAGTATAGGAACCTGTTATTAAATGCACAATAGCTATCACACCCTGTTGCTTCTCCCTCACATGTCCAAGCTTCAATGAGGGAACAGAGTGCTGGTTCTGGAATTAAAGCCAAATGCTGAAAATGGAAAAATGTAAAACATAAAACAGTCATTATTCTGTAGCAATAATAAAATAATGCTTGTCAAGAATTGCAAGCATGTTCTTCCTTGGCAGTGATGTAACTTTTCTTTGGATCCCGGTTTTTCTTTCTGAGAAGTACTAATGTATCCAATGTTTTCTATGAACCAGGGCTTAACCTTCTAGATAATAGTTCCTCTCTGATATTCCTTGTTATCGTACATGAGAATAAAATTAGAGAGCATGTGCTTGGATACAAGAGGTTGTTGCCACTCTCTTCATCCTGGTACAAGTTGAGGGCCTCAGATGTTGATTTAGGAGTGGAACAATTATTATCCGTTGCATGTCATGCTTCAGTTTCTTTGGTAATAAAATACAAAAATGTTGGGGGGGGGGAACAATTATAAAGTAGATATACAACTCAATCTCAGTGTGTTGCCTGCTGATATCTCCACAACCAAATAGTCCTTATGTTCATATTTTCTTAATTCAGTGCATGGTCTCTGATCACTTACTAGATTCTGTGATTATGCAATGCCCATCTCCTGCAATTTAATGGACTCCTATCTGGAAGTCACTGAAACAGGTGAGTGTACAGAAATGTGTGGGCATCACCTTTAATCTGATTTTTGCTAATGGAAATGTTCTTAGTGACAATCTCATCTTAGGTTATTGAGGATATAAATACATTTCTCTTTTCTGACAGCAAAGTCTCCAAGTTTCTAGACTATTAATTTGTATTGCAGATTGTAGCTAATGTATGTAGACCTTATTCAATCACTTGAAAGACCTTAAGAGCAGAGAGGAGGCATTTCTAAAGAAGAAAAGAATCCTCCCATGGACTGTAGCTTCAGCTTGTTTCCTAGGGTTTCCGCCTGCCCTTCCTGATAGCTTTAACCTTCTAAATGCCCTGCCCTGCATCTTTTTGACTTCCATATAACTAGCCCCACAATCATACAAGCTGCTTCCTTGCAATGAATCTCTTAACTTATATTTCCATGCTTTTCAGGGCTTAGTAAAAAATGAAAATGTGGGGCCTCTTGTTCAAGAAGGATTAAAAATTTCAAGAAGTTAACAAGCAGAACATTAAGCTAAGAACCAGGCTCTTGTAAACATGGTTTGCCTGCACAGTTTGTATGCCCATGAAGCTCACCCTGGCAACAAGGAATTATAATGGGTGGTGAAGTGTCTGATCATATGCTGTAAAAGAACCACTTTGGAAAGAGGAAGGTAAGGGAGCATTAGAATTGGAGTGAGAAGACAGAACCCTTATGCACATTCCAATACTTCCTGTGGGGGAAAGAAGGGACTATACTTGAGGGGAAGAAATTGTACCAAGGATTAATTAGAAAAGAAGGTGAAATGAGCACCCCAAAGGAGTTTGAGGATGAAAGGGAATCTGCTTGTGACACATCATGATGTCCAGAGGGATTATTCAAAGGATTTGGAGGGTGGAGAGGAATGGAAAGTGGATGAGATCAGGGATGCAAAGGGCATGGAACGTCCATATGGTGATGGACATGTGCTTACACTTATGATGAACAAACATGATAAAAAGTACAGAGATTGGACCTTGAGGTCTTTAGAAAGGAGGTAGGTGTTATGAGATGAAGGTATGTGTCACCCCACCCCACCCGAAATTTATTTTTTCAAGTCTAATCCTCAATGTTAAGTCATAAGACTGGGGCCCTAACCTGATAGGATGAGTGTGTTTAAAAGAAGAGACACCAGAGCTCTCTCCCTCGGTCTCTCTGCTGTAGTTTCCCACCCCACTTCCCCACAATCACATCACAAGGAAATTGCAAGGGGGCCATCTGCAAGTCCGGAAGAAAGCGGTCTCCAGAAACCAAATAAGCGAGCACCTGGATGCTGTACTTCTGGCCTCCAGAACTGTGAGAAAATAAAGTTCTGTTGTCTAAGCCACCCAGCCTGCGGCACTCTGTTATGGAAGCCTGAGCAGGCTAAGACCGTAGGTCATCATTTTAAAGCCCATGTTATTTATCAGAGACCCTGGCAAAATCTTCAGTCTTGAAAGTTGAAGATAGTGTGAAAACCTGGAGGATGGGCTGGGATAGCCTCTTCAAACAAGACTTTCGTAAATAGTTTAATGAGCTGTGATGGTCTGGGCGGAGACACCTAGGGAGTTGATACCTCCCACAGATGGAGGAGTTGGTCATCTTGGACGTGCAGGGAAGGGAAGATTGCTAGGCCCCTTCCTGCTGTCTCTTGGCAGCAGGGGCTGCTTTCTTTACTACCCATTTGAAATTTAAGACAGCTGTTTGTGCCTCTGGTTAAACATGCTTTGCTGCCATCGGGCTACTGAAGACCTGGGACGTCTGGTTCTTTTGCATGGAGTTGTTATGACAGCGGGGGACAATGGCAAGGCTGAGATGCAGGGTGGCCACTGGAAGAGCCAGATGGGGACCTGAAGGAATCCATTGCTTTACTCCACAGAAAGAGTCTTGTTCGAGTGGGCTTTCCTTTGATTACTGTCCAGTGGTCCTAACTGTGCTTCCTGGGTGTAGCCAATAAACCCCCTCTCTCATCACAGCATCAAAGATACTGAAGGAGAGTCTTCGAGACCCCTTGAGATTTTCATTTTTCCAAGTTAAAGTTTCCTAATCCTCAGGGAGACATCTTTGAAATAGTATCACCTACCCTTTACATCTCACCAGCGACTTTCGCTCTCTAATCCAGTCCTGCTCTGCACACACATATAGCCACATGGATAGTTTTCCTATCATATATGTCACATCCCTGTCCCAACATGCCTTCATAGCCTCTTATTGCCCTCTGAATGAAGTGGAGACTTTATTTTGGCCAGCTCTGAATCTTCCTTCTTCAGCCTCATTTCTGGATTTGAACCTGCCTGACCCATTCTAAGCTTGCCTCACTTACTGGACAGTTAAAAACAAATTATCTGGGAACTCTTCTCTCCTATTTCCTCTTCCATTTTCAAGCCTTTGCACATGTTGTTTTTTTTGTCATGTAGAGCAGAGACAATACTCTGTGTACATCTGGGTTTTGGGGGTTGGACCCACACCCAGATGTCCACAGAGTATTTATCCAGCTATCTCCTGTTTATCCTTCAAGGCTCAACTTCCTTTCAGTGATACGTAAGTGCTTTTTCATGAGCAACAGGTAATATCACAGGTACTGTAATTTCTTGCTTCACTGACCATCTCCACTAGTAGACCACAAGCTCAGTGAAGGCAAAATGCATGTCTTTATTGTGGATCATGTCATGGTTCAAAAGACTTACTACAGTGTTTGGTACAGGTTAGGTTCTTAAGAAATAATTGGAGAAGGAAGGAAGGAAGGAAGGAAGGAAGGAAGGAAGGAAGGAAGGAAGGAAAGAAGGAAGGAAGGAAAGATGGAAGAAATGAAAAAATAAATATTCAGAATTTTACACTTTGTGCCAGACTACTGGGAAAAACAATTCTGTAACCTGGAAATCACACCACATGAGTGTGAGTGGGTGATTGACAATAGCGCCTTGGTTTAGGGCTGAAATTGCTTGGTTTCCTAAGGATATCATTGACTATACCATTCTGAGGTCCTGGGATGGGAACAGCAGCACCTTGTATGCCTGTTTTCATTCTTTCTCATTTCCTGGCTTGGGCATCTATACCACTGGGCCAGGCCAATCTCATTTAGCTTGTATTCCCTGGCAGGAGAAAAAATGTGGCTGCTGTTGTTTAGATGGTTTAAAATTAATGATTTGCATATTTTCATTATGCTAATGGAGTCTTATGGAGACAGACATGTTTAATAATATTTTTAATCCATTAAACTCCTAATTATTTTAAATTGTATAGCCAAACACTTAGAGAGGGAGGCCATGAGTTATGATGGTGAGCTTGGGTTCATATCTGAGCTTCACTCTTGAGAGGGGACCTTGGTCAAGTGACTTGACCTTGCAGAATTTCACATTCCTAATCTCTGAATGGAGAAGATTATGCTTAACTCTAAGTACATAAAATAATTTAAAATAATAAAGGTCCAACACTTAGATCGTAATAGACGACCAATAAAAAAGAGATATGAAGATGATGTTTCTATTAATTAGTTTCTTCCTCTCTGTTACTCTTTCTACAGCCAGAAAACATTGCAATATGTAACTAAATTATCCAATCCAGTCAGTATTTGGAGAAATGACAGCAGAAATCTATATGAAGTAGGCTTATTTTTCATAAATTCAGGTCCTCCCCATGATGCCTAATCTTATCCATCTATTAGGACTCAGTTCAAATCAGAGGTTCCCACAGATTCCTTTTTAAGTCACCGTATCCAAGTGATTTTTATTTTCTTCTCTGCTTTCCTACATAGCTTCGAATTTGTACCTCCTGTTTTATCATTCTTCTACTGAGGATGATATTTGCCTTTTCCAGCCTACAAATTCTGGACCACGGGCCTGTGATTGGCATCTTAGAGTTGAAAATATTATTAAAATGTCAGTTAGCCTGCTCTTTGAAGAAAGGTCAGTTTTATTATTCTAATTTAATAAATGAAGCAAACTGAGTTCCAACAAAGTTCAATCAATTTTCCAAGGTCGTGAGGGAGGAAAAAGGAAATGTTCTCTATGGACCTACTATGTGTGGGGTGCCATACAGGTTCTTAACAATGACAGCCCATTCATTCAGAGTGTTTATGTCCTAGGCATTGTTCTACAGGATTTGCATTTTCGGAACCATGTGAAACTCACAGGCCTATTATGCAGGTACCAGTATGCAAATTTTCCAGATGATGAATCTGAGACTCTGAGACATTGAATAACTTGCCTCATGTCCTGTAGGTCAGAGCTGACATCTAAATCTTGTCCTTCAGAGCCTAGATTTTTTAACCACGTATCTCTAGTGCTTCGGGGAAGTTGACGTTACTACAGATGAAGATACTGAAGACAAGAAAAGTCAATACATTTGTTTAAAGTCATATAACTACAAATCGTCAGAGTGCAGATATTGGCAGGGCTCCCAGTCACATTCAGTGCTTGTTCTAAAACACCATGCTTTATTCTTACACAGCACTTTCTTCTCACTTAATGTAATGATGCTCATCTCTTCCAACCACGTTGCCTGCAAGGTACGAACACAATGTTTGATTTACACGACTGAATCCTCAGAGATTTGTTTGTTGACTTACTCGTTTAACAGATAGGGAGCCCTGACTGTCCACCAGGCCTGACGCCAGGCACCTGGGAAATGCTGAACCAAGCAGACAAGCTTCTGCCTCTGTAGTACTTCCTGATGTGTGCCCTTGAACAACTGACTAAATGCTGCTGAGGTGGTTTCCTCAGCTACAACATTGGGGGAGCAATGGTGGTCTAATGCCTAATTGAAACAGTGTAAGCATGTGACATGTGACCAGTGCTTGATAAGTGGCTGTAGTGGAATATAAGTGCTGTACATAACTAACATTAGAGGTGTTCTGAGAAAGGGAGAGCCATATCTGGCTTCGAAAGTCAGGGAAGGCTTCATAAAAGAAGGTATCAGGTAGGAAGGAGAGAAGTGCAAGGGCATTTCTAAGATGAAAACAGTATAAAACCAGAATTCTTACTATGTGCTCAGGGGACAATTTTCTCCCAATCAGCTAGAATTAAACATAGTACACGATGGCTTTGAAAGCAACTGAGACTGCTACAACATTGGGGTCGGTGGAGATGTTTGCACTGTCAGACTTAAGAGTTCACAATTTATCTTATAATGATGACAAATTACAGCTAATTTGAAGGGGACTATTTTGGAGCAAATTGATGTAGGACCTGAACAAATGAAGAATTTCCCCCCAAATACACATGTCTGTCCCATCCAAACGCATGTGCAGTTTTTTAGGTCCTCATGTCACTTTTTCAAAGTCACTTGTGGCTGCCTTGGTTTCATTATCAGATGACTTAGTTCCAGTTGAGCTCCTCCGTTTAAGCCATTAAACAAATGAAAAGCAGAATTGTCACTTTTAAACAGAATCCACACATAATCACATTTTGAAATGGTCCTCTGGCTGAGGAGAAGTTGTGTGCATTATAATATCGAATTTTAAATAATATATTACACAAAATAGCTTCCAATTTGATTTGGGAAGATATATTTTCATGAATTATTGAATATCGGATTATTGTAGAAAGCTTTAGCCATTATGCACTGAAACTGTCATTCTCTCAGCTCTGTGATATATGAGCCTGGTTATCAATATTTAAAGTTACAGTGAGCTCAGTATGAAGCAGCTGAAAGCTGAGACATGGAAGGACCATCAGTGATGCAGGTAGAACCCTTTGCATGCCCCCAACAAGCAAGGGCTCTAGAAAACTCATGCACACGTTTTACATACTATTTCAGGGGTCAGGAGTCTGTTCAATCTGAATCTCAAGCTAATGTCACTTCTTGCCTCCAGCCCTGAGTTTCAAAACGCTGTGTTTTCCATGGATACCTACCATAATGGTTTATTGCACAAAAATCAATATATATCAAGGCATATTTCAAAAGTATCTCATTTGTAACAAATTTTCATTTTCTAACTAGCATTTCTCATTTTTTAAAGTAAACCTAAATATACCGGGAGTGCCAAAAAAAATGTATACAAGTGGACACTTTAGTCAATGTTGCTCAAGCAGTAGTTCACCGTAATCAGAAGTGCCTGGACGCTGATGGTAACCACTTTGAGCACCTCTTGTAATCGCAGAAGTCAAATGTGACTTGTGTTCATCTTTTGTTATTGGTGTATATTGAGTGTTACAATTTTAATAAGTTTTCCTTTCTTAAAATGTGTATACATTCTTTGCACCCTCTATATTCTTTTTCTTAAACTATATATTCTTGATCTGTGCTCCAAACCCTAGAATTTCATCATATAGCTTGTTTTCCTTATCTGACTTGTTTGTCTATATACCTTCACTTCAGGGAAACTCAGATATGTTGAAATGACTTTCTAGGCTCAAGATGGAGCCCCTGCTCATTTGTCCAGAGACCTCATTTTGAGTTGCTATAGTCTACATCTGGACTGTCTTGTCTAATACAGTAGCCTCTAGCCACGTGGCTATTGAATGTGGGAAATGTGGTCAGTCTGTATTGAAACATGCTCCCGATTTCAACAGCTTAGCAAGAAAAAAAAAGTAAAATAACTCAATAATACTTTCCATATTGATTACATGCTGAGATGATAATATTTTGCATATATTGGGTTAAATTAAAAAAAAAAAAAAATGATGGAGGCATTTCTGTCTAGAGTGCCACGTCAGCAAACCAAAACAGGTAACTTTCTGTGTTCCTATATATGCTCCTCTTGACCAGAAACAGTGTGTTCGCTCAGCCAATTCCCAAACATCAAGCCAACTCTAGGCCTTCTCACCCCAAACACCAATGATTATGTGGCCTCAGCCAATCAGATATTCTCTATTTGTCTCTTCCTGGTTCTTTATTCTTTATCCTGTAAAAGCTTCTAACCTTTCACCCCATTTTGCAGTTCTCTACCTCATGAAGAGTTAAAGTTGCTTTGTATCACCTAAATTTCTTTTTTAATCACTTTCTAACAGATATAAATCTAGTTCTTGAGGACACTTGTTTTTGTTCTCCTGTTTAATCTTCGCATGTCTACTTTACATTTTTTATGAATTTTATGTGTATACATGGTTTCGGAAATAGTCTCCAGCCTCATCTATCACTTTGAACTCTTTTATATTTTTTAAATAACGTGTACTATTCCTTGATTTATCTGTTTAGATATCTGTTGTCTTTGGAGCTCTTTGAAGCATCTTCTAATGGAAAATCCATATTTTTAATTTCATTGATATTTACTTGGTATTTATGTCAATATCTAATGGATATTTAATTGAAAGATTCTCTGGGTTTAGCATACTAGTTTGGAAATAATTTTCCTTCCGTTATTTGAAGGCATTTTTCCATTGTTTTCCAATAAGAAGTCTGATGCCATCTGGTTCCTTATCCTATAAATCTAACTTCCTTGATCCCCCCCCCCCCACTTAGCAAGCTTTGAAGAGCTTATTATTATACTCAGAATTCTGAAGTTTTATACTGATGTGCAACGGTGTGGAGCTTTAAAATTTGTTGTGCTGGGTAATTGTTTGGCTCTTTCCGTCTGGGTGGATATTTCTAGAAAGTGTTCTTAAATTTATATTTGATAATTTCATACCTTCCATTTCCTCTATTCTTTCCTTCTGATTCCTCAGTCAGAATTAGGTCCTCGTCCACCGAACCTCTAATTTTCTTCTGTTTTATCTCCTATGTCTTTTTCTCTTAGTTTCATTCTTCTTTTATATTTCCTCACATACATCTTCCATTTCTACTAATATTTGTTTTTCTTTTTAAAATGTTTGCTATTTATTTAATTTTCAAGAGTAGACTTCTTTATTGTTTACTTCTTTTTTTTTCTTTTTTTTGCAGCTTTAATATTTTGCTTATATATCCAATGATATTGACTACAGTAATTATAGAACTGTGGTTTGGGAATTCTCTCTGTTCTCCCCGAATTCCCTTTGTCTGTTTGTTTGTGTGTTTTGTCTTCTGAATACAGGTTCTTCTTAAATTTCTCGTGATCCCTAGCTATTACCCATCCTTAAATGAAGTATTTAAATGAATCTGTCTGTTCCTGGTGAGACTTGTCCACTACTGTACTTCTTACAGGGTGATTGATCAGAGCTTGGATATTGGCACTAAATATCCTGATTTGCAAACTGAATCAGTTTCTCTTTGTAGGAATCCTCTGGTCTCCAGTTTGGGGAGTGAGTCTGGCTACTAACTAACTATCCCAAGCTGAGTTGGAGAAAAGGGGCTATGGGATCTCATGGTTAATTATGTAGATTCACAGTCGCTACAGTTATTTTCACCTATGTTCTCTACTGTTGGCAGCTATCAGAGAATCCCATGCTTCCCTGGTTCAATTTAACTAGTAAACTTTATTTTTCCATCTAGAGAGATGGGGATTAGAGTCAGTTCCCTGGCCATATGTGGTAAGAGGGAGAATTTTGGAATTAATTGTTTCTGTATTCATACTTTCATCCAGTCCTTCTCATGTTAGCTCGGACTTTACTGTTGCCTTCTGAGAAACTACATGTCTCTAATTCCTGAGCCTTGTTCCAGTTCTGCAGAAAAGACATACTTCACTTGTTTCCTGTTGCCACCATCCTTTGTAGGCACTGGGATTTTAATTTCCTCTGCTATTTTTGTTTTGTTTTTGTTTTAAGATAATTACTACTCCTCTTGCAGTACGGCTATGAAAAATTTGCTGTCTTTGAGGGTTTATCACTTTTGAAAACACTTGACCATAAGATTTAAAAAAATAGATACGTCTATTTATCCAATCTGCATTTTTTACAAGATGTCCCTCAGACTTATTTGTCAACAGTGCTTCTGAGATCTGAAAATAACAATCAATGCCACGTGATTTACAAAAGTCTCCGTTTCCTCTATCCTTACTCCTGCTTTTACAGAAGATAAAGAGAGTTCCCAAAAAGTCAATGTGATACAACATCACAAAGTGTCCAACTTTTACCAAAAATAGTAAAGTGTCAGACCAGGATTAGAACTATTCTCTTTCCCCAGTGTCCATTCCTTGCATTATTTAATTGCCTTTTTGTCATGCATTATTATGCTCCTGCATTATTTGAGTCAGTATGTGTCTATGATTTTCTTAAACATCAAAATTAGCCCAAAGTTTGAAATAATAGATCTAGACCACTAAATGACACTTACAGATTTGGGTGAAAAAAATAATCTTTGAAGAGCTCTGACTTATGTAGTTATAAGGTTTTGGTATCCTGGGCCCTTGTTATTGACATTTAGTAAACAGCTTTCTATACATTTCTATCATATTTAATTTTTTAAAAACCCTCCTTTAAAAAATATTATGCAATATCTATTCTATTATATATATTTGAGGTGAAAAACAAATTAATTTTGCCTTTTGCACATGTAACCCATTTTTTTATTGTATTTTATTGGGCTGATTTTGGTTAGTAAAATTATATAGGTTTCAAGTGTACGGTTCTATAATACATCATCTGTATATTGCATTGTGTGTTCACCACCCAGAGTCAATTCTCCTTCTGTCCTCATATATTTGACTCTCTTTACCCTCTTTTTAATAAAACTGTAAACATTTAAGAAACACACTTTAAACAACTTTTCACATTATATTTTAGAACTTTCATCCATTGTACTCCTCATTTCATCTATTGCCTGACTGTTAGGGGTTTATTTTTCAAAGTTGTTTTCAATCATTGGTCTTCCGTGTTTAAATTTTACATTATTAATTTCTTAAGAATTGTCCTTAGGATTTAAAGTATGCAAATTTTCTTTTCTGCAATTTAACTGATAAATTTTCAATTTTCCTTATATAAGCTCTATTATAGAAAAAGAACATAGGTTCCTTCTGAAGGGATATATATATATATATTCTATATACATACATATGTATATATACATATATATAGAATATATATATATGTGTGTGTGTGTGTGTGTGTGTGTATATATATATATATATATATATATATATATATATATATATATATTCACATTTAAAAAATAAGCTACTATTATTTTCAGTTGTTCTCCCATGCTAGGAACCTGAAAAAACTGACATACTTCCCTTAACAACTGAGGCTATGTCAGTAACCACATCAACTTTTTAGACATGGCATTCAGTTCAGAGAAGACAAATGACCTATATGAATGCCAGGACTGAGGCAGAAGTCTGTTTAATTTAAAAAAAAAAAACACAAAACTCATTTTTGAAGATTGTGATGTCACAGCAATCCCTTAAGAATAGTTTCTCTAAGTATTCTTTTTTTCTAATATAACTGTCATACAGTGATAATAGTGAGCTGAATCTGATAACTCTGTTTCTGGCATTCCCTATATATTTTGAGCCATTTTTGCTTTCTGTATCATGATGATGTTTTATTTCATATTTCTAAGATTATCAATATTGGATATTATCACCAAATGTGCCTTTTATCATAATACAATTTTGAGTGTATTTTTTCACTACCCTTGCTTTCATTTTTTTTTAAAGAATTTATTTACCTATATGTTTATTGTTACCGTTTCTGTGACTTTAGATCAGATGAATTTCTTGTTAGAAACTATTATTGAATTATTTTTTTTCTATTCAAATCATTCATACCCATTCCTTCTTTGATGGGTGATCTTAGTTCAGCTTTGTAGAATATTGTAACAATATGTCAGCCATCATCCTTTTCACTGAGTTAAAAATGCATTTGATTTTTGTCTATTATTTGCTTTTGGATGTATGGATTTTTGTTTGTTTGTTCTAGAATGATTTATAGAGGTTAAATACTCCATTTCAGAATTACTCATCATTATCTGAAAATGGTCGATAAACATTCTAGCATTACATAAACATAATGATGATTTATACCCATTAGTGACTTTTCAAAATATTTTATGCTTTTGCCTTTTTCCTTTTCTCCATTTGCATAACTTATTAATATAATTTCAAAGCACAGAATTCTATATTTTGAAACAATTATTTAGCTGAAATTAAAAGAACTCCCATTTATTGTGTTTTTATTAATACTTTCTTTTTACCCCATTCTAGCTATGATTTCCTTATCTTTCAAAAATGCATAGTATTTTTGGACAGGAATACACTAATGCTAATGGTTCAATGTAAGAGAACACACTAATATATTAACAAACCACAAAAATAGGGATAACAAGAAAATGCATAGGCATGTATCAGTGTACAACCAAATACAATTAATAAACTCCACAGAACTTCCTTTTCAAATCATAGCTTGAAAAATAGGAATAAAAGTGTTAAAATTTTTTCAGAAAGAAATTTATTGGTATTTGTCAAATAAAATTGTCCATATCCATTGTCCCATCAGTTGGACCTCTAGATTTTTCTCCTACTTGAATCATTTAGATATGCAAACAAATGACATATACAAGTGTGTTCATTACAACCCTACTTGGGATAGTGAAAAAATGGAAATCTCTAAATATGCACTTATAGGATATGGTTAAATAAACTGTCATATACTGCTATGGATTACTGTGCAGCTACCATGGAGTATTACACAGCAATTAAAAATGTGTAGATCAGTTTGTAAAAAAAATTGGAAGGCTAGAAAAAATAAATTGTCAGGAAAAACAAACACTTTAATTTATGTCTGTGTGTATGAGAGAGAGAGAGAGAGAGAGAGAGAGAGAGAGAGAGAGAGAGAGAGAGAGAGAAACACACAGATGAAAACTTAAAAGATACTGAATTTTTAATAGGGAAATTTATGGAAGGGAAGAAAGATGAAGTCAGTGTTGAAGGAAAAGTTTCACCTTTTATTGTTTACTATTTGTTATTGTTTATGTACATCTTAGGAAGTAAGGAAGAAGAAAAGCAGAAATGAAAAAGGAAGGGGCGGGGGAGGAATACTTCAATCTAATGGGGTTCCTCTAAAACCAGTGTCATGAACATGATTACAATCAATCAAGAAAATCCATAGATATCCCCGTTAAATTTATAAATAAAATACCATGTCAACTAATATTATTATTGTCGTTCTTAATTTTATATATTCTTACAATGCATGTTAACATAGAAAAGGTTAAAGGGGAGCAGGTATGTGTGTATTATATATGTATGTATACACATACGTCCATAACACACACACACACACGCCCACATGCACACATTTGAAAACATCAATCCAAGGTCAGCTTTAAAAGTAATAAGTTGGATAACATCCCCAATAATAAAAGTAATCACAATAAATGATGATAACTAAGATTTATAGAGGGCTTCCTATGTGACAGGTACTATCCTAAGTGTTTCCCATGTATTAACTCATTTAATATTCACAACATCCCTATGAAAAATGTCCCAATTTCAGATGGGAGTTCTAAGGCACAGAGGAGTAAATAAATTGCCCATGACATAAAGGTAGTTTGTGGCTATTCCATGATTAGATCCAGATTGTCTGCTTCCAAGATACTGTACTTCTGATAACTACTCTAAACTGACAAGAAGAATATTGGTATAATAACAATTACCATTTGGAAAACATATTTAAAGGTCCTTTCATAATAGCAATAAAATGTAAAATATTGAGGCATAAATTGAATGGACAATATGTAGCCACAAATAAATCTATAAAATCATATTAGAGAGAATTTAAAAGAAGATTTGATTAAATGGTTGGATAAACTAGGTTCTTGAATGAGAAGAGACAATGTTCGAAAATTGACTATTAACATTGATTTTCAGATTTAATTTAACTCAAGTCAAAATCTAACCTGTCTTATCATTGAAACTAAAATTATTTTACATTTATGTGGAAATATAAGTAGGTGAAAGGTCCAATATTCAATAGAATAGTATCAATCACAGTTGTCTTGTGTTATCAGATAAAAATAATAGTATTGTTGCTAATATAGAAATAAATATAAAACAATAAAATTGAATGGAAAGTAAATTATCATAAAGGCAATGAGTATATTATTTAGATTGCTTTTGATAGTTTGTTACTTGTGATTAGCTTCAATAATAAAATGTGATTGATTATTTTACATAATTGAAAAAGCCAGAAATATATGTGTTCAGGTACAACAGTATCTGGTCAAGGATTTAATCATTTTTTTGTGGTTCTCCTGGGTTTGCCTTCTTCCTAGTGTCAGACTGGTTTTCTTTATGGTTGCAAGATGGCTACCATCAGCAATTAATTCTTCATGCTCCCTTCTTCATATCAAGGGAATAGACCAAATGTGTTTCCACGACTATCAAGCAAATAATCATGTTTTTTGGGCCTTTTTGACCTCACATCATGGCCAGGAGAATGCCACACATTGAGTTGGTTTGCACTGGATTAGGGCCAAAGTCAATCATACTTCTTACCTGACGGTTATGCCAAAGGAGAAGATGGCTTCCCAAGGGAAAAATCTCAGTGTGGTTAGAATGGTGAGATGGAAAGAATGTTGAATAGGCAAGGAGAATGAAAAAAGTATGTAAAACATATAACATAAGCATAAAAACTGGTTTCTTTACTTAAAAATTATACAAATGAAAGATAAAATAATAATAAGTTCACAACTTCTGTGCTAGAGTAGTGTTTTATGAATATTTAACAAGTAAAATAACAATCAGTTTTATTTTATTTTAATTATACTTGCTGAGGATTTACTAAGTTTCCAAGCTGTAGTATCATAGCAAATATAGATCAAATGAACTGAGAGGATGGTGCTGAAATAGAGAAAGCCATATACAAGGTAATAACTGTGGGTTATTCATCAGGCGTTTGATGGCAAGCAAAAAACAAACCATTTCAAACTGGCTTAAACAACTCAAAACCCAAAAGCATTATTATTATAATTTTACAGATAGGGAAATGGAATATTAGAGTTTAAATAACTTACTTGCAGTCCCATAGATGTAGATTTAAGGAGATTTAAACTCAGATACATATGCCTCCCTAGCTATTGCTTTTAAGTTTTCTATGTGATTCCATTATCACTTTGTTTTCCACTTGGGAGAATTCGTTCAAATTTCTTTAATATACATCATTTGGGGGGAAAAAATATGACACAAATTGAATTTTTTATCTCTTTTTTTTTTCAATTACAGTTCACTTTCATTATTATTGTATATTAGTTTCAGGTGTACAGCATAGTAAACATTTATATAATTAATGCCCACCTGGCCCCATACATAGTTATTACAATATTATTGACTATATTCCCTATGCTGTACTTTACATCCCCATGACTGTTTTAACTACCAATTTGTACTTCTTAATCCCTTCAACTTTTTTATCCAGCCCCCCAAACCCCCTCCCATCTAGCAACCATCAGTTTGTTCTCTTTATCTCTGAGACTGTTTCTGTTTTGTTTGTTCAATTATTCTGTTCTTTAGATTCCACATATAAGTGAGATCATATGGTATTTGTCTTTCTCTGCCTGACTTATTTCACTTAGCATGATATCCTCTAGATCCATCCATATTATCACAAATGGTAATATTTCAAGTATTTTGGATTTCTTTGGAAAAATACCCAGAAGTGGAATTTCTGGGTCATTAGACAATTCTATTTTTAATATTTTGTGGAACCCCAAAACCATTTCCTTAGTGGTTGCACCAATTTGCAATCCCACCAAAAGTGCATGAGGGTCCCCTTTTCTCCACATCCTCACCAACACTTGTTGTTTGTTGATTTATTGATGATAGTCATTCTGACATGTGTGAGGTAATATCATTCATTGTGGTTTTAATTTGTATTTCTCTGATGATTAGTGGTGTTGAGCATCTTTTCATAGGTCTGTTGGCCATCTGTGTGTCCTCTTTGGAGAAATGTTCATTCAAATCCTCTACACGTTTTTTAATCGGATTGTTTTTTTGGTGTTGAGTTGTATGAGCTCTTTATAAACTTTGAATATTAACCCCTAATCAGATGTGTCATTGTTGACTATCTTCTCCCATGCAGTAGGTTGTCTTTTCATTTTGTTGGTGGTTTCCTTTACTGTGCAAAAACTTTTTAGTTTGACATAGTCCCATTTGTTTGTTTTTTATTTTGTTTCCCTTCTCCAGGGACATATATTAGAAAAAATATTACTAAGACCAAGGTCAGAGTGTTTACTGCCTATGTTTTCTTCTGAAGTTTAATGGTTTGGGGTGTTACCTTCAAGTGTTTAATCCATTTGAGTTTATTCTTGTGTATGGAGTGAAGAGGTAGTCCAGTTTCATTTTTCACATGTATATGTCCAGTTTTCCCAACACCATTTATTGAATAGACTGTCTTTACCCCACTGTATATTCTTGCCTCCTTTGTCATAAATTAAATGACCGTACAGGCCTGGGTTTATTCCAGGATCTCTATTCTGTTCCATTGATCTATGCATCTGTTTTTATATCAGTACCATATTGTTTTGATTACTATGGCTGTGTAGTGTAGCTTGATTTCAGGTAACGTGATACTTCCAACTTTATTCTGCTTTCTCAAGATTGCCATGGCTATTCAGGGTCTTTCATGGTTCCATATAAATTTTAAGATTATTTGTTCTAGTTCTGTGAAAAATGCCATTGGTATTTTCATAGGGATTGCATTAAATCTATAGATTGCTTTTGGTAGTATGAACATTTCAACTATGTTAATTCTTCCTATCCATGAGCACAGTATATGTTTCCTATTATTTGTCTTCTTAAATTTATTTCTTTAATGTCTTATAGTTTTCTGAGTACACATCTTTTACCTCCTTGGTTAAATGTATACCTAGTTTTTATTTTTATTTTTATTTTTATTTCAATTGTAAATGGGATTGTTTTCTCAATTTCTCTTTCTGATAATTTGTTATTGGTGTATAAAATGCAACCGATTTCTGAATATTAATTTTGTATCTGGTTACTTTATTAAATTCATTTATCAGTTCTAATAGTTTTTGGTGGACTCTTTGGGGTTCTCTCTATATAGCATCATGACATCTGAAAATGACAGTTTCACTTTTTCCCTTCCAATTTGGATACCTTTTATTTCTTTTCCTTTTCTGATTGTTGTGGCTAGGATTTCCAACACTATGTTGAATAAAGTGGTGACAGTGGATACCCTTGTCTTGTTCCTGATCCTAAGGAAAACACTTTTAGCTTTTCCCCATTGAGTATAATGTTAGCTGTGGGTTTGTAATATAATGCCCTTTATTATGTTGAGATATGTTCCCTTTATTCCAACTTTGCTGATAGTTTTTATCATAAATGGATGTTTGATTTTTGTCAAACTTTTTCTGCATCTATTGATGATTATATGATCTTTATCTTAATTTTGTTTATCTGGTGTATCACATTAATTGATTTGCAAATATTGAGCCAAACTTGCATCACAGGAATAAATCCCACTTGATCATGTTGTATGATCTTTTTAATGCATTGCTGAATTCAGTTTGCTAATATTTTGTTGAGGATTTTTGCATCAATGTTCATCAGGGATATCAACCTATAATTTTCTTTTTTTGGTAATGTCTGTTTGATTTTGGAATCAGAGTAATAGTGGCTAGAATGAGCTTGGGAGCCTTCCTTCCTCTTGAAATTTTTTGAATAGCTTGAGAAGAATAAATGTTAATTCTCCTTCAAATGTTTGGTAAAATTCACTTGTGAAGCCATCCAGTCCAGGAGTTTTGTTTATTGGGAGATTTTTTTATTACTGATTCAGTTTCATTAGTAGTAATCCGTCAGTTCAGATTTTCTGTTTCTTCTTAATTAAGTCATGGAAGATTGTATATTCCTAGGAATTTATCCATTTCTTCCAGATTGTCCAATTTGTTGGCATAAACTGCTCATAGTATTTTCTTAAAATCTTTGTATTTCTGTGATGTAAGTTGTCCCTTCTCTTTCATTCCTGATTTTATTTATTTGGGTCTTATCTCTTTTTTTCTTGATGAGTCTGGTTAAAGGTTTATCAATTTTGTTTATCTTTTCAAAGAACCAGCTCTTGGTGACATTGATCTTTTGTTTTTTTGACTCTATTTTGTTTATTTACACTCTGATTTTTATTATTTCCTTCCTTCTACTCATTTTGGGCTTTGTTTGTTGTTCCTTTCCTAGATCTTGTAAGTGTCAGATTAAATTATTAACTGAGATATTTCTTGGGGTAGGTCAATATTGCTATGAATTTCCCTCTTAGGACTGCTTTTGCTGTGTCCCATAGATTTGGGGTTGTTGTGTTTTCGTTTTCATTTGTCTCAACGTATCTTTTGACTTCTTCCTTGATCTTGTTGACGCATTCATTATTTAGTAGCAGGCTATTTAAACTCCATGTGTTTCTGCAGTTTTCAATTTTTTTCTTTTAATTGATTTGTAGTTTCATGCCATTATGTTCAGAGACAACAATTGCTATGATTTCAGTCTTCTTAAATTTATTGAGACTTGTTTTTTGGCCTCACATGTGATCTCTCTTGGAAAATGTTTCACATGCATTTGTAAAGAATGTATATCCTGCTGCTCTAGTGTGAAATGCTCTAAAAATATTAATTAAATCCATCTGGTCTAGTGTGTCCTTTAAGGTCACCTTGACTTGTTGATTTTCTGTCTGGAAGATCTACCCATTGGTGCCCACAGAGTATTAAAATACCCTACTATGACTATATTACTGTCAATCTCTCACTTTAAGTTGATCAATATTTGCTTTATATATTTAGGTGCTTGCAAATTGAATTTTTTTAAAGGAGGTAACAATAAGATGAAAACAATAAATACCATCTTACTATCTGACAGTGAGATTCCTCTTGGGAGGGAAACTCTCTTTGTTTGGAAAAATAACCCAAAATACTACACAAGGAGAGTCAGCTTCATTTCTGAAATGTGTGAAGGCGTTAAAATTTATCCGTTGAATAGGAGAATATATATATATATCCTGAAATCAAATAGGGGATATAAATGAGGAAAAATAAGTTTGTAGGAAAAAAAATCTGTATTATGGGAGGCTGAGAAAAGATGAAGGAAAAAGCTGGGAACATGCATGTGGGGGTACATGTTGGGGGCTGCATGGTGATGGGGGACTTGCATGGTGGTGGGGGACCTAGAAGGTAAATGGAAGTGGTGGCTGGAAACTTTGAAGGTTATTTGTACTACTGTGATGTAAACACTTTTGTCTGCCTCCTCCCACACCTTGAAATCTTCAGTAATATTGTCCATTTTCAGAAATGATTTAGATATACTCCTATACACATATTCATAAAGTGAAAGACAGAAATGAGTCTTATGTCTAAATTTCCAGCACAGCACAAAGGAGAGAAGTCGATCTGGAAATAGGGACTGAAGGCCCAGATTCCCCAGGGATGTTGGGTAAGGGTGGGGGTGGGGGGTGTACCTTCTAAAAATGCATAGAAAATAATTTTCAGGAATGATTAGGATTAGAGGCTCTTGCCAGTTCTACCTAGATTTGGGAGATCAGAGAGGCTTCCTGCTGTTCTATTAACTTATGCGTATTTGCAAATGAAGACCAGAGGAAATCAACACAGAGGCTTTCCTATAAATATTCTTTCCTTCCATTTGCTATTCTTTCAAAAAAAATTATGAATTCCCAGACACCCTGCTAAATCCTTGGAGATGCTAAATACAAGAGGAATTCTCTATCCTCATGAGGTTCTACTAGAGAATTTAACAGTAATTATTAAGCAACTAATTCCACAGTTGTTCTTATCTTACTTATAATTGTGCTAAGTGCCAAAGGAGAAATGCAGGAGCTAAGAGACCACTAACTTCCCATAGAGAGTCTGCACTGGTCTCGGGACAGCTTCTTGAGGAAACACAGTTTTGGCTGTGCCTTGATTACAGAGCGGGAGGTAAAAGAAGACTAACTGGGAGTGAGTAGGGGATGGGCAAACAATTGGAGGGCAAGGGGCAAGCTTCAAAGGTTGTAGAGGCCGGATTGTTCACATCCTTGCAGGCTCTTTAGTAATTTCAGTCTTCATTAGAAGAGTATTGGAAGCTATTGCAATTTTTAAGTTCATCAAAGGTGGGAGAAGAGGGGATCCAGTGGTCTGCATGATATGAGGTGTATTTTCAAAAGGGTCATTCAGGTTGATCACCTGTCTTCAGTTCCTTGCCCTCGACTAGAAGCAACTCTTAAGTTGTCCTCCTAGGTAGTTGGCAGCAAATTTGACCATTTTAAGTACGGATCTAAAGGGAAAGGAGTCAACATCAATACTCAGACTTGGTTCATGTTTTCCCATCCTTCAGAAGATTCTAAGAAAGAGAAAGAATGAACTAGCTTCATCAGAGGCGATTAAGTGGAGAGCTCCCAGGAAGGGCAGCACAGCAGAAGGCTGCTTGAAATCCCACGGGCAGTCACAGGTAACATCCCTTAAAACTCTCCTCACACTGAAGGACTGTCATTGATGGAATAATACAAACATGCCGGAGGCTGTTATCACCCATTACCATCCTCTGCATTCCCCCTCCTCCCCCAAAACCTTCTGGTGCTGACTTAACACATTTGCTTCAAGGCACATTTTCTTTCACTGATAATTGTAGCTGAGTTTGGGAAATTTACACACAGGCAATTGGGAGGCTTAATGATTCAGAAAAGTCTAGTATGGGCTGGATTCTGTCTCAGTCAGTTCAGCCTGCTATAATAGAATACCTTGGACGGAGTGGTTTAAAAAACAAACATTTATTTCTCACAGTTCTGGAGGCTGGGAAGTCCAAGGTCAAGGCTCTGGCAGATCAGTTGTCTGTTGAGGGCTCTCTTCTTGTTTGCAGGTGGCTGTTTTCTTCCTGTGTCTTTACAGGAGAGAGAGAGAGAGGGAGGGAGAGAGAGGGAGACAGACAGACAGACAGACAGACAGAGACAGAGAGAAGCAGAGAGACAGAGAGAGAATCTCTCCTGTTTCTTCTTGTAAGGGCATTGATCTTATTCATGAGGGCTTCACAATCAAGATTTAATTACCTCCCAAAGACCCAACCCCAAATATCATCACTTGCGGATTTGTGCTTTATAGGAATTTTGGAAGGGGTTGGGTGGTGTCACATGAATATTTAGTCCATAATAGATTGGATCTGGGGAAGTATTATAGCTTGCCTAGATAAATGATTTACTTTCTTTCCACCTGTCTTTTGCTTTAGTCCGTTTTTTCCCCCCAGGCCTCACTTTAGAAGGAGAATCATATATTCGTTAAACATAGTTAAATTCTTTATAATAAGTGTAAGTTGAGGGGCCTAGGAGAATACCTCAGGATTACATACCAGTCCTTCCCATTCTAAGAAGCCAGAGGTTTCTGCCGTGGTGCAATGATAGACGTCTTAAACTATCAGAGAATAGGCTTACACTGCATTCATTATCTTCAACGGGTGGAAGAGACAGCACAATTGGATTTTCTGACTTCAGGGTCTTTAACATCCATATCCATTTCTGCCACTTAGAACAAACATTAAATATTTAGTTTCTCTTTTCCTTCCTTCCTTCCTTCCTTCCTTCCTTCCTTCCTTCCTTCCTTCCTTCCTTCCTTCCTTCCATCTTCCCTCATTTTTCTCTCTCCCTCCTCTCTCTCCCTTCCTTTCCTTCAAATTGTCTCCAAAGTCTACATTTTCCCTCCAATACCTATCAATAACAATCCAAGCCATAGCACAGAGTAGCTTCAGAAAGTCCATGTCTCTCCCAAAATATTTTAAATAACTCTAGGAGAGTAGAGGGAGGGCAGAATTTCAGGACTTTTTGCAAGAAGTGAAATTCAAATTGATAGAAGGCTGTGGAGAAAAAGGATGGTGAAAGTTTAAAGGGTGCAGGAGATAGTGATTCATTCCATTTTAACCAGCACTTCCGTACATTTGAACAACGGACCACTGGCAACAGCTGGGGAGAGGGAGTGACGTTTGTTAAAAAGGCAACTCATCAGTTGTACCCCAAATACACTAAATTAGAATTTTTATGAAGGTTGTTGCTGGGAGTTTGTTTTTTATAAGCTCCCAAAGTGATGCTTATATACACATATGTTTGGGGTCCATTAACCTATAGTACTTCTCCAAATAAGCTGATTACAGTAATTAGCTATGCTGCTTATTAAATAAATGTACACAGATTCCTTGACTGAAGATTCAGATTCGTAAGCCAGGAATTGTGTCTTGGATTCTGGATATTTATTAAGTCCCAATGAGCCCTTGGGTGAGTCTTAAAATACCGGCAGTTTGGGAAACAATGGTAGAGGTTGGGATGGCGGTTGAAGGGGAGAAATGTGGTGGGGAGGCTGAGTGGCATGTTCCTCATCCTGGTGGCAATTGGAAAGTAAGAGTGCTTTGTCAACAGGCTTGTGATCAGGGTTGTTTTTAAGAATCCAACTTGATGAACTTTTCTGGAAGAGGTTTGACCTATTGGTTAAACCTATCACATTGAGTAAAGACGTGGATCCCATTCTGCTACAGGAAGTTTTCGCTTTTTGGTAATCTGTCACATTTGTGGAGCACAGTCTAAGGTATCTCATTGACCCACTGATCCTCAGACAGCACAGTGAGTTAGCAAGCCAGATCTGCAAGCTGAACCTCAGAAAGATGAAACAAATTTCCTAAAGACACCAGCTGAGAAGCGTCACAGAAAGGTCTTACAATTTGACTCTGTCCTTGGGTCTATACTAAGAGTCCTAACTTTTTCGCTGCAGTGAAAAGAACGAATCAACTCCTATGCCAGCAAAGTACAAGGGTTCTTCATGGTCTATACCGAGGCTTACCTTGTATCGTCAGGACTGTGTGTCCGTGTTACCCTTTTGGACAGGTGGCTACTTTTCAGCGTTCAGTTTTCTGACTAAGCACACTTCTTCATTCACCCACCTGAATTTTCACCATTCCTTCTGTGAAGTCCTTTCATGAAACTTTAAATCTGTGCTTATTTACATGTTGAGTTGGTGTCTGCTCCACCACTAAGATTTTTACATTCCGTGTTATGAGTGACTATGTTGTGATTTTCCTTCGTAGAACCGAAACTTTATATATATTTGCTTGTTTGTTTTTTTTATGTTCCACTCTCTCACCCAATTGCAAGTTCCATGTTGTATTCTCCAACATGTACTCAGAAATTAGCAAATAGAAGGTACTCAATTAAAAACTTATCAAATGAGTGAATGAAAGGCATTGACCTCTCTAATCTTCAATTTACTTAAATTTAAAATGAAGTAATCATCACCTCCCTTAAAGGACTGATATGAGTGTTACATGAGATCTAAAATGTCGAGCACATTTCCTAGGACACAGATATTCTATAGGTGATAAAGCCCTGATCCCATGGGTATGAGGGTGAGAGTGCCAGGCTTCATACTCGTATATATGTCCAAGCTCAGCTCCAGCGCACTCTGTGTTGGCTGTTTTGCATGAGCTGGTAGAAGTGGAGAAGGTGGTGGAGGAATTGTGTTCTTAGTAGCAGCAAGTAATAATTGAGTTGATAGCTGCTGCTGACTGTTCTGGATTGCAGTTTTCCAGCTGGTGAATGGAAAAGACATGATTCCCGATGTTTAAAAATACCCTGAGATGGATTAATTGCCAGTTGCTGAGAGGTGGAGGGGGCGTGTATACCACTTTACACCATGACCCTGCACTCAAAACAAAACAACATACCAATTGGTCCCCCCCCCCAACACTGACAGTTTTGTAGATGTTGTGATTGTATTCGTGAGCATTTTTATAACACTTGAGAATTTAAACAGCACTTTCACGTAGATTCTCTCATTTAAGCCTCACAATCCTTCAGAGGTTGGAAATGGGACTCATGTGAGCTCATAAATTGTTGTGCATTAGTTTAAAACCTTCTGTGATAAAGTAGGATGACCACAACTTCTCCATGAATATTCTCATTTTATACATTGGGAAATAGTTTTGGAAAACTAAGGTCCCATTTCGAAAGGCACAGAGCTAGTAAGGATTAAAGCCAATCTCTAATAAAAGCTGAGAGAATCAGGGTCAGGGATCACCATGCTCCCTGTCCATGGCAGGAAGCTGGAACAGGCATTTCCTGTCTAAGTTTCCACCGAGGGGCTGTGTCAGTAGTTCGTTCCAGCTGCATATCAAATTACAACAGACTGGGTAGCTTAAGCAATGGAAATTTACTTTCTCACACTTTTGGAGGCTGGAAGTCCAAGATCAAGGTGTGGGCAGTTTGGTTTCCTCTGAGGCTTCTCTCCTTTGCTGGCAGATGGCCGCCCTCTTGCTTCCTCTGCACGGGGACGTCACTCTGTGTACATGGGACTCTGGTGTCCTGTTATGTGTCTAATTTCCTCTTCTTATAAGGACACTAGTCGCATTGGATGAAGGCCTGCCCTAAGGGTCTCGTTTTAACTTAACTGTGTCTTTAAAAGCCCTATATTCAAATACAGTCACATTCTGAGGAACTGGGGGCTAGAATTTCAACATATGAATTTTGAGGGAATACGATTAAGACCAAAACAAAGGAACCTTGAAAACATTATGCAAAAGGAAATAAGCAGATACAGAAAAAAGCCATATAAGAGGTCTGACAATTAAGCTCGCGAACTTGTTGCTATGGTGTTGCTAACCTTTTATTTATATCAGAGGGATTATTCATTATGAATTTGTACCAACTGGTACAAACAGTTAACCAAACTTACTATTTGGAAGTGCTAAAAAAGCTGTGTGAAAAAGACAACCTGAACTTTTCGCCAACAATTCATGGCTCTTGCATCACGACAATGCATCAGCTCACACGGCACTGTCTGTGAGGAAGTTTTTAGTCAGTAAACAAATAACTGTACTGGAACACCCTCCCTGCTCACCTGATCTGGCCCCCAATGACTTCTGTCTTTCCCCAAAGAGAAAGGAAATATTGAAAGGAAGACATTTTGGTGACATTCAGGACATCAAGGGTAATATGATGACAGCTCTGATGGTCATCCCAGAAAAAAATTTCCAGAATTGCTTTGAAGGGTGGACTAGGTGCTGGCATCGGTGCATGGCTTCCCAAGGGGAGTACTTCAGAGGTGACAGTAGTGATATTCAGCAATGAGGTATGTTGCACTTTTTCTAGGATGAATTCACAAACTTAATTGTCCCATCTCCTATGATTCAAATTTTTTGAAATATCCAGAATCAGCAAATTCATAGAGACGGAAAGCATATTAATCACTGCCAGAGGTTGAGGGGAGTGGAAAATGGGGAATGACTGCTTCAGGGGGTGGGATTTCCTTCTGAAGTGATAAAAATGTTCTGGAATTAGTGGTGATGGTTGCACAACATTGTAAATATACTAAATGCCACTGAATCATCCATTTTAAAATGATTTAAATGGTGAATTTTGTTATAGGCATTTTACCACAATTGAAAAAAAAAAAAAAAAGATCTTGGATGCATCAGACCAAATCTGAATTGGGCTACTGTATGCAATGTAAGGTGATGCTCAGAATATTATCTATAAGAATGAGCAGAAAAGGCAAGAACCTGCTGGAGCTTTACTTGAGGGTGGCTGCTGACTGTTGTCACTGAAGAACACTGCGAGAGAAAGTGTATTTGTTTCCAGGTATATATGGCTGGATGGAGGGATGGATGGATAGACAGACAGACAGACAGACAGACAGATGATAGGTAGGTAGGTAGATAGATAGATAGATAGATAGATAGATAGATAGATAGATAGATAGATAATAGATAGATAGGTAGATAGATAGATAGACAGACAGATATAGATAAATGTAGATGAACCTTCCGAACAAGGTGTGACATTCACAGAGGCAGAAAGCTACCTAGAGGTGACCTTCTAGGTACATTTGATCGAATGAATGAATGAGAAGCTGCATCTCTAAATACTGAGCGAGCTCTAAGCACACTTGAGACATTTATCTGCCACAATCTTAATGTATATACCTGAATATGTATTTTTCAGGAATTGTGATTTAGAGATATAAGTTGGGTTTTTTATTTGTTTGCTTGTTTTTGTATCAGACTTTCCGACTCATTAGCTGTGTGACCTTGGATAAGTTATTGGACATCCAGAAGTCCCAGTTTCCTTCTCTGAAAAAAAAAGGGGACTAGTACCTCTGAAGTGGGTTGCATTGAGGATGAGACACTTGCTACTACTGGTGCGGTATGGGAACCAGCGGTGGCAGCAGTGTCACCGGGAAGCTTATTAGAAATCAAAATCTCAGTCCCCATCCGAAGCCTGAATAGAATCTGGGTTTTAGCAAGCCCTCAGGAGATGTATATGCACATTCCAGTTTGAGCCACACTTGACCAAATGGTATAATATGTACTAAATTGTTCAGCACAGCGCCTTGCCTGTTTCAGAAAGCTCAGCAAAAGGTTGTTCATTTATCTAACAATGTTTATTGATCCCCTACCACGGGGCCAAGAACTGGTCTAAGCATTGGGAATACTTCGGTAAATAAAACTGTCAAGGATCCCAAACTCCTGGAGTTTAGGGGAGGAGACGGATAATAATCAGATAGGCAAATAAATATGTAACAGCAAAGATTATGTTATTGTTAATAGAGCCATTTAGAGTCACAGCCAGTCGAGTTCAATCCAATTAAATAAATATGTATTAAGCAACTAGTATGGACATGGCACCTCACAGGTATCTGTAGGGGATTGAAAGAGGCCAGATCTCCTTCCTATTAGAACAGAGTTATTCCCAAAGCACCAGGCTGATTTCTTACTTAAATTGAAAAGTAAATAGTTCACTTAGGCCAGAAACAACAGGAAATCACCATGTCACTTTATAAGAAACATTACTCTAAGGACACATCTGGGGTTTACATTCCAGCTGTCAGTGTGCACACCAAACTATTGATTAAACATATTATTTTCTTCACAGTATATGGGGATCACAGAGTCCTCTAAGCAGGAGGGAGCTTGGCAGAATTAGTGAGTAATGTCCATTTCCCAAGGATTCATGAGGAAGGAGAATTCATGGCCCAATGGTCTTGCTCACACCACTAACCTCATCTGACCACTAGTCCCTTTTGATTGGGTCCAAGTTCATTGTAGAAATAGGGCGCTAATTGTTGAGAACCTATGCACCTGTACATACATACGCACGCACACAAGCATGAACATTCTGTAAATGTGCAAAAGTGAACACATACTTTAGATGGTTTAGGGTGAATGCAGAATGTCACAGATTAAAGAGAACTTTGAAGATTCTTGGCGATGGGAATCTCCATGTGCTTTACCCATTTTCTGATCCCATAGCATAGGAACTTCTGATGTCTTACTCCCTTTTTGATCCTGCAGCAGGAGACTCACTGTCTTTTTCACCCATTTTTCTGGCCCTGTAGCATGTGAAATATTTTCTGCCCCAGCCTTTTTCAACCAGCGTTCTGGAAGAGAATTCTTCCAAGCAATTTCTATTAGGTAATAACATAACTTTTCTTTGCTCTTGCCTCCCTCTCAAGGTTAAACTTCTCTCATGGGACTGTGCTTCATGTGGTTATAATGGAGGGGAACACCTGAGGGATCTAGAGCGAGAAAGGGGAACATAAATCCCCATGTTTTATCTATTAGAGCCAGGCAGAATTGGTGTAGCCATTCCCACTCAGCCTCTGCCTGGCCAAACTCTAGCCACTTAAGCCAAACGCTGCAGTCGTCTCAAAAAGTTCCCTCATGCCTCTTTATCGTCAACCACTCCGTCTCCCTCCGAACCCTAGAAACAACTGATGGTACCTTTGCCTTTTTTTCCTAGAAGTCATGAAAGAGGAATCATGCAATATGGAGCCTATTGTATCTAGCACTTTTCTCTTAGCACCATGCTTTTGAAATCCATCCATATTGTTGCATGTATCAGTAATTTCTTCATTTTTATTCCTGAATGCTCCCTTGGTATGGATCTAGCAAATCTTTTTACCACGCATCAGTTGATGGAAATTTGTGTTGTGTTCAGGTTTTTGGCTATTACCAAAAAAGCTACGAGGTCCTTAGGTAAACATGTGTTTTCATTTTTCTTGGGTAAATATCAAGGAATAGGTCATAGAGTAAGTGTATGTTTCACTTGATTGTTTTCCCAAGATGGCTGCACCATTGTACATTCGCATCACCAGCTCCAGTCATTCTGCACCATTGCTTGCACTCTGTCTCATCTGCTATATTCCCCATCCTAGTAGGTGTGTGGTGCTTGCTTATTTAGGTTTGACTTTGTATTTCCCTAATGACTAATGATATTGCACATATCTCTGTGTTGTTATTAAGGATAGTTTGTTGGTTTTGTTTATCTATGTGCCTAGAACAGTGTCAGTGCATAGGAAGTGCTCCATAAAAGATCTGTTGAATAAATGAATGACCTGTAATTCCTTGACCACAAGGAATTTACAGCCTCATCCATGGGACAAAACATGAGGTGCTAATAGATTAAATTCAGACTTCTGAGACAGATCTGGGTTCGAATACAGGCTCTTTCCAAACGACTATTTATAGGACCTTGATAAAGTACCTTACTTCTCAACATCATTATTTTCTATATCTGTACACTTGAAAAAAAAAAAAAAACAACTATTCCGATGACTTGTCATGAAACTGTGAGAAAATAAATATAACTCATACTGTGTGCATAGTACACCATTAATGAAACAGTAGCTGCTATGATTATTTTGTTAATAATAAAAAAAAATGTTAAAAAATAAAATAAAATAAAAGGTAGCATCTGGAGTTTAATTTGAAAACAAAACAAAACTTAAAACAACAAAAAATAATAATATGAATCACAAACAACCAATGGTACACCGTTACACAGAAATAATAGTGCAATAGGACTTAAAGAAGAGATAGCTTCGTGTGAGCTGAAGAACTAAGAAATATTTTCAGAGATGCAAAATCCGTGCTGAGTTTAGTAGTAAAGACAGAAGTGACGCTGGCTCAGAGCTTGCTAAGTGCCAAGTGCTGAAGTGCTTAATCCACTAAGTTCCCTACTTTTCTGGTAGGTTCCCATTATTGCCATTTTGAGGATGAGGAAACTGAGGCTCGGAAAGTTTGAGCAGCGTGCCCAATATGTCTTGGATCATATGTGGCTAGGCTGATCCAAAGAGATTGTCAAGCTCTTGGGTTTCATGGGTGTGTCCATTGTGGGGGGCCAGGAAGTGAGGAAAGGGGTCTGGATCTGAGCCTCCACTTTTTCTTTGAACATAGCAGATGTGTTTGAAGGCGTCTTATGTTTTGGACTTCCAAGCAAGTTTTCACAGATAAATGGCTTCTGATATTTTATAAAATGTGGAAAGCCTTGAACTGCATTACTCTGTCTTGCTACATGGCGACAGAAGACTAATACTTAGTGTATCTAAAATACCTCTCCCTTCCCTTTACAAACAATGGGATGTCTAATCAACAGGATCTTTTCTTGGTGCGCTTTCTATTTGCTGTGTGTAATGTGTTTTATATGTTTACTGCCCCGCTTTGAATGTAGTTGAATTTTTCCACAAGTATCCTATTCAAACCTCAAGGGAGGCCCCGTTCTTCTGTGGCAGGTGGGGCTGTGCACGCCTACGCCCCCCTTTTCCCCCTCTTCATCCCTTTTGTGATTTTATAGAAGCTGAAATGGGTCTTACCAAGCATCTGGCTTGCCTTCCCTGGGCTTTTCATTTTCCTATCAGTGAAAGGCAGCCTGCGGGAGAAAGACCTTCCTCCCTCATCAAACATCCTTCTTCAGCACTCAGCCACCTCCTCCCCATCTTTGGGAGCACTTTTCTCCGAATGTTTAGGGCTATTATAATAGACTCCCATCAGAGAGTCTGAATAGGGAACTCATTAGCTTTGTGAGCCTGCATATGTCCAAAGAGAGTTTATGTGTAATCCCCACAATTTTCTTTTGTTTGTCCTTTATGTTTCATTCTCTTTGACTGGGGTTGATTACACTGGAATCATTAACTCACACAGAACTGGAAATTACCCTCTAGGGAATCATCCAGCCCAGACCCCAGGGAGGCGCGACATAATACTTCCTCTCCATATCCAATGGCTCTGTTTCTAATTAACGATAGTCTTGATGCTGTTTTTAGAGGTTCTTCTTACTTCACTTACAACATCAGCTCCTTAAGGAAAAAGAGCTGCTTAAAACCTTTCTCAGGAGTTTAAATTCCTATTGTTCCTTTTCAGCTTCTTACTGAATTTTAGACTAGCCCATACTCTGTGAGTTGCCATCAGAAAGTCTAAGGGTGCCATCACTTTTTTTTATTAACCTTGACTTCTTTTAAAATATTTGTTTAATATTTTAAAGAATACATGCAGTAGTTCCACGTTCAGCATATCGCATTAAAGATTCTCTTATTCAAGCTCAGATTTTTTTTTTCCCCCCTGAGAGTCAAGAATTTAAATTATAATTTTAAATTCCCTAGTGCAAAAGCCATGGCAACAGCCTGGCCCATGGTAGGTTCTCAATTATTGGAAACATCCCTTCTCTTTCTGTTGGAGTTCTAAGATGTCACCATTTTGCTGTTTGAATGGAATTATTTTGGGGAAGTGCTGTAGACATTGAAATGACCCAAATACAGAGAAAAAAAACAATGTCAGGGTGACTCAGACATGAAACTGTGAGGCTTGGATTCAGGATGAAAAAATGATTTGAATGGAGACTTGAGATCACAGCCTGGTGCTAATGCTCTTACTTCTATTTCTGTTACTTCTGTGGTTTTACGACTGTTTCTGTGCTGACTCACTGACAGTAACTAAATACGCACCAAGAGCCATACACACTGCCAGCTCTTCACGTGCATCATTTCACTTTGTTTCTTCAAAAGTCCCCATTAACTCCATTTTAAAAATGGGGCAAATTAGGCATGATAAGCTTAAGTGAATTGACCATGATCACAAGAAAGAAAGTAATAAAGCCAAGATTTGAACCAACATAGTCTAACTCCAGGACCTGTCCCTGTCATGGGTCTGCCTCACCCCACCTGACCACCCCGTGTGCTCCCTTCCCTCCTCCCCACCTGCCCCCTTGCTCTAAATACCAGCGAGAGTTCATTATGCCAGGCTTCAAATTTGAATGGGTTGTGGGAGTGAAAAAGAATGTGACCATAATGTGAAACTATTGTTGGTTTTCATTGGTCAGAAATAGAAGGGTTAAGTGGTCATGTAATGTTTGAGGCAAAAAGAAAAAATTGAGGGAAGAACGTGGGAACTTGGATGCTAGTTCTTATGGTCACTTATCACCTTCTAGGCACTACAAGTTGTGGGGAAAAACCATTGAGCAAAGCTATATCTCTGTCCTCAAGGATCGTATCATTTAGCTGGGAAAACGGGCAGTCAAAGGTTGATAATACAGAAATACTTGCTATGACTGGGTACTTGGGACATTGAGAGCCCAGAGGGGTCCACCTAATTGTAGAGATGGTGGAAAACTTTCCAGAGGGAGTTAAATCTGGGCTGATTATGTGATGAATGGATGTATGGCAGGTACACTAAACAGGATGGTGAATGTGAAGGCACCCATCCAGGAAAAGGAAACACTACAGGAAATGTCTCTGAGCAGTTCAGAGTATATGTGGTCATCTGCAAAATGAGGTCCGGAATGGAAATGTCTAATGTCAGTAAAGCAAAACACATAGTACACTCTAGCAAACTGTAGGTGCTCTGTAAATATCACTGCCCCTTCTTGTGATAATGTCTAATAAACTGGCCCTTGATGGATGAGGACTTCTGTTATAACTAATAGTAGGATTGGGGGAGGCTTATTCTTGTTAGCTATTGCTGCATAATAAACCACCCCAAACATTGTAGTGTAAAACATCAACCATTTTATTATGCTTATGGTTCCTATTGGTCAAGAATTCAGCCCAGATACTCATACAGATTGATAAATTTAGTTGATTGGTGGTTAAAATATAGTGTCAGCATGGAGACAGACAACCATACTTGGGTTTCAGTCTCGGCCCTACTGTCTACCAACTATGTCACCTCCACTCTAAGCCTCTGTTTCATCATCTGTAAAATGGGAATGAGAAGAGTAACCATCTTTACATTGTCATTTTAAGGATTCAATGAGCAAGGAGCTAATTATGTAAATCCCTTAGCATAGTGCCTGACAAGCGGTAAGTATCCAGTAATTGTCCGCTATCTTTATTATTTTTTAAATTCAGCCAGAATATAATGGAAATAGCTAGTCTTTGCTTTGGGCTCTTCTCTGGGAAGACTTGAATAGTCAGAGGCTAATAGCATCTAAAGGCTTATTTTCCTCTGGTATGTCTGGGACCTGAGCAGAGTGTCTCCAAGTCTTGGCTTAACTGGAATTGTGGCCCAGATGATGTGTATGTGGGCCTCACCCTGTGGCTAAGGGAGCATGTGAGGTGGAAAATATTTTGTGGAACTTTTGGAAATTAAAATCTGTTAAAAGACCATCATCCCAGGAAGGAAGTTTCTTTAAAACAAACAAACAAAAAACAAAAGCACAGAGTCTGAATAGATTTACCTGCCATAGTCTATTTATACAAGCACAGGACCTGGCAACCATACTAACTAGGATTTCCTTGAGAGCAGGTGTGTTTTAGTTGCCATTGCACTTCTAGTGTCTATTACAGTGGCTGATACATAACAGGTGTCCTATAGGCATCTGTTGAACAAGCAGATAAATTCATTCAAGCTCTGCTGAAAGAAGGGCAATTAGTGAAACTATGTATAAAATACTATATCATCTTTCCAGGAATTCTAAAGAAAAACAAAAACAAAAAAACAAAAAATATGGCCTGACGAGTATAGTTTTCTCTTCAAAAGGAGTCACTAATGGTGGCATTTCAAATATTGTGACATCAGGGTAGAAAAAGAAAAATATTTATGAACAAAAGACTTTCCCGATAGTTCTCTCCCTCAAGATCCTATCATTTTTCCTAGGAGGGCTTACTGTGGCACAGAAAAACAATATAATTTCCACCTAAACAATGAGGTACTTGCATTGGTTTGTGCTGTTGCTTTGTCTTAGGAGATTCACTATATACTTAAGAATGGAGAGCCCCTGGCTGGAAACCACTTTGGCCAATGATTCATTATGTGACCTTGAACCCAAGGCGTGACTTGGACATCAGCTTCCTCCTCACTTAGCACAGCTTACAGCTAGACGACACAGCCACGGATGAGAAAAATTTTCTTCTAAAGGGACAACACAGAGAGTTTTACGCAAATAATGTATGATGACCCCAAACACCTTCTCCCTGTGACTAAACACTCCCTTGACTGTAAGTCATGTCTCCCTGGAAGATGCATTTTCCCTCTCAGACAATCAGAATATACATATAGTAATCTGTGCCTTCAGTGCATAGCAGCTGGGAGAATTTGGTGCCAATAACTTGTTTTTTGTTTTTTTTTTTTTCGTTTTTTTTCATTTGCTAATATCATTTGGCTTTCTCCTCAAATGAAATTTAAAATGAAACAGTTTGGCAATCCACATTAGCGCCGTCTAGCAATAGTCCCATGTTGGTTCCACTGCAGTTTGATAATTTACAGACTCATTGGGCTGAAAGGGACTTGGCAAGCTTGTCTAATTCAATGGTTCTTAAAACTGGCAGAACATCAACATTTAATGGGAACCTCTAAAAAATACAGATTCCTGGGCACTGAGCCCTACTGATCAGGAGGTTAGAACCTGCACACGTGGGACCTAGAAATTCTAATCTTTACAAAACTTCCCAAATGATTCTGATGATAAGCTAGGATTGGAAATCACTGCTTTAATCTATATCTCATCTTCAGCTGAAATAATGAGAGGAGTTTTGTTTGCGTTTTTGTATATTCTTTCTTTCTTTCTTTCTTTCTTTCTTTCTTTCTTTCTTTCTTTCTTTCTTTCTTTCTTTCCTTCCTTCCTTCCTTCCTTCCTTCCTTCCTTCCTTCCTTCCTTCCTTCCTTCCTTCCTTCCTTCTTTCTTTCTTTCTTTCTTTCTTTCTTTCTTTCTTTCTTTCTTTCTTTCTTTCATCTGAGTAAAGACTATGCTGCAGTAAACCCCCTCAACCCCCCTGCTGTAATTGTCAGACCTCTCATGAGTAGCCAGGATGCGCTGGGACCAATTTTAGAGACAAGAGGCTAGAAGAGGTCCTTCAAAGCACAGGTGCTTCCAGAAGCTTGCCCTCAGCAATATTGCATCTTCCGTAAGTCCCTGACAGTGAGGTCCCTTTCCCTCCCTTCTAAACTCTAATCTAGTTTTAAATTTGCTGATTCCATTGGACTTTGGTTCTTTCCCTAAAGCAAGGATTTTATCCAACTTTGCTAATGTCCATCTCTCTTAACATTATCCCTCTTTCATCTCAGACATCACAGATTAAAAGAAAATGCATGAGATTATAATATTTCCCTATTTAAAACTCTGCAATGATTTCTCAGTTAGTGAAGAAAACACAGACTTCTTACCGTGTTCCCGAGTCCTGTATGACCTTGCTCCTGCTGGCCTTTTTGACTGCCATCACATCTCGTTTTCCATCGTGTTCTCTCACTTCACAATCTTCATTCTGTGTTGTGAACATAAAGCTTCCTGCCTACGGACTTTGATTTTTATGATTTTGCTCTGCCTTGCATATTTTTCATATAATATTTCTCTAATATAATATATCTAATATATCTCTTAGTCCAATCGTAAGCCCAGATCTAGCCTATCACCTCCTCAGAGAGGACGTCCCTGACCAGTCTCTTTTATATCTCTTCACATCTTGTCACGCTCCAGTTTATCACCAGACATACTTCCTTTGCAGCAACAGTCAGACGCTGTTATGCTTCATTTCTTAATGTGTCTATTTCCGATGGTCCATCACCCTGTTAGAATATATGCTTCCTGAGGGCAGAGATTCTGCCCCTCTTCTCTACTGCAGAATCTCTGGTTCTTAGCACAAGCCTTGGTTCAAAGCAGGCATTCAATACATATTTGTTGAGTGAGTAACCTAGTGTTGTGGGTTTCCCCAATGATCAGGCTTTGCTGAAATGGGAAGCAGCTTCTCCAATTTGCAGTGTCATAAGAAACTCTACTTTTTTAGTACAGCTGGTCAACTTAAGGGTTCCAATTGTATGTGGTCATAGTGGCTCATAACTTAATGTAATCGTCTTACTAACTAAATTGAATCCTTACCTCTCCTACATAAGGTCCCATTCTTCTTATACTGACTTCAGGGGGGGGAAAATCCAATGGCAGATATACAGTGTATTATGTATAACTTACTATTAGTAAATGCCACTCTTGGCTTGGAGCGTCAAAGTCACCATAGCAATTGGATGAACCACCTAATGAAGATGTATTACCATTTCATTATTTGTACACAGCAAACATATATTTTTATGAACTAGCTAGTCTGGAAGCATTTAGAAAGTTTTTAACCTTTTCGTAGTGATGTTTATATGATTATAAACTTGAAACATGACTTTGTGGAAAAAGCACTGGGTGGAATCATGGCTTGGAGTTGGTATTTCACTATGTGTGTTACTGGCAATATTATGGCATGTGTCTGAGCCTAAATTTCTTCCTCAATAAAATGGAGATAAAACCTAATCCACAGAGTTATTGTGATATTCACCATCCAAATAAGATTCTCTGTGTGGATATGTTATATGAGCACCAAAACTTTATTCAACTTAAGAACACATTATATGAATGGAAGTCACTAGTCATTCATGTCAAATGACTTATTGAACACATGTACATGTAATCTTTCTGCTAAGTGCCAGAGACAC
Source organism: Rhinolophus sinicus (assembly GCF_057876585.1). NCBI lineage: Eukaryota > Metazoa > Chordata > Mammalia > Chiroptera > Rhinolophidae > Rhinolophus > Rhinolophus sinicus. Next base: position 14,502,263 of record NC_142516.1, on the reverse strand, counting down.
AGTGAACAAAACAGGCATGCCTAAGTCCTCACGGAGCTTTCAGTCTAAGAAAGAGACAAATGTTAAGTATTCCTATAAAGGTATCATCCTTACTTTGGGTAAGCATTATGAAGGAATACTATATACGGTTATCAAAGAGACTTAATATTGATTTACTTATCAATAAATAATGACATAGTTATAAAATTGATATCGTCTTAGGATAATCCTCTATTATGTCAACATTACCCTATTCCATTCTCATTCTCTAAGGAGATGAAAAGAAGTAGTTGACATCTGAAACAGCGAATAGCAGTGTGCACCGAATAATATCTAATATGTTAGAATTGTTTCTAAGTCCAGATTATTAATATAGTTCATGGAAGACTGTAAAACAAAGGAATTTCTTTTAGAGAAAATATATGTATGAATTCCCAGTCCCATCTGCATTTGTACAAACGTTGGAATTTTACCCTTATTAATTTTACACTCACTTTTTGTTCTTCCTTAATGGTATCTATTTTCTAAAGAAGCTCATATCGTTTCTTTCTCTATTTATTTACCATCACCGTAGTCTTTGACAAGAGGTTTTAATATCTTTCTAATTAATGTCTATGTTTTTAGTATTTTTTCCTATCTAAATGGTATCTCCTTTGCGGTACCACTTGGTCAGTGTATATAAGTCATAAAAGTAATTTGAAATTTGACTACATGATGCTTGACAAAAATGCCTACACAAAATCAGAAGACAAATAATAAATGGAGAAATTACTCAGAGCACATAATACAGAGAAATGGCTGATTTTATTAATATGCAAAGAGCTCTTAAAAAATCAATAAGAGAAAGATAAATGACCTAATAGAAAAATGGGCAAAGAAGATGAACAGACAGTACTCAGAGAGAATCATATGAATGGCCAATAAACATGAAAAAGAGCCCAATATTACACATAATGAGGGAAGTCAAATTAAAACTTTAATGAAGTGCTATTTGTCACCTACCAGAATGGTATAGATCAGAGTTTGATATCGGAGTTTGATATTGATAATGATTGAGAACACCAATCTCACATTAACTATTGAGGAGATTGTAAATTTGTAAAAAATATAATATGTAGAAAAAAAAGAGGTCAATCTGGCTTTATCAAAACCTTAAAAGTACATACCCTTTTACAGAGTAATTCCATTTGTTAGATTATACCTTACAAATATACTCACATTATATCTTACAAATATACTCAGCATTGTGTGTGGTTTAAAAAAAATCTGTAAACAATAATAGTGCCCATCAACAGAAGTCTAGTTAATTAAATTTTCGACAATAATAATATGCACTGGGCTCTTTAAGAGAGTGTCAGCTAGTAGCACACCTTTCTCTTTCCTGAGTCCAGAATCAACTGAAAAATAAGACAAAAAATAGCATATGTGGAGATCAAAATATCTCCTTTAGAAAACCAATAAAGGCTATGTTAGAGAATGTGGCTGATATCTACGGGCAAGTTGGCTTCCTAGAACCCACTGGACCATTACTGGACGGTTACTGCTCCTTTTGGGACACTTCCCAGGGCGTGCTCCCTGGGGCAGCACTTTCTAAACCTAAGAAAGGAAGCTGACACAAGTATGTGCAATTCATTCTTTTCAAATTGACCAATCAGAGAAGTGGTCCCATTTTGGTAAAACCAAAACCAAACAAAACAAAACACCTAGGTCTACAAAGCATACCTGACTAACTCAAATTCTTCTGGAAAGGTGACCAGCTACTATTAATTGGTTAAATTTGTGGACAGTAACTAGATGAAAGACCTGGGGCAACTATTATTATTCGTTTTACATCTGCAGTATTCTCCAGATTTGTTTTTATTTTGTGCATGTATTATTTATAATAATAAGAGTAAAACCACTATAAAGCATTTGTCAGTGCCTGATGTTGCTACTGATTTAAAAAAAGCAAATTCTTTTTCACTCACTCCAAACCACCTTACCAACCTTGTTTCCATCTAACACCTAGATGTGAAGTCTGACTACCACCATATATTTACATTACCCCTGCCAAGGTTATTTGATCAGCTAAGAAAAAATCCCGCATCAACCTGCCTGTCAGAAAAACTCAGTCTAAGAAGTCACACTGCTATATACTTTTGGGCAAGAAGACTGAGAAAGCAGTTCTCAGGGATGACATAGCTGAATCTATCAATCCCTTTACAAATACCTTTTAACCTGGCAATTCTAGTGTTGGGAATTTATCCTAAAGCAATCATCACAGATGTGAATTAAGACTTCGTTTCTAAGCTGTTCATTGGAATACTGTTTTTAATCCCAATGACGTTGTTAATATTAAATGTCCAACATTAGGAAATTGGTTAACTAAGGTATGAGACATCCATTCAAAGGAAAACTTGCAGTCATTACAATGAGAGAAGAATGTACTGTGACCTGAAAAGATATTCAAACCCAGCCTGAAGTGGAAAATACATAGGTACAAACATGGTGCAAAATATACATTTATTTTTGTATATAAAATCTAAATAGAAAAAGATGTAAAACACATATTAAACTATCAATGGCAGTTATCTCTGCATGATAGCGATCTAATTTTCATTTTATTTACTTTAATAGCTATATTTTCTCAAATTTCTCTAATAAACATGTATTACTCTTTTACTAGAGGGAATTAAGCATTTTTTACCATATATGATATGTATATCATATAACAATTTCAAGACCCAGCCAGGGAGTCATCTATTACGGGAAGTCTTTCCATGTCTCCTTGCTGTAATTATTTCTTACTTCCCTAGACTCTCCCTCCACTTGTGTTCAGACCTTCTTGCTATGTGCATGACTCCTATCCTAGGCTGAAAACTCCATGGTGGTAGGGACAAGGCTTATCTAATAGGGAAACCCTCATAGCTCCCAAGAGCAGTGCAAGGAACATGTATTCACCATAACTGCTTGTTGACCTGAGTGAAGTTACCAATATTGGGTTTTTGTTAAAAAGACTACAAAATTATTGATGGCAAAACAATAGATTACAGGCCACCTGAGCTACTGAATAAACCCACTGGGAGAAAAAAGAAAAACTGTTACTTTGAAGAGTTGTTCAGCTTCTGCTGAGTGTGATTACATTTGAATGGACACTGCCAAACGGAAGTGCAAGAAAGCACTCAGAAGGGCAGTGGCAGGGCAGAGAAAAATCAGGTATCAATGAGGACAGGTTCACTATGGAGAAAGTTCTGAATGCCCCATCAATCCAAGCCTTGTACAAGTCTGGAGTTACCAATAAAAAGCCCACTAATCTAGAACTGCTCTCATTCTTGCTCTTTGGGAGAGTAAATGCTGCAAGATGAGCCCTGGCAGTTTCATGCCTCTCTAGGACTTGTTAAATTTCTCTCTCCCTCTTCTCTTACCTTCTGAAATCATAAGCGCTGATGTTTTATGTTTCGGCTTGTAAATGAAGCCTGTTATTATCATTGAGATAGTGTTTTTATGGCATAAATAATGAGCTCAAACAGGGGAAGCAGCGTTGGGTGGAATTACTGTCTGAGCTGAGATGGAAATAATCAATATGTCCTCACTTACAAATCTCATCTGCATGTCAACTCCATCCTGCTGGCTGTCTCCCTACAGATTCATTTCACAGGAGGCCCAATAAAACACACGGGTGGCATTGATCTGTTTTATTCATAGCCAGAGATAGAAATGCATCATTTGAAATTAATAGGAGGGCTGTGTTTATAACCTGATGCAGAATGAGTAGCCTGTAGTGCAGACCGTTAAGAAAGGACTCATCCACCATAGAGAGAGATGAGCCCAGGAACGAAGAATCAGGGACTTTTGTTTGAATTCCTCTGTGATGTCATCGCTGTTATCACACGTCAATATTTTGCAACCTGAAATCTACATTCACTCATTAGAACAGTTTCTTACATCAACCCAGTTTGCAATGATCCGTTTCCAGATGTTTTCCCCAATTCTACCTGCCTTTTTTCCCCTTTAATTCTATGCAAAATGAATACTAAGACATAATGTTACAGAAATGGAAAGGAAACTTAGAAATCTATTTCAATATTGGTCCTAATTGTTATATATATCCCACATTATAGTGGTCAGCCACTCTGATTGACTATTTCCAGATGAGGAAAATACACTATTTTATAATACAGCCCCATTTGAAAAACAAAAACAAAAACACAACACAGTTTAGAAAACTTTTTTTTTTTAAGAAAGTTGTACTAAAAAAGCATTCCCTTGGTATTTCTAAGGGAGATAGTTCTATTCCCTGAGGTCACCCAGAGTAACCCACAGCATTCCTTGTCTAATAGCATTTTAAGAAGACACAGAATAAAGAACTAATCCTTAAGTGGCCTATAATGGCCTAAATGACAGTCTTGCTCGCCTCTTTGGTCTATCATGTATTATTCTGTATCCATACTATCAGTTCTTAAAAAATATCATGCTCACTATTGCCTAGATCCCCCCTCACTGTTTGCTCAGTAGGTCTGAAGAGCACCTACTCACTCTTCAGACCTCCAATCAAATGTCCTCTCTTTGGGAAAGATTTTAATGGTTCCCCCGGCTAGATCAAATCCCTCTGTCAGATACTTTAATCCTATCAAATATATTCCTTTATAACGCATATTGCATTTTAACTAAATGTTTTACTTTGAGATAAGTATAAATTCATATGCCGTTATAAGAAATAATGCAGTGAGGTTCTGTGTGCTCTTTTCCCCATAGGTAACCTCTGGCAAAACTACAGTGCATTATAACAACCAGGATATTGATATTGATACACTCCATTGATCTTTTCTATATTTCCCCAATTTTACACATACATGGGTGTGTATGTTCAGTCCTGTGCAATTTTATCACATATGTAGGTTCAAGTATCCATCACAGCCAAGACAGATTAGTCCATCACTAAAGAATGCCAGGTGCTGCCCTTTTATCATCACACCCACCTCCCTCTCCTCTCACATAACCCTGCGTCATCCCTAACCCCTAGCAACCTCTAATTTGTTTTGTCATTTCAAAATGCTATAGGAATGGGATAATTAATTATGTAGCTTTGGTGGGGGGGTTGTTGTTGTTGTTGTTGTTGTTGTTTTTAACTCCCTGGAAATTTAACGAAGTTTTTGCATATACAAAATGTCATTCCTTTTCATTGCTGAGTGGTATTCCACAGTATGGACGTGTCGCAGTTTGTTTAACCATTCATCCCCATTGACCAACAACCAAAGTTTTTGCTTTTGTTTTGGTTTTGTTTTTCCCAGTTTTTGGTGATTACAAATAAGCCTTCTGAGAACATTCATGTATAAACAAATGTTTTCATTTTTGTGAAAAAAAGTGCACAAGAAGGCAATTACTAGGTTGTATTCCTATTGTATTTTATCATTATATATTTGAGCTGTTGAATCCACATACAGCTGTGTGGACCACTTGGCTGTGGGCTTCATAATAGCAAAAGACTAAATCATTTTTCTCTCTGGCACCTAGCACATTGTCTGTCACTTAACCGTTATTAAATAAATGATATAGCATATGTAGGTGTATTTCTTAGCACTCTCATAACTGATGGAGAGATTGACCTCGAGCCCACATTTTTCAGTCCCACAAGCCCCACTAGGTTTCTTGGGTTGCACCTTTCTTTTTGGGGGCTTCTGGGGGTCCTGAGATTTTGCAGCTACTAAGAATGCAGAAGGAGGAAGCCTTGTCTAGATGACTTCTGTGATGGTCTTTTTCTACGTAATTTATCTTCTCTTCATGGTCTCCTGCTGAAATAATGTGTTGTGTCCTCTTGACTCTAGGGAATTCAATCTGTAGAACTTAAAGAAGGGGAAACAATAAATAAGAAGGAACACCAAAGACCTATTTTTGATAATAGTAACCTCTCATCTGCAAGTTGGCAGAAAATGACCTGAAAGATATGACAGTGAATTAAGATGAGAAGAATATTTTAAAAACAAAAAAATTGCATCTCATTTTTTTTTTCTCTGTGATCCTGTCAACAATAACATTCCTAAAATAGGCTTTCTAGAGAAGTTCACTACCTGGGGAGACCTGAGTTTCTTTCATAATTTTGCGTTACCTTGGTTGGGTAAATCCATATCGTAGAGACTTAGCTTCACAATAAAATAAATGGTGATAATAATTCCTAAGAAGGTCATGTGAAATAAGGCATGGAAAGGTAATTTTACAATCATAAAGCACTGTGTAAATGTATAAGCATATTTTGGCCCATTAGAGGCTAAAATCATGCTCCTACAGCACTTCCATTTTAATATAGTTCAAAAGACTCAAAGTGGGCAACTGCTGTGGTGTAGGCACTAAGGATAATTGTGTGTGTGCGGTTAGGGTGGGGTCGGTATGATGTTAGAGGCCCTGTGCTAGTCTGTCAAAATAGGAATAAAGAATTGTAGTAGGGTAGTGACATCTGGAAAAAACGTGCAACAGAAACCCAGAGGGACACCTAATTCAACTTGAGGAGAATGAGGGAAGACTCTGGGCATAAGGGGAAGCTCTTTGAAGAAGATACTTGAGTGGGTATCAAGAAGAGGTGACGTATAAACCATTAAAGATAGAGGAAGGGGATTAAAGCAAAGTGGCATTAGAAGATCAAAGGCATAAAAATATGAAAAGGCATTAAGAATAATTGAATTTGACAGAAGAGTATGTTAAGAAATTAGGCAATGTATGGAAGGGTAGGTTTGGGCCACAGTACAAAGGACCAATAAATTTAGATGGAGAATTTGGGCCTTTAACCTGTTGGCCAAAAGAGCCATTAAAGAATTTTGAGCAGGGACACCACATGAGGAGTTGTGCTGAGGAGGTGATTATGGCAGCAGAAAGGGTTGGAGATAAAGAAGCTAGATGAATACTGTTGGCCAACGAATGAAATGCATAGGCAAAGTAAGAAGTCTGTGCTACAAGCAGGGTAGAATCTTCAGGAGGAGAGTGGAGAAGGTGAGGCAGGAAAGTTAGGCAAGAACAACCCGTGAAGTGCCTAACAGGTGACATTAAGTTACGAGCATGAATTCCACAGACAGCTGTAACTCCGCTTAAATTCTCATTCTTCCACTCACTTGCTGTGTAACCTTAGGCAAGTGAGATATCCTCTAGATGCCTTAGCGTCCTCATCTGTAAAGCGAGATCAATGATACAGAATCGGATCCAAAACAGATTCCTATGTCTCAACAAATGTTAGTTTTATTGTTATTATTATTATTATTGAATTATTATCCAGGAACTTAAATTTTATCTTGTGTGCCAGGAAGGCCATAAAGGGTATTGTACTTTAGATATATTGCCTTACCAAAAATGTGGAGAGTAGATTTGAAGGAGATAAGACTGACAACACAGTGACCAGTTAGGAAACAATTTCAATAACCCAGGAAAGAGACAATGAAAACCTGAGATAGTGGAGGGGTCTTGCAGTAAACCTCCTGTAGCATCCTCGTGACTTAGAAATGCATCCAGCGCATTCATCAAAATAACTGAGGATGAATGAATGAATTGGAAAATCTGAAAAACTTCCAGAGAATGAACTTTTAAAAGTAAAGTGTAATATGCACCCAGAGTTGGTCACATATTATAAATATATAGCTTCATGAATTTTCACAAACTGAACAAACCCATACAACCATCTCCCAAATCAGGAAACAGAAAATTATCTACACTCCTCAATCTTTTCTTTGTGTTCTCTCTGTCACTACCTTATCATAAAGAAACCATTGCCCTGACTTCTAACACCATATATTAGATGTGTCTTTAAAAAACAAAACAAAACACAAAAAAACTTTATGTAAATAGAGGCATATAAGTATACCTATAATCATTTGTGTCTCATCTATTTCTTTTGCTCAATATTACATTCATGAGATTGTTTCAAACTTCTGTGTGGAACCCTGGATCTTTCTTTCTTGTAGTTGTATAATATTCCTTTGTATTAATATACCAGAATTAATTTTTCCTATGATGGTCACTTTGATAGTTTCCAGTTTGAGGCTGTGATTGATAATATTTAGATGAGCATTCAAGGACTTGTCTTATGGATAACATATGAATGTATTTCTGCTGAGTGTGTACTTAAGAGTTCAGTTACTGGGTTACAGGTTAGATGTATACTCAACTTTGATAGATACTGACAGTGTTCTAAGGTCTCTGGTCTAATTTAAACTCCCACTGACAGTGAATGAGTATTTTAATTGTTCCACATTCTTAATACTTGATATATTTTTTGGATTATTTTGTTTCTTTTTAATCAGTATGGTATGTGTGATCCACTGGGGTGTTAATTAGTATTTCCCCAATTTCTAATGAAATTGATCGGCTTTCCTTATTTCCTGGCCATATGGCTAACTTCTTTTGTAAAGTAAGAATTCAAGACTTTTGCACATTCTCATATTGCCTGATCTGTCTCTTTTTCCTCTTATTTATTTGTAGATATATTTATTTCTAGGACACTGTAGGAAATCTTTTATTAGATATACACATACCAATTGCCTTCTCCCACAATGATACTGAGTTTGTACTTTTTTATTGCTATCTTTTGGTGAATAGAAGTACTTAATTTCACTACAGATCAATCTATATTTTTCTTTGATAGTTGTTTTATCTTTGTGTTTTAAAAGAAAACTTGACCTAATCCAAGGTGTAAAAAATATTCTCCTATGATTTCCTCAAAAATCTCTATTGTTTCCTCTTCACTTTTAGGTCAGTAATCTATGTGGAATTTAATTTTGTGTAAGGTATGAGGTAGGAGCTAAAGATTTTTTCCCCATGATTTCCAGTTGATCCTCCACCTTTTACTGGCAAGCTCATATTTCCCCCAACACTGTAATGTCGCCAGTATAGGTTATTTGGTAATCGTATTTTTGAAAATATGTTCTCTTCTACTGGTCAGTTTATCTAAAAATCATCATTATTTCGCATGTTTGAGGAAACTGAGACTTTGGACAGTGGCCTGGGTGACATTTGTTCGTTTCTCCCAGAAAGTCCTTAGTTGGCAACAAGCCCTAAAAATTGGCTTTGAACACAATGACAGACAGTTGAAGCTTCTGTGATTTGAACATTCTTGCAATGAGATCTGTTTGAAAGCTGCATGTAAATAGCTGCAATTTCATTTGCAAAAATGTGTGAAAATATGTACCTTTAGATTTTTCTGAGAACACATAGGTTAGGTTCATTTTTTTCATGCATTATTAGGCATGATGTGTTTGTTCTGATGCTTCTTGGAAATCAAAGCTCAGCCTACTCACAGAGAATAATGGGCAAGTTTGTGGTTTTCAGAGATCAGTGTTCCAGTTCAGTGTGAGGCAAGTCACAGAGACACCTAAGAGTTGGGTGCCCAATTTCCTCAGAGTAAATTGAAGCTAATAAAAAATTAATATATATATATAAGCACATACATATCTCTCCAAGCTAATTAAAGAACCGATCAATAATTCCTCCAAATAATTATAATTATAAGAATGGAAAAATATGGGTGACAGCACATTAAAATATTAAAAATGCCTTTGCATAAAGATATTATTCTGGTGTGCCGTTTCTCTCTGAGATCATATTTTGTCCTGGGCCCATAAAGTCTTTTACTAAAGGCGATGTGCTATTAAAGAGTAATAAAGATTGTGATGCAGAGAAATTGACAGTTGCCTCTACTTCATCCATACATTTCAAAGGAATTTATTCTAAAATTTCCAAACACAGCCTCCCCACATTTGTGGATTCCTCTTGGCTTCAGGCTGCTCTTGGATGGTACCTAACTTGAAGACGCAATTAAAATAATTACTTTTACATTTGAATCTTTTTTTTTTTTTTTTTTTTTTTTTTTTTTTCTGTTTCTGTTATGTTTACTTCTCTCTCTCTCCCCAGAGGCACGTTTTTGAATTAGGAAAATTTGCTTTATGCAGCCAAATTTCCTAATGCAGCCAAATTTCCTTTACAGAGGAAAAAAGGCATGAGATTCCATATGGACACTTAGCATCCTTCTTTCCCCAGCGCAATTCATCTCAATGCAGGAATCTCATGCCCTGCAGCATTAACATTTAAGTGAGGGGAGAGGGATACTTTCTCTTTCTCTATCTCTCTCTCTCAACTTTTTAATTTGAAATAGAGATTAAAAGGGAATTACAACAATAGTACAAGAATCCCAAGAATCCACCAGCTGCCCGCAAATGGTGACATCTTATATAACTCTAATACTATGTTAAACCATGGAGTCACCATTGTTATGACCTTGTTAGTTAGACAGACCTTACTCAGTTTTCAACAGTTTTGAGGAGTGTGTGTGTGTGTCTGTGTGTGTGTGTGTGTGTGTTCATGTGATTTAATCCTGTGTCTAGCACATGTAATTATCACTATAATCAAGATAGCTACTGTTCCCATACCACAAAGGTACCACTCCCTGGTGCTGTCCCTTTACTGCGTTTGCCACTTGGGCTGTGGGCATGATAGCTGTCTTTTTCCTGCAAAGATCAAGTTCAAACTCCTCAGCCTATTAGTCAAACCCCTTCAAAAAGAAGGAGTCACTTTGAATTACCAGCACCTAAGGTACGACCTGGTTTACCTCTGGGCAGAGCCACTGTGAGTTCAAAGATTAATGCCCCGGCGTTACTCTCCTCCTAAACGTGCTCTACTGATGTAGGTGAACTTTGACAGAATATTTCTGGACACCCTTACCCTCTCCAGCCCCCTTCATCTCACGCAGGTGGTGTAGCAAAAATATTTTCTAAGAATCTGAAAAATTGGTACAAGTCTGCCACTTTTAGTTTTCTTTCTTTCAGTTCTGTCACCTACAACTGGCTAAGTAAGCTGGGCTGGTAGTTTCCTCACAGAGGCCATTTTAAATTCAGTGTAAGGAAGTGGAATTCACATCCTCCCACACAACGTGTTTTGAAGTTTTGTACATCGTTTGATGCTTCCTGAGTATTAATCAAAAAGCACTCTGTAAAAATTCAGCTATTTTTTTCCTCATCTCTATTGCTTGTTCAGATGGGACCATGAGATGTTTTGTCTTGCCTCCACCAAAGGAAAGACAAGTGGTGGGATCACCAAACCCCATCTAAATTCTTAATATCCATCCATGCTTCAGACGTGTTGCTGGGCTCTGGAGACTTAATAGTGGATAAAATAGACACAGTGCCTACCTTCAGAGAACTTACAGTCTAATGAAGTAGTTTCTAGAGCAGTATTCTCATCTGATTATCTCAATATTGAAGTGTCTATTTCAATGTATTCTACACAGTATACGAGGTCGGACAATTAAGTTCACGAACTTTCCACCATGTAAGTGCATTATATTCATTATATATTGAACAGATGGATTCACCAGGATATGAGTCATTGAAGCAACAAATGCCAAATTGAGACATAATAACGAAATATTTTTTTTTTCTTTTTTTCCCCTAAATTCCATTTTGTAATATTTGGAGAAAAGTTGAGGTTTCATAAGAAAATGCCCTCTTTGAGTTTTAAGATGGAAACTTGAAGCCAAAGGCTGAAATTTCTCAGCAGTCTTTCAAAGCAGCTTTACAACCTGCCTTCTTTTTGAGGCTGCATTCAGCTGCAGATACTTGGCTCTGTTCTCTTCCTCATTCTAATTTACAGTGCAACCAATTCAAATAACACGCAAAAAGAAGCGTTGCTAACAAATAAGTATTATCAATTAGCTTGCAAAAGTGGAACCGCAGACAGTTTCTGGCTAAGCGGTCCTAAGAGAGCTGGACAGCCCGCAGGCGGGAACAGTGCTAAACATTGAAGTTTACAACCTCGTTGGGGTGCTCAAGCAAAGAAAATCCACTCTCGATTAGTGGTCCTAAAGCAAACTAATTTTATTTCCCTGTAAACTCATTTGGAAAACAGCATGATTTGGTGGGGAGAACTCTATGGGTGTTGTTAAGGGAAAACTGTCACCTACCCAAAGCTCTCTAGGTTGACTTGTAGTGTTGACCCTAACAAAAGGTTCACTGTGGACAGGTCAGCTGTTCAAAGTTCAGACCGAATGCTCTATTCAAAGCAAATGAGATGTTGTTCTCTTTTTTTTTTTTTTTTTTTTAAAGATTTTATTGGGGAAGGGGAACAGGACTTTACTGGGGAACAATGGTCGAATTGTTGTCCTTTCAATCTTAGTTATCTTAAGAGAACTGCTTATGCCATCCAGCCTTTGATGTGTGTGCTTTCATCCACAGGGCACATAAGCAACTGAGAGTAGATATGCTATCATAACTGTTCCTTGTTGGTTTATTTATCGTGCCTTATACCAAGTGGAGAATGCTGTCTCCTCTGGGTGATACTCGCAGAGCCTCATGGTCAACATGTGTTCTCTTCTCCCTGGCTTCCTCAGTGTATTTTGTGCGTTGCATAGCCCTGTAGCATGCTCTATAAGGCCCTCTGAGATCACACCCTGCGTACACCAACTTCATCTCTCATAATTCTCCTTTCACATATTATATTTCATCCAACTCAGATGCATTGGGATTTCCTTAATATACCATCCCAAACCATGTCCCCTGCCTTTGTCAATGCTGCTTCCTTCTGTATGGAATGTCTTACCTCACCACGTTCAACCAATGAGTGTTCCATTTGCAAAACTCACCCTTTTTTATTTACTGCTCCTATAGAATTGGCTGCCACCCCTTTGATGACCTCCATATTCCCATAGATATACTTTGGTTTTTGTATCTAGGTCATCTTTGTTGCACTTAAAAAAAAGAAAAAGAAAGAAAAAGAAAAAAAGTCTCTGCACTCAGGGCCTGCATTACTGCCTACCTAACAGCAGGCAGGATCGGATATATATGAAAAAGCAATGAATGATGGTAAGGCAGCCTAGCAGTTCAAAACTTTTGTTAGCATTAAAACCTTGGGCAATGAACAGGAATGTGCCAAGCCTCAGTTTCCTCATGTCGGGACCACGGAGGAATAAATGAGAAGAGTGAGATAAAAGAGCCAGTGTATATGGGTATTCAATACTTGTTAGCTCCCTTCCTTTCCCTTCACCTTGAGTTGTGATGACTAAAGCAGAAACTGCATTAAGTAAAGCTAAGTGGCATATTGACCAGAAAGAAATAGAAAGCAGTGTCTGAGGAGTACTGGGTGTGTGATAGTATGTTGCCGAGACAAAATCATCTAGCTATAGAATGGGAAAGAAAAGCCAACGTCTTTTAAAAGATGCATTGTTTTTTTATTTTTATTTTTGGTATGTCTTGATTTCATTGTCAAAGAATGAAAACATCCAAATACTTAAAAAGTTGCCTCTTTGGGCTATACAAATCATTAGGCTATGCCTTTTGAAAATAACAGTACAGATATATTTGGAGGTGTCTGCAAAGGACATTCTGTTCTTAAGCACATCCCCTAACTCGAAGGTTCTGTCTGAGCAACCATGTTTCAACAATGTGACCCACCGCTGTGGACATACTGGCCTGGACCTAACCTAAGCCAAGCTCAATGACAGTCCCTGCCCTGCTGTTACACCTGGGTTGAGACATTCAACTCCCTCTGTACTGGAAGCTAGAAAGAAGAAGATATAAACTCTGGAGTGCTGAGGTGGTCCTCTTTTCAAGTATGCTTAGGAAAGCAGAGAAATCTAATCTGAATTTCACAGACCATTACTTCCATGGGATGCAAATGAGAGTTATGAGAAAGAAATAAAAAGGAGGGGGGTGTGGAAGTGATATGTGTGCTAAATTCTAGTTTAAACAATATCAAGTTTTATCCTTACTAGAGGATTAGTAAGTTACCTTACTAGAGAATGTCTCAAAGCCTATAAACTGGTAATGTGTTTTGTGATTTCCCCCAAGATGTTTATAGCATATATAGTTATTTCCATCTTTTAGATTATGGCAAACCCATGGGGCTAGTTGTCCATGGAACACACGTGGGGATTATGTGAGATGTAGATTCTGAAGGAAATGGGTTTTAATCCTGGTTCCACTAATGACTTTCTTCGTGACCTTGAGTAAAGCAGTGACCTCCCCAAGCCCCCACACTTCATATGTAAATTCAAATCTCCTTTTATGACATCTGTACTTTTACTATCTTCATCAGACTGAATGAATTGTCCCCACCCTTGTGTTTATTGATCAGGGTATGAACAGTGCTATACTCAAGTGGTACCCTCAAAGGGTATTCAAGGAGAGCTCAATGTAGGGACTATGACAATCAGTTTAGTAGGGTTAAGGGACAGCAAAGAGAATTGAGAAAGTATCCCAGTACCAGTGAGAGCAGGGCACTATCAACATCCTTGGGTCTGAAGAGATAAGATGATTGAACAGTTGTAGGACCCTGTGGAGATTAGTTATTAGTACAGAAGAGGGCTACCTACCAAGAACAGTGGCTTCTGTAAGGGATGCAGCTAAGCCACAATGATCTGGAAGGAAGAGACCTGAGGAATAAATACCCTAACCTCATTTCCCCCGTGCCCTCCAGATCTGTTCTCAATACCTCCCATTGGCTGAACCCACAAGAAGCCAGAAGAGAGAGAGTTAAAAACCATACGTCAAAGGAGCTCACTAATTATCGAAAGCAGTCAGCCTCCTGGGGCACAGAGCAGGATAGAAAAGGGTAGGGAGGGGGCGGCCGGTTAGCTCCGTTGGTTAGAGCTCAGTGCTCTTAACAACAAGGTTGCCGGTTCGATCCCCACATGGACCACTGTGAGCTGCACCCTCTACCACTAGTCGATTGAAACAACTACATGACTTGGAGCTGATGGGTCCTGGAAATACACACTTAAATAAATAAAAGTTAAAAAAAAAAAAAAAAAAAAAAACCCCGAAAGAAAGAAAAGGGTAAGAGGTAGAGTAGGTCTGTACGTGCAAACCATTGGCAAGTTGGCAACCAAACTGTTTCATAGATAAATCAAAAGAAAGTGAGTCAAGATGATGACAACTCTTTGGGACAAATGTGAAATCATGCCACTGAAGATGACATCAAAATGAGTCTCTCGGTGTCTCCCAAAGTGTGTCCCACACTGCTAAATATTTTAGAGGGTTTTCCCTAATTTGAGGAAATCAAATATATAAAAGAAGGCCCACTTTGCAGCCTCCCAGTACACAGCCAATCTGAACTTGACTGATCTTGTTGCTAAGAGTCAGGCCATCTGAGCAATCTGTTTGCCTGCCTTTCTTGCTGTGTTGGTAATTTTGCAGAAACTGCTGAATCTGCTCTTCTCCTTACAGCAGAGTGTAGACAGAGTAAAGGATGTCTGTTGGTTGTCTATCACCCTCCAGGAATAATCCCTGCCCCCTTCTTTCAACTACTCCCAACCTTCTCACTATGGACAGTTAGAAAAAGGAATACGGAGAAATTATCATTAAGTAACGGTGTATTTGCATTACATGTTGATGCAGGCAGAAAACAATGTCTTTCTTCCCAACTCTGTTATCACACACTGAGACATGCCCTAGCTACAGTCTTTGGTTTGCTGCTCCGGGTTGAGAAATCTTAAGTCAGAGACAGTGCAGTGGCCTGTAGGATGAAAACAAAGACTGGAGAACTGAGGGAAAAATCTCAAAGGTTATTCGAAGAGGGGGGGGGGGGGGAGAGAGAGAGAGAGAGAGAGAGAGAGAGAGAGAGAGAGAGAGAGTTAAAAGCCAAGGGAGGAGAAAGGAAGGCCATAGACAAAGAGAGGAAGAAGAAGAAAAACAACACCAAAATATAGCACAGTTCCCAAAAGTAAAACTTTCGGCTATAAATGTCTGGCTATTTGTTTCCAACACAGTCCCATGATCTAAGAATCCTTTTGCATTTCTCTTTCCATCTAAATTATTATTGAACTGTTGGGCACAATTAATTGTGAATTACACCCAACAAGCGCCTATCATCACCAGCACTGAAAAAAATGTTCACCATATGCCAGATCATAAATGTCTCTTTCCCACAGGAGTGACTTACCTCCGCAAGAATCTATCCATCCCATTCTTAATGATGCTTGCCCCCATTTTTTTAAGGCACTATTTGAAGCAGAGAATGTGGAAAACTACTGCCATAGTCTTGGGAAGACATATTAGAATTGCAAGCAACCTTGACCAATTTGAAAGACAAATTTGTTCTGATACAAAAACATATAATAATAAGGAAAATGGCAGAACATTTTGTACAAAACTCCCCAAATTCCATGCTGGATGAGCCTGGCCATATGCAAAACACCAATGGATAAAAATCTAAGAACCTAAGTAAATATCACAGTATTTAACAATTGCAAAGATAGATCTGGTGCTATGAATATAAATAGGTTGCAAGTGTGTTAAAAAACAAAAAAAGGAAAGGGGAAGCTGGTGCCCTTCAAGTTCAACACCTGATTCATATGCTGTGTTAAAAACTGTTTCTAATTCAGAGATGAACAACTTACACATATAATTAAGAATTTTTAACAGTTTCAAATTTCTTTAGAAAGGGAAGAGCCCCAAATTGAGTATTGAGTGAATTCTTTTGGTCCAAGAATCAAAGATCCCCAACCTTGCTTACTCCTCTCATTTCACTGACTCTGATCTTTACCGGATGGACACACCTGGTTCCCTCTGTCTAAACTCACTTCCTGGACACAATGCCATCACCGTCGTACACTCGTGGCCTCTACCAGGCGCATTCTGCTCTACTGCCCTCGTCCCAACTCTGTTGCCATCTAAAAGCTCAAGTGGCAATCAATCTCAATAATTCTATATGAGAAAGGAAGATGAAATCCTACCACCAGTTTAATTAAATTGCAGTTGACATTGGAGTCTAAGATAGGTAAGGCCAGACCTTGAACTAATGCACAGAGAGTAGGATGAAGGGGTAGAGAGGGTTAGGGGACAGCCATTCCTGATAACAACCTTTCTCTTAAATGCCAAGGAATGTGTTGTGCCAAACTCATTTGTCTCAATTGATTGAGAAATTAAAAACCAACCATCCAACAATCAAATAAACAAAAATAAGTGTTTTTGTGTTTGTCATAAGAAAACACAGAAAAGAACGAGGTTAATTGATTCATTGACCAACACATCTATCAGTATCCCTAAGATGTATTGACAATTCCTGGCCGGCAGTGTGTCCTTCTTTAATGACAGTGCCCTTCTTAGTCCTATCCCTAATTCCTCTTGCACCTCGCACAGTGCCTGGTGCCTACTATGGGCTGTGACAATTAAGTTCCCGAACTTGTTGCAATGATGTTGCTATCCTTTTTTATATATATATATATATATATATATATATATATATATATATATATATATATATATATATATCAGAGGGATTGTTCATTATGAATGTGTACCAACTGGACAAACAGTTAACCAAGTTTACTATTTGGAAGTGCTGAAAACGCTGTGTGAAAAAGTCAGGCGACCTGAACTTTTCACTAACAATTCATGGCTCTTGCATCACAACAATGCACCAGCTCACATGGCACTGTCTGTGAGGGAATTTTTAGCCAGTAAACAAATAACTGTATTGGAACACCCTCCCTACTCATGTGATTTGGCCCCCAATGACTTCTTTCTTTACCTGAAGAGAAAGGAAATATTGAAAGGAAGATATTTGGATGACATTTAGGACATTAAGGGTAACATGATGACAGCTCTGATGGTCATTCCAGAAAAAGAGTTCCAAAATTGCTTTGAAGGGTGGACTAGGCTGTGGCATCAGTGCATAGCTTCCCAAGGGGCGTACTTCGAAGGTGACCATAGTGATATTCAGCAATGAGGTATGTAGCACTTTTTCTAGGATGAGTTTGAGAACTTTATTTACCTCGTATGTGCTCCATAAATGCTTAATCAATGAAGCCATATTTTCTATTAAAAGCAAATATTTCAATGGAGAAGGATTATGAAAGTTTTACCCTTCATCAGCATATTATCACTGTAATTCTCTCGTAACGTTATTGAAAGTGTTAACTAAGATAACGCTCATAAAATTGCTTATAACAAGGACTATATGTTTTAAGTTATTTTATTTCGAGGATTTGCTTTCTATTTATTCCTTTCTAAATCCCTCCTTTAAAGACCACTATTTCTTTTATAAGAGTTGACATTGTCCTTTGTTTTGGATCATAGCTGATGCCTTTTCTACAATATAGGGATATTTGCAATAACTGGAACATTTCTTTTGACAGACTAAAGTGGCCAAAGACAGATAAAAGCCAAGTTTCCCATGTGATGGGCTGACTGTGCCCCCCACCCCAATTCATTTGTTGAAGTCCTAGACCCTGTATTTCAGAATGTGACTAGATTTGGAGATAGGGTCTTTAAAGTGGTAATTAACTTAAAATAAGGTCATTAGGGCATGCCTTTATCCAATGACTCATGTCCTTATAAAAAGAGATTAGGACACAGACACATATGGAGGAAAGACCATGTGAAGACTTAGAGAGAAGAAGGCCATCACCTACAAGTCAGGGAGAGAGTACTCAGAAGAAACCAATGTGGCCGACAGCTTGATCTTAGATATCTAGTCTCCAGAATCGTGAAAAAGTAAATTTCTGTTATTAAGCCACCCCCTATGTGGTGTTTTGTTATGGCAAACTAGCAAACAAATATACCCCAAATTCCCTGAGATGCCAAAGCAGAAAGAGTGGAGAAACAGATTAAAAACATGGCATCCTCACTAGGTTACTGAGTAACTTGGAGAATGATTTCTCAGGACTGAACAGCTAAAACTCCAGACAGACTTACAGCGGGGTCCCAGCTTTACTGTTATCATCAGCAAAGTGACTAATCTCTGGGAACTTCAGTTTCTTCCTCTGTAAAGGAGAAATAAGCAACCTACTTCTTAAAGTTCATGTGAGAATTCATTATAAAAATACATTGTGCTGTACTGAACCGATAGTAAATACTATGAAACAGTCCCTATTATTATTATTGACAGTATTATCGTTATTACTTTATCTCTCAGTGCCTCAGGTTTAATATTTATAAAGCAGGATACCCCTACCCAACTAGCAAGGGTGGTGTGAAGAGCAATGCATTAATGTTGATGAAAGAATATTTCTACGTGTGCCAAATGCGGTAGGGGGCGTGGTTTCTCATAAGTACAAGGGATAGCTGCTGTGTCCTTTGTAGAGAATTTAAGGAAATGATACAACTAAATAAAATTTGGTTTCCTTTAACAATGTCGGTGATGAAATAGGTTTGGGGTTTTACTCTCCCACCCACCTCCAGGGTGATAATATAAACTAAAATGAGCCAAATCAAAATGAGATTTTAAAATATTGTTATAATTATATGTTCTTCACATCTTCTGAACACTCAGATAATTCTTAAGCTAAGCAGTTTATAAATTATCTTGTTCGATCTGTAGGCTCACCCTAGAAAATAAGTCTAAAAAGGGAAAGTAAAGTGCCCAGGGTCACAAAGCACACAGCCAGGCATGCATTGGAAACCAGGAAGTTCAACTCTGGAGCCAAACTTGTTTGATACCAGTCCTCATCAAGGTTTAGAAAGAACCATCTTCTTCCCTCTCCCTCCCTGGTCAGTGTACAAACATGAAGGCAGCGTCTCACAGACTTAGCTGGACCCTATATGTAGCCTGCAATCTCCGCAGGATCTGGGTGGCTGTCATTCTCGATGTGTCCTATTTGCACTGGCCCACTGTCTGGATCTCACTCATTAGGTGATTTATGGACCATGTCAGTCTAATTTACTGTCTTAATGCTCCTAGTCAAGGACCATCAAATGTCTTC
This sequence comes from Rhinolophus sinicus, assembly GCF_057876585.1. NCBI lineage: Eukaryota > Metazoa > Chordata > Mammalia > Chiroptera > Rhinolophidae > Rhinolophus > Rhinolophus sinicus. The sequence continues at coordinate 14,482,636 of NC_142516.1, read as the reverse complement.
TAAAGCCTCGTATGTCCTTCAGGAAGAAAGAAGTAGAACTCAAGGATTAGCAGCTTTTGTAATCTTCAGATGAAAGTGTATTGGGCAAAGAATCAACAGACCTGGGCCCGTGGCTCTGCATCTTGTTAGCTGTGTGACTCTGCATATGTCGGTTCCCTCACCTCTATATCACAATAGCTGCTACTCTGTATGGTTGTTGACTGGTTTACAGACGTCTTTTTCTCTGGGTTGTGAGCCCCTTTGAAAATAAAATTGCAGTCCTATACAAAAATCATGTCTGCTTATTTAAGATCATTAGAATTTAGAGGGATGTGTGGCCATTGATTGTCTACAAATATTTGATGAACAAATGCAGTAAGGCATGGAGTTAGACAACATTCTTTTTTTTTTTTTTTTTAATTTATTGAGGTGACAATTGTTAGTAAAATTACATAGATTTCAGGTGTACAATTCTGCATAACATCATCTATAAATCCCATTGTGTGTTCACCACCCAGAGTCAGTTCTCCTTCCATCACCATATATTTGATCCCCCTTACCCTCTTCTCCCACCCCGCACCCCCCTTACCCTCTGGTAACCACTAAACTATTGTCTGACAACATTCTTTTAAGACAAGTGCATGAATGGGTTTATCAGGGCTTGCATGTGCGTGCAAACCTGTGTGTACACATGCATAGGCTTGGGGAATAGACTCAGAATTTCGTCTTATTTTAAGAACTACTGACTAAAAGTATGAATGTGATGCTATATTTTGGAATAACGGGAATGATATCAAGTAAAAGCAGACCCTGGGGATTGAAACGAGCTTAACACAAAACAGTGTTTCAGAAGAAAAGAATAAGATAAAAATTTCTCCTAGGAACAGATACTCTAGAAGGGAAGTAGGTATACTTTTATTTTACAGTCCTGCAGCTTTCGAGATATATATCAGACTCTTGAATCTAAAAGGAAACCTAAAGTTTATCTACTTTGGTTCCTCAATATTCAGTTGAGGAAATAGTAACTCAGAGAGGAGAAGGGACTTGATAAAAATCAAGCAGCCAGTTAAGCTCAAGTTTTCTGATACTTTTTTCCCCGCACCGATTCTTTCTAGGATTTCCCTGCAAACAATGGAACTGTTTCTTTAATGAAATATACAGAATCCCAACATGAAAACCGAGATCATGGAATTTTTCTCTGGAACTGAAACAACCATATTCCTTAAAGCCTGGGGTTTGAAAATCCTAGTTGGAAGTATACTATGCTAATCCATGCTAGCTTTCATACTATTTCCAATGCAAATTAAAAATACAAATAAGTTTAAAAACAAACAAACAAAAAAACTCTTGCACGGTTATTAAATGAATGGATCCTTGTGGAAGACAAATTGAAGGATGTTCCCAATCTAACTCACCATTGAGGACACAGAGGCACAGAATATGCTCCATCCCCCAAAGATTTCCAGCAATATGTCCTTGGTCCCTGCATAAGCTGTCAGAGCAGACAATTGCCTGGATGGATGATGGATGACATTTGTTAGATTTTACTTACCCTCAGCGGTCTTTGGCATGATACATAAAATGTCTGTTTTTTTTGGTTTCTGTCTCAAATCTCTTATTTGCTTATGTAAGGGATGGCATATCTCATGAGGTTTATTATTGTTCAGAGACTCTACTTACTTGGTCTTCCCAGTCTTGTCACCAGATCGGTGATAGGAAAGCCAGACTGGGTCCAGATTCACTGTTGTTTAATAGTACCCAGGGGGATACTGAGTGGGCCAATCTTCAGCATAGACCAGCCCCTTCCACCGTACTTGTTTGAATCCATTTCAATATTGCCAGTTGCAGGATAAGCAAAAAGCAAGCCTTTATTCTTGTTTAGCACAAGACTGCCTTTTCAAATGATTTTTTCCCACCATCTTATCCAACCCTGCTAAAAACCCTTTAACAGGCCCTCCCTGTCCTCATAAAAAAGTCTAAATTCCTTAGGATGGATGTCAAGGCTCTTCCAGGTCTGTTTCCTACACATACCTTTAGCATCCTTCTCTACCAGTTCTCTAGTTGAAACTTTTCCCAAGCCTCAGTTTCCTCCTCTAAGTTAAGACACTCGCCCCCTTTCACCTCTAGGCCCGAATACTCGTGTGTGCTGTTTTCTCTTCTTGAACATGCATTTCTGCCTTCCCTACCTCCTTCTGCTCTGTAGTCTTAGATTAAATTTCACCTGCCTCAGGAGTCCTTTTCGGACCCCAGTAAAACATATTAGTCACCTCCTTTGCACACTTCCCACCACTTTGCTTAACACACAAATGGGAACGGGTTGCTGCATTTTCTGTCTTTCCTATCAGACTGCAAGTTTCATGGGGGCAAACAATATGGTGATCTTGCTCAGAGTGGTATCCCCAGAATGCCCTCCCAAGATCCTAAAGAGTCAACATATATTTACATCTTAAAGAGTGAATTAATGAGTTATTATTGAGTATGAAGCCTAAATGAAATAGAGGCAGGGACATTCAGGGTCAAGATCAGAAATACATATGTAGGTGGTAGCTGCAGACCATGATCTAAAAAGCCAGGTATTTGTAGCAGCCAGTTGAAGCAATCTGATCAAAAGAAGAAGCCATGAGCAATTGAGACGAGGAAGTAACAGAGTTTCTCTGTGAAAATGGGACCCTAGGATATGAAACCAGGGTAGATAATGAAACTATCATTAGGTGACCCTGATATTAGCAGCGTCACCTAATATCTGGCTAATTCTACCACATTGCATCTTTGTTACCTGGAATTGCTTTAATCGGTCCATGCAAGGTGGCTATTGTCCAGAGTGGCTCAACTGCTCCTCTTGATACCTAATAATAACTTTTAGGCCGTTGGTCAGGGACTGTGTGAGGAGGATAAATCAAGAGCTGTATTGGTACAACCCACTTGGGCTCAACTTAACTCTGCCCTTGTGTGGTCTACCTTAATAAACTTAATTGCCCAGGAATGACTGAAAATAGTGTGCTGGCCCTGAATTATTAATAAAATGGAAGTTCCTCTTCTTCTGCCAGAAGTCCAATGGCCACAAAATTCATATCAAAGATTGCTTTGAATTTGAAATAAATTTTGAGAGCATCATCAATTTAATCTCAATTATTAATCACAGTGTCAAACTTACATTTGCATTTTGGAGACACAAAAAGGAAAATATTTTGTATAACTGTATATAGGATACATTACATTATCACATTATATTAATCACATTATATTAATCATATTACACTAATCATATATCTTTTTATATGTCCCACATTATATTAATTATATTACATTAATCATATTATATCTTTTTTATACATCCCACTTTATATAAATATTCCATTTTATATAAATGGAAATGTTAGGGAAATGATCTGATTAATTTTTGGCTTGTGTATCTAGGATATATTGAGGATGTTGTTTTAATAATCATGATATTTCACATAAGTTTTCTTCCAGATTTATACTCAATACGTCCATGATTCTGAACTATATGTTTTCCCTGCTAATAGAAAGTTTATCAAATGACTGATTTTCTTAGTACCGTGTCTGCAAAGCCCTTAGTAGCTATTAATCCAGGCCTTTTTCCTTTTCATTTTAAAAACTCATGTTTCTCTAAGGAAAATTCAATCCACTTAATCCTCATTGATTGGCATTTAGTGCAGCAGGATGATGTCTTGTGAGAACTCGGGGTGTCTAAGCAGCAGTTTTGTCAATTTGCTGTGCTTCTTGTCATGTTAATCATATTTTGCATCTGAAAACCATGTTTCCCCTGAAGCCTTCTAACTTCATTTAAAGCCACTTTCATTTCTAATTTGACAATGGAGAAACTGAGGCATAAGCTATCGACTCTCCTTGTTTAGTCAGTGTTATTCCCAGCTCTGTGCTGCTGGAATTCCTACACAACTAAATCTCATTCTTTCCTTTTAAAAGAAAAAGTGTGTGTGTGTGTGTGTGTGTGTGTGTGTGTGTGTGTATGTGTGTCTGTATATTTCATCTTTATAACTCCCATCATTTCTTGTGACCTTGGCAAACTTAAGTTTCAAAATCCCTGTCTCAATTCCCTTTTCTGTAAAATGGGGGAAATAATATTTACCACAAGGGGTTTTTGTAAAAATGTGTTAAATTGATTTATGAGAAAGGTCCTCGTGTAGTGCCAGGAATATAGTAAGTGTTCAGGAAATGGCATACAGGAGAGAATACGAAAGGAGAAAGGTAGAGAAGACACACTCTGAGATTTTGTTAAGACAGGGTTCTCCAAGTCTAGTACAGCTTCACCTAAATCAGTGTTACCTGAAGTGTTTTTAAAAATGTAGATTCTTATAGCCCATTTATGACCAAATGAATCAAATTCCTCGAAGTCTGACCCAGGAATCTGCATTTTTAACATTCTCTCCCCATCTTGATACCTATACATAGTCGGATGACTGGTGTTTGGAAGTGTGTAGGTGAGGCTGCAACCTTTTCATTGGGAATTTTAAAAGTCCAAGGACGTCCCAAGCAGAAGATTTTAATTGAGTATACAGGAAATTTGAAGAGAGCTGGAACTGACTAGATGGTGAGATGTCCAGATAAAGGAACAGAGGGTATAAGCTGAAATTCTACCCAGAAGGGTCTTGAGATGCACTCCCAGCGGATGGGAAACGTGTAGTGGGGCAGGCACTTATAACTGACTGGTTTCAGGACTTGCTTGGTTGGGTCCCTGCTCCCAAATCCATGGCTTTCTTCTCAATGATGGAGAAGGGTGTTGGTTCTGGTACAGTGTAGAATCAGCGCTTTATGTACAAAAGGGGATGATTTAAAAAGGTTTCAGCCCTCTTTGGGCTCTTTGGTTTGATTCAGCATAATCTGCCTTTCTGCTCTTCTGGCCTCATGTTGTGTCTCATCCATTGTATTTGTTTTGCTGCCATGTTTCCTTGGTCATGCTCCCAGTTCATCATCACCTCTTCTTCACAAGGACCTAACGAAGAAATCCATGCGTGCTTCTTATACTGAGAACATTTGTAATTCTAGATACTTTGCTTTTGTCACATGTAATTTCAATTGGTTGACTAAACTAGTTACCGTTTTCTATTTGATTAGCAGGACACTTTGAGAAAAGTTCATGGAACACCATTAACAGAGGCCTCGTTTATTAGAATCTAGTATTTATCCCCATTTCTTACTCACCCAATTGTGCGTGTTGTATTATAATGTTTTCTATGTCCTTGAAGGCAACTTTAAGGTTTTTCGCAATGATAGTGTACAACTAAAGACTCAAATGAACAGTTAAATCCCCACCGTGTATACCAGTTTAAACAATTGGACCCTTGTCTAGTTCCCAGGGTTGGTAAAGTACATACTTCTCAAATCCCAGCTTAGATAGTTATCTTTTGCTTTTAAGTAAATGAAGTAAATTTACAGAAATTAGGGAAATTTATTATAAGGATACTGGAATGGCTTATGTAACCCAAGGTCAGTTCTCCAGATGGACTATTAGGAAAGACTAGAACATTGGTTCCAAGCATAGCTGTACACTGAAATGACTCAGAGAAATTTAATTATATTCATGCCTGTGACCCATCTCTATAGATTGTGATTTAATTGGTCTATAGTGTGGTCCAGGCTTTGAAGTTTTTAACAGATTCCCAGCTGATTCTAACAGGCAGACAGATTTAGAAACCACTGAATTGGAAGTAGAACCTGGAAAGTCTTCAGGACTCTTTCTTTTTCTTATTTCATCACTGGATTTTTGCTCGGTTTATTATTTGTTTGTTTGTTTGTTTTTTCCTGTCTGGACAGCAGCCCATTCAGCCTCTTAACCCACACACTGAAAAACAGAGCCACACTTTTCATGTCATGGGACTAACCACTAAGAAATCCTCACTCCCAACTCTACATTCCAATGACTGAAGATTGGATTCGCCTGTTAGAGATCTAACTATTATCCCGAGGACAAATAAGTACGGGGATTGGGAGAAGGGTTAACTGTACAAACATGGATACTAGTAACATAGCCCCAGAGATAACAGAAGGGGCCAGGACAGTTTCCAGAGCAGGTTGGGTTATTGTGAGCTGGGAAGACATTCATGAAATGTGTACACTTTTATGCAGGGCCCCTGTTAATGCCTAAGAAATCATCCTGTAGTTGATGATATTCTTGATTCTCTAAATAAAAACTCCCAGAGACTTCATCTATCTGATAGGATGTCTCTATATTAGAGTTCCGGCCAATGAAAATTCAAATGATCATAATAAGCATTTACTCGGTGTTAATTGAGGACATGTCAAAGCACTAAACATTTCAAGGAGCAATTACTTTAAATCTTAACAAGACCCCTATGAAATAGCACTATTATCTCCATTTTCTGGATGAGGAAACTGAGTCATAGAAACGTTACTACGTCACCAAAGACTTTCAAATTAAAAATGGTGGTGCCAAGTTTTGAGGAGACTGTATGATACCAGAGCTATACTTGTTAACTGTAAGTTAACTATAGTTAACTACAAGGTAACTGCGTATCGTACTGTGGAAAGCATTGTTCCCTTCTCAGAGATAACTCCAGGAAAACCCACCCACCTACCAGTGGTAACTGGGTTTCCCTAAACCTCACAGTCTACAATACCCATGAGAAGCCCAGACCTGATTTCCACAGCTGTGTGCTGGACCAGACCTTTGAGCCAGTCTCTAATAGCCACTTGCTTTACTCATGTTGGAATATCCACGGTTGACAATTGTAGATCCCAAATATTAAGGGCTTGGTATATTTGAAAGCACCTGGGTTACTTCCCACCCCGTCTGCCTACACAATGTCCACTATAATTAATTTACAGAATGAAGTCCCAGAGACTCAGCAAAGTTAAGTGTCTTTTCCAGTGTCATGGAGTAAGTGATTGGCAGATTCTTAAACTTTAGCAACAAGGCTCCCTGAGTTAAAATTTGTTCTAGTTGATAAACTATTTTGAGTATCGCTTTGGCACTGAACTGTAAAAATAGATTTTGCCTGCAAATTAACACGAGATTTCCCCCTTTGTTATTTATGGGAACAAATCCCTAACTAGCCCCTGTGGCTAATGCCCATCCCTGGAAGAGTTCACACCCAACTTTGCCCCCATGTACTTGTTCAACAGCAGCTCTGTGTTTCACTGCCTCTTGCAATGTTTGGTCATTAAATACTAATTTGTTGGTGTACTCCTTCATTCATTTTATAATTTTCTTATAAAGATTTTTATTACTTCTATGAATAATTAAAATTTACCTAGCAGTTTCCAAAAAGTGTGTCTTTATTGGAAATAAACAAGAAATAACAAGTAATTATTACCACTATAGGATATAGAGACGCTCTCATTTCTCTGTCTACCTCCTTGTGTTTCTAAAATTTATTCAAAGAGCCCCTCACATCTCCATCATATCAGCCTCATATCTCTACTTCTTTGTTTTTAAAGTCTCGTTATATGTGAGGTTATCAGGAGGTTCTCCCATCCATCAATCTTCCTGCCTCTAACCAGAGGAGGAAATAGGGTACCTTCCAATAAGAAAGTGTTAGTATCTCTTACTACCTTTGGTTAGGAAGCCCTCCTTGGTGTATAAATGACGTGTTTTTCTTTCTTTTCTTTTCCCCCAGCAATGAGTGCCGTGTAATAGCTGTACTGGTCACTTCCATGTGGACTCAAGCAACCTTGGAAGTTTCTCATCTGAAGATCACTAAAGGTACAGTCTGGAAAATTCTGTGGTATCATCTGCATTGATTGTATATGCTAAGTTATAGTTCTGCTTCTTCACTGAACATTTCAATAAGATCTGTGTGTGGATACCTATCATTAGCATATCCAAAGAGCCTGATCTTCTCTTCAAACCGTTTAACCTCATCAGGCGTATTGAACTGTACTAAAAGGTTTCCTACCTTCTGCCTACGTGAACCTGTCTCTGAGGTCCACGTCAAGTCTTTATGACTTAATGATTACTGGTGCTTATAATACCACCTCATGTTTCCTTTACTTCTATGGCAGAAACGGCTTGTTTTCCACCTCCGTCCATTGTTTCCATCTTTTGAATAGTTTAGTTCGAGTTGAATTTGTGGCTGCCCAGCTAGAGGCTTCATTGTATAGTGACTTACAGCTGGTGTGACCGTAGAAACTGTTATTGACAAAGGAATGTAGGCAAAGTGATGTATGTGACTTCTGTGTCATTTGGCTTAAATGAAAATAGTTGACTCGACTTTATAACCACCCTTTCTTATCATCTGGAATATGGATGAACCTGTGCCCCAGCTCCAAATATACAGATGAGGATAGCAATAATGAAGGAATGAAACGACGCAAGGAACCTGGGTCCCTGTATCACTTTATGGAACAGAGTCACTCCCAACTTGAAATGCTTGTCTGGTGTCCCATGAAAGATTCCATGTTCTTAATGCCATTTTATTTGGGGGTCCCTTTCTTATAACAGCCAAATGTTTATCTCAAATTATGTACTCCTTCAAACCCGATAAAAACCCAATATTGTTACCTATTCAACTAACCTGATTCGCACACTAATGAGGAGGGGAAGACATTTGTGGTTTATTGTCTGTGTAATAAGGGTTAGAAAAATAAGGCTCGTAAAGTTTAATTAATTTGCAGGCTGCGAAGGAAAGTGGGAGACGTGGAGCTCGCAGTGCCTCTGACACAAAGGCCGAAGGTCTTGCTCATACACTATATAATTTCTACTCTGTGTAACTTGCCGTTGAAGATACAGTGAAGTTTGGAAAGCAAAATAAGAATTTTCTGCCTCAGAGAAGAGGTTGACATTTATATAATTAGCTGTGGTACTGGGTAGAAAGTGAGACAATATTAAGAAATGTGGATATAAAATTGCATAAGGTTTCAACGGTAGAAGAGACTGACATTGAGGACATTTGGGTAAAGCTCTACCGAGAAGATGTTCTTTGAACCAAGTCTCATAGGGTGGGACGTAGTTGTGTAACTAAAATGGGGTCTGGGAAATGTATTTCAGGCAGAGGGAAAACTATAAGCAAAGGCCAAAACGTAGTCCAATGAATGTAGATGTCTTAATGTTGGGAGGTAGACGCGTGTCATTGGGTGTACTTGGGCTTTGTAGACAGATGAGGTCTGCAATCCTACCTCTGTGGAATACTGGCCATGCCACTTTGGGTAAGTGGTTTACTTGCTCTCAGCATCTCTGTTCCTTGTTCCATAAAATGGAGGCACTAAAATATATCTAGAAAACTCTATATTAATATGCCTCAGCCCACGGGGGAAAACCTACATTAACAGGCCTTATGCAGATGGTTACTCCATTAACACGGCGAAGGTATCTTAAGGCGTTTCTCCAGACTCCTGCATGAGTGTCTGCTTGCCCATGTGCTGGTGAAGATTGCCTGTCGTCACGTATGCATAGAATCTTCTTGATACAACATAAGGAGTCTAGAAATGTATCTTCTTAAATAAGGAAATGAATTCATAAGAATGAAGAAATACATCAGGCAATGCCTCAAACTCAGCTTCCTATATCATCATTCTCATGTTTGCATTTTTGTATGTAAATCCCCAAACAATTTCTCAATGCATTCCCTTATATCTTTGCAGGGTCTCTGAGTGGATACATTTATTATTATTATTATTATTATTATTATTATTATTATTATTGTTTTATCTGTTCTCTGAGTAAACCCTAGTGTAAGTTTTCCACATTCCCATACTGTGCATCGCATTCCCCAGTGAAAAGAGTATAGCCTTCTCTCTGCAAGTTGGATTTAAAGAGGTTTCAGCAGTCCTCTTGATTTGCACAGTCAATGTTATCACCATTTTTTCCCAGCTGCTATTTTCTTTTATGTTACTCTTGGAATCATTTTTTAGAAGCGGGATAACCCAGGTAAAGCCTTTGTTTCCTGTAATACTCACAGCCAGGAATGATGTCACACAGCGGCGAGTGTGCAGTAGGTCTGATACCAGATGGCCCAGGCGCTTTAGCAGCCAGAGGAGATGTGGGATAGGGGAATCATTTGCAATTAACTGCAGGGTCCTCAACAACCCGTGTGTGTGTGTGTGTGTGTGTGTGTGTGTGTGTGTGTGTGTGTGTGTGCGCGTGTGTGTCTGTGGTGGTTTCAGTATTAGTTTAGTATTTCTAGAAAATATATCTGTCCCGGTTAGTAGACTGAAGGATCTAAAGGGGAGTATTTTAGTTTAGTTTGTTTCCTTCCCAGATTCCTTCTCTCATTATGGCTTTTAAATGAGTCAATGAAAACAATGGTATCTAAATGCAATTTAGTTGCATCTCTTGACTCTTCTTGGAAAAACTCATAACAGTGGTTTGATTCATGGATTTCATTGAGAACAATAAGTGAGTTCCTAAAATACAGTGCAAACAATTTCAAGGTGTTCAGTGATTCCGTTCCCTAAACAACCTAGCCCTGTTGGGGCATCTGCCACTAATGAGCTGCGTGACCTTTGTTTACACTTTATTTTTCATCTTTAAATGGTGTTTACTGGTAAAAGAAAGAATTTGAACTAGATGATTTCTAAGGCTTGTTTTAGAGCTGTTATTCTATGAAGCAAGACAAGATGAACTGTAAATATATGGGGACTGGGCAGGTGACAGATAAATGCGCTGTGGATCTCAGAAGCTTAGAGAGTTAAATCACAGGTCAGCTTAGACTGGAACCTGAGTATGTAAGATTTTGTTTGTTTTATTTGTGTTTTGTTTTTGTTTTTTTCTCTCTCTCTCTCTCTCAGTGATGGTAATCTAGGTAAAGTCTTATGTTTGAGAGAGCCATGCTTGAATCTTTCTGTAGTCTTAACATGATGTTCAAAAATTCCCTGATGATTGTCCGTCTCTCCCGTTCCATTTTCTGCATCAGCTCTCGCCACCATTGCCCCAGTTGCTGACGTTCATGCCCCATCAGAATAGCATGGTCGTGCCTCAGTTCTGTTTTGCTCTCTCCTGTCCCCAAACCCCTGTCCATGCCATTCAGTAACATCTTACCTGTTAAGCACCAAGGGTGAACATTTTCATTCATTTCCTATATCCTCTATAATTTTATAGGATCCCACTCATGTTGCTTTTTTTCTTTCTTTCTTTCTGTGTTTTGCATAGTTTGATGAGCAAAGAAGGCACAACTTGAGCTGGAGATCTGGGTCAAAGTTGTGGCAATGGGAAAGTCTTACCCAGCTCTAGAGTTGGCTGCGGTATTTGTATAGAGAATGATAGCAGCAGAGTGAATGTGGCCACAGACTAGATAAGAAGTTAGAAGTCAAAGAAGGTATTTGGTGTGGAAATTCAGTACTGATAAGGGCACACTTGGAATTTACTATTTTTAGTGACAATGATATCAGCATTTCTTCTGTTATTTTTATAAACAAAATTGCTAGCGTAATATTTTACATATTGTATTAACTCTCTGGAGCCAGTGTGTCTGTCTGTATCCGGGTTTTGCTACTGCTAACTGTGTGATCTTTGACAAGTTACTTAACCTTTCTGTGCTTCAGATTTTATTTATTTATTTTTTATGTTTTGTAAATGGAAATAATAAAACACACCTCATAGCGTTGTTGTAAACAAAAGAGGAAGTGAGGCTGGAGCAACCCTTTGTCCTGAACTCCTTGGTCTTCAAAAATGTTAAAGAGCGAGCACATAGCAAGTGCTCAATTAATCATCATCATCCCATTATTATGATCATCATTACTCTGTATGTCCACCTTATGAGATAAGAATAGTTACTATTATTAAAAGATAAAGTGAGGTGCAGGGGGAGCACAGTTTGCCATCCCAAAATATGCCTTTTTATGCATAGTGATTATTTTCAGTTGGTTATTTTTAATAAACAAAAGACTCAGGAAGAACCTCCTTTGACCTCCCCCCTAACTGCCCCAAAGAATACACATAGAGCACCTGCTCCAGGAAGGGAGTGTCATCCTAGAGAACTACAGTTTAAGGTGAGCCAGGTGTGATAGACGGGGAGGAGCCCCGCAAGGCCCCTTTGCTCAAAGTCCTCTCTGTGTCCCATTGGTAAAGACGGCCCAGCAGACATTCGTTTACCAAACATTTGCTTCTCCATCTTCAAATGAATTGCCTTCCTTCCCTTTGAAGTCCAAACCATTACCTTTCCTTCGCCTTAGCTCAGGGTGACATATAAGCCTCAATTGCCAGATTGGTCTCAGTGCCCCATATTCTCATGGAACCCTGATATGTACATATGTAATTACATTTGGCTACTTTTTCCTGTTAATCTGTGTTCCGTCAGTTTAATTCTTAGGCCAGCCAGAAGACGTAAGAGAGGAAAGGGGGGACATTTCCTCGTCCCCCACAGAGGCGTATTGAAATGTTTAATAGTTTATGTGAGTAAAAATCTAGTAGAATCAGGCAAGACCAAATCAAAAGTGGTCAGGGGACCTCCAGTGACAGGAACTCCAAGAGATACTTCCAGAGAGGAAAAATGGAAACAAAGTAGTAAAGAAATTATTGATTGGCTATAGCTTAAAGCCTAGTTGGCTGTTTGTAATCCGTTGTCCTTAGGTTTCAATTTTGTAACCTGGAGGCATTTACAGGCCTAGATTTTGGTTTGCTCACATAGGCTGCCAGGGCTTTAGAGTCACATCCATCTAATGACCTCCTTAGTTAATTAATTTAACACTATCCACATTTTACAAATCAAGGGAAAAATGAACTTAACTGCTAATTACACTTTGTGTGTGTGTGTGTGTGTGTGTGTGTGTGTGTGTGTGTGAATAAATGATGTTTGAGCTTGGTAAAGAGAAGCAAGTTTAGACACATAGTTTTCTAGGAAAGTTAGAGGTTCTATGCTTGACGTTTTGTTTCCTGCTCTTTTCCCAGCAGACCATGGGAGGGGACTGGAGGCTATAGCATAGCAACCTAGAAAGTAGAACCCTAAAACATCCCTGCCCAGTCCAGCCCTGGGCATTCTTCCTGGAGTGAGTCTAAGGGATTCACTTCCTCCAGGCTTCGAGCTGAAACCACCTTCCCAGGTTGAAAGTTTGGAACTCAACCTAACCACTTAGCACTGAGGTTCTTTCCCTGCTGGTCCATTCTGACCTTCTGTTTAGAAGTTTAAAAGCCTCCAAAGTCTCCTTGGACATCAAATAGCTCTTACCAAATGCCATTTGGGCAATTTAAATGCAAATGAATTGGCGATATTTGGGCTGCTTCCAGTTAATTTGCTTGTGCTTTTCCAAACAAAAAAGGAAGCTGCCTGGAGTGACTCTTTGTCTTGGACTGTGCGATGTCAAAGTAAAGTACACTGGACGTTTGTTAAAAATAGCATCAAAGGGTTTATTCAGCCTGTAGGTGAAAGAGACTTCAATGCAGGACTGAACTCAATTTGCTGAAACAAAAGGCAGGACCGTTTGGTGATTTGTTGATGTTTGTTTGTTTGTTTGTTTGTTTGCTTTTTAACACTGGGGCAGTTAGTGGAAAATTACTGGAGGACACTGCAGGGAGGCTGGTCAAGGTGATGAGGACATCTGTGCATGTTTTGTTTGTCCCTTATTGAAGCAGATCCCTAACCTCTCCCAGAGAATGGGAGATGTGGTGTTACCTTCCTTGTTAATCACACTTAAAAGCCATGACTCCCGGTGCCTTGAGGAAGACATTCCTGGGATGTAAACTGGCAAGAGGTGGGAAGAAGATTTACTTCTCATTGGGCACAGAAAGGATGAACAACTACAAATGTTCTAAAGGAAAAGCTCTGAGAAAAAGGAGTTCAGGGCTCCCTGGTCAGGAAGAAACTTGTCTAAATTCAGTCAAACTGAGGGCAATTTACAGTTGTCTTGATCAGTGGTCTTTAAAACACTTTTTAAAAAAATTAATTCAAGACCCTGGACACTCACTGTAGGTGCTGAATCTAGCGATTTCAAACCAAGTAGAGGTGCGTATTTGCATCCTAGAAAAGGTATAATAAAGGCATATCACGAGAGAGACATAAATCTGGAGGAAGGGGGTAGAAATCAGATTTTTAGTTTTGTCTTTGCTATTGATTTTGTGGGTGGTCTTGATACAGGAGAGTTAGCATGTCCCTGGGTAGACAAGGAGGTCCCTGATGGAATAAACAAAAGACAGCCATATCCTAAAACTCCAGGTTTTGAAATCACTCCTTTGCTCCAGGACATAATGTAACAAGGCCTTGCGGTTAATCATAAAATTCCTTTTGGCCTGACAAACGGAGCTGACCTGATAGATAAAGAGTGGGTTACTTTGCTAATTCCTTTAGGATGGGCAAGCAGAACCAACCTGGTAGACAAATTTTATTAGAAGGCGCCAGTTCCCTTCTTCAAACAAGTTCCCTTCTCCAAACAGCTCCCCTTCCCCAAGCAGGCAAGGGAAGGTATAAAAGTAAGAGCTTTTGCCTCAGTTGGAGCACCCCCTATATGGGACCCCCTCCTGCTCGGGAGCTACAACCTCTTCTCCTGCCTCTAATAAACTATCTCTTTTTAAAACTTTTTGCCTCTCCCTGGTCCGTGTTTCCATTCTTCAGCTTCACGAGACAGGATCCCGGCCCACACCCAGAAACTGCCAGCAGATCCAACATCACCTACATCAGTCTTGGCAAATTAAATTCATTTTTCTGGGCTGCAATTTCCTCACCTGTAAAATGAAGCTACTGACCCCTATAGATATGTAGGGACATTTCAGAGCTCATATTTTATCTTCTGTGGTTATCTGACTCAATGGAACTCTGGTGATGAGAAGGACGCTTAATGAAGATAACTGCATTTCTTTTAGGGATAAAATTCTTTTCGGAAACTCTTAAATTGATCTTATGAAAGGTTATGAAAGGAAGGACTGGTATCACTGATGGGGTTAAAACTGAGGGAGCCAGCTTCCTCTAAGTACAAAAAACCCTTTAGCAGGGAGTTCGGGTTTCTGGGTTTCCTAGGAAGAATATACAGAGGGTGCCAAAACAAAAAAACAAACAAACAAACAAACAAAAAAACCCCACAAACAAACATATACACATTTTAAGAAAGGAAAAAACTGTATTAATTGGAATACTCAATATATACCGAGAACGAAAGATGAATACACGTCATGTTTGACTTCTGCAATTACACGAGGTGCTCAAAGTGTGAATAGCAACTAGTCCTGTGGCATTTTGGAAATGTTCCAGACACTAAGTGTCTTAGCTATGCAAACTCATTGAATTTTTCGTAGAAGCCCTTGCAGCAGGCACTATTATCCCCATTTTACAGATGAAGACACTTGCTCAAGTTCCCCCAACTAGAAAGCAGTGGCCCTGAGACAAAACCCCAGATTCCTGGCTTGAGGCAGGGCGTCACCACGGTAAGGACAGTTCCCAGGTCAGCAAGCACAGCCAGAAACCAAGAAGTGGTTTCAGTGGAGAGGATGGGGAATGAGCTGTTCATTCATTTCAGCTGTGAGGATTTCCAGTTCCCCTTCCTTGGTGCTTTATTTCCCTGCCATTATTCCTAACTTTTCAGGGGAAAAAACAACAAAAACAAAATAAGCAAATAAACAAAAACACATGCCTCAGAGGCATTGGATTAGAAGTATTAGAGGACTAAAGCATTGGAGGCCAAGCTTATGTATAAACTGAAGCTGAATCAGGACAGAAGAAGAATGAAGTTGAGAGAGGCCATCAAGAGGATGGCAGGAGGTGGGGCAATCCGTGTGAAATGGGGAACAGAGGCCATCCAGAGCAGATAAAGAAAAAGTAGAGAAAAGGAAGGTGACAAGCAGCCTACAGGATCCTTGAAGCACCACCACCACCACCAGGACTCTCAAAATTCTTAGAATTATAAGAAGAATCCTAAATTCCCCCAAATGATGTGGCGTGGGGTCCGCCCCTCCCCATCCCGGGAAGAATGGGTGACATTGGCTGCTCTGGATTTGGAACTATTTAGGCTATAGACAACCTCTTTGTCCCTCGAACTGTACTGCAGAATCACATTTCTGAATCTTCCCTGGTCTTTAAAGATCCGTTCCAATCTATTGCTCATCATAAAGATTTTCTTATCCTTCCAGTTGACATTGATCTCTGCCTTCTTTGAACTCCAAGAAGCTCTTAGAGGATAAACTGCCCAATCTAGGATTTGCTCTAATTTTGCATTGAAAATTAACTGCTTTGTATGAGGCCGTGATTCCTCCCAGACTGAAACAGAGAACTTGTCTCCATCTCATTTTTCTTTCACAAATTGTCTAGCACCATACCCAGCACACGGTGAGTGCATCAAATCTACTTGCTCGTGCAGTTATCCGTCTAGCATTTTCACAGAATTCACTAAACACTTTACAAAACTGATTTAGATACTTTCTACAATCTTTAATCCCACAAAGGATTTGAGATATATTTTTGCCTACGTGTGCCAACCTTCTCTCTCTTGCTCTCTTTCTGTCTCTGTCTGTCTCTGTCTCTGTCTGTCTGTCTCTCTGTCTCTATGTTTCTCTCTGCAAAATAGATTTATGACATCCAGGATGATTTGAACATAAAGAGCATAGATATGGGACACATGTCCTGATGGCAGATCTGCCAACATTGTAAAGTTGAGCGCAAGGGAAACATGGAAACAGAATCTTTTCTCTATGCAAAGTGTGCTTGGGTTTTGCATAATGCATTGTGCTTCAGGTGCCAAGTTCCAGACACAAGGAGAATTAATGGAATAACATTCGTAAAGGGTTTTAGACTCCTCAGAGGAAGTTCCCCAGCCTCATTAAAGGTGGTATTATTCCAGTTATAGAGCTTAGTTAAAAACAACAAAATAATATTTTCCTGTCTTTATTGCTGATTTCTCCAGGCTTGGCAAAGCAAAGTGTGCTCTGCATTCAGAGGTTCTATCACCCTTGCGGATCATAGAATTGTACTGTAGAATAGCCGCACCAGGGTACCCGAGTGTGAATTGTGGGGATATATAGCAACATGCATTTTCTGCATATTTCTGTGTGTATTGCTCTTGTCACTGCATTTTATTACCTGTGAATATGTTTATATTTCCTACTGAATTGTCAGTGTCCTGGGGGCAAGGTACCTTACTGTCTTGTGCACTGATTTGTTCCCAGGGACTAACACCATGCCTACTGCACAGTAGGTGTGTCATAAATAATGAATGAATGCATGCACATTGAAGGCTGAGAGACAGAGAGACTGAAGGAATCCGTTGAGACCAACCAATCTCTACATTCTGATGGGAAGAGTCTATGAACTTACAGGCAAGGTTTTCAGAATGTTAATTGAGAGCGTTCACCTTCCACTCTAAGCAATCTAAATTCACCACAATGCACATATTTCAATGGTGGGCACCAAAGACCTTGATTATCTGGCTTCGGACTCCTTCTTTGGTCTTGTATTCTACCACCCTCCCCTCCCGGCCTTATGTTTCTCCAGCTACTATGATCTCCTCGCACTTGTCAATCATCCCACGCTCCCTCCCACCTCAGGACCTTTGCACTTGCCATGGCCTCTGTAGGGAGTGTGCTGCCCAAGATGTTCTTTCTCTTCATGGAGTCATTTGAACAGACTCCACAGAGAGACCTTCAGGGACCACGCGACCTAAAACCCCATCCCTCTTCACTCTCTCCTTCTCAAAGACAACATATTGTTCTTCATAGTACGTGTCTCCATCCAACATTTATTATGTATTTAGTCATTCATTTTAATGTGCTAACTCTGCCATTTAGTACTACAATGTTTTCTCCATGAGAGCAAAGGCATTTTTCAGTTTGTCACTGCTTCTCCATCACAGCACCTGCGTATTGTAGGTATTTAACACATACTTTTGAGTGGGTGGATGGATAAATAAATGCATGAATGAATTTTAACATGCACCTGTGGACATAACACTGGACAAGGCATCAAAAGAACCTCTGGTTTTAGGTCCCTCTTCTGTGAGTTCTAATCTAGGTCTCAGAGAATTTTTTCAGTTCTTTGAGTCTATCATTCAGGAAATATGGTTAATACTACCTACCATATATAGGTTGCAGAATTCTTTTGATTTTAGAATAATTATTTCTAATATTAACAACAGTAGTAGCTAAAATGTATTGAGCACTTAATATGTGCCCAGCATTTTGTTCAGTGTTTATGTGAATGTTCTCCTTCAATCCTTTCAAAAATTATCTTATCTCCATTAAGCTTTTCTTCGTCTGTAGAAGAAAGGCAAATAGAAGATAACTATGACAGACCTTGCACATGGTAAAACCCTTTATGAGTGACAGGTATTCTCATCAACAAAACTCTCTTCCCAATGTCAGCATCCACAGTGAAGTTCCGCTGAACTGGGCTTGTATGTCGGTGCCTTCATTCACACTGTGTATAGACACAAACTATATGCTTGACACCCATGTAGTGTGTTCATTACTTTTTCACAACTGGCATTCTGAAGGGAGAGGCTTTTGTAGCATTTGCCAATTTATGTGGTATAAGTGCTGCCTCCGTGCTGACGAAATGCTACCAACTCGAAGTCACTGAGCTCGTCATTGGAGATAGATGGTGCCAACCGTTTCTCCTCAGCCAGGAGGATGGCCGGAGGCACCACCACTGCACAGCCTTCTCATGGCTACATTTCCCTACAGTCTTGTCTCCTGTTCTTTCTCCGCAATGCACCCCAAGTGGTATTTCTAAATACAAAATAGGCTATTTGGTTTGAAACCTTAAAGAGCTGGCCACTCCTCCCATCCCCAAGTTACAGATCAGATTTCTTACTATGTCTCATCTTACAAGGCTCTACATGAGTTCATCTTTGCCTCTTCTCTAGCTTTAACTCTTATGTCCAAGCGTAATACTCTGTTTCCACCACTCTTCTTGAAGGATCAAAGGTGCAAACACCATGTGTCGCCATGATTTCCTCTGAGCACAGTGCCTGATGCGAGTCTGTGCACTGAAGATGTTATGTTCTGAGTACAAAGTCTTTGGCCTGTTTACACTATGTGACTGCACATTTGCCCAATGTAAGCACACATTTCCAACTTGAGGGGATTTAGCTTGGCAGAGAGCATTACTGAAGTTGCTTTATGTATGGTGCATTATTATTCAATTGCATTTCCCCTGGTGGAAAGCTGGCAGGCAGCTTCTCTGTGACAGATGTGCTTGCTTTGGTTGAGTCACCACCACAAGGCGTATTATCAGTTTTACTAATGTTTGCTCTTTTACACTCTAACAGGTAGTGTGATTCATCCAGTCAGTGTAAGTCAGGAAACTGACACACACATAAATCTGTACTGCGAGATGGTATGCACACACAATTTCATCCACGGGGCAAAAACTTGGAAAACATGACTAGGGCATGCACGGTAATACATGCACATATAAACAGCGATAAAATTAGCTTATGTATCCACGGGCACACACACACACTTTTGTTCTTGATCATTTGATTCCATAAGAGTCACAGATACACAGGATTGGGGTAGGTCTTTTTATCACTTGTTGCTATATACTAGCTTGTCAATCGGTGCTAGATTCAGCCCGTCTGAGTCAGCTAGAGGTAGTTTTCATATACAGATTCCTGGGTTCAGAACTTAGGTATTCTTTTTTAGGGGAGATGAGGTAGAGTCTGAGAATCTGCAGTTTTTAAAAGCTCCAAAAGCTCCACAGCTGATTCTGATGGGCCACTAGGCTTTAGAACCCCTGTTTTACACCACATATACCTAATATGGGCAGACTAACAGTGTTTCCATTTCACTTGCCAACTGTCCATTGGAACTGTTTGCTGGAGTGTTTGGAAAGAATAGGAGGAAGCATTGTGGAAAGTGCCATTATTGATTAGCGATGCCTTTTATGAGCTTGCAAGGGAGAGTAGCAACACATATGCCACGTAGTTGATGACTCCAATGTAGTACAACCGTATAAGTTAAATCCCCTTTGCAGTGATTTTAAATGGTAGCTTCTGAGTGCCTCCTGGGACGTGTCCAGGAAAAAGAGTGTTACAGTGCTCTAAGGGAAGCATATTCCATCGTCCCATGGGTTGTCATTCAAACTAGAGCTCGCTCTCTGAAGACTCCATTCAGATCAAAATTTTATTCCTTAGGACCAGGCAACAAAGTCTGCACCGTCTGCCTGTGAGGGCCCTTCAGCTGCGGTATGACTGTGATCATAATACCTCAGTTCACTTCTGCTCTACTTCAGGATAAACAATCCCATTCATTTTATGACAAGACATTGACCTCTTCCCAATGGTGGTCATTTTCCTCTAGACATTCTTCAGTTTGATAAGGTCACACTACATGTACTCGTATGCTTCCCAGAACTAGACATTATTCTCCAGCTCCGGTCTAAGCATCTTTTAAAAGATTAGTATTACCATCATAGTCAGTTTATTAATTAATTAATGATTTAATTACTGCAGCCATTTTGGCAGGTATATTGCATTGCTGACTCAAATTCTGCTTAGTGTTGAAAAAATTTGTTTCATTTTTTTCCATTTGATTTTCTGTCAGTCCTTTTTTTACTTCTGAATTGGAGTATTATAGAATCAAAATATAAAGCCTGCATTTTCTTCTCTTTAAATTTCATCTTAGGATCTGCGTTTGAATTTTGACTTTGCTTCTAAATAATTGTATGACCAGGTAAAGTTCCTTAAAATCTTTTCACTTTATTCCTTAAATTTTTGTTAATCTCTAAAATGTGAAAAAAGCAATGCCCTCTAGGGTTGTTGAGATACAGGATTTTCAAAGTGATATAATCTAGAGTATTGTAAAGATTCAAGAAGCGGTAGTTAGTATGTTCCTGTTATCCAATACATTTGCTGATTTTCAAAGGTTGCTATTAAATGTAAACTTATGAAAATGTCTTCATTTATGCTGTTATTAATTCAGC
Organism: Rhinolophus sinicus; assembly: GCF_057876585.1. Lineage (NCBI taxonomy): Eukaryota > Metazoa > Chordata > Mammalia > Chiroptera > Rhinolophidae > Rhinolophus > Rhinolophus sinicus. Next base: position 14,461,880 of record NC_142516.1, on the reverse strand, counting down.
AGTATGGCCAAAATTTATTAATTGGCTATGCCAAATGCTGTGCTAGACAGGGAGTGCATTGGTGGATGGGTAGACAAAATTCCTCCCACCACAGAATTCACAGTCCAGTGGGGAAGAATATGATGGAATAAATGTAATGAAGTGTGCTAAAGGCTAAGACAACAGACATGGGGTTCCATGAGAGACTTGTATATATCCACCCAAGACTTGTTCAAATAAAATATGTATTGGAGTAGGGTAGACCATTTCTCCTATCTCTGCCCTCCACATTTTTCGAAGTCTCAGATCTGGGAGGTTGATGTCTATACCCATGTTTGAAAGACACAAAAATCTGCTGTAGAGGAAATACTTATGGATTTCATGGATTGCAAACCCCTGAAGAAAAGTCTTCTGTTTTCTTCTTTGTATCTCTAGTGCAAAGCACAGCGACTGGCATGTAACAGGTCTCAATAAATATTTGTTGAATGAATGAATACATCCAGCTATGTGTTTCAAGTTCATGAAAGCCTGCAAATGGACATTCGCTGACCTAAAGGTTATTCTCAAAGGACCACACTGACGAAGAAAGTGAAGTGATTAACTGTCAGCCTTGTTCTCCTTGCCTGACCCATTCAATTCTACTTCTAGATCCTTCAGTCCCTTGTGACTAATAATTAAAGAGTGAACAGCTGAGATGTAACAGTTTAAATTTTATAGTCTGGAGCAGTTTTCACTCTGAATTTTTAAAATGAAATAAGAACGTGTGTGTGTGTGTGTGTGTGTGTGTGTGTGTGTGTGTGTGTCTTTAATCAGACTCTCCATCAGCTTCTCCATTTGGGCAGTGGTGACAGATCCCCTCTGCAGGTCTCTTAGGCCATAACACCTTTCTGGTAAATGAGGCCATCACAGACAGGAAGCCGGGCATAAATGCTGTGCTGCCAACTGAACTGCGGTGAGGTGCAATGAAAAGTAGTTTTGTTCATTACAGTCGGATCCTCCATCTGTCTGGGGCAGTTCTTTAGAGCTCTCCATCACTGCACTTACTTTGCTGGCTCTGATGAAGAGGTGAGTAGATTAAATTCCTGGGCACTGACAAATATACAGCCTACTTCGTTTTTCCCCTGAGCTCACCACCTAGAATACCCCAGAGACTGAAAGAAACTAAGGGACTCAGAGCAGGACTGAAGCCCTATGCCCTGACTAAGGGAGCTCACCTATGCATATTTAATTATTCCCAAGTTGAGGGCTAGTAATGAGCATCGGCCTGTGTGGAGCAAAACACAGGTGTTCGGGATATGGCCACTGCCCTTATAATTTCTGAACATCTCAAGTATGGCTTGTTCCAGTTATACCTAGGGATGTGATGGTGTGGACATTAGCAGGCAAAGGATCTGAACTTGGGATTGGAGTAAGCTAATGTGGAAGGCAGTTAGTGAGGGAATAAACCCAGCTTCAGGAAGCAGGAGGCAAGTATAACAAACATCTTATGTGGTCACTCCAGACAGTTCAATACCATCAAGCAGTTCTTTCACACCACTGGGTGTCCTATAATTCCAATCAATTCTGACTCTACCCGGAGATAGTATCAGATCCCACAGACAAGGGCTCAGTTCTACAAGACTGCGCCCAACCCCGGCTTCAGACACCAATCTAGAGTCACCTGTGCTTCTGACCTATGAGCTATTGATCGGAGGTTCCAATGACTCCCACTTAGGTTTTGATTAATATGCTAGAGTGGATCCCAGAACTCAGGAAAGCATTTTACTTACTAGATTAATAGTTTATTATAAAAAGATACACTCAGGAACAGCCAGGTAGAAAAGATGCATAGGGCAAGTGATGGGGAAAGGAGTGTGGAGTTTCCATTACTCTCCAGGTACAGCAGGCTCCCGGCACCTCCACCTATTCACCAATCACAAGTTCTCCAAAACCTTCCTTTTGGGTTTTTATGGAGGCTTCATTACATAGGCATAGTTGATTAAATCATTGGCCGTTGGTAATTGATTCAACCTCCAGCCCCTCTCCCCTCCTCGGAGGTCACCATGGTGGACCGAAATTTCAACTCTCTAATCACATGTTTCATTCCCCTGGGAACCATGCCTTTATCCTTAGATGCTTTCCAAAAGGTACCTCATTAACACAACTCAGGTGTGGTTAAAAGGGATGTCTTATAAATATCAAGATACCTTTATCACTCTTATCACTTAGGAAATTTTAAGGGCTTTAGGATCTCTGTTCCAGGTACAAAGATCAAATATACTGGGGGTGCCAAAAAATTGTATGCAAGTAGACACTTTGGTCAGTGTTGCTCAAGCAGTAGTTCACAGTAATCAGAAGCATCTGGATGCTGATGGTAACCACTTTGAGCACCTCTTCTACGTAATTGCAGAAGTCAAACATGACTTGTATTTATCTTTTGTTATCAGTATATATATATATATATATATATATATATATATATATATATATATATAGTATTACAATTTTAAGATTTTTTTTCTTTCTTTATATATATATATATATATATATATATATATATATATATATATATATATATATATATATATACATACATACATACATACATTTTTGGGGGAACCCTCTGTATATTTCTTATTATAAATCATAACATCACAGTCACCAAACACAATTGTGACTCTAGACTGACCAGAGAACGTACCAGGTGCTGACAGAGTACAAAGAAAAGGTGTCTCTAAAAAGGAAACTCCATGCGATCTGGAAGATAGCTGACAGTTTTAGTGACAGAAATTAGCAGATTATAGGACCTATGGAGACATGTAGTCTTGGGGACAGAAGGCAGGGAAGTTGATATGAGTCAAGGTGCTAATTCAATAAGATTATTTAAAAAAATGAATAACTTAGAAATATGATTTTCTGTGCAATATGCAGGATAATTTAGTGTTAGGTCATGAGCTTGTTTTTAACTTAAAATTAAATAGTACTTCTATAAACCTGACAAGTGGTTAATTATTAATAATTATTAAAACTCCTGATGTGAACCATTATTTTTAATATATATACAAAGTTAATATTTAAAGCACATTTGGGCACAATAAGGTTAGATTATAAAACCATAATTTTTCATCATTTTTTCATTTTGTAGTTCTTCCTTTGGCATAAGACTTACTCTTTGATTTAGAACACCACCTTTCTCAGTTGAACAATTGAAGTTATCTTACTTATTTTCCAGCTAGAAAGCTCCATGGAAGATTCATGGAAGGTCCCCAAAAATTATCCCAAGGAACAAAGGTGAAACTCATTAAAATAAAACTTTAGTCCTTTATGTCCACTTTTAGTAAGATGGTTCAACTTCTGTATGTCTAATATGTTAGATTCTTATTAAATCTTATAAATAATTTTAATACTTTTGGAAGCTCATAAAACATTAAACCTCAATGACTCCAGTCCTGCTCTACTTAAGGCTACCACTTTTCGAAAGACAGAAATATTCACATTCAAGTTTGCAAACCATGATTTGAGAGGTCACCTATTAGAAATCTTCACATAAAGTTAATATGATAGAGTGATGGGGAAGAGAGTTAGGAAATAGACACTACTACAAATGATAGTTCTGGAATTGCTATATAATAATAGCTAACATTCATGTAGAGTTTATTATGTGTCAAATACTATTCAAAGCACCTAAAATAAAATCATGTAATCATCACAACAGATATTATAGTAAATATAATTATCATAATGGATATTAGTAATATTTTCTATTTTACGAATAAGAAAAAAAAAGACACAGAGAGGCTAAATATCTTGCCTAAAGTCACATGGTTAATAAGATGCAGAGCTGGTGATTTCAGCTCCTGCAGGCTGCCTTCAGAAGCTACGCATTTAATCATTCTGCTATTCTGCCTTGAGTCTCTACTTCAGGAGCAGGAAATTTGTCTTGTACCAACAGCAGTATAAATCCTCATTCACTTTTCTTCATTGTCTACCCCATTTGCTTATTCATCCATTCATTTGGCAATTATTTTTGAAGACTTACTATGCACTCCAATACCACTTAGGTACTTTCCCCCACTCCTTGATATGCATTTAAATGAAATTTATAAAAACATTTAATACCAGTGGAAACATTATCTCTTACAGTTTTAATTTTCTAAGACAGATGCAAAACATTAGGAGTCTAAATTGCTAGGAACCCACATCTTCCATAACTTTACTTATTGGCAAACAAATGGGAACCAGCTTCTGTGACACCCAAATCTAAACTGCAACCCTACATTAGTCTTCTAAATTCTTCTTCTCATGGCTGCCACAGCCTCATCTACTAATGTGAGTGGCTCTGGACATGATATAGACTCAAAGAAAAGACATGTAGTCCTTTCAGTTTTGTGAGGAAAAAGAGTATTTTTTAATTGTAACAAAAAAACTGCATTTGGAGAATGGACACCTCAAAATGCGATTACTCAAACAACTCTCTTTCTCAAAGTTAAATTCACAAAAGGGTAGTTTATAGCCTCGGATAAATCAATTAATCCACCTTCTTCAATATGGGTGTCCTTCTGGCTTTGATATTGGGGGCAATCTCATTTTATTATTATATTAAACTAGTAAAAGCATTCCAAGCATTCTCTTGGCAGGGAGCAATAAAAAAATAAAAAAAATAAAAAAGGCAGCATCATGTGTTAGATAAAATATTTCATTATATACGACCAAAATGCCATGTATTTTGCAATGGTGAAATGTATTTGTGCATTTTACACATGTGACGTGAATCATTTTTAAAGCCATAATCACAATACAGCAGATGCTAATAAATTTTCAATCTGCTAGGCTTTGTTTTCTGGAGAATGAATTTGATTTGTGATACAATGTTGCATGGGTGATTGTGTTTAGCCATGGAGATTTTGGGAGGTCTGGAATGCTAACCTCTAGGGTATGTTTTACTATCTGATAAGGTTTGCAGAAAATCCACTTCCTAGAGTGCCACGCTTCACTGCAATGGGCTCCTTCACTTGTCGTACGCCCTTTTAGGACTCTCCTTTCAGCTCTGTGATGTGTTAGGACCCTTTTATCAGGAATCTGAATCCTCTGGAGGATACCTAACAGTCAGAGTCTTAGTCTTAAACTATCTGCTTTCCTCTCCGTTGTTTTATTCCCCACAGTGGACTCTTGGCTAATTCCAACATTGCTCCCCCTTTTAGCAACTTCAGTTCTGGTAGCTAATCAGTTAATTCTGCTACTCACTTTTCACTCTAATCTCAGAACCTTGACCTTGGCTCACATACTGGTAATGGCCCACAATTCAGCAAACCCCAATATAGTACCCTCTTTATGCATGCTGACACAGAGGGTGCTTCAGAGCTGAGGGCTACAACTGGACGTAGATGACTAGTGGGACCTCGGGATGTTTGATTCCAGGGAGAGCAAGCCCAAGACAGAAACTAAAAGAAAGCTGTGAATAAATTCAGAATCCAGGATCTAGATGCTTACTACAGTACAGAGAGGGACCCAGAAGCTACAAGTGAAAGGAATATGAACCAACCTGGAATAGAATGCACTGTAGTAAAAAAGAGAAAATTGAAAAAGTAAAAATATACAGCATAAGATCCCACCCAAAATGTCTCAGAACTTTGCTTGAAGACTTACTATAACATCGATAAACCTGTATCTCCTCTCCTCCATATGTCATAGTTTTCACGCTAAGATCTTAAATGCACTAATTGATTTCCGACAGTGAGTTCCATCTCATGGTGAGAAAACATCTTTGAAAATGGAATGTAGAAGAAATTCTTTTTTATGTGAGGTACACTTATTGAGGGGAATTAGCATATTTTCCATCTGTATAGATTCTTGGAAAGTTTGAGAAAACATACTTGAATTTTATGTACCGATCTCAAGAATGTATATAGAAGCCTACATATTTTTAACAACTTGCAATTTTTATACTAATAATATTATGCCCTAAACATATTCCAGATTTCATGGCAGATTTTATAACATTTTTGTTCAAGTCTGTATTGCATTTCATTAATGTTTTATAACTTCACAGTTCTCCATTTAGGAGACATTTATATCATATTTATATTCCCTTTATTATACACAATAACACAATGAACATCTTTCAACAAATGTAGAGTTTAAATAATTGACTGTTTTCTTAGGATACACTATCCAAAAATGTATTCCTAACAATCCATAGCAATGGTTTTATAATTTCGGATTCATTATACAAAATTATTTCCCAAAGAGACATAAAAATTTACACCAGTGCCAGAATTGTGTATGTATCAATTTCAGCATAACCTCTCTAGCATTAGCTAGCTATATATGTATATGATTTAATTTAATAGGTGAAACATCCTACATCTAAGTTTTACAGCATAAGAGATTTACAGCATTATGTGATATTAGAGTTGGAAAGATTCTTAATGATAATTTAGCCCGGTTCTCTTATTTTCAAGTTCAAGAAACAGTACTAGAGAAAGCCCGTTATTTATTCAGGGTTCTACAGGGCACTATTATGGGAGCAGTTAATTGACTCCAGCTTACCTGACTCCTCCTTCAGTGGTGCATTATATCACCACCCAGTCCTGTGGGCTTCTCATGGGTTCAGTCACTGCTCATACCAATCCAAGAGCAGTACTTACTAGTGAATTTTTCATTGTTGTTGTAAAACACATATGTACATGTTTCTGTTTCTACACATCAATCAAAACACCTTATCCTTCTAAAAACGAAGTTTAGACACTGCAGTAGATATTAATGTCTTTAATCGCTTGTTTGTTCCGGCCGTCCAGAAAATCTTCATGACTCATAGAACCTCAGTGCTTTTCAGCAGCTTCCACAGCACTTTCTCTTCAGGCTTGTACCTATTCCCGGTAGAAGGCTGTGGTCGGCAGAATTCCAGGGGGCCCCCTGGTGCTATTAGCATGACAATGTTAGCTTACTTGGCAAAAGGACTTTTGCTGATACAGTTAAGATACTACCCTATTGCCTTCAAAGGGGGAGAATATCTAGGTGTGCCTAATCTAATCACACGATTCCTTGAAAGGCTGCCCTCTGCTAGCTTCTTCAGTTGCTCAAAGAGTCAAACAGATTGAAACTGTGAGAAGGCTCAGATGCATCATTTTTTTAAAAATCCAGTTTGAACTATAGTTCATTACTTTATAACTTTATCAAGTTGACAATGACTATGCACACACACACACACCACACACACACACACACACACACACACACACACACACACACACATATATATATATATATATATATATATATATATATATATATATATGCAGAGCGTGCCAAAAAATGCATACACATTTTCACAAGGGTGAAGAGAAAATGCCATTGAAGAACACTGAGGTTCTATGAGGAAGATTTCCTGGACAGCCGAAACAAGCAAGTAACTAAAGACATTCATATCTACTGCAGTGTCTAAACTTCATTTTTAAAAGGACACGATGTTTTGATTGATGTGTAGAAACATAAACACGTTCAAGAAACAGTATTAGAGAAAGGCAATGATTTATTAGTTTCAGGTGCACAACATAATGATTAGACACTAATATAACTTAAGAAGTGATCACCCCTATAAATCTAGTACCCTTCTGACACAATCTATCATTATTACAATATTATTGACTATATGCCCTACGCTGTACTTTATATCCCCAAGACTATTTTGTAACTACCAATTTGTACCTCATAATCCCTTACCTGACATCATCTATCCCTCAACCCCCTCCCATCTGGCAACCATCAAAATATCCTGTCTCTATGAATTTGTTTCTGTTTTGTTTGTATATTTATTTTGTTTTTTAGATTCTATGTATAAGTGAAATATATAGTATTTGTAATTCTCTGTCTGACTTATTTCACCTAATGCCCCTTAGGTCCCTCCATGTTGTTGCAGATGGCAAGATTATGGCTGAGTAATATTCTACTGTATATATGTACCACTTCTTCTTCGTCAGTTCATCTATTGATGGACACTTAGGTCGTTTCCATATCTTGGCTATTGTAAATAATGCTGCAATAAACATGTAGATGCATATGTCCCTTCAAAGTAGTGTTTTGGGTTTCTTTGGGTAAGTACCCAGAAGTCAGATTACTGGGTATTTTTTTTGTCTCTTATTATAGTCTTTGTTTTAAAGTCTATTTTGTCTGGTATAAGTATTACTAACTCAGTTTTTAGTTGTAGGTCCTTGCTTTTCATCACTTTGAATATTTCCTGTCAAACACTTCTGGCCTGAAAAGTTTCTGTTGAGAAATCAGATGGCAGTCTTATGGGAGCTCCCTTATAGGTAACGAGATTCTCTCATTGTCTTTTTTAGATTCTGCCATTGCTGCTTTAAAGATTCTCTCATTGTCTTTAACCTTTGGCATTTTCATTAGGATGTGACTTGATTTGCTCCTGTTTGGGTTCATCTTATTTGGAACTCCCTGCACTTCCTGAGCTTTGTCTATTTCCCTTGCCAGGTGAGGGAAGTCTTCTGTCATTATTTATTTGAATAGGTTTCAAATATCTTGCTAGCTCTCTTCTCCTTCTGGTACCCCTATGATGCAAATGTTAAACTATTCTTATATTTTTGGATTCTTTTTTTTTGTTTTTCTTTTTTCTATTCTGATTGGGTGTTTTCTGCTACCTTATCCTCCAAATCACTGATTCTGTCTTCTACTTCATCTAATCTACTGTTGATTCCTGATAGTGTGTTCTTCATTTCAGTTATTGTGTTCTTCATTTCTGACTCATTCTTTTTTTGTTTTTTATCTCCATTTTTATGTTTCCTTATCTCTTTGTAGAAATTCTCACTGAGGTCATTAAGCATCATTATAACCAGTGTTTTGAACTCTGCATCTGGTAGATTGCTTGTCTCCATTTTGTTTAGTTCTTTTTCCGGAGCTTTGTTCTGTTCTTTCATTTGGGACATGTTTCTTTGTCTCCTCATTTGGCTGCCTGCCTTAGTTTATTTCTATGTATTAGGTAGGCCTGCTATGTCTCCCTGTCTTAGTAGAGTGGCCTTATGTAGTAGGTGACATGTGGGCCCAGTGACACCGTCTCTCTGGTCTTCTGAGTTGGATGCTCCATGAGTGTCTTTTGCATGGGTTGTGTATGCCCTCCTGTTGTAGTTGAGCCTTGATTGCTGCTGGCATATCATTGGGAGAGATTGACCCTCAGGCTTATTGGTAGTGTGGACTGGTCATAACTACAGTGGAACTGTTTTCTGTGGGCTGATCCTATAGAGCAGGGTTCATTTTAGCAGGGCTCTGGTGTCTGCCAAGTCTGCCCTTTGGGTGTGTCATTTGTGGAGGTGGTTGGGTGGTGCTCTGTTGTGGTCAGATGTTGGCCCCTGGATGTGTTGATTCTGGGGCCTTTTGGGAGGGGCTCTGTTGCAGGCCATGGTTAGCCCTGTCTGTGCCTTGCCCAGGGCTACTTGGTATGACCTACAAAGTGACCTGCAGATAGTTGTCACTTGTACTGGGCTTAGAGGTGTCTGGGAGAGGCTAAGTTGTGAACTAGGTATGGCCGCTGCTAGTTCCTGCCTTGGGGCTGCTTAGCAAGTGGTATGGGGCACGCCGAGGTCAGGTTTTGTTTATCTGGGGTTTGTGAACCTTTGAAACATTTTAGGAAAGTCTGCAACATGAGGCAAGACCGACCATTTTTATGGAAAAGCCACTGGAAGTGGCTTTGGTGAACCTACAAGTTTGGATTGGGCCAGGTCTCACAGAATCACCAAGGCAAGTCAAACAGTTATAGCCACATTTATGGAGACTCAGATATAATGCCTGCCTGTGCAAGCAGGCTGGGTGGGGGTAGGACTCAACAAAGGAACAGTGATTTCTGCCAGCACTTCTGTCTGTGAGAAAGCAGCTCCTTCAGCCCTTGCTCTGAAGCCAGACAATTCAGTTCCTCCCCATGTGTCCCTAATGCCTTTCGAGCTGCTGCCCCAGTGTTGGAGCTCAGAGAGAGTGAGTCCATCAGCGAGTAAGTTCATGTGTGGGCCCTTTAAGAGAAACACCTGGAACTCCAGCAGCCTTTTATCTCACTCAGTCATAATCTCCACTGATTTTCACAGCCAGAAGTTGTAGGAACTTCTCTTCCTGGCCCTGGAACCCTGGGCTGGGGAGCCTGGTGTGTGGCTGGGACCTCTTGATCCTCAGAGGGGACCTCCACAGCCAAGATATCACTCCAAATTTTTAACCACCACATGTAAGTGTGGGACCAGCTTATTCACTGTCTCCACCCCTCCTACCAGTCTTGACATAGCTTCTTCTGTATATCCTTAATTATAGGATTTCTGTTCAGCTAGACCACAGGTCATTCTCAATGATGGTTGTTCCGTAGTTTAGTTGTAATTTTGATGTGGTCATGGGAGGAAGCAAGCACAGCATTTACCCTACTCTACCATCTTAACTGGAAGCCCTTTTGTTGGATTTGATGCATCATTACTGGTGAGGATTACACGTGGAGGAGAGCACATGTAAGCCCTGGAAAGTTGTCTCTCAGAGCTGATAGTGACCCCTAACTGAAAGCCAGCAAGAAAATGATTACCTCAGTCATGTAACTTCAAGGAACAGAAATCTGCCAACAACCTGAATGAGCTCAAGAGCAGAGTCTTCCCCAGAGACTCCAAATATGAGTCCAGCGTGGCAATAGCTTGAGTTTGGCCCTGAGAAACCCTAAACAGAAAACCCAGTGAGCTTGCTGAAACTTCTGACCTATAGAACTGGGTGTCATCTTAAGCCACTGAGTTGTAGAACCTTTTTACACAGCAATAAAAAAAATTAATACATAGGATAATTCAGGATGACTGTAGTCATCTGCAGAAACTCAAGATGCTAGATACCCTCTCTCCCATGCCAGTACACCCAGGAGTGGACACAAAATTGAAACTCAACCAACCAGACATTCCCTCTTAGGATTTTATATTTGAGTGCATGACTCCAGGATGGTAGGAAAGTCAGAAGCCAGAAATTATAAATGCAGAATTCTCCCAAGACGGTATCTAAATACTGGACAAGTGCTGTATTCCTGCTGGCTAGCCATCTGCAGCAGACTGTGTTCCTGAATTCTAAACCTGGACCTCCAGATAGCTGTAAGGTTGGTAAATTCCTTGGTATACTTCCCAGTAATTCTGTTTTGCTTAGCCTATCAAGAGTTCTTTCCTGTTGCTTATAATAAGTAAGTCAATTAATAGAAATGCTAAATAAAATATAAACCAATTATTTTCTAAACCTTTCAGTCACATTCAGCAATCAAACCAATTTCTTTCCAACTTCATTTGCTTAATGGCATATTTCATATCCTCACGGTGCCAGTACAAATCTCTGTCAGTCCCATCTGCTTAGTTTCTACCCACTAACTTATGGGACCAATATGTGACGGACCAAGGCCTGGAGAAATGAGTTATGTACAGTGGTAATGTTGGGAATTTCAGGATGCTGATTTAGTCAATATTTATCATTTGTTCATTAGCTAGACTCTGAGTAGAGTATCCCTCTATTTTGAGGAACCATCTACTATGTCAATAATGTAGTTTTACGTAAAGCTGTCAATCTTGGCACTTCTCTGTTTTAGTCACAATGGAAGCATGTGATGAAGGTTGAACCAATCATATACTCAGTTTCCTAGTCATAGGATGTGATTCAGAGATGGACACATGACCCCCAATGGGCCATCAGGATCGCACTCCCTGCCCCAGGATTTTTCAATGAAGCATTTTTAAACCTAAGTATTCCTTTTTTGTTGGAATGATTGCTAATGGTATTGTGTTTCAAAATTTGGTTTTCATATATTCCTTGTTAGTATATAACAATACGATTTATTGTGATTTATTTTTGCATGTTGTTCTGTGGCTGTGCTGACCTTACTTTTAGTTCCAGAAGTTTTTTTGTAGATTCCTTGGGCTTTTCAACATGGACAATCATCTGTAAATAGTGACAGTTTTATTTCTGTAAATATGCACGCCTTTTATTTCATTTTCTTGCCTGACCATAATTGCTAAAATTCCCACCGTGTTGAGAGAGAGTGATGAGAGTGGATCCTCACCTTGATCCCAAGTTTAGAAGGAAAGTGCTTAGTCTTTTACCACGATACCAGGGTGCCAAAAAATGTATACAAGTGGATACTTTGGTCAACGGTGATCAAGCAGTAGTTTGCCATAGTCAGAAGTGTCTGGACGCTGATGGTAACCACTTTGAGCACCTCTTGTAATTGCAGGAGTCAAACATGACTTATATTCATCTTTTGTTATCAGTACATATTACTACAATTTTAATACAGTTTTCCTTTCTTAAAATGTGTATACATTTTTTGGCACCCTCTGTATATGATATCAGCTGTAGAATGTTTGTAGATGCCCTTTATCAAATTGGGGTAGTTCCCCCTTATTCTAACTTGCTAAGTGATTTTTTGTGTCTTTTAATCATGCCTGGGTATTGGCATAAATTATTTTTTTTTAAATCTGACTCTAGGTTTCTTGCTGGAGCTAGAACCTTTCCCTGGGTGTCAGGAATACTGATCTGTCTTCTTAACCCCTGCAGGCTCATTTTCCTGGACTGAAGGCTGCATTGTGCCTCCAGTGTTCATCAGGCCTTCAGAAAAGAGTTACGCAGTTGTCTTGCAGGCTCTCGGGATACAAGAGTGGATCAAACATGGGGACTGTTTTCAAAGGACTGATAGTTTAATGGAGAAAATGAGAATGATAGTAGAGGGTATAATATAGATAAATGTCTAAAGAACGTGTGCAGTGGTGGACACAGCATTCTTGTGACTCTGAGGGGTTAGGATAGGATTTTTGTAGGCATTGTCACGTATATTAAGGTTTTATTTTATTCGTTTTTATTTTTATTAAATGTATTGGGGTGACATTGGTTAGCAGAAATGTATAGGTTTCCAGTGTACAATTCTATAATACATCAACTGTGTATTACATTGTGTTTTAAATATAAATGTGATCTAGCCAGAAAAAAAGGGATGGGAGGAAATGACAAGAAGCGGGGGACAGCATCTTACACACATGTAACTGGCTTCAGGCCTTGCAGAAGTAAGGTTCAGATTTAAAAGGGGGTATGTAAATGTCTAGGTGGCAGCAAAAAAAGGGGAAAGTAAAAATGAGGAAGTCCTTGATGGTAAAGTATATTCCACAGTGAAATCTTTCTATTATCGGAGTTAGAATTAAATAGAGCCTGGAGACCTTTAAAAAGGAAAGCGATACCTTTTGAATGCTTTAACTCTAGCCCCATACTGAAAGCAGAGACAGAAATATAATGATAGTGTTTTAAACAGCTCAGAGCACTTTCGTGAACGTTATTAGATGGAAGATATCCAAAATTAGTGAGCTCTATCCAGTCTTCACACTTCTCCTCACCCAACGCCCACCCTACCACAATCAGGAGCTCATTCTCAAGAGAAACAAAAATGTCTTTAGGCAACAGGTAAGCAACCTGAAAGATTACATTCAGCTAAGGTAAATGAGAGATATTTTCAACAAAATTGTGTAACTCAACCTACTGGGAGCTATTCGGCCATTACTCTAGGTTATTGGAATTTATTTCCTCAAAGTAAATACAGGCATATAAAAAAAAGTGGGGTTTTTTTTGTTTGTTTGTTTGGTTTTTACTCAGTAATTACTGGCAATAAAAAAAGAAAAGAATGAAGCCCACATTGCCAAACTTAATTTGGGTAATTCTACTGAAGAGACTCTTCAAAATAGCAAGTAAATGTGAGACCATAAAAAGTCAGTATTGCTTGGCTGACATACTCATGGATTGTCTACTATGTGGCATTCATTGAACTGGGAATTGTAGGGAGTACGGGTGAAGCTGACCCTATGTACTTCCCAAAACAAATATGAGGTGAGAAGTTGGTATTGTATGACATGGCCAGGTATGATGCTAGTGGAGAGACAAAGACCGAGAGAGGTTTTTTTTATAAGGAAGTGAGGAGACAATGAAGGGCTATGTTATTGCTGGGCAAAGAAGCTTGGTTAAATGTCTGGATGGGCGAACAAAATACCCTTAGAAAACTTAGTTTGGTTAGAATGTAATGTTTAAGAGATGTGTAGGGAGAAAACCATTTTTAGTGTTGTACCTGAAATATACATACGCTACTTTGACACTATAGAGCACTTATTAACACGTCAGCATCCTGTTGCTCAAGCTTTCATCGGCAGGTTGCTCTCCTGTCCTACTCTTGAAGGATTCAAGTCTTCAATCTCTTGCCTTGGTTATTCTTTATGCAGCTGTCTTCATGCCCAATTGATGACTAGTAAAGTTCAATAGCTTTTTTTTTTTTTTTTCAGTCTCATAATTCAAATACTTTGAAAAAATATGTGGTTTTCAAAACATATTTTACTTTGCAACACTAACAACCTGTATTATATCCAGGACCTTGGATTTAGGTGAATCGAAGTTCCGATAACTGGAAGTGTCTTGCTTAAGTTACTTCATGGCCATTTTCCATTGAGCTGTGGCAATGTTTCATAAGCATCTTGGTAGGATGCCATTTGTCAGTCGACTAGCTTCCTGCAGCATTTTTCATATACATACCGACCAATATGTAGTCATTTTCTCAGTGATTCACTCGTTTCATACTTTCTGCTTTGCTTACAAGTAACTCATCAGCCCAGGTTTAAGTAATAACTCAATGTCATTTTTATATTTAAATCATAAATATTTATTTGTTAGATTTGTTCAGAGACAGTAGGGAAACTGAGATAAGTCAACCGATTCGATTTCCTCCCAGATGTTTTCAAATAGGTGACCCAATGGGAGTTAAGCTTTCTGGGAGAAGGCTGAACAGAGATATCATGCACAATAAAAGCCTTAAAAAACTCAAAGTCAAGAGTGAGTCACAGCCATGTGGGAGTCAGTGAGGCTGGTAAAGTGTCTTCACATCTTCCAGTGCCTAAACGACACTGCTTTGTTAGTAAGAAGCTTCACTTCATGGTTATTTCCTCATTTTCATAAATATCCTTCCCATAAAACATTATTCCTTGAAGTAAAATGAACAATGCCAAAAGCTTAGCTCACACGATTACACCGCATGTCATACATGTCGTAGGGTAGGGATGTGAACTTGCGTCCTGGAGGTAAGAGAATCTTGTCCTCCAGGTAAGGCATTGGAGCAGGTGGAATGGAGATCATTGCGTGCAGGGAGAGGAACTAGCTTATGCAACACATGAAGATGGCATGAGTGGGGGCGTAATGCAGGGGTGAGGGCAGTGGAAGGGAATCACTGTTGGTGGTTGGTTCTCGAGCTGGAAGGGCAGAGAACTCCAGGGTCAGAGGGAATCTCATTCTTAGTGGCCAAAGGAGTTCAGCAGAACAATGAAGAAGCAGAGGAAGCCAGAGGAGAGGGAGTAAAATGGGTCAAAAGCAAAATAAGTAATAAAATAAATCAGAAAAGAACAAGAATGACTTCGAGAAAGAGAAGAGACAGGATCCTCACTTCCAAAAGTCTTTCCTCACTGTACGTTATATGCTATCTTTGGAGAATTATCCATACAACTCCCCACCCTACCTCCATTCCTCCAACCACACTAGCATGCACACACACCTGTTACGTGTGCTACTTGGAGTGAATGGCTGTTTCTTCTAACAACGGCAATACCACCTCTTGAATAGACCTGACTGAATCCATGTTAGCTCCTTTAGGGTTATAGTACATCATGCTAAGAGGTTTGCACTTGACCCTGCAGGGAGGCTTCTAAGCCAGTGTTCACTTTCCCCCCACAACATTTTATGATGAAAAATTTTAAACATGCAGTAAATATGAATGAATTTTAAGTAAGTTGTACTATCGAAATTGTACTTTTGTACTACTTCCTGAATTGTGCTATTGAAATTGTATCATTCTTACTGCGTCAAGTATCTATTCATCCTTTTTCCCATTCATTAATCTGTCTCATGTGGCATATTTATTGCACCAAATTCCAGATATCCAGGTGCTCCCCTCTAAATGTCTCAGCATAATATTAATATCTGCAGTCTGAGATTTAGCTACATTTTTAATGTAAAATTTACATATAGTGAAATGCACAAATATATGTACCTCTGTAATCTCAAAGCTTATCAAGATTAAAAGGCTGTGTTAACACCCCAGAAAGTTCCCTGGTGCGCCTTACAACACAATCCCTGGCCCCACCCAGCAGAAGCAACCCATGTCTTCATTGTTTTTCACTCTAGCCTTGTTTGAGCTTTTTTAAAACTTCACATAAATGAAATTACACAGTATATGCTCTTCTGTGTGAAACATTTTTTTTTTTTTTTTTTTTACTCAGAAAGATGTGTTTCAGAATCATGCATCTTGTTGCATCATCATTCATTCCTTTTCAGTCCTGAGTGAATACACTGCAGTTTATCCATCCTCCTACTAGGAGGTTTCCAAATTTGGGGTATTAGGACTAAAGCTCTTAGGAAAATTCTCGTACACGTCTTTGTGACCGTATGTTTTCATTTCTCGTGGGGTGATACTTCTCTAGAAATGGAACTGCTGAGTCAGAGGGTAGGTTTATTTTTATAAGAAAATGCTACACATTTTTTTTGGTTTTTCTAAGTGACTGTACTATTTGTGTTCCCACAAAACAATGTTTGAGAGTTTCACCTTATCCTACAGCATCACCAATCTTTGGTGTTGTCACTCTTTCTAGTGGATGTATAATAGTATCTCACTGCGTTTTTAATTTTCAGTCCCTCAATATTAATGATGTTGAGAACTTTCTCCTATGTTTATTGGCCAATTATATGTTTGTTTGTTTTTGTAAAATATCTTTTTTTTTTTTTTAGCTTTTGTCTGCTTTTATTGGACTGTCTATTCATTTTTATAATGGAGTCTTGTGATATATAGACGTTTTAAATTTTGCTGAAGTCTTATTTTCTATATTAATGGTTATTTCTTTCCATGGCTTGTCTTAGAAAAACTTTGCTTACCTGTAAATTATGAAGATACTCTCTCTGTTTCCCTGTAAAAGCTTTATTGTATTTTTGCTCTTATATTTAGGTCTGTGATTCACGAGTTAAGATCTGTGCATGGTGTGAAGTAGGAGTTGAGATTTATTTTATTTTATCTTTTCATGAATAACTTATACCAGCACCATTTCTTGAAAAAAGTGTGTGTGTGTGTGTGTGTGTGTGTGTGTGTGTGTGTGTGTGTATTTATCTACATTGTATTCCTCTGTTGCCTTTATTGAAAAGGTTTGGGTTTTTTTATTTTGTTTTACCAATCCATTTGTTGGTCCTAATTCTACTATTGCACTATCTTAATTACTACAGTATTATAGTAAGTTTAAAAATTAGGTAGTGGAAGTCTTCCAACTTTATTCTTTTTCAAGATTGTTTTATATATTCCTGGCCCTTTGCACAAGCATATATAGCTTAGAGTCAGTTTGTCAGCTTCTACAGAACAATCTGCTGGAATTATTTAGGGGAGAATTGACATCTTAAAAATATGGAGTTTTCCAATGCATGTGCTTGCTATAGCTTTCTGCCTTTTTAGGTGGTCTTTAATTCCCCTCAGCAATTTGTGTAGGTTTCAATGTGTAGGTCTTCCATAGTTTTATTAAAAATAGTAGTCCTGATTTTTCTTTAAATGATGCTATTCTAAATGTAATTGTTTTATTTTAATTTCCTTTTTTTTTTTTTTTTTGCTGCTAGCTTGTAAATATACCATTGATTTTTAGATTGTTATTTTATTCTGAAATCTTGCTAAATTTTAATAGCTATTTTTTTCAATGACTTAGGATGTTCTATGTAAATAATCTTGTCATCTCTCAGTGTTTATGTGATACAATGAAGCACCATTTCATCTGCCCTCAGTAGAAATGCATCACTGAAACAGAGAAGGCAAAGAGCAACCTAAGGATATGGGAAGAAACGAGGTTCCGAATCATTGGATAGATATTTAAGTTCAGCCTTTTTCTCTTTAATTTAATTTCGGATTGGATCACAGTAGAGAAAATCCAGAATTAGATGGACAGAAATTCAATCACCTATTCTCTCTTCATCTAAAGAATCAAACAGACTTCTTATTCACATCTTACAATTTAATGAAGGGAGAGATAGCACCTTTCAAAGCTCCCTTTTCGCTTTCATTTCTGAACTCCCAAAAGCCAGTCATGTTCCTAGACTTCAATTCCAGAGCAGAATCTGTGACTACATAATCTTAGGTAAATATTATAGCTTTAGTTCCCATTGAATGAAATTTCTCCCTGATATGACAGCAAGAAAAAGTGAACTACAGACATGGAAAATGTAATAACCACCCATTAGGTACTGTGGAGTTTAAAAGTAAAGACATCAGAGGAACTCAATTGACAGCGGCCAGTTACCTGGTCACCCAAGTCCCCATGGGGTGCCACTAACTTTGTAGATCCCAATCCATTCGGGGAATGTCCCTTGGCTTACCTGTCTTGGGTACACATTGTGAAAAGTGTTTCAGAGTTTATCAGATCCAGGAATGCTGGTTTACACTAACAGAGCTCACAAGAGGCTGGTGAATAAAACCAGAGTAACAATGTACTTATTTATGCTAAGAAATATAAGTCTAACACAGATTGAGTTTTATGTCAGCCTGGGCTGTACATTCTCTCCCTATAGGCCAAGTAAGTGGAAAGATAAATTAGCAGAAATTATGCCTGAGCATCACATTGAAACAAGGCAGGTGAGTTCATATGATGCGAATACTTAATCACTTCAATTTAACAGACCCTGATGTATCCATCTCCACAATAGGCATACTCCAGCAACTAGAACCTGACAGATGATATTTTTAGGGTAGAGAATGTTCTCTCCCGGGCAGACCAAGTCTAATGACTGCTATGTACACCCATGGGAAAACACCTCCAACGTATTTTCACATGTCCTTTCTGAGCAAGGTTTTTTACCTTCCATAAGACTGCTGAACTAATTTGGAACAATTCTGTAATTTTAAAGGTAGTTGGCACTTTCTTGCTCATATCCATCATGGGTTGATTTCATGGCCTGTACATTAGTAAGCAATTTGATCTACCTTATTTCAAAGTCCTTATTTTCTTTGGAGTATTCTAATTTGTGTCCAACAGAAAGCAATGCACAGTTCTTGGAATGTCCTGTAAATTCTTACTGAATCTTCAGAATGATATTGAGACATAAACATTGTTACTTTATTTTCTTTTCACAGATGTGAAAACTGAGGCTCAGAGAATTTAGGTGATTTTCCCATTGTCAGTTAACAAATATATATTGAGCTTCTACCATGTGCCAGCGACAGCAGGAGATGGTAGGGTAATAAATGATTCACGCTTATTGCCAATCTTACAATGACATAGACTAACAATAACATTGTGGAATTTAAAACATGCGAGACATTTTGGAAATTCCATTATGCTATGTCAATGCTGGGAAGGTTTGTTCCAGTTGAGGCTCATTTTATTTAATGACTTCGGGAATGAGTGAATGAATGAATGAAGGAATGTGCACTCTTTTCAGCATCGCTTCTTTCTATAAATAAAGGAAAAGTAAAGTTGAGTAAGTATGTTCAAATTTTTAGAGCTTTCAAATGACCAGGGTCCCAATTGTTGCAACTTTTAATGAATCACAGCAGTATTCCTTGCATTGTGTAGAAGACAGAGGAGACATGACCCAGACTAAGAGATACCCAATCAAAGTGGGACAAAGGCCATCAAGATAACAGAAGGAGAAGGTGAATGACTTATTCCAAGAGGAAACAGCTAGAGCTGGTTTCTGAATGCTAAACAGTTTGAATTTCTCTTTGATTCCAGAAAGCCAAATCCTCACAACTTAAACTTTGAGATGTGTTCTGAACATCCGTAGACCCCCAAACTGAGTTGGAAATCTCCTGTGGAGAGGTTTCCTTGGGTTATTTTCTTCACTCCTCTCTTCAGCGATGTAAGGGAGATGGCCTTCGTCTGATTTTTTTTCTCTCTGATCCTACCACAATGCTGGAGGGGCAAAGGTCTTGCAACAAATAAAGGAGAAATACAAGATAAACTGACTGATAAGATGTTTCCATTTAAAACAGCATCAATAGGTTCCATTTATTTGGTTCTTCATATACACTGGATATTGTGAAAAGGACTTACTAGAGTGTCTTATTTAAATATTAAGTTCATTTTGGGTGGGAGGGGCTATCATAATCTACATGTTATAGGTCAGGGCACTGATATCCAGAGAATAGTGACTTACCCAAATGTAGTAACCTCTGAGCAAGAGTGTACATGCAGCCATGGACAGCTCCAAAATTCCAAAGGCTTAACCACTCCCCACACTCTCCCTTTCACTTGACCATGCACAAGTTGCCTTTACCACCTAAACTTCCTGCCTCTGGCCTCACTTAACTGTCTCGTTTCTCAGTATCTCCTGGAATATCTCTTTGGACTCTATTAGATCATTAAACATTTAGTGTTGTTTTAGGAGTCAAAAAAAAAAAAAAAAAATGTACTTCTGCACTAGATTCTCCTCTCCTTGAAGAATAATGTTTAAATTTGTTCTTCCCACCAATATTGCATAAGACCTCATTCAAAACAATCTTTAGTGAGTAGTAGTTGAGTAAACGATCATTTGAGTACCTGAAGTGGCTTGAGTAGGACATAAGCTAATGTGAAAACGCCCTTGGTTACCTATTTCATGAATTTTGCTAAGATCATGGACCAATTTGTGACATGTCCTAATTCATGAGACCTTCCCAGTCTCTTTCATGAATGCAGAGCAGAAGCAATTTATTGAGTATCTATTGTACTTCCATTATTTTGTTATACACCATGGGAGGGTGTATTTCTGTTCTCAAACAATGCATAGTCTTAATGGAGAAGTGCAGAAAACCACACCTCTCGAGGAATAGGAATGTGTGTCTTCATATCTTCAGGGCCTGTGAAATGGTCTGTCCCAGACAAGTGCTCATTACAAGTTTGTTGAATGAAATTAAAAAGCAGAGTAGAGTGATGTCAACAAGATGGCCAAATAAGTAGCCCTCGCTCTTATCCCCACCTTCAACAACCATAAGTTGGCATCCATTGACAGAAGTGCTTTGGGATTCAGGTAGGAGATTGTGAAACTTCCGTGTTGCCCACGACAGATGAAAGATGATTTCAGAAGGCAGGCTCCCACCCAGGCGGCTGACTCACTGACTGTGGTCCCAGCTCGAGAGCGGGGAACAGCTCTGTGCTCCTTACGTTTCAGCTACAGCTCAATCAGCTTTGATTCTGTCACCAGCACTATATATCAAGGGACCCAGGAGGAGCCATGCCCACCTGTGCTTCAGGTAATAGGCATACAGACCTCCTTCCCAGCTGTGGACCCTGAAGTGGCCTGCAACCTGCTTCAGCCTCTCTCAGCCACGGTCCAGGAGCTGGAGGAAAGCCTGCCAAACTGAGTGAGACTGTAATGCTGAAAGAGCTCCAGCCTGTTTCAGCCACAGTCTGTGAACGGTCCTGCTAGCACAGGGACCAGACAGGAGAAACTTGTCTCTGCAGCCCCGGAAATCCTGAAAGAGTCTTATGTGCTCCTGCAGCCCTCTCCAAGTCCCCTGTGGGCAGTCCTGAGGGTCCAGAGTCCCAGCAGGAAACACTCCTGTCTGGACTTCCAGAGATCCTGAAAGGGCCCTAGGATAAGCTCCGGCCACGTCACAGTTGAGTTTGCCAGCAGTACTGAGGATCCAGGCTCCCAGCGGGAGACACTCAGGTCTGCAACACCAGAAAATCTGGTGGGGTCCCATACTTGGCTCCAGCCCTATCAAAGCCTCAGGGCATCAGCCGACCTGCCAGAGCAGGGTCCGAACAGGAGACACTGCTGTCTGTTCTCCAGGAGGTCTTCCCAGCCACAGTCCACGAGCAGTACTGCTCGCCCAGGGAACTACACACCCAGAGATCTTGAAAGTGCCTTATACTCAGTTCCAGCCTCTCCCGGGGCAGTCGGTGAGCAGTCCTGCCAGCACAGAGACCAGGTGGGAGATACACACATCTATGCCTCAGGATAACCTGAAATGGCTCTATACTCAGCCCCAGCCCATCCAGCCATGGACAGGAACCAGTCCGGCCCACCCAGGGACCTGACGGGTGACACACCCATCCATGCCTGCAGAGCCAAGTGTGCAGGCTTCAGTCCTGGCTGTGGTACGTGAAACAGCCCTGGGGCTCTGTTCCAGCCCCTCCGCCACAGTCTAGGGCTAGTCCTGCCCACTCAGAGACACATCCAGTGACCAGGAAGCAGCCACCATAGGGACTTCCATTTTTTCATAAAGTGAGAAAATTAGATGATAGTTCCAAAAATTGGACAGTGATTTAATTTTTTTTTTTTCTTTTTAACCATAACTCCATTCTTGAGATTCTTAGCTAGCCTCATACCTTTTAAAACCATTTAAATATGGCTGACTATGTATACCTCCAGCTTGGATGTTTCCTCTCAATCCGACTGTTTATTTACAATCTCTGCTTGGATGTACCACACATATCTCAAACCTGACAAGGTCAGGAATGAATTCCTGGGATTCCCTCCCAAACCAATTTCTCCAGCATTCTTTCCTATTTCAGTTGATGGCAACTCTTTTCTTCCAGTGGCTCCGGCCAAATACCTCAGCACCCTTGATATTTCTCATTCTCTTATTCACCATAGCCAAGCCATTGGCAGATCCCGCCATGAATACCTGCAAAATGCACGCATAACTTGATCCTTTTCCACCATTTCCATGGCTCTCACACTCATCCAAGACACTTCTCACCTAGATAATTGCAATAGCCTCTTAAAATGGTTTTCCAAATTCTGCTCCTGCACCCTTCTATCTCTTCTCAACACATTGAGACATCCTTTAAACAAAATCCAGATCTTTCCCTTCTCTGCTCCAAGTCTTCTGAAAACATCTCATCACAATTACAGTAAAATCCAAAGTCCTTCTGATGGCCAACCAGGCCCACATAACCTGACTATTAATTCCATCTCTGATATTGCCTTCTAGTCTCCTCTGTCTTTACTTGGCTCCAGACACGTTGGCTTCCTTTTTGTTACTGAAACACTCTAAGCCTGTTCTTGCATAGTCTTTGCACTTGATATTCCTTCTGCCTGGAATGTTCTTCCCCCAGATGTCTGCATGGCTCACTCCCTTATTTACTCTTTTTCTTAAGACTTTATTCAGATTTACCTTCTAAGCAGCAGCCCTCTTGCATCCCTGACCATTTTCCATTTTATCTAAATAGTCATTCTCAGCTGATGTTTTCTATCCCTTTACAGGATTCAGTTTTCATCTCACTATCAATCATACTATAATATATAATATTTGGCTATAACTATATATATATTCTCATTCATCACCTTTCTTTCCACTAGAAACTATGTTTTCTAATTCAGGAATTTTTGTCTGATTTCTCTCTATATTCCTAGGAGCTCATGCTCAGAATAATAAATAATTGTCAAAAGAACAAAGGAAGGAAAGAAAGAGGGAAGGAAGAGAGGGAGGGAAACCCATTTGTTGTATTTATTGTTATGAGGTTATTTGTAAGAATAAGGCTCATCTGTATTATTGGTATGAAAATATTTCCAAAATATATTAGAGGAAGAAACCAGATTTCAAAATGGAGTGCATAATATTATTCCAGCTTTTAAAAAAAATGTTGTATATAAGGGCATATATAAAATGTTTTATATAAGGGCATATCCTGCCTCTAAAGAAATGAGGGCCAAAAAGGGCGTATGCCAGTTAGTAGTGGTTGTCTCTGGAGGTGGTATGAAATGGCACTTAGCATCTTTCTTTTGCATTTCTGTGTAATTTGCATTTAAAAATATGTATGTATTAAAATTTTAAGAGAAAATTTGATATTCAGTGATGGTGTAGATACATAATTTTTGCACATTGAAAGCTGTTTATAATATGCTCATCATGTCAAAGAGTAATTTAGAGAACAGTAATAATGTAAGCATTAATGTTCAATTTGGAAACCCAAACACTCTGCAAATTAAATGTATTTTATTTTTTATATTTGTTGTCAAAACACATTTGGCCACAAAACGTAACCTGAACCAGCATGAATGTATTCATAGATTAGTATCACATAATGTGAATATTCATAATTTTACTAATTCTACCCCAGAACCTGCTGTGGGTGACATGTCATATAATAAATATGCTCCAAATTAACTTTCTAAAATCAAAACCAATTCTGAAACACATCCAACTCCCAGGTTTCTTACATAAGGCATTTTAGATATATTTTATCTACTTTCCCACCAAAACTATTATCTTTGGTTGGTATGATTTTGACTAATTTATTTTTTCTCTTTTTGCTCAGTTGAATTTTGTACGTTGTTTGCTTTCGACAGCAAGCCTCTTGCACAATGTCTACAATAGACTTCTTCTGTAATAAATAAAATAGAATTGCATAAACTAAATTATATCAAAACTTCAGGTAGGATCTTCAAGCATGAAAAAAAAAAGTTTTAAAATTGAGAGAGCTGTAGCCTTAACCAGATATGGCTTTGCATGTTGCCTCTTGAAACTAATCAACTCTAAGAGTTGGTGGACTCAGAGTCTCCAGGTAAGAGACAGTAACCTATATTAGATTAAAATACAAAAATGGGTAAATTTGGATGAGATAGGGCTGTAGGGGAGTGCAGATTCCAAGAATAGTCTGGGACAGGCTCTGCCTCAGGATCAATTTCAATATGGTAACGTTGACAGTTGCACAACCATGGCTGGGTTTGTAGCGCTTCAGCATAGGACCCTCCCATTTCCCCCATCTCAACGTCGGGGCTGGTTTCCACTAAAGACAGGAGGGAGTGCTGACGATATTAATAGAAGAAGCATGTTCTTTTCCTGTTCAGCTATTTAAAGAAATGTTCAGCTGCAAGGTGTGCTGATTTATGCAGCTTATCTCCTTCCACCCAGAGAGCGCTCACCGCTCCTCTCTCCCATTACGTTCCCCCGCCTAATGGATCTGTAAGGGAATTTCATTTTGCATATAAAATTTACAAGGAAAAGGATGTGTGTGTGGAGGGACCCTGTTATTGTGTCCAGGTGTTGCTGATCATGCTTGTGTGGGGTACGAACACCCTTAATTGGGTTCTCGGCTATAAATGCATCGTAAACAAATTTAGAAGACAATCAGCCAGTGTTAAAGGAGACGTGGGAAATTTTTGTCACCAACTAGGTGATCTTAAAATGCAATACAAATAATTCTTCATGGGGATTAGAAACGCAACCAGCTCGTCATGAATGGCTTAGCGATGGGCCCAGCTAAAATGAAACAGAATTAGTCCCCAGAATAAATACAGAATGTAGTCTGGATGTTTGCTTTTCGCAGGATGGTCTCACATCTGTTTCTTGAGATCCTTTCCAGTCGTCAAGGCCTAATTCAATCATTGTTTCCGCCTTGAAGCCTTCCCCATTCCTGCCAGTTGCAATTAATTTCTCCCTTCTCTCAGTAACTGCTGTGCTTGTTTCCTGCATCTAGTATACTATTTATTATCATTTTCTCAGTGTTTGAGTTTGAAACGATAGTGTTTATGGCGCTCCCCCAACTCCAGTTATCTGTGCATTTATTTGACGTATTTTGCCAAATTTGTGTGCTGTCCATATTTTATCTGTTTAATATCCTCTTTGTATTTACTAACTCTTAAAAAACATTTCTTCTTTAACCTCATCCTAACTAATAACATCTATGAAATTAAAATTGTTGTAATTATATACATGCATATATGTATATATATTTGAAAGCTTATGAAAGTAAATGCATAGCTCAAAATTTTAAAATAGTTTTGATGTAACACCTCAAATCATTTGGAATATCATCAGTAGTTCCTATACTACTTGTTAAATGTATACCAATCTTTGCAAAACACTGCCCATTTTACACTGTTGCTTCTTGGGTACAGAAACCATTTTTGCACAAGGCAGTGTACTCAAGAACTTTGGCTGAGTAAAGATAGTAGGTGAAGGCACCAAAATCTCAGGAATCAAGATAAATAATATTGTAATATTTTGATACAGTTTTAAAATATAAAATATTAAAAATCAAAATGAATGTCAAGATTCCACAATGAACAAAACATTAATATTTTAAGTAAAGATAGCATCCGTTATTCATAAACAGAAATGATGATTCCTGACTTAAGGACTCGTTTAGGGGATTGTAGAAGGTGGCACAGTAACTGCCTCGTCTGTATTCCTCTAAAGCCCATGCTTTTAAATTTTACAGTGTGATCGTGAAAACCTTATTTTTATATCATCACATTTTGCTGAGGGAACGTTTCTATAGGAACACTTCTGGTCCCTACCCACAGCCAAAGGAGGAGGGGTCATACCTGAGTGATGGGATGGGGAAGGGTCTGCAGGTAGAAGCTTCTGAGAATAGCATGCCTCTCGGTGTCCCTGTGAGTTAATTGAGCTGCCCCCTGCCCCTCTGCCTGTACTGAGGTGGGTAAGGATAAATGTCAGGAGAAGGTGCTTGATAGGGAAGCCCGATGATGGCCTCATGCCCAATACGTGTTCTGCAATACTGCTTTACCAGCAATGAACTTATATGTGGTCCACACCTGGCCAACTCTGCGGACTATTTCTCAGTTACGTCTGAACTTTAGCGACAGAGACGTGTGTCACTGATCGGCCCCGTACACTGTCATGCCGTAGTGACTTTCTATCTCAAGGTGCTTTGCAAACTACAGACCATTAGAATGAGCATATTTACTGTGGTGTTTTATCAGTATTTGTAATATAAATTCACTGGTATCTTTACTAAAAATTGTTTTTATAGTAAACATGTACAAATACACAGCTTAGTTCCTGTGAAACTAAAGACACTCAAGACATATTATTTGTTTTCCTTTTTCATGCCCTCCCCCACCCTGTCTCTTAATTACCAGTCACATAATCCCATGGAGTTTTCTATCCTTGGCTCTCAGCTCCTGCCTCCATCCCTCCCCTTTCACTTCCCCTGGCCCTCAAGGAAGACGTCAAGTTTAGCATGATAAAGCCATTAAAGTCATATTCTGCCTTCAGTTATCAATGTGCAAATGCTGTCTGACTAATAAGGCAAGTCTTAACAGAATCTCCTAAATGGTATTCTCCAACAAGGCTAAATAGGCGTGGTTTCCTCAGCCCCTTTTTGACAGGAATGAAAAATTTGTCCTCTCCTTCAGGCTTTTGACAGGGTTAAAAAAAAAAAAAAAAAAAAAAAAAAGTAAATAGAATCAGCATTATAATCATAGGGATTTTCAGAAAACGGCTTCTAAGAAAAAGGAATTGCATCCCTCCTGTTTCTCTCCTCAACTACATCGCCACTTCCTTTCTGGAAGCTGGACGGGGTTATCAGGATGGGCACAGAGGTGACCAGGCAGATACTGCTGATTTAGGACACACAGACATTAACAAAGAGCAGAAGGTCCATTTCAGAGAGTCTGGGTGGAAAGGAACAGCCAGAGTCAGGAGGCATACAGAGCTGCAGGTCACCTGTTGTTTTCCCTCTATCCCTTGAAGCATATACCTAGTCTTGTGTGTGCTTCCCTCAGGGTATTTTTTACCTGTTCTGTTTCTTTCATAAACTGGAGATTATAGTAATGACTACTTGACAGGCTCATCTAAGAATTAGATGAGACGAAGTATTTGGACGGTTCACAGCATAGCACAGTGCAGCGCCCAGAGTATGTAGTAAATAAATGTGAGTTCTTTTCAATATTTTAAACTCATAAACCTGGTCCTTTTGTGACTAACCCTGGACATCACTGTTCCTACTGATTTTTGTCCTTAAGCCACATCATTGGCCTGATCATAATAATGTAACCTGATTATTTCTCCCTGTGCTATTGGAGAGAAACAAACTTACAACAGTTTTCTGCTGCTTCCTCTTTTGCCCTTCCCTAATACTATCTCCATTATGCTGTGAGTGCGATCTTTTAAAAAATATATATCTGGCCATAGCTCTCTCCTGCTTACAATCTTTCAGTGCTTCTCCACTGTTATAGAATACAAGGCAAAACCCTCAGCGTGGCATAAGACGCCCTACATGGTCCAGCTCTGCACCTCATGCCACCTTTTCCTTCTTTGGCTTCTAGCCATGCATATCTTTCTTTCTTAAAGAAGTCACTCCCCTTTCTGCCTCAGGGCCTTTGCACATGCTGTTTGCTCAGCTTCTTTACCTAGTTAATGTGTATGTTGCCTCACATCCTTTTAAACATCGATTGTTCCAGGAAAACTGTGCTCCCCCCATCCCACCCCAGATAATAATGAGTCCCTTTTTTATATAACTTCTTTATGACATTGTTTTTGTTTTGTTTTGTTCGCAGCACTTACTTACCTTAGTTAGAAATTATATATTAGTGGAATTATTTTGATTACCTTCAGTCCCTCTTCATGAGGGTATGGACCTTGTCTGTTAAACATCTTCTTATGTCTCTGGACCTGAAATTGGAAGGCACTGAACAGCTATTTATGAATGTACTGTGCTGTGGCTCCATTTTAAATGTTAAGAAAATTGAAATTAAAATTTGTTAAATCATCTGCTCAAGGTCATCCAGCCATCAAATGCTGGGATGTTAAGTTGGTGGCAGTGTAAAAAAAAAAAAAAAAAAAGTTTGGAAAGAGGAGAACTGAGAACTGAAAATGGGAATGCAATCAGGTTAGAGATGGCAGTACTAGTTGGAATGCCCCACACCCTTCTGTCTTCCTACTGTAGACATTTTTCACCAGTCCCACTAAGCACAGATTGATCCTCGTCACACAGCTTCCCAACAACCACTTGAAATGTGTTTGCCAATCCTAGCAGATATTTGAACTACAATATTTTTTTAATGGTGAACCGTAATGAATATTAGACTTAAGACTATCTCTGTGGCAGTGGTACCAAAAGTGATGGTTTAGTTTTTCTCGGGTGTATTTTGGATTCCTCTGGTTTTCGTGAGAGCCCCTCAAGCCCATATTATCTAGTACACCCCTGAATAGATCATCTAAATTGGATAAGTAATTGAATAAACTAGAGGGAATGAATAAACGAATATAATGGGGTCATATGGGAATCATAGCAGTTTCACCCTTAATTTTGACATAAAGTCCAAAATGCCAGGTAATGTCAGCATCTCTTTCCCCTGATTTATTATATAGTCAATTGAGGGCCTGACCACACTTGGAAGGGCATATGAAATAGGACAGGGAAGATAGAACAGTCCAGATTCCCCTGGCCTCGTTGGAGCTCTCTGCTGAGACCCTTTTCCAGGTCTGATTCCCTGAGTATTTTTAATGTCCTGGTGTGAGCACTAAACCTGAGGAAAATTGTATATGGTATATGACTACCTGGCCTTCCTGGGCTGCCCGGGCCACCCTGGACTACCCCAGCTGTTGGACTTTGTCCCTGTTCTATTAGGATTTGCCTCCTCCAATCAAACAGTAACACTTCTGATCCACGGCTGAGCTCTCAGTCTTTTTGACAGCTTATCCACTCCTCCAGTTTAATCGGCCCACGGTAGATCAAAAAGAATTGATAAGAATTTTTTGATTGGGTGCCTGTCTTTTTTCTCTCCATCTCTTTACTTTTCAGCAGCTGAAGGGGATCCATCATGATAATTTCCCGTTATTAGGTTTGAAGTGTTTTGAATGTGAAATGCCTTTTCACTTAGAAAGAATTCATGCCTATAACTTGTAATGTGTTAGCAGTTTGGTAGAGTGCTTGACAGCCCAAACTGCATTACAGGTAGCTAATCCCCATGGCTGAGCTCCATTAAAGCCTAGATCGTATCTGTTAATACAGCCATAGAGTGTGGGTCATTGTGCTGAGAGGCAGTCTAGCTGCTGGGAGAAAGATTATTATGTGACTTTATTCCATTTTAAACTTAGAGAATGTATGGTAGGTATACTAGTCATGATTGATTAACGATACGAGAGCGGATTTTATGACTCTCCTGGTATGTGCCAGGTTTATAATTCCCACCAGGAAGAAAAATGTCCCCAATGGTTTAAATGAGACCAATAGCACATATAAAGCTATGGACAGCAACCTAGCTCCTGGACATTTTTCACTGTGACTCTCCCCATACTTTATACAGTTCTTTGGAAGAGATGAGAGTTGAATACCCTCTGATTCTTAATGCTTATTAAAAGTGCCTCTTAAGAAAAAAAAAAAGTAGCTGATCCAATATGATGGCCCTAGTCCAATTTGGGTTATTATTTTCTTTTTTTTTTTTTTTTCTACTAGACTAGGAATGATAAGTTCATGTATCATCTCTAGTCAATAAGTGGTGAGAATCTTGTGGTTCTTTATTGAGGCCTGAGAACTGTGGCAATACGTAAGTGCCTTAAATCATTAACAGTGACCACCACTGGGCACATATGGGAGAGTGGAGCCAGTGTACCCCAGGTTTGTCATCCCTGATATCAGCAAACTTAAGCAGCGTTAGGTGACCACCATCTTTGGAGTAATTAAGAATACAATTAAGTTGATGGCTCTTGCTGATTACCTATAGGAAGATGCTATAGAATCAATGTTTGTCCCTTTCAAATCCATGTGTTGTAACCTAATCCACAATCCCCAGTGTGATGGGATATGGAGGTGGGGCCTTTGGGAGGCGGAGCCCTCATGAATGGGATCAGTGTCCATATCAAAGAGACCCCAGAGAGCTCCCCTGCCCTTTCTACCATGTGACGACACAGAGAGAAGGTGACCATCTGTGAACCAGGAAGCAGCCCCACACTAGACATAAAATCTGCCTGAGCCTTGCCCTTGGACTTCTTAGCTCCAGAACTGTGAGAAATAAATGTTTGTAGTTTAAGCCACCTACTCTATGGTATTTTTGTCACCGCAGTACAAACAGACCAAAACAGAAAGTCAATTAGAATATCTGAGCTCTGGATTATGTGATAGCACCCATTTATTGTGTTAAATGGAGTTTTTAGTACACAAAGCATTATTAATAGAACCCTATAAAAACGGCCCATTCAGCAATCAAGATTTCATTGAATAGGCATTTGTGCATTAACTCTGAAATGCCATAACAGAAAAGTGCTTGCAAGATGCCCAGCCTTAAAGAATATGCACATTATGGCAAGACACTAAAAATGCAGACGTATGGAATAGTTCAATAACCAATCAAATGGGACTCAAGTACAGAATGTGAGTAATCTATGGTTTTATAAATTCCTTTGTTATATGACCCTCCCGCCCCCAACACACACACACAGAATGGCTTCTCAGAGTTCCTTCAGGTGGAAAGGATATTTCGCAAGTTCTATAAAGTATGCATTTCTTGTGGACCAGAGATTGTGCCTTGGAATTTATCCAGCCCACACCCTTAGAGGGATACTGTGTGGTCAGTGGAGATTATGGTATATGTCAAAAGTACTCACTTTGGGCAGCAGATCAGACATCTGGATTCCCAGTCTAGGGCTACTACTGGAAAATTATATTGTTTTTATTAAATAGTTTTTAAAAAACAACAAAACATATGCAACTTTAAGATTGTTTAGTTACTTAATACCCTCACTTATTTAGTTATTTCTCATTTCAGATAACATTGTGTAGTTGATAAGAGCAAAGAATTGGGATTAACATTAATTTGCTAGTTCCTTTTACCAGCCAAGTCACTTTGGACTCACTCTTAGTGCCTCTGCTTTCCCACCTGTAAAATGGAGAAAATAGTACCTACAAAATAAAGTAATAATAAAGTTCAAATGGAATAATGTCTATGAAACCAGTGTATTGAATGTATATTGAAGGTCTTACATCTCCATGTCTGGACTTATCAATCATACAAGACATGTCAAATCTCATTGTTTCCTCTAGCCTCTCCTACATAGAGTTTCCACTGCTGAGATGATATAAACTACAATTAAGATACAGATTAGTAAGGGGTTATAATGTAGCTTTACGTCCATTAAATCTAAAGAACAGGCTGACACAAAAAATCATTCATTTTCCTTTCATTATTAAGTAGCAAGTATTGAGTGATACATTTTAAATAAAATTTTATTTAAAATGTATTAGCTACAAGTTTCTCAGAAAACCTTGCCTGTTAGCAATAGCTCAATATAATTGTGGTCTTGATCTTAAATACAAACATGACTCAAATGCTCATTGCTAAACCAACTTCAAGACTTACAATAATAGCCAGGTTCTTCTTTTTTTTTAATCTATTTTAGTCAGTTCTTTAATTTAATGTGATATTAGAATCCAGTAGCTCCTCATCTTCTGGCTAACATGTCTCTTGTAGGAATATTTGGACTTGTGTCAGAGTTCTTCCCAGTTCTCCGTGATGTTTCTGTCATTCTCTCCTGAGCCTCCCTGCACAAATACTGACAGACCAATAATGGGACCCCACTTCTTGTCCTTGGGTAAAAGCAACACCCAGTGAGCAGAACACAGATAAAACCAACACAATGTATATGCAAACCGTGCAGCGAATGTCCAAACATCTAAGACCACCCTTCTAAGACCAATCTTTCACATCTTCACATTGCAGTCATTGCTTTGTAATCCACACAGAGGCAAATACGAACCCTCCACATTGAAAGGAAACAAACACATCTACTTGGATGTGATAGGTATATATTAAGACAGTGCTATTATTACACTCATTGTTTTTCTATGTTTTTGTTTTCTACTTTGACTATTTTTTCTGTATTTCACAGATGCATAAAAATAGAACAAAAATAGAACTATGACTTTTATTTCATCATTTAAGCACATGGCCAAACGTATTTTCAATTTCTGGAGTAATTCCAACAATGAGATGTTTTTATCCCCTCTTTATAGTTTGGTGTGATAGTGACTTTCCCCTATGCTTATCTTCCAGCACTACACTCACATTTGTTACTTTCACAGCGATGTTGTCTTCCTTTTGTAACGTCCGTATCCCGGTTCTAGGGACTTGCTCTGAAACTTCTCTGCAGACAGATTGCCCTGAGGTTAAATATTTGCCTCCATATCTGGATTTATTAAAGAAGCCTCTAGATTCTCCAAGGTTGTACTTCATCTGTTTTCTTGCCTGGCTATCCTCTTGGGACTCCTAGATGTTAACATCTTCTCTGGATGGCCCTCCTGTCTCCTATCACTGTCCGAGCTGGAGATTATTTTTCTTTACTACCCCAGACTTCCTTTCATCATTTGTGCCTGAATCACCACACCAGGGGCATTCTGACTTTGGAGGTCAGTCCCCCAGACAGTTTCATTATATCTGAGAGGGGATAAAAAAAAATCCCTTTTTGACCTTTTTCCCCCATTTTACTCCTTTTCCCATTAATCCCAATGAGACTTAATTTTCACTTTTTTTAAAAAAGAAGGTAAACACCACACCCCTGAAAGATTATACCCGGAGTTATTTGAAGTGAACCTTAACTACTAACATTTATTGAGCAGCATGACAAACATTGTAACAAGTGCTTTATGACTCTTAATCTCCTTTAATACTCACAATAATTTTAGAAGGTAAGTACTTTGTTAACAACATTTTTCAGATTAGAATAAAACAAAGGAACAAATAAAACATGAGGCTTAGAGACATTAGATCAACAACTCAAATTTGTACTTTGTATAAGCAGTGCAACCAGAATTGGAGTCCAGGTCTCTTGATAGTAGAGCCTGGAGGCCTACCCGGCTCTCTAAAAAAAAATAATAATAATAATTAACAAAAACCATATTAAACAAAATTTAATGGCAAACAACAATGTTGGAAAAAAATTATTCCCAATATAAATTGGGAACTTAAACATATTTAAAATATGCAGAACATATACTATTCAATAAGAAAAATACAAATACACTGAAAATAACATGGACAGAAGAAATTAAGTAATTCCCGAGTGCACACGATAAGCTTTTATTGAGTAGCTACCACTATGTACATTTCTATACTTGGAACTAGGATATAGCAGTAAAATGAGAGCTATTAGTATGTATTTACCTTCATGGAGCTTATCTTTTGAAAACTTCACAAAAGAAGAAACAGAAATGATAAATAGATATGCACTTTTTTTTTTCTCCGTAAAACCAAGGACATGAAAATTAAATCAACATTTAAATTTCAGCCAATCAAATCCCAAGTTTTAAAAGAACATGCAATGTTGGTGATAAAATAGAGAAATAGGTTCTCTCCTCGTGAAAGTGGACATTAAAGGCACTTTTTCTGGAGGGCAGTTTAAAACATCCCACCTCTTGACCAACTTAGGTGGAATACATCGAATCATTGTTCACATGGAATCACTGAGCACAGTGGTTTACAGAGTAAGAGAATCAGCTAAGAAAGGAGAGAGGAAAAAGATCTCTCATCCCATCTAGGCAACAACTGGGCAACATCACTGATACAATGATTTTAATGCGTTAGAACTTTTTTTTCCCCATTGCTTGAAGTTGCCAGATTTCAAAAGTTTGCTGTTGTTGTTGTTTTAATAAACTTAGAACTTTACACGGCATCTTTCCTTTCCTGCATGTGACTTAACTAACAGATGTGCGCATCTGGCATCTAATATTCTGTCTCACGTGGCCGCTTAGCTCTGGAGACTTAGCAGCAGTTGTGGGGCGGAGGCTAAGAGGATGCTCCTGTGGGGAAGCGTGATGGTTTATTGGACCGCTCTGCCATTGCTCTCTTTCCTCAGCGCCTCTCATGTCTCTTGGCCTTGCTGGGCCCTTGCTTTCAGGAGATCCCTGACTGTACAGTTTGCATACTTACAATTGTACACCACATTTATCACCATAGCAACAACAACAACAAAACTACCAAGTGGAAACGTTTGTTGAATCAGCCACCAGTTTTGTGTGTTGCTGTTGTCAAGTCAAACACATGACTACACCTTGGAGACTCTGTGCAATGTACTGGTATTTCTCCTAAGAGCTTTAGAGCTGATCTTCAGTCCCCAAGTGTTTCAATCCCTCCTTCCCTGAGCCTATTTTCTACCCCAGCTTGGTAGTTTCTAGGAAGACTTTTTCTCCTTCCGCACTTCAAGTCCTGTTTTCAGTAGGTCGTCCTCTGGTTCACAAAATGACCCCAAACTGAAGTAACCAATGTTTAAGAAGTAGTGTTTATCGTAGTATTCTGCGTTGGTCAAACACCATGGAGATAATTGCATCCACATCTGATTGCTAGTACTTAAGAAAGATTTACATGCCTATTATAGTAAGAGCGAACTTGAGATTGGGTGTCAGAATCCGACTAGCTAAGCTCCAAGGTCAGAGTCTGGTGTAGAGCTTAAATGAAAGCATGGCGACTATGGTCAGAGAGAGAAAGGTGGCCACAGACAGACTGTTCAAAACGCCAGGCTTAGGTAGGGAAGCCCATTGCTCAGGTCAGTACAGGTCAACTTACAGGACAGAGGGCGCAGGCACGTCGGGATGAATGAGGGTCTCTTTCTGTAACACCCAGTTCGCTTCATTATGTGCGGCTAACCTTGGGGCAGAGCCTAGGAGGGAATTAGAAAGAAAAGGCTTTTCTCTGCAAGCATCCTTTACAACCACAAAACTAGATGAGTCACTATCCCAAATGCTGCTGCAGTTTTCCCTCTTGCTCCACCTCTACATCGCCCTTTCTCTATGTAGCTGCATGTGCAAATCCCACCATCCTTCCAAACAAACAAACAGGTAATAGAATACGTACTCCTTGAACCCTTCTTTTACACCACTCCCCAAATTAAACAAGGTGTCTCCCACTTCTGAACATGTACAATAGTCAATCTCTATGTGTCTTAATATTTTGCTTGTTTTAGTCTTTGAACTGGTACTCTAGTCGGTGTGTGTGTGTGTGTGTGTGTGTGTGTGTGTGTGGATACATAAAGTGTGTGAGAGCAGGGATTATATTCAATTCACTCTCATTCCAAGAACTAGCACTGTTCCAGTTGATTTTATTTGTAGATGCACAGATGAGAACACACAGGTTTATACCAATGTTCATAATGTACTCTATGTGGTGTAAGTTATTGGTGAGCAGGATTTGTGTCCACTTTGCCTTTCT
This sequence comes from Rhinolophus sinicus, assembly GCF_057876585.1. NCBI lineage: Eukaryota > Metazoa > Chordata > Mammalia > Chiroptera > Rhinolophidae > Rhinolophus > Rhinolophus sinicus. The sequence continues at coordinate 14,426,012 of NC_142516.1, read as the reverse complement.
CTGGTGCCTGGTATGATGCTTTGAACACAGTAGGTTCTTTACAGCTCTTTGTTAAAAAGGCTCAAATTTATGAACTATGGAGATTTCCAAGTGCCCCTGAAGAGGCCAGACAAGTCTCCTGCTTATGTACATCCATGCAAAGATTCCGTAAATATAACCAAAAATATACAGGGAAGATAGAACACTATTAAGAGGAATGACTCACTAATGTCATTTTGTCACACTACTGCTATTACCCAGAATCCCTCATACTGCACATGCCCAATTGAAGCTCCATTGCTCTTTCCAGGAACAAAGATGATGGAATAATGTGCTACCTCTGGGCTCTCTAAGTCCCTTTTCCTAACTCCTCACAGTGACCATGACTGGAGAGACCTGTACAGCTCCAGAATGAGAACTTGACAGCCAAGCACTGCTGACACTACTTCATTATGAAGATGCATGGGTTGGTTGCTAGCTAATGAATGCCAGTGCTCGGAAGGATAAACTCGGCTTCTCCCTGATACAATTTAACATCGTATTTCCCTAATTTGAGCCTGATTTAGTCGCTAGGGTATTTGGATGCCTCTTCTATGGTGCCGATAGTTAATTAAACAGATGTTGCAAAGGGAATCATTAATTTTAGTGCTGCAGATGGGAGCGGAATGACTTTCTGAAGTTAATGTTTCAGCAAAACAATGGGCTTCTGTCATCAGTTGGTATAAACTGAGTAAATTAAGAGAACAACTAAAATAGGGTAGGTCTCTCTGAAGAAATACCAATTATTCATTTTAGGAATTACACTTTTTTTTTTTTTTTTGTCTTTGCATTCCCATAAGGGGAGAAAAGTAGATGTCTGCAGGGAGGGGTGGTGGAAGCAGGAGGAAAGCAGAGTAAGAGAGTCTGAAGCTTTAGCTATGCAAAGATTTTTAACTTTGTCAGGAGTTTAATTTGTATATAGGGATGAATGGTTTAGGAATGTGGGCTGAGCCAGATGAACCAGGGAAATTTGTGACAAGATATACAGTTAGGA